>NC_088377.1:129577500-130202500 GCF_037993035.2 Macaca fascicularis
CAGCAGCCTGAGGCAGGGGTATTGATTGGTTGAGGCCAAGAGTTAGAGGCCACAGTGTGCTATGATTGTGCCTATGAATAGCTGCTGAACTCCAGCCTGGGCAACATAGCAAGACCCCCAACTCTTAAAAAAAACAAAAAACAAAAAACTTTTATCATTTTAAAAGTCAGGAGTTGAGTGTTTATGCCATCATGTAACAATATAAAAAATTATATTTGAGGATATGGATATTAAATACCAGGTTTATCAATTTTTACCCCTCTCCCCCAGAGCTAAGGTAGTTTTTGTATCCATTTAGGTACCCTTGTGTGGGCTGTCAGATTTCTGAAGAAAAGTGCAGGATCAAGAGGCCCCTGACTGCTACAGTAGGGGTTCTTTAAGTTGTGAGCACTGAGATGTCTTAGCTGGGCAGCTGAGATGTACAAAGAAGGCTTCTCAGTAAATTCTGACCCTGCAGCCCTTTCTATTGTAACAGGATCTTCAGATTCACATCCATCAAACTGACATGTGATAGTCCAAGGAGAAAACAACCTTGGAAATGGTCTATTGAAAGTAATTTACTTCCTCATCTATTGCATTCTCAAATGGTCTACATTTGAGCAAAGCAGTGGGAGTATAATATCCATATTCTGAAAGTTGAGAACATCTAGGGAAAGGTATTTTAATTTTATTCTTTTTCTCTCAACATATATTTTTTCACACAAATGTATATAAAAGTGGAAAAGGCAGATGACATTTGATATATATGTGTGTGTGCATATATATAAAAAATACACACACATATATATAAATACAAATATATATATATATGTTTTAAACCAGCTTTGAATTCATTTTCTCATATCAGAGAAGCATACCTCCTGGTTAGTATTAGATTTTCAGAATGCACAGATGGAGAATAGTTAATGGAAATCACACCAACTGGATTTATTTTGCATTGTGCTTCACTGAGTACAGAAGTCATCTAGAAGGTTCTAATTTTTTTCCCCAAGGACCATCACAAAACTCAGTCCCTAGAAGAGGGGTGGGGGAGTGGGAGAAGTAATCTGCAAATGTTTCCTTGAAAAATGCCCTTTCCTGCGTATTGAGTGAAATCGATACCAACCTCTAGATGTGTTGACCTGTTCGTGAGATGGAAACTAAAATGTGAAAAGTTGAAAGTTTTTCCTGATGATAGATTTTTTTCCCTTTTTCAGATGCAGCTAGTGTGAACAATCTAATGATGAGAAAGATCTTCAGACCTCTATATAGTGTTGAAGAATGTCATGTCGATAAAGGGCAAGCTTTTCCTATATCATTGTGCCTTAATCTTCTTAGATTTTTCTACAAAGAAATCACATTAATCAAATCTCCTTTCTGCTATATGAAAGGTTCAGGCTGACTAATGCTCGACTTTGGGTGAAATTGGATATGGAAGAAAATCCTGACTTGAAATAATACCAGGACTTTCCATAATCCTGTGTTGCTTGAGTCTTAGTTCAGGACTGTAATTTCCAGCTCAGGTTTTGTGAAATCCCAGAGTCGTCTCAGTGAACCCAAGAGGTACTCTTTATGCTTTAGAGACCAAAAACCCAATTTATATGTATTTAAACCTAAAATGAAATATTTGCTTTCAAAATGTTTAGGTTTTATGCATGTGTCTTTAAATAAAAAAAGAGCAGCAATTGTATGTTGCAAACACAAAAAGGCAGAAACCGCTATTCATCTGGTTCATAAGCTTTGCAGGTTACAACAAAGACAAAAATGTGTCTAAAATGTAATCTGATTATAAAGAAACTTAATTCAGAATCTATATATCTAAAACATGGTCTCTCAAAATTTTTTTTTTGGGGAAGCTATTACTTATTTCAACAATGCATTTATTAATCAAAGTATTTTTGGACCATCATGAAAACATATTTTTTTCCCCTCTGAGTCTGTGGCATGTTCCTTTGAATATCTTTTAGTTGGGAGAGGCTGAAGCTCTTGAAAAATTCTAAGCCATTAAGAACCAAGTATGGTCAATGTGAGTACTATTGACTTTTAGAAAAAACATGACACAAACCACATTGTATTCATAAATCATAACATCACTTTGTACCCCATAAATGTATACAACTATAATTTGTGAATTTACAATTAAAAATATAAAAATAAAAAACAAACCAAAGCAAACAACAACAAAACTTCACATATTATAAAACAATGGCAAGTATTTACTTGTATGGTTGCCCTGAGGGCAAAACTGAAAAATAAGTTCAAAAAATGTACTGAACTCCTTAAAACTTAACTCTTTAAAATTGGTGTGTATTTTATGCTTATAGCACATCTCAGATTGGATGAGCTGCATTTCAATTTACAGCCACATGTGACTAGCGGCCACCATATTGGATAGCATGATACTAGAATCCACACCTTTTCTTCTTCTTTTTTTTTTTTTTTTAAAAAAAAAAAAGAGTTCAAAGAATGTACATAAACTCTTCACTTGGTTACTCCAAATGTTAATAACTTATATAAACACAATATATAAATGATCAAAATCAGGAAATTAACATGGCTGCAATAGTGTTATGTAAACTATAGACCTTATTCAAATTTTGACAGTTACCCCACTAGGAATTTTTCTGGACCAAGATCAAATCCAGGATATCACATGCTGCATTCAGTTGTCATGTCTCCTTAGTTCCATCCAATCTAGGAAGTTAAGCTGGGGGCTGTCAGCTTTCTCCACTGCAAATATACTATTTTACTTTTGTCATTTGAAAATTTAGTTTAAAAAATACATTGAACAAGAGTAAGTATATACAGTTTCTTTATTCAATATTTCAGGAGCACTCACTGAATCTAGTTTTCTTTTTAAAGAAGTTACATTCATTTGCCGTCAAATAACATTTTGAGCCAAAATAAATTTCCTGTTTCTCATCATACATTTGCTCCAGCTTTTAACATTTATTGATGATACTTGCCTGAAACAGCTACAGTGGTGGTAGTTGCCATTTTGTGATTTTTTTTGTTTCCATCATTCCTTCTACATTTATTAGTTGCAGTTTTACTGTAAGGAAGAGTCATTTTATTTTTATCAGCAGAAACTGCGTGGATTCTTACTTTATTCTCTGGGTTATGGTCCATTAATATAATTACTCTGTAGCTCAAATACTTATATACCCAAATTTGGCCATTAGGAGACTCTTTTAGTTTAGAGCTCACATTCTTAAAGACTACTCTAAACTCCTTCCCTTTAATTGTGCCTATTTACTTCAGAAAGGCCCCAACACAATCTTGCTTTTAATAGACTTTCAGTCACATAGATAAACAAGAGGCTTATCGTGGCTTCTGAATATAATCCTTTGTTCTTCTCTAAAAGAAGCAATTCCTAATCTGTCATACCCTAGGTTCATTTCCCACTCTCTCACAGTTTTTGCTACATACTTTACATACGGGTATTTTTCAGCTTCAAAGACTATCCTATATATGCAGTAGGAATTCAACTATTTCTAGTGCCTTTAGTTACTTCAATTTGATTTAATTCAACAAGTATTTATTGCCAGTTACATTGGAGAGAAAAATGTGGAATGCAATCTATTCTATGATCTTGACCAATTTGCTGTCCAGTGGGGCAGATGAGACATCTAAGTAATTATAGTGCAGTTATAGCAGGATGTGATAAGTATTTGAACAAAATGTTATGGGGACGTAGGAAGAACGACTTTCATTCCAACTTGCGGGTGAGGTTAAGGTGATGGAAAGGGACAGGGCAGGGAGGAGAGGTGCATGTAAGATTTTCTCTGGGGTTTACCAAACAAAGACAAAAACATGAATGTTAATCTGACGAAAATGTCTGCCAAGCAACTCATTTCTTTTGCCATTTGGTCTTTGTCTGGATTATTTCAAGACTGTTTCTTTTTAGTTTCAAAAATTCTGAAAACCAAAGGTCAGAGAGGTTTCCATTTTTATAACTAATTGCTGAGACATGAGAACTAATGGTGTCCTAGAGGTGGTAACCTACAAGCGTAACAAGAATGGGTTAAATTTTTATCACTTTGCACTGTCCTGTTGTTCAGTCTTGAGATGGAGAATCAGAGCAAGCCTGGATTGGAAATGTCTTACATCATGCACTTTCCTTCTTCACTTTTCATTTCACTTGGCAAAAGTAGAACCAACACTCCACATTTTCTGACTGGATTCACAAAGAACTCCTGTCATGATGTCCCTTTAGGAGTTATCTAAGTAGGGAAAAGGATGATGAATTCCAGGACAGTGATTGCATTTTTAAGCAATAAGCAAATATCAAGAGACAGTTGTGGAAGGTAGTGGTGGTAGTAGGGGATTCGTCCTGTGCTTCGTGAAAGTATTTGTCTTTTGTCAAAGTGACTCTTCTATTTTAGCATGTAATGCAGCTGCTGCTTGGATTCCCTTTTCCCTGCAGCTTTTGATACCCAAGGCATTTGTAGCTCTCGAACACTACAGTTGGCTATTTGGCTTCTAGAGGTTCTTTGCTAAGTTTTTTCATGCCTTTGAAATTCTTCAGACCTGAGACTTGCCAGAGACCAGGGCAAAAAACGGAGCTGTCTAGATGAATGAATACACATGTGAGAGAAAAATGTAAGAAGAAAGCTGCCTCTCTCAGACTGGTCAAGAGTTAAACAGAATGCCATGTGCTCTTGTGCAGAAAATAATAGTGAGACCATTTAGCACATAGAGAACTTTTCTTAGTCTGTGAGTACAAGTTTTCTAATTTATAACACTGAATAAAGGCGAACTTAATGCACATAAAATATATACCAAAAGGTTAGTTCTGAAAAACTTCTAAAAATTATCTGTTACTAAATGATTTCAATGCTGCTGGCACCTAGAGATATGGGAATTGTATCCTCTTATGGTCTTCTTATTAGGAATATAGATACCCAGAAGTGTGCATGTATGTGTATAACAGCTTTTCTATGTATAATTCATGTTTGTGTGTATAATTTATATTCCAACTGAGAATGTTTTTGTCTGAATGGTTTATTTGTGATTTTACATGTGTGAAAAATCTTTAAAAATTTTGAAAGAGAATTTATTTCATCTTCTACTGTTTGTCTTTTTCCATCCAAGCTTATTTCATGAACACACAGAATTAAATATACTTGACTTATGGAAAGGGAATCAAAGATGAAAGTTCTCCCAAACCTGTTGCCATGTGGTTTAAAAATTACCATTGATTTTAAGTCCTCAGTTTAAGCTTTTTTGGTATATGTATGTGAGTACATGTACATACACACATGCACAAATATATACATTAATCCTAAAAATAAAGTGGAAATGAGCCTATAAGAAAATAATAACTCAAAAGTGATAGAATTATGTTGATCAAAAACAATGTTGCATCTGTGATGTAGTTTTGTGTTTGTATCAGAATTAATCACCTTTGGGAAGTTATGTTTACATGAAGAGGAAGAGGTTGCTTGACTCTTGGTTCCTTAGAGAGTTAGACTGTTTGGCCAGAGTTACGGAAAAGGGATTGTGTCACAAGTGAAGTTATGGTTTCAGGACTGCTTCCAAATATCCCTGCTTTGGTTATAGGGGTAAAGAGCTGAGGAGTCTTGAAGCAGTCTTTTTGGTCAAAGAATTTAAGAGGCAGTGGGTTTGGTGCCAGTGATTCCATTTCTAAAGGATTTTCCTTTGAAGTGTTTGTTCCTCAGTATGTTTTTCCAGCCAAACATATGCCTGTGATTTGAAATCAGCTTAAGAGTTTTCTTTCACATTTAGTATTTGTGTTTAGTTTGCTGGCATTAAAAGCTGCAGAACAAACTTGTTTGATTCCTAAATCCCTACAGTGATGTTACCACTAAGGATGATTCTCATGGGGAGAGTTTAGTTATTGCTGACTCTCGAAAAACACATGAAAGTTATTGTGAAAATAAACTTATTTCTGGAAGGGGCTAAAGGAAAACATGTTCCAGCTTGCATATACTTTGCATCTTTTCTTCTAGAGTTTCTTAGAAAAGTATTTCTTATTTGTTAATACTGTCTTAGAAGCTTAAAGTTTTGTTCTGCCTGAAACATGGCTGTTATCCTTGACTTCTCTACCAGGGTTATATATTTAGCTGGTGACTTGAAACTATACTCATTGGATTAGTTCCTCTTGAGAATTCATTGCACATGTGGGAGCAAAATATTGAAGACTTTGAGATCTATATATGTCCTGCCATGTTCTGGAGAGTTGAGACTTGTGTTTGATAAGACACTGTGTCCAGAGTGGGTAAATTGCCTATGAGTCTGTAGTATTTTTTGTTGTTGTTGTTTATTTGGTTTTTGAGACAGGCTGTGTCACCCAGGCTGGAGTGCAGTGGTGCAATCACAGCTCACTACAGTCTTGACCTCTCAGGACCAAGCAATTCTCTCACCTCAACCTCCTAAGTAGCTGGGACCACAGGTGTGTGCCACCACACCAGGCTAATTTTTAAAAAATTATTTGTGAATACAAAGTCTTGCTATGTTGCCTAGGCTGATCTCAAACTCCTGGGCTCAGGAAACCCTCCTGCCTTGGTCTCCCAAAGTGCTGAGATTACAGGCATGAGCTACCATGCCGAGCTGATCCTTCATTTGAGTTCAAATATTGGAGGATAGCAAAAGGGACTAACATGAGAGCATCAGCTCATTAAAGTAACTGGGATGGAGCCAAGCAAACCAAGAGATATGTTCTACACCCTTGGCTTCAAGAGTAGGCCTTAGGTCTTCTCTTCCAAGGAACTAGTTTTCAGATCCTGAAGGACCAATTTTGACCAACAGAGATTTTCCTGAAGCTCTTCTTTTGTGATGACAAAGTATAGAAAATGCTTTAATTTAATCACACACAAATCAATCTTCAAATAACAAAGCAAGAGCAAACAAAGTTTATAAATAAAAAGAAGGATATGAGTTATCTGCACAATACATGTTTTGAAATCTAGATCTGGTTGTTTTAGTTAGTGCCATTTCTTGGATTCAGGTGGCTTTTCAGAATACCCCTTGTCCAGGTCAGGTCCGTTTCCCACACTTACCTAATTGAGGTGATTCTCATGCTTTGTGGCTCCCATGGTAGGGCCACCTTCTTTCTTCCCTGCAAGAAAATCACTCTTGGCTTTGTGAATGGTCATTTGGATTCAAATGCTGGAGACTGGAGGAAGAACCCAAAATGGGAATAGGTACTTCTTTAGGAGACTGACTTACCTTGAGAAGTCCACTAGGTTCTCATTTCTTCTCAGTGGGTCCTCAGCATGTCCGAGAGGCTCATCGACATATGAAACCAGCATGGCAGATGGACTATTATGGATTATTCTAGTTCATTGTACCTGTTGGCTCAAGTTAGTTCACTTTTCCAGACTCAAGCCTTAGGTCACTTGCTCCCAGACCCAGACTTTCAGAGTTACCACAGTCATGATGAATACCTTTAAATAGACAATGTGTCTCCATGCATGAATTCAATTCATGCATAATGCTGATATTGCACAGAGATTTTGAAACAATCTTGGTATTTATTTTCTCCATTTTCTTCATTTTTGATTTTAATTATCTCAGCTTTTTAGTTAAATTAAATCTCCACCCTACCTACCCTCCTTTCAAAAGACAACTAGTTGCCAAGATTGTCAAATTTAGTATAGAGGTTCCTTCTATAAGCTATTGTTTTCATTTATTTTATTCATTCACATAACATATTTTTGCCAACTTCTGTGTTGATAAACTTTGTGTGACAAGGTGAACATAAAAAGATAAATATGCGATGGATTTTGCTTTCAAGTAGGTCATGATCTAGGAAAAGCCATAACATATTGATAATGAACTCCAATAGAATTATAAAATGATATATTAATGGTACAAATAATGTGCTATCAGGACACAGAGGTGATTCATTCTGCCAGGGGACTGGGACCAGGTAAGGCTACACACAGGAGACAACATCTGAAAAATACTTACAACTACGGTCTCAGTTTTGAAATATTGGGCATTAGTACGATCATGGTGACCCATCCTGGTAAGTATATTTTTATTTTCTATCAACTAATGACAACCTTAGAGTCACTATGTGGCGCATTAGTAACAGCAATGGAAATTTTGTATTGCATCTTGCTCTTCAAGGACAGACACTAAGAAAAAGGAAGGAAGAAGATGTTAATTGAGGTTTAGGGATATGGCCACTAAAAAATTAAACTATTTTTTTCTTTCTATACTAATGTCTACCTCTTTACAGCAGAGACTTGGAGAGACATTAAGTAGGGTTTTCTTTTTCTTTCTTTCTTTTTTTTTGAGAGGAGTCTCACTCTGTCACCCAGGCTGGAGTGCAGTGGTGTAATCTCGGCTCACTGCAACCTCTGCCTCCTGGATTCAGGAGATTCTCCTTCCTCAGCCTCCTGAGTAGCTGGGACTACAGGCATGCACCACCGTGCCTGGCTAATTTTAAAAAATTTTTTAGTAGAGATGGGGTTTCACCGTATTGGTCAGGCTGGTCTCTAACTCCTGACCTCATGATCTGCCCACTTCGGCCTCCCAAAGTGCTGGGATTACAGGTGTGAGCCACTGAGTCCGGCCAGGGTTTTCTATTTGGAATGAGAAACTTTTAAGAAAGATGGAGTTGGTAAGAAGAGAGAAAGAAGAAAAAGAAGACATTATTTTTTCTGGATTCCAGGATTTCCATGTAGGACATAACTGGGATGGATAGTCAGACAGGAAGAGGGAACAGGGTATTTCTTGTAGCCATATTTCAGTAACCAGTTCAGTGATTTTACTTAGCATTATTTGGGGTGGACTGGAAGGGGCTACTGGACAATGTGTGTATATGTGGGAAGTTCTCAAGTCACTCCTTGGTGCTTACACTGCTGATAAAGTGCTCAGAAAAAAACAGCAAATATTTTTACTGAGTGGTAATTCATTAAAAAAGTATTTTCGTACAAAGAGCCTTTTATCAATTTTTAGGATGAAGCACTGGGATGGAACTTTAGAAAATTCTGGCATGAAAATTTGTTGAAAAGTGTTTCACTTGACTCCAAAAAATGCAATATCATATTCTTGATATAATTTAAGGAGATGAGCTTATGTAGTTCAATGAAACAATTTCTCTAACCTCAGGAGAACAGAATAAGGTAGAGGCCAAATAACATCACAATTATCCTCTTGTCTTACTTGCCCACTCTCTGCTTCATGCTTTTTTGTCTCAATGCCTGCAGTGCTGGCGGGGTGGGAAACAACTATTAAAGTGTGCCAGGGGCTGGTGCCTTTACAACCCTCCTGAAAGCCAGCTGGTTAGATGGATCATTAAATGTCTCTCCACTCTGTCTGCTCAGCACTGCATTGCCCTGGATCATATCCACATTCCTACCTTTGTCTTGAAACTGAAGTTAGGACTTGCTTGTTCCTTTTGGCACATTTTCAGATCATGAGCACAGTTTATGATATGTCCATCTTCACAGCTATCTAAATATGAGCAGACTTGTGGGGAGTGTGGCTGAGAGTTCACTTAAGATCCGTCACAGGCTCCTGCCTGCCTCTTCCAGATTGGCAGGCACAAATGAAGGTAATCATACTGTATTAAATATGGTAGAATGATCTGGTCATACATTACACCTGGGAGTGTTGAATACTGCTCTGAATTGAATGGCTGGTACTGTTTTGGTGACTTCAACTTTGAGCTGTGTTGACTTGTCAAGAAGACAAGTCAACAAATCTTAGCTAAATAGTTTGTGGTATATTATTAGGAATGTTAGATAAGGCAGTTCCATGTAACTCCTATCATTATGCATTCTTGGATTGAAAATAAGCCAATCTCTCAACACTTTGGAGAGAAAGCCTTAGAACTGGTCCTTTGAATATTGTGAGAAATGATAATGATATGTGGAGACACTCTGAAGGGCACCTCTGTATCCTCCAAGTTGCTAGTGTAAGAAATATGAAGGAACTAGATGTTTGTTAGGAAAATACAAATGTGAACTACATCAGCACTTTTAATAACTGAGATATTTTGGCTTTTCCCACAAGGATACCTAAATAATGAAATCATAACTGCTTTAATTTGATGTGTTTATGCACACTCTGTAAACCATTATGGCATCTGTGACATTCCTGGTCTGCAATCAATGGCAATATTATGAAAGGAGAAAAAAATGATTAATTATTAGCATTGATAAGCATTTAATTAATGCTTATTAAAAAAGCAAATGCTTGTGAGGACATGATTCATTACTGGACTTTTAGAGGGCAAATCTCCCAAAGAACCACATGTCAGTTACAAACCAAACTTAGAAAGTTTTCCAAAGACCAGTCATCTATTTAATATCTTGCATTAAAGCAATGGTGATTTCATCAGAACTGTTGGGGAACACAGAATGATGTGTCATAAGTAACCTTAATCCCTAATTAGTAATGAAAGGGTAATAGTTATGTGGCTTTGCTCTTATTCAGCTATTAAGATATAGCCAGTTAATTGCAACTTACAAATGAGGTAAATTTTCTAGCCCTAAATTATGAATGATGTTGATATGTAGCTTTATTATTTAATGCTTGGTCTCTGTTACTCTTTGCCAGCAACAGAGCTCAACTTTGAATTTCCAAGGAAGAGCAAACATATCCATTATGTAGTGTCACTTTGAATGCAGCCTTTTGCAAAATTTGACTGCGTTTTCAAGCAATGTCTGATCTGCCCATGCTCATAGTAAAGATTTGGCTTTACTCCACAAGAATGGGAATTTGATAATCAAGGGTATCCTTACAATTTATAATTTTGTTCCACAAGAGAAAGAAATGGATAAGCAGCTTGTGTATTTCATTTGATGATGTGTGTTTGCCTTTTGAGGGTAGGTCTATTCATAGGAGAGTAAGGTCAGTTTAGATGTAAAAAGCAAATGGCCTCCTCTCCAATTGGCAATACTGGGTAATTGGCAATAATTGGATACCCCAAAGGACTGTTCAACTTTACATCTTACTTCTTTTGAGAATTTGGATACCTCTAGGTGTCTTCCAGGTATGATCTTGTAGTAAAAAATTTTTTCATACCATGCTTCTAAATAAAGCTTTCTCAGAATTTAGGAGTACATGATATGGTTTGGATATGATTTTGTCTTCTCAGCAAGATAGTGACTGAGACATAGATTTGACTTAGCTTGAAATATCTCCCCTTTCCTTGTCCCTGTAGTATCAATTTTGCAATCAAATATATAGTATGAAATTTATCACTATCGTAACTCCAGAACAATGGATGGATTGTCAAGGGAAGTTGTAGAGCTCAGACTACTCTTTGTCCTGGATGGCTTAGATGTTTAATTGCTTAAAAGTAGGTGATCTTTGGAGATTCTTTCTTGTGTTAAATGTTACCGTTATACATGAAGCTATTCTTCAGAGATAAGAAAAGCTAAGGTAATTAGCTAGAAATATTATTTTATTACTCAATAACACTTAGGTTCTCCCCAGCCCTGAAATGTTTTATCCATTTTCCTGATCATGTGTCCGTCTGGATTCTGTTAAGCAGAATTGTTATTCTCATTGCTGAATTCCCTGCTGGTACACTGATTTTAGGCAGCGACATACAGCAGAGCATTCTATCTAATACTGTAAAAATGTTTTTTGGAAGGGTCGTTCAGAATGGGAAGGGAATTGAGTGCAAAATGGTGTAGATATTTCTAGCTAAAAAAAAAAATAAAAATGAGTCAGGTGTGGTGGCTCACACCTGTAAGCCCGGTGCTTTGGGAGGCTGAGGTGGGAGGATTGCCTGAGACCAGGAGTTTGAGAACAGCCTGGGTAACATAGCAAGACCCTAACTGTACATGAAATTAAAAAAAATTAGATTGGTTGTGGTGGCACTTACCTGTAGTCCTAGCTACTTGGGAGACTGGGGTGGGAGGATTGCTTGAGCCCAGAGTTTGAGGCTGCAGCGGGCTATGATTGTGCCATTGCATGCCAGCCTATGTGACAGAGCAAGGCCCTGTCTCAAAAAAGTATATTGATTATATAAAACTTAGATAAAAAAGTAAAAATAAGAAAACACTCACTTCTAAGACTCATGTCTCACTTCTTTTTTTTTTTTTTTTTGAGACGGAGTCTCGCTCTGCCGCCCAGGCTGGAGTGCAGTGGCCGGATCTCAGCTCACTGCAAGCTCCGCCTCCAGGGTTCACGCCATTCTCCTGCCTCAGCCTCCCGAGTAGCTGGGACTACAGGTGCCCGCCACCTCGCCCGGCTAGTTTTTGGTATTTTTTAGTAGAGACGGGGTTTCACCGTGTTAGCCAGGATGGTCTCGATCTCCTGACCTCGTGATCCACCCGTCTCGGCCTCCCAAAGTGCTGGGATTACAGGCTTGAGCCACCGCGCCCGGCCTCATGTCTCACTTCTAAGATACTAGACTTCTGTTAGACAAAATTATTTGAAATATGTGGACAATCTCGCATCTAGCTCAAATTATGAATGTTTCATTATATATACATTTTAACTTAGATATGACCACCTCAGTTGGATGACTCTGGGGGCATAAAACATATTCTTTCATCTCTTGTTATTTGGTATGCCCTTCTATCCCTTATCTTCGTTCTTCACTTTTTTCTTGAAGTTACAGACTTGATTGCTGCCTTTATAGTTACTGCTTCCCAAGCCTGCTCCTGGTTGGAAGGGCAGATAGGGACTATTAGCTAGTACACTACAGCAGAGTGTGGAAGAAGAATTGATGGGGTAGAGAAGCAAGTAGAATGAGAAGAGAGGAGCATAACCTCTCTGGACTTGCTTTTCCATTCCCTTCCATTTCTATATCCAATTTTAACCATATTTTCAATGAATACCTGTAGTAAGTATCTCTCATACTTGATTTTTATCTTCAATTTCTTTGAAATTTCTAGATGTCTTCTGGACATTTCCACCCAAATCTCCAAGTTCCTAAAACATAATATGCCATATTTCCTCTGCATGGTAACCCTAGGTTTTCCTCTCAACTTCCCAGCTGTGTTCATAGTAGCACAGGTAAATTAGTAACTGGCATTGAAATCTGGAGGCTCTCCGTTCACTGGCTATTTTCTCTTGCTTTGCTTAACATTCAATTAATTCTTAATCCTATCTATTCTTCCTTATCAAGTTCTTATCTATTTAATTTGTTCCCTTTTTTGTATTCCTACTGTAAGCCACTCCCTCCCCCAAAGTTTAAGTCCTTACGATGTCTTTTAATAGCTAATTGGTCTCCCTACTTCTAGTCCCCCCACCTGCCAATGGTCTAGCACTCTGCCACTAGGTTTATTGTATGGCTTAATTTAGTGACTTTCCTTTACTAATTCAATAAAGTACTTACACTTCAACCTAGCACTCAAGATTGTCTACTTTTTGACAAAAACCCTATAATATCAGTGTAATTTTTCTATTCTTCTGATACTGGAGACTAGTAGTTTTCAACTCTTACTGTGCGTCATAATTTTGGGGGGAGATTAGAGCAATAAAAATACATGGGCCCCATTTCCAGAGATTCTAACTGGTCATGATGAGGGGGTGGAGGGGCATGTATTGGTATGTTTTCAAGCTTTCCAGATGGTCCTGATGTTTTTAAAGTGAAACCAGGATAACTCATGAAATCCTAACTCTGCCTGAAATACTTTTTCCTTTTTAGTCTTTGAGCCTTTGTAAATATTTTTCCTGAAAGACCTGGAATGTCTTTCCCATCAAAATCCTGCTGTTTCTTGTGGTTCTAATTTAAATAACACCTCCCCCATGAAGTCTACCTAATCCCACATCCACAAGTCTATTTAGCTCTCCATTCCAAACACATAAATAAGTTAAATGAAATTCATCCAAGTGAATGTAGCATCCATTACTTATTGTATTTGTTATTGGCATTCTTGTTTTATATTTTCTAGTGAGAATCTTAAGAGATTAGAGACTATATTATGATATTTTTTGTTCCTTCTTCTAGTTGTTAGTATGGTGTTTTGTACATAATAGGCCTTGAATAAATATCTTCTGAATGAATTTTCTACATTTAGCTATTGTACAGATTATAGTTTGAGACATCAGTTTGCAATTTACTGTATGTTGAGTTTTATAAGATGAATTTGAGACCTTGACTTGCTCTATGATATGTTCAGAAACTCCTCCAAAGAGGCTTTTCTAGCATGTGCTATTGAGACAGCCAGGTGGGAGGGGGTCCCTGGAAAAACTCCAACCACCTGTGTGTTGAGGTGGAGCCTTGGGATGTTCAGGATGTTTGCAGCAGGGAGGAACCTCCCCCTCCTCTTCCTGTGTGGAACCTGGGGTTCCAACTGCTGGCGGGAAGCGCTCTAGCAGGGGACTCTGGCCTTGCGGAGGATTCCTGTTTCCCTTTATTTTTCCCTTTTCACCCAAAAAACCCCTGCTCTACTCACCTTTTATATCGTCTGCGAGCCTAAATTTTTGTGGCTATGGAATGGACAAAAACCCAGTCTTTAGCTGATCTAAGGAGAAGTCCTGCAATATTATTTGCCCCTATTATAATAACTTGTGGGAATATGAGTATAAAACTTTCATTTCTAGATAGAATATAGTGGGTTGCTCCTGCTGCAACAGCTACAAAATAGTGGATAAATTACAAAACAATCATATTTTTGAAAACATCAGAGATCTGTGAAAGCAAAGAGGGCTAGATGAACTAAAACTCCATGTAGGGAAGAGTCCTTCTGAGGGTAGCTGAGATCGCTGGCAGTTTTCTTCCATGAGAGTGTTTTCTCAGTCTTATATTAGAGATTATAGGCTGAGCATCAGTTTAGCCTAGGCACAGGGCCTGTAGTGGAAGAAAGAGAATTCCATGGAGCTTTTGGTGACAAGTGCTGACATGATGGATTTGAATCCAAAGGAGCCAAAAACACAAAACTGCTGTCCACATGAGACATTTACTGAGCACTGGGGACTGTGGAGTTTGTCTGTATAAAACATAGACTTTAAAATAACTATTATAGAAAAGATGAACAAGGACAAAATGAATTTTTAAAATTATTCTTAATTGACATCATCACTGTACATATTTATGGGGTAAAGAGTGATATTTATATATGTATATACACATACATATATACACACACATACACACATGCACACACACATATGTATAAAATCTAAATGATCAAATCAAGGTAATGAGCATAGTTACCACCTCAAACATTTATTATTTCTTTGTACTGGGCACATTAAAATTCTCTCTTCTAGCTGTTTGAAAAATACAACAAATTATTGTAACTATATTCACCCGACAGTATTATAGACCACTAGAAAGTATTCCTCCTTCCCAGCTGAATTTTTAAACTTGCTGACTTTTCCCTCTACTTCCTCCTCCCTACCCTTCTCAGCAATTTTACTTTCTACTTCTCTGATATCAACTTTTTTAGCTTCTTCACATGAGTGAGAACATGCTGTTTTGTCTTTCTGTGCCTGGCTTGTTTAAATTAACATAATGTCCTCCGGGCTGATCTATATTACTGCCAATGACAGGATTGTATTCATTTTGTATGGCTGAATTGTATTCCATTGTGTGTATGTACCACATTTTCTTCATTCGTCTGTTGATGGACACTTAGGTTAATCACAGTCTTAGCTATTGTGAATAGTGCTGCTATAATCATGGGAGTGCAGATATCTCTTCCATATAATGATTTCCTTTCCTTTGGATATATGCCCAGTAGTTGAATTGCAAGATCATGGGAGTCCTGTTTTTAGCTTTTTGAGGAACCTCCATACTGTTTTCCATAATCGCTTTACTAATTACACTCCCCAAACAGCGTATGAGAGTTTCTGTCTCTTTGCATCCTCACCAGAATTTATTATTTTTTTGTCTTTTTGATGATAGCCATTCTGTGGGGGAGATGATACCTCATTGTGGTTTTGATTTGCATTTACCTAATGACAAGTGATGTTGAGCATTTTAAATATAATTCTTGCCATTTTTATGTCTTCTTTTAAGAATCGTCTGTTCAGATCAATGGCTTATTTTAGAGTTGGACTCTTATTTTTTCTGTTGAGTTGTTTGAGTTCCTTGCATATTCTGGATATCATTCCCTTGAATGAATAGTTTGCAGATATTTTCTTCTATTCTGCAGGTTGTCACTTCACTCTGTCAGTTATTTCTTTTGCTGTGCAGAAGCTTTTTAATTTGATATAATACTATATGTATATTTTTGCTTTTGTTGACTGATTTTGAGGTCTTTTCTGTAAAATCTTGGTCAGACCAATTTTCTGAAGTGTTTTCTCTATGTTTCCTTCTAGTAATTTCATAGTTTGTGATCGTACATTTAAGTATTTCACTTTGAGTCGATTTTTGTATTTGGTGCGAGATGGGGTTGGGGGGGGTCTAGTTTATTTTCCTAATATGGATATATAGTTTTTTCAGCACCATTTGTTGAAGATTATGTCCTTTTCCCAATGTATGTTCTTGCTGCCTTTGTCAAAAATCAGTTGGTTATAAACAGGTGGATTTATTTCTGGGTTCTCTATTCTGTTTCTTTAGTGTATGTGTCTGTTTTAATACGAATACTATGCTGCTTTGGTTACTATAGCTTTGTAGTATATTTTGAAGTCAGGTAGGGTGATGCCTCCAGCTTTGTTCTTTTGGCTCAGGATTTCATTGTGTATCCAGGGCCTGTTGTGGCTCTACATTCATTATAAGATTGTTTTATTTTATTTTATTTTAAGTTCTGGGATACATGTGCAGGAGATGCAGGTTTGTTACATCAGTAAATGTGTGCCATGGTGGTTGGCTGCACCCATCAACCCATCACCTAGGTATTAATCCCAGCATGCATTAACTATTTATCCTGTTGTTCTCCCTCCCCTCATTCCCTGACAGGCCCCAATATATGTTGTTCCCCTCCCTGTGTCCATGTGTTCTCATTGTTCAGCTCCCACTTATAAGTGACAACCATGCAATCTTCGGTTTTCTGTTCCTTTGCTAGTTTGCTGAGGATACTGGCTTCCAGCTCCATCCATGTCCCTGCAAACGACATGGTGTCATTCCTTTATTTTTTATTTTATTTTATTTTTTTTATTATACTTTAAGTTCTAGGGTACATGTGCACAACGTGCAGTTTGTTACATATGTATACATGTGCCATGTTGGTGTGCTGCACCCATCAACTCGTCAGCACCCATCAATTCATCATTTACATCAGTTATAACTCCCAATGCCATCCTTCACCCTTACCCCCTCCTCATAATAGGCCCCAGTGTGTGATGTTCCCCTTCCCATGTCCAGGTGATCTCATTGTTCAGTTCCCACCTATGAGTGAGAACATGCAGTGTTTGGTTTTCTATTCTTGTGATAGTTTGCTGAAAATGATGGTTTCCAGCTGCACCCATGTCCCTACAAAGGACATGAACTCATCCTTTTTTATGGCTGCATAGTATTCCATGGTGTATATGTGCCACATTTTCTTAATCCAGTCTGTCATTGATGGACATTTGGGTTGATTCCAAGTCTTTGCTATTGTGAATAGTGCCACAATAAACATACGTATGCATGTGTCTTTATAGCAGCATGATTTATAATCCTTTGGGTATATACCCAGTAATGCAATGGCTGGGTCATATGGTATTTCTAGGTCTGGATCCTTGAGGAATCACCATACTGTTTTCCACAGTGGTTGAACTAGTTTACAATCCCACCAACAGTGTAAAAGTGTTCCTATTTCTCCACATCCTCTCCAGCACCTGTTGTTTCCTGACTTTTTAATGATTGCCATTCTAACTGGTGTGAGATGGTATCTCATTGTGGTTTTGATTTGCATTTCTCTGATGGCCAGTGATGACGAGCATTTTTTCCTTTGCCTGTTGGCTGTATGAATGTCTTCTTTTGAGAAATGTCTGTTCATATCCCTTGCCCAGTTTTTGATGGGGTTGTTTGTTTTTTTCTTGTAAATTTGTTTGAGTTCTTTGTAGGTTCTGGATATTAGCCCTTTGTCAGATGAGTAGATTGCAAAAATTTTCTCCCATTCTGTAGGTTGCCTGTTCACACTGATGATAGTTTTTTTGCTGTGTAGAAGCTCTTTAGTTTAATTAGATCCCATTTGTCAATTTTGGCTTTTGTTGCCATTGCTTTTGGTGTTTTAGACATGAAGTCCTTGCCCATGCCTATGTCCTGAATGGTATTACATAGGTTTTCTTCTAGGGTTTTTATGGTATTAGGTCTAACATTTAAGTCTCTAATCCATCTTGAATTAATTTTCATATAAGGAGTAAGGAAAGGATCCAGTTTCAGCTTTCTACTTGTGGCTAGCCAATTTTCCCAGCACCATTTATTAAATAGGGAATCCTTTCCCCATTTCTTGTTTTTCTCAGGTTTGTCAAAGATAAGACAGCTGTAGACGTGTGGTATTATTTCTGAGGGCTCTGTTCTGTTCCATTGGTCTATATCTCTGTTTTGGTACCAGTACCATGCAGTTTTGGTTACTGTAGCCTTGTAGTATACTTTGAAGTCAGGTAACATGATGCCTCCAGCTTTGTTCTTTTGACTTAGGATCGTCTTGGCAATGTGGGCTCTTTTTTGGTTTCATATGAACTTTAAAGCAGTTTTTTCCAATTCTGTGAAGAAAGTCATTGGTAGCTTGATGGAAATGGCATTGAATCTATAAATTACCTTGGGCAGTATGGCCATTTTCTCGATATTGATTCTTCCTATCCATGAGCATGGAATGTTCTTCCATTTGTTTGTGTCCTCTTTTATTTCACTGAGCAGTGGTTTGTAGTTCTTCTTGAAGAGGTCCTTTACATCCCTAGTAAGTTGGATTCCTAGGTATTTCATTCTCTTTGAAGCAATTGTGAATGGAAGTTCATTCATGATTTGGCTCTCTGTTTGTCTGTTACTGGTGTATAAGAATGCTTGTGATTTTTCACATTAATTTTGTATCCTGAGACTTTGCTGAAGTTGCTTATCAGCTTAAGGAGATTTTGGGCTGAGATGATGGGGTTTTCTAAATATACAATCATGTCATCTGCAAAGAGGGACAATTTGACTTCTTTTCCTAACTGAATACCCTTGATTTCTTTCTCTTGCCTGATTGCCCTAGCCAGAACTTCCAACACTATGTTGAATAGGAGTGGTGAGAGAGGGCATCCCTGTCTTGTGCCAGTTTTCAAAGGGAATGCTTCCAATTTTTGCCTATTCAGTATGACATTGACTGTGGGTTTGTCATAAATAGCTCTTATTATTTTGAGACATGTTCCATCAATACCGAATTTATTGAGAGTTTTTAGCATGAAGGGCTGTTGAATTTTGTCAAAGGCCTTTTCTGCATCTATTGAGATAATCATGTGGTTTTTATTTTTGGTTCTGTTTATATGCTGGATTACGTTTATTGATTTGCATATGTTGAACCAGCCTTGCATCCCAGGGATGAAGCCCACTTGATCATGGTGGATAAGCTTTTTGATGTGCTGCTGGATTCGGGTTGCCAGTATTTTATTGAGGACTTTTGCATCGATGTTCATCAGGGATATTGGTCTAAAATTCTCTTTTTTTGTTGTGTCTCTGCCAGGTTTTGGTATCAGGATGATATTGGCCTCATAAAATGAGTTAGGGAGGATTCCCTCTTTTTCTATTGATTGGAATAGTTTCAGAAGGAATGGTACCAGCTCCTCCTTGTACCTCTGGTAGAATCTGGCTGTGAATTCGTCTGGTCCTGGACTTTTTTGGTTGGTAGGCTATTAATTATTGCCTCAATTTCAGAGCCTGCTATTGGTCTATTCAGGGCTTCAACCTCTTCCTGGTTTAGTCTTGGGAGAGTGTAAGTGTCCAGGAAATTATCCATTTCTTTTAGGTTTTCTAGTTTATTTGTGTAGATTTGTGTAGAGGTGTTTATAGTATTCTCTGATGGTAGTTTGTATTTCTGTGGCATCAGTGGTGATATCCCCTTTATCATTTTTTTTATTGTGTCTATTTGATTCTTCTCTCTTTTTTTCTTTGTTAGTCTTGCTAGCAGCCTATCAATTTTGTTGATCTTTTCAAAAATCCTGCTCCTGGATTCATTGATTTTTTGGAGGGATTTTTGTGTCTCTATTTCCTTCACTTCTGCTCTGGTCTTAGTTATTGCTTGCCTTCTGCTAGCTTTTAAATGTGCTTGCTCTTGCTTCTCTAATTCTTTTAATTGTGATGTTAGAATGTCAATTTTAGATCTTTCCAGCTTTCTCTTGTGGGCATTTAGTGCTATAAATTTCCCTCTACACACTGCTTTAAATGTGTCCCAGAGATTCTGGTATGTTGTATCTTTGTTCTCATTGGTTTCAAAGAACATCTTTATTTCTGCCTTCATTTAGTGATGTACCCAGTAGTCCTTCAGGAGCAAGTTGTTCAGTTTCCATGTAGTTGAGCGGTTTTGATTGAGTTTCTTAGTCCTGAGTTCTAGTTTGATTGCACTGTGTTCTGAGAGACAGTTTGTTATAATTTCTGTTCTTTTACATTTGCTGAGGAGTGCTTTACTTCCAACTATGTGGTCAATTTTGGAATAAGTGCAATGTAGTGCTGAGAAGAATGTATATTTTGTTGATTTTGGGTGGAGAGTTCTGTAGATGTCTATTAGGTCCGCTTGGTGCAGAGTTGAGTTCAATTCCTGGATATCCTTGTTAACTTTCTGTCTCGTTGATCTGTCTAGTGTTGACAATGGGGTGTTGAAGTCCCCCATTATTATTGTGTGGGAGTCTAAGTCTTTGTAAGTCTCTAAGGACTTGCTTTATGAATCTGGGTGCTCCTGTATTGGGTGCATATATATTTAGGATAGTTAGCTCTTCCTGTTGAATTGATCCCTTTACCATTATGTAATGGCCTTCTTTATCTCTTTTGATCTTTGTTGGTTTAAAGTCTGTTTTTTCAGAGACTAGGATTGCAACCCCTGCTTTTTTTTGTTCTCCATTTGCTTGGTAGATCTTCCTCCATCCCTTTATTTTGAGCCTATATGTGTCTCTGCATTTGAGATGGTCTCCTGAATACAGCAAACTGATGGGTCTTGACTCTTTATCCAGTTTGCCAGTTTGTGTCTTTTAATTGGACCGTTTAGTCCATTTACATTTAAGGTTAATATTGTTATGTGTGAACTTCATCCTGTCATTGTGATATTAGCTGGTTATTTTGCTCACTAGTTGATGCAGCTTTTTCCTAGCATCAATGGTTTTACATTTTGGCATGTTTTTGCAATGGCTGGTACTGGTTGTACCTTTCCATGTTTAGTGCTTCCTTCAGGGTTTCTTGTAGGGCAGGCCTGGTGGTGACAAAATCTCTCAGCATTTACTCTTCTGTAAAGGATTTTATTTCTCCTTCACTTATGAAACTTAGTTTGGCTGGATATGAAATTCTGGGTTGAAAATTCTTTTCTTTAAGAATGTTGAATATTGGCCCCCACTTTCTTCTGGCTTAGAGAGTTTCTGCCGAGAGATCTGCTATTAGTCTGATGGACTTCCCTTTGTGGGTAACCAGACTTTCTCTCTGGCTGCCCTTAACATTTTTCCCTTCATTTCAACTTTGGTGAATCTGCCTATTATGTGTCTTGGAGTTGCTCTTCTCAAGGAGTATCTTTGTGGCGTTCTCTGTATTTCCTGAATTTGAATGTTGGCCTGCCTTACTAGGTTGGGGAAGTTCTCCTGGATGATATCCTGAAGGGTGTTTTCCAACTTGGTTCCATTTTCCCCCTCACTTTCAGGCACACCAATCAGACGTAGATTTGGTCTTCACACATAATCCCATATTTCTTGGAGGCTTTCTTCATTTCTTTTTCCTCTTTTTCGTCTAGACTTCTCTTCTTGCTTCGTTTCATTCATTTGATGTTCAATCATTGATACTCTTTTCCAGTTGATCAAGTCAGTTACTGAAGGTTGTGCATTTGTCACATATTTCTCATGTCATGGTTTTTATCTCTGTCAGTTTGTTTATGGCCTTCTCTGCCTTGATTGTTCTAGTTATCCATTCTTCCATTCTTTTTTCAAGATTTTTAGTTTCTTTGCACTGGTTACGTAGTTCCTCCTTTAGCTCTGAGAAGTTTGATGGACTGAAGCCTTCTTCTCTCAGCTCGTCAAAGTCATTCTCCATCCAGCTTTGATCTGTTGGTGGCGATGAGCCGCGTTCCTTTGGAGGGGGAGATGCGCTCTGATTTTTTGAATTTCCAGTTTTTCTGCCCTGCTTTTTTCCCATCTTTGTGGTTTTATCTGCCTTTGGCCTTTGATGACGGTGATGAACTGATGGGATTTTGGTGTGGGTGTCCTTTCTGTTTTTTAGTTTTCCTTCTAACAGTCAGGACCCTCTGCTGTAGGTCTGTTGGAGATTGCTTGAGGTCCACTCCAGACCCTGTTTGCCTGGGTATCAGCAGCGGAGGCTGCAGAAGATAGAATATTGCTGAACAGTGAGTGTTGCTGTCTGATTCTTGCTCTGGAAGCTTCGTCTCAGGGGTGTACCCCGCCGTGTGAGGTGTGATGTGTGGGTCTGCACCTAGTGAAGGATGTCTCCCAGTTAGGCTACTCAGGGGTCAGGGATGCACTTGAGCAGGCAGGCAGACTGTTCTCAGATCTCAACCTCCATGCTGGGAGATCCACTGCTCTCTTCAAAGCTGTCAGACAGGGTCATTTACCTCTGCTGAGGTTTCTGCTACTTTTTGTTTAGCTATGCCCTGTCCCCAGAGATGGAGTCTACAGAGACAGGCAGGCCCCCTGGAGCTGAGGTGGGCTCCACCCAATTCGAGCTTCCTGGCGGGTTTGTTTACCTACTTAAGCCTCAGCAATGGCAGGCACCCCTCCCCCAGCCTCACTGCCACCTTGCAGTTAGATCTCAGACTGCTATGCTAGCAACGAGGGAGGCTCTGTGGGCGTGGGACCCTCCCATCCAGGTGTGGCACATAATCTCCTGGTGTGCCATTTGCTAAGACCCTAGGTAAAGTGCAGTATTATGGTGGGAGTTACCCGATTTTCCAGGTGTTGTGTGTCTCAGTTTCCCTTGTCTAGGAAAGGGGATTCCCTTCCCCCTTGCACTTCCCAGGTGTGGTGATGGCTTGCCCTGCTTCAGCTCTCGCTGGTCGGGCTGCACCAGCTGACCCATACTGATTGTCTGGCAGTCCCCAGTGAGATGAACCTGGTACCTCAGTTGAAAATGCAGAAATCACCCGTCCTCTGTGTCACTCACACTGTAAGCTGGAGGCTGGAGCTGCTCCTATTTGGCCATCTTGCTCCAAGATTGGTCTCATTCCTTTATATGGCTGCGTAGTATTCCATGGTGTATATATACCACATTTTCTTTTTTTAAGTATTGTTATACTTTAAGTTCTGGGCTACATGTGCAGAATGTGCAGTTTTGTTACAGAGGTATACATGTGCCATGGTGGTTTGCTGCACTCATTAACCCATTACCTACATTATGTATTTCTCCTAATGCTATCCTTTCCCTAGGCCCCCACTCCCCAATAGACCCTGGTGTGTGATGTTCCTCTCCCTGGGTCCATGTGTTCTCCTTGTTCAACTCCCACTTATGAGTGAGAACATTTGGTGTTTGCTTTTCTCTTCTTGTGATAATTTGCTAAAAATGATGGTTTCAAGCTTCATCTATGTCCCTGCAAAGGACATGAACTCATCCTTTTTTATGGCTGCATAGTATTTCATGGTGTATAAGTGCTGCATTTTCTTTATCCAGTCTATCATTGATGGGCATTTGGGTTGTTCCCAGTCTTTGCTATTGTGAATAATGTCACAGTAAACATATGTGTGCATGTGTCTTTATAGTAGAATAATTTATAATCCTTTGGGTATGTACCCAGTAATGGGATGGCTGGGTCAAATGGTATTTCTAGATCTTTGAGGAATTGCCACACTGTGTTCCACAATGGTTGAACTAATTTACACTCCCATCAACAGTGTAAAAGCATTCCTATTTCTCCACATCCTCTCCAGCATGTGTTTCCTGACTTTTTAATGATCGCCATTCTCACTGGTGTGAGATGGTATCTCGTGGTTTTGATTTGCATTTCTCTGATGACCGGTGATGATGAGCTTTTTTCATATGTTTATTGGCTGCATAAATGTCTTCTTTTGGGAAGTGTCTGTTCATACACTTTGCCCACTTTTTGGTGGGGTTGTTTGTTTTTTGCTTGTAAATTTCTTCAAGTTCTTTGTAGATTCTGGATATTAATCCTTTGTCAGATGGATAGATTGCAAAAATTTTCTCCCATTTTGTAGGTGGCTTTTTCACTCTGATGATAGTTTCTTTTGCTGTGCAGAAGCTCTTTAGTTTAATTAGAACCCATTTGTCAATTTTCTTTTTTGTTGCCATTGCTTTTGTTGATGAGGTCTTTGCCACGCCTGTGTCTTGAAAGGTATTGTCTAGGTTTTCTTCTAGGATTTTTATGGTTTTAGGTCTTATGTTTAAGTCTTTAATCCATCCTGAGTTGATTTTTTGGTATAAGGTGTGAGGAAGGGGTTCAGTTTCAGTTTTCTGCATATGGCTGGCCAGTTTTCCTAACAACTTTTATTAAATAGGGAATCTTTTCCCCATTGCTTGTTTGTGTCAGGCTTGTCAAAGACCAGATGGTTGTAGATGTGTGGTGTTATTTCTGAGGCCTCTGTTCTGTTCCATTGGTCTATATATCTGTTTTGGTACCAGTACCATGCTGTTTGGGTTACTGTAGCCTTGTAGTATAGTTTGAAGTCAGGTAGCATGATGCCTCCAGCTTTGTTCTTTTTGCTTAAGATTGTCTTGGCATTGCGGGCTCTGTTTTGGTTCCATATGAAGTTTAAAGTAGTTTTTTCCAATTCCATGAAGAAAGTCAGTGGTAGCTTGATGGGGATAGCATTGAATCTATAAATTACTTTGGGCCGTGTGGCCATTTTCATGATATTGATTCTTCCTATCCATGAGCATGGTATGTTCTTCCATTTGTTTGTGTCCTCTCTTATTTCCTTGAGCAGTGGTTTGTAGTTCTCCTTGAAGAAGTCCTTCACATACCTTGTAAGTTGTATTCCTAGGTATTTTGTTCTCTTAGTAGCAATTGTGAATGGGAGTTCACTCATGATTTGGCTCTCTGTTTTTCTGTTATTGGTGTATAGGAACACTTGTGATTTTGCACATTGATTTTGTATCTTGAGACTTTGCTGAAGTTGCTTATCAGCCTAAGGAGATTTTGGGCTGAGATCATGGGGTTTTCTAAATATGCAACCATGTCCTCTGCAAACAGAGACAATTTGACTTCCTCTCTTCCTATTTGAGTACCATTTATTTCTTTCTCTTGTCTGATTGCCCTGGCCAGAACTACCAATACTGTGTTGAATAGGAGTGGTGAGAGAGGGCATCCCTGTCTTATGCCAGTTTTCAAAGGGAATGCTTCCAGTTTTTGCCCATTCAGTATGATATTGGCTGTGGTTTGTAATAAATAGCTCTTATTATTTTGAGAAATGTTCCATCAATAGCTAGTTTATTGAGAGAGTTTTTAGCATGAAGGGGTGTTGAATTTTTCGAAGGACTTTTCTGCATCTATTGAGGTAATCATGAAGTTTTTGTCATTGGTTCTGTTCATCTGATGGATTATGTGTATTGATTTGCATATGTTGAATCAGCCTTGCATCCTAGGCATGAAGCTGACTTGATTGTGGTGGATAAGCTTTTTGATGTGCTGCTGGATACAGTTTACCAATATTTTATTGAGGATTTTTGCATCGATGTTCATCAGGGATATTGGCCTGAAATTGTCCTTTTTTGTTGTATCTCTGCCAGGTTTTGGTATGAGGATGATGCTGGCCTCATAAAATGAGTTATGGAGGATTCCCTGTTTTTCTATTGATTGGAATAGTTTCAGAAGGAATGGTACCAGCTCCTCTTTGTACCTCTGATAGAATTCCACTGTGAATCCATTTGGTTCTGGACTTTTTTTGGTTGTCAGGCTATTAATTACTGTCTCAATTTCAGAACTTGTTATTTGTCTATTCAGGGACTCAACTTCTTCCTGGTTTAGACTCAGGAGGGTGTATGTGTCCAGGAATTTATTCATTTTTTCTATTTTTTTTTGGTTTATTTGCATAGAGGTTATAGTATTCTTTGATGGCACTTTATATTTCTGTTGGATCAGTTGTGATATCCCCTATATATATATATTTTTTTTTTTTTTGAGACGGAGTCTCACGCTGTTGCCCAGGCTGGAGTGCAGTGGCGCGATCTCGGCTCACTGCAAGCTCCGCCTCCCGGGTTCACGCCATTCTCCTGCCTCAGCCTCCTGAGTAGCTGGGACTACAGGCGCCCGCCACCGCGCCCGGCTAATTTTTTGTATTTTTAGTAGAGACAGGGTTTCACTGTGGTCTCGATCTCCTGACCTTGTGATCTGCCCGCCTCGGCCTCCCAAAGTGCTGGGATTACAGGCTTGAGCCACCGCGCCCGGCCCCTATATTATTTTTTATTGCATCTGTTTCATTCTTCTGTTTTTTCTTCTGTATTAATCTGGCTATTTTGTTGATCTTTTCAGAAAACCGCCTCTTGGATTCATTGACTTTTTGAAGGGTTTTTCATGTCTCTATCTCCTTCATTTCTGTTCTGATCTAGTTATTTCTTGTCTTCTGCTAGCTTTTGAATTTGTTTGCTCTTACTTCTCTAGTTCTTTTAGTTGTGATGTTAGGGTGTCAATTTTACATCTTTCCTGCTTTCTCTTGTGGGCATTTAGTGCTATACATTTCCCTCTACACACTGCCTTAAATGTGTCCCAGAGATTCTGGTCTTTGTTCTCATTGGTTTCAAAGAACGTCTTTATTTCTGCCTTCATGTTGTTATTTACTCAGTAGTCATTCAGGAGCAGGTTGTTCAGTTTCCATGTAGTTGTGTGGTTTTGAGTGAGTTTCTTATTCCAGAGTTCTAATTTGATGGCACTGTGGTCTGAGAGACTCTGTTTTGATTTCCATTCTGTTGCATTTGCTGGGGAGTGTTTTAGTTCCAATCATGTGGTCAATTTTAGAATAAGCATGATGTGGTGCTGAGAAGAATGTATATTCTCTTGATTTGGGGTGGAGAGTTCTGTAGATGTCTATTAGGTCTGCTTAGTCTAGTACTGAGTTCAAGTCTTGAATATCCTTGTTAATTTTCTGTCTTTTTGGTCTGTCTAATATTGACAGTGGAGTGTTAAAGTCTTCCACTATTATTGTGTGGGAGTCTAAGTCTCTTTGTAGGTCTCTAAGAGCTTGCTTCATGAATCTGGGTGTTCCTGTATTAGGTTCATATATATTTAGGATACTTAGATCTTCTTGCTGCATTGGTCGCTTTACCATTATGTAATGGCCTTCTTTGTCTCTTTTGATCTTTGTTGGTTTAAAGTCTGTTTTACCAGAAATTAGGATTGCAATTCCTGCTTTTAGTTTTGCTTTCCATTTGCTTGGTAAACGTGCCTCCATCTCTTTACTTTGAATCTATTTGTTTCTTTGCATGTGAGATGGGTCTCTTGAATACAGCACACTGATGGGTCTTGACTCTTTATCCAGTTTGCCAGTCTGTGTCTTTTAATTGGGGCATTTAGCCCATTTATGTTTAAGGTTAATATTGCTATGTGTGAATTTGATCCTGTCATTATGATGCTAGCTGGTTGTTTTGCTTGTTACTTCATGCAGTTTCTTCATAGTGTTGATATTCTTTACAATTTGGTATGATTTTGCAGTGGCTGGTACTGGTTGTTCGTTTCCATGTTTAGTGCTTCCTTCAGGAGCTCTTCTAAGGCAGGCCTAGTGGTGACAAAATCAGCATTTGCTTGTCTGTAAAGGATTTCATTTCTCCTTCACTTATGAAGCTTAGTTTAGCTGGATATGAAATTCTGAGTTGAAAATTCTTTTTTTAAGAGTGTTGAATATTGGCCCCCACTCTCTTCTGACCTCTACAGAGTTTCTGCTGAGAGATCTGCTGTTAGTCTGATGGGCTTCCCTTTGTGGGTAACCTGACCTTTCTCTCTGGCTGCCCTTAATATTTTTCCTTCATTTCAACCTTGGTGAATCTGATGATTATGAGTCTTGGGGTTGCTCTTCTCAAAGAGTATCTTTGTGCTGTTCTCTGTATTTCCTGAGTTTGAATGTTGGCCTGTCTTACTAGGTTGGGGAAGGTCTCCTGGATAATATCCTGAAGAGTGTTTTCCAAGTTGGTTCGATTCTCCCCGTCACTTTCAGACATACCAATCAAATGTAGGTTTGGTCTTTTCTCATAGTCCCACTTTTCTTGGAAGCATTTTTCATTCCTTTTTATTCTTTTTTCCTCTAATCTTGTCTTCATGCTTTATTTTATTAATTTGATCTTCAATCACTGATATCATTTCTTCTGCTTGATTGATTTGGGTATTGATACTTGGGTATGCCTCACAAAGTTCTCGTGCTGTGTTTTTCAGCTCCATCAGGTCATTTATATTCTTCTCCAAACTGGTTATTCTAGTTGTTAGCAATTCCTCTAACCTTTTTTCAAGGTTCTTAGCTTCCTTGCATTGGGTTAGAACATGCTCCTTTAGCTCAGAGGAGTTTGTTATTACCCACCTTCTAAAGCCTACTTCTGTCAATTCATCAAACTCATTCTCCTTCCAGTGTTGTTCCCTTACTGGTGAGGAGCTGTGATCCTTTGGAGAATAGGCATTCTGGTTTTTGGAATTTTCAGCCTTTTTGTGCTGCTTTCTCCCCATCTTTGTGGATTTATCTACCTTTGGTCTTTGATTTTAGTGACCTTTGGATGGGGTCTTTGAGTGAACATACTATTCCTTTCTGTTTGTTAGTTTTCCTTCTAACAGTCTGGCCCCTCTGCTGCAGGTCTGCTGGAGTTTGTTGGAGATCCATTACTCATCCTGTTTGCCTGGGTATCACCAGCAGAGGCTGCAGAACAGCAAAGATTGCTGCCTGTTCTTTCCTGTGGAAGGTTCATCCCAGAGGGGCACCCACCAGATGCCAGCCAGAGCTCTCCTGTATGAGGTGTCTCTCGGCCCCTACTTGGAGGTGTCTCCCAGTCAGGATACACCAGGATCAGGGACCCATTTGAGGAGGCAGTCTGACCCTTAGCAGAGCTTGAACACTGTGCTGGGAGGTCTGCTGCTCTCTTCGGAGCCATCAGGCAGGGATGTTTACATCTGCCAAAGCTGTGCCCACAGCCACTCCTTCCCCCAGGTGCTTTGTCCCAGGCAGATGGGGGTTTTATCTATAAATCCCTGACTGAGGCTGCTGCCTTTTTTTTCAGAGATGCCCTGCCCAGAGAAGGGAAATCTGGCAGTCTGGCCACAGTAGCCTTGCTGAGCTACAGTGGGCTCCACCCAGTTCAAACTTCCTGGCTGCTTTGCTTACACTGTGAGTGTAAAACCGCCTACTCAAGCCTCAGCAATGGTGGACGCCCCTTCCCCCACCAAGCTTGAGCGTCCCAGGTCGATCTGACTGCTGCTGTGCTGGCAGCAAGAATTTCAAGCCAATTGATCTTAGTTTGCTGGGCTCCATGGATGTGGGACCTGCCAAGTCAGACCACTTGGTTTCCTGGCTTCAGCCGCCTTTCCAGGGGAGTAAATGGTTCTGTCTTGCTGGCATTCCAGGTACCACTGGAGTATGGGGGGAAAAAAAACCCTCCTGAAGCTAGTTCGATGTCTGCCCAAATGGCTGCCCAGTTTTGTGCTTGAAACCTAGGGCCCTGGTGGGGTTGGCACCAGAGGGAATCTCCTGGTCTGCAGATTGTGAAGACAGTGGTTCAAGCACAGTATCTGGGCCAGAGTGTGATGGTTCCTCCAGCTCAGTCCCTCACGGCTTCCCTTGGGTAGGGGTGAAAATTCCCCACCCCTTGTGCTTCCTGGGTGAGGTGACGCCCCACCCTGCTTTGGCCCACCCTCCATGGACTGCACCCACTGTTCAACCAGTCCCAATGAGATGAACCAGATACCTCAGTTGGAAATCCAGAAATCACCCACCTTCTGCATTGATCTCACTGGGAGCTGCAGACCAGTGCTGTTCATATTCGGCCATCTTGCTAGCAATCACCACATTTTCTTTATCCAGTCTGTCATTGATGGGCATTTGGGTTGATTCCAAGTCTTTGCTATTGTAAACAGTGCTGCAATAAACATGCATGTGCATATATGTTCTCTTTATAAGAGAATGATTTATATTCCTTTGGGTATACACCCAGTAATCCCATTACACCCAGTATACACCCAGTAATGGGATTACTGGGTCAAATTTTATTTCTGATTCTAAGTCTTTGAAGAATCGCCATACCCTCCTCCATGATGGTTGAACTAATTTACATTTCCACCAACAGTATAAAAGTGTTCCGATTTCTCCACAGCCTTGCCAGCATCTGTTGTTTCTTGACTTTTTAATAATCACCATTCTGACTGGTGTGAGATGGTATATCAATGTGGTTTTGATTTGCATTTCTCTAATGATCAGTGATGTTGAGCTTTTTTTCATGTTTCTTGGCCACATACATGTTTTCTTTTGAGAAGTGTTTGTTTATTTTCTTTGCCCACTTTTTAATTGGTGTTTGTAGGTTGTCTATTCATTCTGATGATAGTTTATTTTGCAGTGCAGAAGCTCTTTAGTTTAATTGATCCAATTTGTCAGTTTTTGCTTTTGTTGAAATTTGATGTTTTTGTCATGAAACCTTTGCCTGTGCCTATGTCTTGAATGGTATTGCCTACATTTTCTTCTAGGGTTTTTATAGTTTTGGGGTTTACATTTAAGTCTTTAACCATCTTGAGTTAATTTTTGTGTAAGGTGTAAGGAAGGGATCCAGTTTCAATTTTCTGCATATGGCTAGCCAGTTTTCCCAGCACCATTTGTTACATTGGGAATCATTTCCCCATTGCTTGCTTTTGTCAGGTTTGTTGAAGATCCCATGGTTGTAGATGTGTAATTTTATTTCTGATATCTGTATTCTGTTCCATTGGTCTATGTGTCTGTTTTGGTACCAGTACCATGCTGTTTTGGTTACTGGAGCCTTGTAGTGTAGTTTGAAGTCAGGTAGCATGTTGCCTCCAGCCTTGTTCTTTTTGCTTAGGATTGTCTTGGCTGTATGGGCTCTTTTTTGGTTCCATATGAATTTCAAAGTAGTTTTTTCTAAATCTGTGAAGAATATCAATGGTATCTTAATGGGAATAGCATTGAATCTATAAATTACTTTGGGCAGTATGGCCATTTTCATGATATTGGTTCTTCCTATCCATGAGCATGGAATGTTTTTCCATTTGTTTGTGTCTTCTCTTATTTCCTTGAGCAGTTGTTTGTAGTTCTCCTTAAAAAGTCCTTCATGTCCCTTGTTAGCTGTATTCCTAGATATTTTATTCTCTTTGTAGCAGTTGTGACTGGGATTTCATTAATGATTTGGCTCTCTCTTTATCTATTGTTGGTGTATAGTAATGCTTGTGATTTTTGCATATTGATTTTGTATCCTGAAACTTTGCTGAAGTTGTTTATCAGCTTAAGGAGCTTTTGGACTGAGATGATGGAATTTTCTAGACGTAGGATCATATCATTTGCAAACAGAGACAATTTGACTTTCTCACTTCCTATTTGAATACCCTTGATTTCTTCCTCTTGCCTGATTGCCCTGGCCAGAATTTGCAATACTGTGTTGAATAGGGGTGGTGAGAGAGGGCATCCTTGTCTTGTCCTGGTTGTCAAAGGGAATGCTTCCAGGTTTTGCCCATTCAGTATGATATTGGCTGTGGGTTTGTCATAAATGGCTCTTATTTTATATATATATATCTCCATCTCAAATATGTATATATATATTTTATACATATATCTGTAATATATAATATATATTATATATATAATAAATATGTATATATTTTAGATAGAGTTTCACTCTGTTGCCCAGGCTGGAGTCCAGTCATGCTATCTCGGCTCACTGCAACCTCTGCCTCCAGGGTTCAAGCAATTCTCCCACCCTAGCCTCCTGAGTAGCTGGGACTACAGGCACGTACCACCATGTCTGACTAATTTTTGTATTTTTAGTAGAAACAGGGTTTTGTCATGTTGGCCAGGCTGATATTGAACTCCTGAACACAGGTGATATATTCCACCTCGGCCTCCCCAAGTGCTGGGATTACAAGTGCTCAGCTATTTTGAGATATATTCTATCAATACCTAGTTTACTGAAAGTTTTTAACATAAAGGGATATTGAATTTTATTGAAGACCTTTTCTGTGTCTATTGAGATAATCATGCGGTTTTTTTCTTTAGTCTGTTTATGTGATGAATTACATTTGTTGATCTGCATATGCTGAACCAGCCTTGCATCCCAGGGATGAATCTGACTTTGTCATGGCAGATAAGCCTTTTCATGTGCTGCTGGATTCGGTTTGCCAGTATTTTATCAAGGATTTTTGCATCGATGATCATCAGGGGATTTTGTGTGTGTGTGTGTGTGTATGTGTGTTTGTGTGTGTGTGTGTGTGTGTGTGTATGTATCTCCCGGGTTTTGGTATCAGGATGATGCTGGCCTCATAAAATGAATTAGGGAGAAGTCCCTCCTTTTCAATTGATTGGAATAGTTTCAGAAGAAATGGTACCAGCTCCTCTTTGTACCTCTGGTAGAATTCAGCTGTAAATTTGTCTGGTTCTGGGCTTCTGTTGGTTGGTAGGCCATTTATTACTGCCTTAATTTCAGAACTTGTTATTGGTCTATTCAGGGATTTGACTTCCTTCTCATTCAGTCTTGAAAGGGTATGGGTGTCTAGGAATTGATGTGTTTCTTCTAGATTTTCTAGTTTATTTGAATGGAATTGTTTATAATATTCTCTGATGGTTGTTTGTATTTCTGTGTGGTCAGTGGTGATAGCCCCTTTGTCATTTTTTATTGTGTCCATTTGATTCTTCTCTCTTTTCTTCTCTATTAGTCTAGGTAGTAGTCTATTAATTTTTTCAAAAAAAAAAAAAAAAAAACAGCTCCTGGATTCATTGATGTTTTGAAGGGTTTATTGTGTCTCTATCTCCTTCAGTTCCACTCTGATCTTGGTTATTTCTTGTCTTCTGCTAGCTTTGGGATTTGTTTGCTCCTGGTTCTTTAGTTCTTTTAGTTGTGATGCTAGGGTATTGATTTGAGATCTTTCAAGCTTTTTGGTGTGGCCATTTAGTGCTATAAATTTCCCTCTTAACACTGTTTTAGCTGCATCCTAGAGACTTGGGTATATTGTCTCTTTGTTCTCATTAGTTTCAAAGAACTTCTTGATTTCTGCCTGAATTTCATCATTTACCGGGGAGTCATCCAGGAGCAGGTTGTTCAGTTTCCATGTGGTTGTGTGGTTTTGAGTGAATTTCTTAATCTTGAGTTCCAATTTTATTGCACTGTGGTTTCAGAGACTATTATGATTTCACTTATTCTGCATTTGCTGAAGAGTATTTTACTTCCAATTATGTGATTCATTAGAGTAAGTGCCATGTGGCACTGAGAAGAATGTATATTCTGTTGTTTTGGGGTGGAGAGTTCTATAGATATCTATCAGGTCTACTTGATCCAGGGCTGAGTTCAGTTCCTGAATATCTTTGTTAATTTTCTGTTTCAGGGATCTAATATTGACAGTGGGATGCTAAAGTCTCTCACTATTATTGTGTGGGAGTCTAAGTCTCTTTGTAGGTCTCTAAGAACTTGTTTTATGAATGTGGGTGCTCCTGTATTGGGTGCATATATATTTGTGATAATTAGCTCTTCTTACTGAATTCATCCCTTTACCATTATGTAATGCCTTTTTTGTCCTTTTTGATTTTTGTTTGTTTAAAGTCTGTTTTATCAGAAACTAGGATTGCAACTCCTGCTTTCTTCTGCTTTCCATTTGCTCGGTAAATTTTCCTTCATCCCTTTATTTTGAGCCTATTTGTGTCTTTGCATGTGAGATGGGTCTCCTGAATACAGTACACCAATGGGTCTTCACTCTTTATCCAGTTTGCCATTGTGTGCCTTTTAATTGGGGCATTTAGCCCATTTACATTTAAGGTTAATATTGTTATGTGTGATTTGATCCTGTCATCATGATGCAAGCTGGTTATTTTGCAGACTTGTTTATGTAGCTGCTTCATTGTGTCATTGGACTTTGTACTTCAGTGTGTTTTGCAGTGCCTGGTACCAGTTTTTCCTTTCCATATTTAATGCTTCCTTCAGGGGCTCTTGCAAGGCTGGACTGGTGGTGACGAATTCCCTCAGCATTTGCTTGTCTGAAAAGGATTTTATTTCTCCTTTGCTTATGAAGCTTAATTTGGCCAGATATGAAATTCTGGGCTGAAAATTCTTTTCTTTAAGAGTGTTGAATATTGGTCCCCAATCTCTTCTGGCTTGTAGGGTTTCTGCAGAGAAATCTGCTGTTAGTCTGATGGGCTTCCCTTTGTTGGTGATCTTGCCTTTCTCTCTTGCTCCCTTTAACACTTTTCCCTTCATTTTAACCTTGGAGAATTTGATGATTATGTGTCTTGGGGTTTGTCTTCTTGTGGAGTATCTTACTGGGGTTCTCTGTATTTCCTGAATTTGAATGTTGGCCTGTCTTGTTAGGTTGGGAAAGTTCTTCCAGATGATATCCTGAAGTATGTTTTCCATCTTGGTTTTGTTCTCCCTGCCTCTTTCAGGTACCAATCCATCATAGGTCCCATATTTTTACATAGTCCTATAATTCTCAGAGGTTTTGTTTGTTCCTTTTCCTTCTTTTTTCTTTAATCTTTTCTTCCTGTCTTATTTCAGCAACATAGTCTTCAAGCTCTGAAATTCTTTTTTCTGTTTAGTCTATTTGGTTATTGATACTTGTGGTTGCATTGTGAAGTTCTTGTGTTGTGTTTTTCAGCTTTGTCAGGTAATTTATGTTCCTCTCTAAACTGGTTATTCTCATTAACATCTCCTGTAATATTGTATCATGGCTCTTAGCTTCTTTGCCTTGGGTTAGAACATGCTCCTTTAGCTCAGCAAAATTTGTTATTAACTCCCTTATGAGGCCTACTTCTGTCAATTTGTACATCTCAGCCTTTGCTCAGTTCTGTGCCCTTGTTGGAGAGGTGAAATCTTGTGAAGAGGAGGCACTCTGGCTTTCTGAGTTTCATCATTTTTTTGTTGTTGTTGTTGATTCTTTCTCATCTTCATAAGTTGTCTAGTTTCAATCTTTGGGGCTGCTGACCTTTGGATGGGGTTTTTGTGGAGACTTTTTCATTGATGCTGTTGTTGTTGTTGCTTTCTGTTTGTTTTTATTTTAACAGTCAGGTCCCTCTTCTGTAGGGTTGTTGCCATTTGCTGGGGGTTCACTCCAAACCCTATTTTCCTCTGTCCCTCCCACACCTGGAGGTGTCACCTGAGGAGGCTGCAGAACAGCATAGATGGCTTCCTCCTCCTTCCCCTGGGATCTCTGTCCCCAAGAGGCACTGACCTGATGCCAGCAGGAATGCTCCTGTATAAGGTGTCTGGCAACCCCTGTTGGGGGTGTCACAGCCAGTTAGGGGGCATGGGTTCCGGGACCTACTTAACGAAGCACTCTGGCTGCTCCTTGGCAGAGGGGCTGTATTGAACTGTGGGGAATCCCACTCGTCTGGGCTGCCTGCATTTTTCAGAGCCAGCAGAAGGAAAGACTAAGTCTGTTGATCCACAGAGACCATGGCTCCCCCTCTTTCCAGGGGCTCAGTCCCCGGGAGATCAGAGTTCTGACCCTAAACCCCTGACTGGAGTTGCTGAAATTCCTGCAGGGAGGTCCAGCCCAGAGAGAAGGGAATGGGTCAGAGTCCAGCCTAAAAAGGCAGCCTGGCCATGATCTGCCACAGCCATCATGCTGTGCTGTGGGGAATTCCTCCTGGGTGCAAACCGTTCTGTCTCCCAAGCCCCAGCAGGGGAAAAATGGCAGGCTGGAGCTGCAGTGAAGGCTGCTGCCCATCCTTCCTGAAATTCAGTCATCTTAGGCACCAGGCAGTCACAGTGATAATGGCTTCCCTTCCCTCAAGGAACTCAGTAATCTTAGGCACTCTCCAGCTGAGTGACTGCTGAGAATCTGCACAACTCTGTGCTTGGGACTCAAGGCCCTGGTGGCGTGGGCTCATGAGTGGGATTCCCTGATCTGTGGGTTGCACAGATCCTTGGAAAAAGTGTGACTTCTCACTGCCTCCTTTGACTGGGGGTTGGAGCTCGCCTTGCCCCATGTGGGTCTTAGGTAGGCTGTTGCACCACTCTGATTTTCCTCCCTCTCCACCTAGTCCCAATGAGAGAACCTGGATACCTCAGTTGCTGGTACAGGATTCACTCACTGTTTTGATTCTTCTCAGTGGGAGCCTCCAACTGCAGCTGTTTTTAGTTAGTCATCTTGGCTCCTTCCAATTTTTTCTATTTCTGTGAGGAATGACATTGGTAATTTGACAGAGATTGCATTGAATCTGTAAAATGCCTTGGATATTATGATCATTTTAAATAATATTATATATTCCAATCCATGACCATGAGATATATGTCTTTCCATTTTTGTGTGTGTCCTCTTCAGTTTCATCAGTGTTTCACAGCTTTCATTGTAGAGATCTTTCACCTCCTTGATTCAATTTATTCCTAGGTATTTTATCTTTCAGTAGGTGTTGTAGATGGGATTGCTTTATTGATTTCTCTATCAGCTAGTTCATTATTAATGTATAGAAATACTACTGATTTTTTTTGTTGATTTTGCTAGTTTATTGTTTCTTAGAGTTTTTTTGGTGAATCCTTTAGTTTTTCTATTATATAAGATCATGTTATTTGCAAATGGAGATAATTTGGCTTCCTCCTTTCAAATTTGAATGCCCTTTCTTTCTTTCTCATGGCTGATTGCTCTGGCTAGGACTTCTAGCACTATGTTGAATAAGAGTGGTGAAAGTCTGCATTCTTACCTTGTTCCAGTTCTTAGAGGAAAAGCTTTCAACTTTCCCCCTTCAATAGAAGTGAACTGTGGGTTTGTCATAAAATCTTTATCGTGTTGAGGTATGTTCCTTGTATGCCTAATTTGTTGACAGTTATTTTTTTAACCATGATGGGATACTGAACTTCATCAAATGCTTTTTGCATCTATTGAGATGATCATATAGTTTTTGTCTATTTTGTTGATGTGATTTATAGTGTTTATTGATTTGTGTATGTTGAACCATCATTCCATCCCTGGGATAAATCTCACTTGGTTTTGGAGTATATTTGTGATATGCTGTTGGATTTGGTTTGCTGGTATTTTGTTGAGGGTTTTGTATCTACGTTCATCAGGATATTGGCCTATAGTTTGCTTTTTTTGTTGTGTTCTTATTTGGTTTTGGTTTTAGATATCTGGTGTTATAGAATGAATTTGGAATTTTTTTCTTTCAATCAAATTTTTGGAATAGTTTTAGATAAATTGGTGTTTGTTATTCTTTAAAAATTGGGTAGAATTCAGCAGTGAAGGCGTCTGGTTCTGGGCTTTTCTTTTTGTTGGGAGGCTTTTAAATTACTGAATCTATCTTGTTTTTCACTGTTCGTCTGTGTTTTTTTTTTTTTTTTTTTGGTTCAATCCTGGTTGAACCAAGGTTGTATGTTTCCAAGAGTTTATTCATTTTCTCTAGGTTTTTCAATTTGTTGATATGCAGTTGTTCATGATAGTTTCTAATTATCCTTTGTATTGCAGCAATGTCAGTTGTAATGTTTCTTTTTTCCATTCTGATTTTATTTATTTGGGTTTTCTTTCTCTTTTTCTTAGTGTAGCTAAAGTTTTGTCAATTTTCAAGAAAACAACTTTTTATTTTGTTGAACCTTTGTACTTTTTCATCTCTATTTTGTTTGGTTTTGCACTAATCTTTATTATTTCTTTTCTTTTGCTAATTTTGGGTTTAGTTTGTTCTTGCCTTTCCACTTTCTTGAGTTGCATTGTTACATTGTTTACTTGAAATCTTTATATTTTTTTTGATGTAGGTATTTATCGTTATAAAATTCCCTCTTAGCACTGCTTTTACTATAAACCATAAGTGTGGTATGTTGTGTTTTCATTTACATTTGTTTCAAGAAATGTTTGACTTTCTTCCGAATTTCTTTATTGGACCATTGGTTGTTCAGGAACAAGTTGTATAATTTATATGTATTTATACAGTTTTCAAAGTTCTTCTTTTTATTGATTTCTAGTTTTATTTTGTTATGGTCTGAAGATACTTGATATGAGTTCAATTTAAAAAAATTCTTTGAGACTTGTTTTGTGGCTTAACATATGGTCTATCCTGGAGAATGTTTTATGTGCTGCCAAGAAGAATATGTATTCTGCATCTGTTGGACAAAATGTTCTACAGTCTGTTAGGTCCATTTGGTCTGTAGTGCGTTTAAATCTAGTGTTTATTTGTGGATTTTCTTTCTAGATAATCTATTTAATACTCACAGTGAGGTGTTCAAGTCAAGTCCCCATCTATTATTGTATTGGGGTCTATCTCTCCTTTTACATCTAATAATATGTGCTTGATACATCTGGGTGCTGTAGTGTTGAATGTATATATATTTAGAATTGTTATATCCTCTTGGTGAATTAATTCCCTTATCATTATATAATAACCTTGTCTCTTTTTACAGTTTTGACTTGAAGTGTATTTTACCTTATGTAAGTAGAGCTACTTTTACTCATTTTTGGTTTCTGTTTGTATGGAATATCTTTTTCCACCCTTCAGTTTCAGTCTATGTGTACCTTTATAGAAGGGTTTAGTTTTTTGTTTTTTTTTTTTGAGACAGGGTCTCACTCTGTTGCCCAGGCTGGAGAGAAGTAGCATGATCTCAGCTCATTGTAACCTTCACACCCCTGGTCCAAGCAATTCTCTAGCCGCAGCCTCCTGAGTAGCTGGGACCACAGGCGTGCGCCACCACACTTGGCTAATTTTTGTTTTTTTGTAGAGATAGGCTTCACCATGTTGCCTAGACTGGTCTCAAACTTGGGTCTTGTTTTATTATTCATTTAGCTAGTCTATAGCTTTTAATTATGGAATTTAATCCATTTACATTCAAGATCATTATTGATAGGTGAAGACTTATCCTTTTGTTAATTATTTTCTGGCTGTTTTGATGTTGTTTGTTTTTTTCTCCTCTCTCATTTTTTTATCATTGTGGTTTGGTGTTTTTCAAAATTGTAGTTAGTGTGTTTTTATTTCTGGATATAGAACTCCTTTAAGGATTTCTCATAAGGCCCATCAAGTTATCACACATTCCCTCAGTTCTTGCTTCTCTGGAAAGGGCTATTTCTCCTTCATTTTTGAAGAATAGCTTTGCTGAATACAGTACTCTTAGCTGGCAGTTTTGTTCTTTCAGTACTTTGAGCAGATCATCCCATTCTCTTCTGGCCTTTAAGATTTCTGCTGAAACCTTATATGTGTATTCTTTTATATGTGACTTGGGGAAATCTATTTGGTTTTTTTTTTTCTGTTTGGGATTTTCTTATATGTGACATGATGCTTTTCTTTTGCTATATTAAGAATTCTCTCTGTGCTTTTAACTTGTGGCAGTTTTACTATAATGTCCCTTGGAGAGGACCTATTTGGCTTGAATCTGTTTGGGAACTTTTGAGCTTCCTGGATCTGGATGTCCATATTTTTCCCAAGACTTGGTAAGTTTTCAGCTTTTATTTCATTAAATAGGTTTTCTATTTCTTTCCCCATCTCTGATCATAATACAAAAAATTTGTCCTCTTAATGGTGTCCCATAGGTCCTGTAGGCTTATTTCACCTTTTATTATTTTTTTTCTTTGATCTGACTTATTTCAAAAGACCTGTCTATAAGTTTGGAAATTCTTTCTTCTGCTTGACCTTGTTCAAGGTCTTGGTTATATTCTTAATTTGTTTTTCATTTAAATCTTCTGCTTCAAGATTTCTGTTTCTTTCTTTTTAGATAATATCTATCTCTTTGTTGAATTTCTCATTCACATCATGTATTATTTTTACTGATTTATTAATATTATTTATCATCATTATCTTGTATTCCAGTAAGTTTCCTTAAGATCACTATTTCAAATTCCTTTTCAAGCCTTTTATATATTTTATTTTCTTTGAAGTGTGTACAGGAATATTATTGTGTTCCTTTGGGGATGTCATATTTTCTTGCTTTTTCGTGCTTTTGTGTTCCTACATTGATATCTGTGAATCTGGTAGAATACTCACCTCTTTCAATTTTATGGAGTGGCTTTCTTAGAAAAAGATTTTTTCTATAGTTGTGACCTATAGTGTTGGTTGGGTAGGGTGCTTTGGTATTGGTTCTGGGTGCGTGCAGTAGTAAAGTCTCTATGTGATTTCTTTGGCTGTAATTAATGTCAGTGATTTCTCCAGATGCCTCAGTGGCCTAAATTGCAGGGTTTGTGGAGGCATTGGAGCAGCTTTGCTGAGGATAGAGTTTCTGATGGTGGTTTGCCTTGGGCAGGCCAGTCCTTGGTCTCTGAGGGGCATGTGCACAGTGTGTGGTAGCTCTGCCAGTTAAGGGGTCTGGATTGCTAGCTGATACCAGCCAGACCTATCCTTGGGCCCTGGGTGATGTGTGTGTGGGATTCTACAGCTTTTTTGGTTGAGGGGCAAGGGCAACTGGCAGTGGCAGGCATCACATTGGCCTATCCTTTGGCCCTGTGGGAGGGCACATGTGTTGTGCATGGTAGGTCCACCAGTTAAGGGTGTGGGGTTGCTGACGGTAGTGGGTGCCAGATAGGCCTGTCTTTGAGCCCTGGGGCATGCATGTGTGGCACACAGTGGCCCCACTGGTTGAGGGTGTGAGGTTGCTGGTGGCTGCAGATTCTAGGTGACTGACTTTCAGGCCCTGGAGAGTGTGTGCGTTGGTTTTCCCAGTCCTGGGTGTGGTCCCCCACTGCACTGACTGCCTGGTTCCATGGGGTGTAGGGAGCTGAGTAATCTTGGGTGTTGAGATCATGACTGTAATACTGGGTCTATCTGGAGCCATGATACTGCAGCCCTTTGTTTGTACATGGTGGGGCAAAAAGGGGATCCAGGGATGTGAAGATGCAGGGGCTATTGAGTTCCAGGGCAGGATGTGCTTTAGCAGTGGCTCTGTTTGCAAAGTGGTGCCAGGCTTTAGCAGCTTGGGTCCTGGGGATTTGGGGAGATCCACCATGAGTTTCCTCTCTGGAGCAATGCAGCTATATGGACTCCAAGCAGCTCGCTATATTGGGCTTAGGGTCTGTAAGGACTGTGGGACTCTTATATAGCTGGGATTGCAGGTGTCCATGGTGATAATGGGCACTGCTGAAGACTTCCCACTACCCTTTCTCCATAGTAGGAATCTCTCATGGCTCTGAGCTGATCCTAGACATGGACTTTGCTTCTTTCTCTATGCTGCCATCCTTAGTTTCTGTGCCTCAGAAGGTCTTTTTCACTTCCTTGTTGAATTCCAATGTTCTCCTTTAGATTCTCTACTCAAAGTACAGTGATGTATTTATTGTTTTGGTCCTTCTTTGTGGAGGAGGTGGGTGCTGGGCACCTCTAGTCAGCCATTTTGATTTGTAGCCCCAAATGGATTTAACAGAGTAAGATTTAAACAGAGAATTATTACATACACAAAATAAAATGGCCATTGTAGAGCAGAAAAATAAAAATGCAGTATCTGAAATTTAGAAGTCATTGGATAAGTTTAACACCAGATTCTATACAGTTAAAGATAGAATCAATGACATCAAGCACCCTAAAAAATATTTAAATAAATCATTCAAACTGAAGCATAGAGAGAAAATGGAATAGAAAGAACAGAACAGGGGCAAAGAGCTATATGAGACCCAGTCAAGTTGATTAACATGTACGTAGTGGAGTTCCTGAAGAAGGAAATAGAGAATGGATAGAAGCAATATTTGAAAAAAGATAATGACCGAGAATTTCCCAAAACTGATGAAAAATGTTTACAGATCCGTGATGCTCTGTCAACCCCACATAGAAAAGGCATAAAGAAAACCACCAATGCACATCGGCCTCAGTAAAGCCACTTAAAATCACGATAAAGAAAAAAATCTTAAAAGAAACCAGAGAAAAAAGGTTATATTGTCTTCAAAAGAACAACAGTATCACCGATGGCTGACTTTCAACAGAAACCCTGAAAGCCAGAAAACAGTGGAATGACATCTTTAAAGTGCTAACAGGGGAAAAAAAACCCCTTTCACCTTAGAATTCTATGCTCAGTAAAAATATTCTTCAGAAATAGTAGTGAAAAAAATAAAAAGAATGTGATGCAAAGATTTTTCAAAAAATGAAAAAAATTAACTCAGATTTTATAATTTGTATCTGTATTAAAAGAAATACAAGAAAGAATATAAACCATCTTACAAGCACAAAATTAAAGGAAGGAATGAACCTAGCCAGAAAGAGTAAATAAAAAGAATACTGACCATTTAAAGTAAAAATAATAAAAATGTCTCTTAGGTTTTATAACATGTAGAAGTAAAATATATGACAACAGCAGCATAAAGGGCAGGAGGAAGGAAAGAAGTTAAACTATTCTAAGATTGATGCAATAAGGAAATAGGAAAAGTATGCATTTAAAATTATTAGAAATAATTCAATAATGCATATTGCAATCTCTAGGACAACTACCAAAAAATACATAAAGCTAGTAGAGGAGCTAAAAATGGAATATTAAAAAATACTCAGTTAATCCAGAGGAAGATAGAAAAGACAGGATCAAAGGACAAAAAGCAGATGAGATAAATAGAAAAAAAACAAAAGAAAGCTTAAACCCAGTATATCAGCAATTATATTAAATACAAATAAACTAAACACTCTTAAGAGGCAAGTGTTAGATTGGCCCAACTATGTCCTGTTTATAGGAGCAATTTGCTAAATAAAAGGTCACAAATAGATTGAAAGTAGAATTATGGAAGAGATATGGCACGTAAATACTCACCAAAAGCTCGTCAGTGAGTCTAAAATATCAAAGTAGACTTTAAGGCAAAAAATATTAATGAAAATACAGAGGAACATTTATTAATGTTGAAAGATTTAATTCAATAAGAAGGCAAAACCAATGATACTGAAGATAACTTTAAAATACATAAAGCAAAGATTGACAAGATTAAATAGACGAATAGATTTTAATACTCTCTCCCAGTTTATCTCTGATAAACACACTCACAAAAAGCTACAAAGAATACTGAAGATTTGAGCAAAACCATTAAACAGTTTGACCTAATTGACGTTTATAGAACACTATACACAACTGCAGAATGCTCATTCTTTTCAGGCAACCATGGAGTGTTTGTAAAAGTAGACTATACTGGGACATAAAACAAATCTCAACAAATTTCAAAGAATTGAAATACTATACAATGTTCTTTCACTGAAGTGGAATTCAACTAGAATTCAGTATTAGAAAAAGAACTAGAAATCCTCAAAAGTTTATACATTAAGCAGTACACTTCTAAATAAATTTTGGGTCAAAGAAGAAATCACAACAAATACTAGAAAACATGTTGAGCTGAATTATAGTAACAAAATAAGAACAGAAATGATTGAAAAAGAAAATATTTACTTAATGGGCATGTAGTTTCAGTTTGCTCATTTGTAAAAGAGGGATAATAACTGAGCCTGCTTCCTTGCATTCTAGTGAGGATTAGATGAGCTAATACGTAAAAATATTTAAAATGGTGCCGATCATATAGTAACCACTCAAAAGCTATTAGCTGCTGTTGCTGCTGCTACTACTAACCACCATCATCACCACCACTACGACTATTAATACTGTTATTACAGGATGAACTATATGCACATATTCTTACTTTAACAAATATGGTAATCACCTGGGCTATGAGGAGTCTGGATATTCTAAAGCAACTGGTACCTAGTTTGCCAGGTTACATATGGGCATTCCTATGCTAGAAGGGATGATATATAGTGGGGCTCTCTTTTTGGTATAAATCACATCCTGCCATTACCCTGTTTAAAGTTTTCCTAGTGTATTTAATGTATAGTCCAAACTTTCTCTCATGGTCAACAGGGATGCATTGTCTAACCCCTGCTCAGTTCTTTAACTTCACCTCTTTCCCTTTTCTCACTTTGCTATAAGCATTTATTCTTACAGAGTCTTTGCACTGTCTGTTTCATTTAGCTGGAATGCTGTTTCTTCAGCTCCTTGCATGGCATGTTTCTTTTTTTTCAGAAGTCAGCTCAAATGTCACCTTTCCAGAGAAGACTTACCTGACCATCCTGTCTGTGATTGGATTCCCTCTGCCCTATGTTGTTCTCTATCCAAGCATTGGTTCATTTCCTTCAAAGACTGTATCAAAATCTGTAATTATTCATGTGTTAGTAAACACATGTACTTTGTCTCATTGATTATGTTGTTATATTTATGAGTTTAGGATACTTGCCTCTCATGTTTAGAATGCATTAAAAGTGTCTGTTGTAGTGGCTGGTTCATAGGAGGTACTGAAAATATTTGTTGAATAAATGACTGAATTTGATCGGTAGGGTTAAGGTCTTGGGTGGGAGGTTACACTAAGTGACCTCTGATGTCTTATTTCTACTCTAAAACCTGAATCTATACTATAACTACTCTAAGTAGTTTGTCCTAGGGAGAAAAATGGTAAATTCCAGTAAGAATTAGGCACATTCTTCCACATGGATCTTCTTCTTAGTGGAGTTGTGATAACATGCAATCATCTTCTTTAAACACTGATGTGATTCTTTGCTGTGTAGGAATTGACCCCTCTCCCCAAGTCCCTGATTTTACTCTACCTCATGCTACACCAAAGAACTTTTAGCAAGCCCAAGATAAACACAATGCATTAATTAAAATGATACCTTAAAATTTAAATTTGACAAATAGCAGGCTTCTGGTTGTCACTAAGCAACAGTGTTAGCACTAAATTAGATGTTTTATGGTTGTTCAGGCAAGGTGTTTCATTGATCTTAGCACTCTTAGCACTCTTTCTCTTGCTCTAGAAAATATAAATTATGGAGGCAGAGCAGGATGGCCAAATAGAAAGCTCAACTTATTATCCCCCCTGCAGGAACACCACATTTAACAATTATCTACACAAAAAGCACCTTCATAATAACCTAAAATCAGTTGAACACTCACAGTAGCTCGTTTTAACTTTGTGTTGCTGAAGGAGACACTAAAGAGGGTAGGAAAGACAGTGGTGAATTGCTGACACCACTCCTTTCCCATCCTGTGACTGAAGCTGCCTGGCAACGAGAATCTGTGTGCTTGGGAGAGGGAGAGTACAGCAATTGTGAAACATTGCATTGAACTCAGTGCTGGGCTGAACTCAGCTGATGCCCATCCATGGCGGGAGTATTTAAACCAGCTCTAGTCAGAGGGGAATCACTCATTCCAGCCATTGGAACTTGAGTTCCTGTAAGCCTCACCACCATGAGCTAAAGTGCTCTGGGACTCTAAATAAACTTGAAAGGCAGTCTAAGCCACAAGCACTGCAACTCCTAGGTGAGTCCTAATGCCAAACTGGGCTCAGACCCAGTGGCTTGGGGGCATGTGACTTACTGAGATACCAGCCAGGGTGGCTAAGAGGAGTGCTTGTGCAACCCCTCCCCAAAACCTAGGCTTTACAGCTCATGGCTCCAAAAGAGACCCCTTTCTTCCACCTGAGGAAAGAAGAGGGAAGAGCAAAGAGGTCATTGTCTTGCATCTTGGATACCAGCTCAGCTGCAGTATATAGGGCACCAGGCAGAGTTTTGAGGCCCCCATTCCAGACCCCAGTTTCTAGAAAACATTTCTAGACATACTCTGGGCCAAAAGGGAACTTGTGCTTCCTTGAAGGGAAGGACACAGTACTAGCAGGACACATCACCTGCTGACCAAAGAACCACTGGGCCCTGAATACCCAGCAATGATACCCAGGTAGTAGGCCATGGGCCTTGGGTGGGACTCATGGTTTTGCTGACTTCAGGTGAGACCCAGCAAGTTCCCAGCTATGGTGGCTATGGTGAAAGATTCCTGCTTTGGAAAAGTAGAGGGAAAAGCAAAGGGGACTTTTCTCATATCTTACATACTAGTTTGACTACAGAGGGGTAGAGCACCAAGTGGGCTCTTGGGATCCCTGATTCCAGGCCTTGGCTCCTGGATAGCGTTTCTGGACCTGTCCTGGGCCAGATGGGAGCCCAACACTCTGAAGGGTGAGTCCCAGGCTTGGCAGCATTCACCACAAGCTGACTGAAGAGTTCGTGGACCTTAAGGGAACATTGGTGGTAGCTTGGCAGTACTCCCCATGTGACTGTCATGGTGGTGGCCCTGGGGTGATTGACGCTTCTCTGCCTATGGAAAGGAGAGGGAAGGGTGGGAAGAACTGTATCTCATGGTTTGCATGCTGGCTCAGCCATGGTAGAATAGAACACCAGGTAGCCTTCTAAGGTTTTTGATTCCAGTCTCTGACTCCCAGATGGCACCACTGGATCCAGCTGGGGCCTAAGGGAACTTGCCGTCTTGAAGGGAAGGACACAAACCTGGCTAGCTTTGCCACCTGCTGATTGTAGAGCCCTAAGACCTTGAGTGAAAATAGGTGGTAGCCAGGTAGTGGTTATAGTGGGTCTTGGGTGAGACCCAGTGCAGTCATAGTGGCGATGGCCACAGAGATGCTTGTGTCATACCACCCCCCAGCTCCAGGTGGCTCAGAACAGAGAAACACTCTGTTTGGGAGAAAGTAAGAAAAGAGAACAAGAGTCTCTGCTTGGTAATACAGATATTTCTTCTGGATTTTATCCAAGACTATCAAGGCAGTAGCCATACAAGTCTGTAAGAACCACAGTGTAACTGGCCTTGGAGTGCCCCCTAAGGCAGATATAACTTAGATCACAATATGCAAGTCCTTTCAAATACCTGGAAAGCCTTTCCAAGAAGGACAAATACAAACAAGCCCAGACTGTGAAGACTACAATCAATAACTCTTCAATGGCCAGACACAGACGAACATCCACACACATGAAGACCATCTAGGAAAACATGACCTCACCAAATTAACTAAATAAGGCACTAGAGACCAATCCTAGAAAAACAGAATGGGACAGTTCAGGCGGAGAATTCAAAAGAGCTATTTTGAGGAAACTCAAAGAAGTTAAAATTAACACAGACAAGGAATTAAGAATTCTATCAAATAAACTTAACAAAGAAATTGAAATAATTAAAAAGAATCAAGCAGAAATTCTAGAGGTGAAAAGTGCAATTGACTTACTGAAGAATGCATCAGAGTCTTTTAATAGCAGAATTGATCAAGCAGAAGAAAGAATTAATGAGCTTGAAGACAGGCTATTTGAAAACACACAGTCAAGGAGATAAGGCTCGGCTCTTGGATGGTATTTCTGGACCTAACGTGGGCCAGAGGGGAATTTACCACTCTGAAGGGTGAGTCCCAGACCTGGCAGCATTCACCACAAGCTGACTGAGAGAAGACAAAAGGAAAAAACAATAAAAGTCAAAGGAAACAAAAGAAAAAACAGTAAAAACAATGATGTACACCTACAGGATCTAGAAAATGCTCTCAAAAGGGCAAATCTAATAGTTATTGTCCTTAAAGAAGAAGTAGAGAAAGAGATAGGGAAAGTTTATTCAAAGGGATAATAACAGACCACTTCCCAAACCTAGAGAAAGATATCAATATCCAAGTACAAGAATTTTATAGAACACCAAGCAGATTTACCTAAAGAAGACTACCTCAAGGCATTTAACAGACAAACTCCGTAAGGTCAAGGATAAAGAAAGGATCCTAAAAGCAGGAAGAGAACAGAGGCAAATAGCTTACAATGGGATTCCAATACATCTGGCACCAGACTTTTCAGTGGAAGTCTTACAGGTCAAGAGAGAGTGGCATGACATATTTAAAGTGCTGAAGGAAAAGACCTTTTACCCTAAAATACCATATCTGGTGAAAATATCCTCCAAACACGAAGGAGAAAATAAAGACTTTCCTAGACAAAAAAAAGCTGAGGGATTTCATGAACACCAGACCTGTCCTTCAAGAAATGCTAAAGGGAGTACTTCAGTCAGAAAGAAAAGGACATTAATGAACAATAAAAAATCATCTGAAGGTACAAAAGTCACTGATAATAGTAAGTATAGAAAAAACCCCACAGACTATTATAAAGTCTGTGTTTACACACCATAGACTGGTGGGTAAGATAAGAGTAGTTCACACAGTTACACACTGTAATTGTGGTGTGTAAACTACTCTTGAGTAGAAATACTAAAAGATGAGCCAATCGAAAGTAATAACCACAACAACTTTTCGAGATGTAGATACTTCAATAAGATATAAATAAAAACAACAAAAAGTTAAGAAGCAGGGGGATAAAGTTGAGGGGTAGACTTTTTATTAGTTTTCTTTTTGCTTGTTTGTGTATGCAAATAGTGTTAAGTTGTTATTAGCTTAAAATAATGGGTTATAAGATAGTAATTGCAAGCCTCATGGTAACCTCAAATGAAGACATATTATAAATACACAAAAAATAAAAAGCAAGAAATTAAATCATACCACCAGAGAAAATTAACTTTGTGAGAAGAAAGGCAGGCAGGAAGGAAAGAAAGATGAGAAGCTCACAAAATACACAAAAAACAAATAACAAAATGGCAGGAGTAAGTCTTTACTTATTTATAACAGCACTGAATGTAAATGGACTAAACTTGCCAATCAAAAGACATAGAGTGGCTGAATGGATAAAAAACCAAGACCCAATGATCTATTGCCTACAAGAAATGCACTTTGTCTATAAAGATACAAATAGACTGAAAATAAAGCGATGGAAAAAGTTATTCCATGCCAATGGAAACCAAAAAGGATGAGAAGTCACTATATTTATATCAGACAAAATAGATTTCACGACGAAAATTATAAAAAGGGACAAAGTAAGTGTAAAATGATAAAAGGGTCCATTCAGCAAGAGTATATAACAATTTAAAATATATTTGCACCCAACACTGGCACCCAGAGAGATAAAGCAAATATTTCTAAAGCTAGAAAGAGACAGATAGGCCCCAATACAATAATAGCTGGAGACTTCAATACCCTACTTGCAGCATTGGACAAATATTCCAGACAGAAAATCAACAAGGAAACAATGGATTTAGTTTGCACAGATGGACCTAATAAATATTTACAGAACATTTCATCCAAATGAAAAAAGAGTACACATTCTTTTCCTCAGCATATGGATCATTTTCAAGGATAGACCATTATGTTAGGTCACAAAACAAGTCTTAAAACATTCAAAAATTGAAATAATATCAAGAATTTTCTCTGACCATAATGAAATAAAACCAGAAATCAATAACAAGAGGAACTTTGGTTACTGCAAACACATGGAAATTAAACAATATGCTCCTGAATAACCAGTGAGCCAATGAAGAAATTAAGAAGAAAATGGAAAAATTTCTAGAAATAAACGATAATGGAAACACAATATAACCAAACCCATGGGACACAACAAAAGGAATACTAAGAGAGAAGTTTATAGCTATAAGTGCCTTATCAAAGAGGAAGAGAAAAACTCTTTCCATCAAAAAGAGGATAAACTTCAAATAAACAATCTGACACTGCATCTTAAAGAACTAGAAAAGCAAGAGCAAACCAAACCCAAAATTAATAGAAGAAAAGAAATAATAAAGATCAGAGCAGAAATGAATGAATTTGAAATGAAGAAAATAATACGAAAGATCAATGAAACAAAAGTTGGTTTTCTGAAAAGCTAAACAAAATTTACAAATCTTTAGCCAGATTAACCAAGAAAAAGATATAGAAGACCCAAATAAAACAATCAGAAATGAAAAAAGAGATATTACAACCGATACTGCAGAAATTCAAAGGCCCATTAGTGGCTACCATGAGCAATTATATGCCAACAAATTGGAAAATCTAGGAGAAATGGATAAATTCCTACACACTTACAAACAACCAAGATCGAATTGTGAAGAAATCCAAAACCTTAACAGATCAATAACAAGTAAGAAGATGAAAGCCATAAGAAAATGTCTCCCAGAAAAGAAAAACCTGGGACCTCATCACTTCACTACTATATTCTTCCAAACATTTAAAGAAGAACTACTGCCAATCCTACTCAAACTATTCTGACAAAAATTGAGGAGGAGGGAATACATCCAAACTCATTCTACAAGGCCAGTATTACCCTGATACATGAACCAGACAAACACACACACACACACACAATACTACAATACTACAGGCAAATATTCCTGATGAACACTGATGGGAAAATCCTCAACAAAATACTAGCAAACCAAATTAAACAATACATTGAAAAGATCATTCATCACAAGCAAGTGGGATTTATCCCAAGGATGCAAGGATGATTCCACATGTGCAAATCAAGTAATGTGATACATTGTATCAAAAGAATGAAGGGCCGGGCGCGGTGGCTCAAGCCTGTAATCCCAGCACTTTGGGAGGCCGAGACGGGCGGATCACGAGGTCAGGAGATCGAGACCATCCTGGCTAACACGGTGAAACCCCGTCTCTACTAAAAAATACAAAAAACTAGCCAGGCGAGGTGGCGGGCGCCTGTGGTCCCAGCTACTCCGGAGGCTGAGGCAGGAGAATGGCGTAAACCCGGGAAGCGGAGCTTGCAGTGAGCTGAGATCCGTCCACTGCACTCCAGCCTGGGCGACAGAGCCAGACTCAGTCTCAAAAAAAAAAAAAAAAAAAAAAGAATGAAGGACAAAAACCATATGATCATTTCAGTTGATGCTGAAAAAACATTTGATAAAATTCAACATCCCTTCATGACAAAACCCCTCAAACAACTAGGTATAGAAGGCACACCTCAACATAATAAAAGCCACATATGACAGACTCCAGCTAGTATCATACTGAATGGGGAAAAACTGAAAGCCTTCACTTCAGATCAACACAATAAGGATGACCATTTTCACCACTGTTATTCAACATAGCACTAGAAGTCCTAGCTAGAGCAATCAGACTAGAGAAAGAAATAAAGGGCATCCAAAATTGGAATGGAAGAAGCAAAATTATCCTTATTTGCAGATGATATGATCTTATACTTGGAAAAACCTAGGCTCCACTAAAAATGAGTAGAACTGATAAACAGATTCAGTACAATTGTAGGATACAAAATCAACATAAAAAACCAGTATCATTTCTATATGCCAACCACAAACAATCTGAAAAAGAAATTAAGAAACCAATCCTATTTACAATAGCTACAAATAAAATAAAATACCTAGGAATTAACCAGAGAAATGAAAGATCTTTACAATGAAAACTATAAAACATTGAAGCAAGAAATTGAAGAGGACACACAAAAAATGGGCAAATATTCCATGTTCATGGATTAGAAGAATCAATATTGTCAAAATGTCCATACTACCCAAGGCAATCTATAGATTTAATGCAATCCCTATCAAAATGCCAATGACATTATTCACAGAAATAGTAAAAACAATCCTAAAACTTACATGCTATCACAAAAGACCCAGAATGACCACAGGTGTCCTAAGTAAAAAGAACAAAACTGAAGGAATTGCATTACCTCAGTTTAAATTACACTACAGAGCTATAGTAACCCAAACAACATGGTACTGGCATAAAATCAGACATGTAGATCAGTGGAACAGAATAGAGAAATCATAGATAAATTCTCACATCTACAGTGAACTCATTTTTGAGAAAAGTGCTAAAGGCATACATTGGGGAAAGGACAGTCTCTTCAATAAATGATGCTGGGAAAACTGGATATCCACATGCAGAAGGATGAAACAAGACCCCTGTCTCTCACCATATACAAAAATCGAGTCAAAATAGATTAAAGACTAAAATTTAAGACTTCAAACTATGAAACTACTAAAAGAAAACATCGGGGAAACTCTCCAGGACACTAAATTGGGCAAAGATATCTTGAATAATACTCCACAAGCACAGGCAACCAAAGCAAAGATGTACAAATGGGATCACATCAAGTTAAAAAGCTTCTGCACAGCAAAGGAAACAGTCATCGAAGTGCAGAGACAATTCACAGAATAGGAGAAGATATTTACAAACTACCCAACTGACAAGTGATTAATAACCAGAATATATAAGGATCCCAAACAACTCGATAGGAAAAAATCTAATAATCCAATTTAAAAATAGACAAAAGATCTGAATAGACATTTCTCAAAAGAAGAAATAAAAATTGCAGACAGGTATATGAAAAGGTATACCACATCATTGATCATCAGAGAAATGCAAATCAAAACTACAATGAGCTATCTCACCCCAGTTAAAATAGCTTATATCCCAAAGACAGGCAATAACAAATGCTGCCAAGGATGTGGAGAAAAGGGAACCCTTGTACACTGTTGGTTGGAATGTAAATTAGTACAATCATTATGGAGAATAATTTCGAGGTTCCCCAAAAAACTAAAAATAGAGCTACCATAAGATCCAGCAATCCCACTGCAAGGGTACACCCCAAAGAAAGGAAATGAGGATATCAAAGAGATATCTGCACTCTCATGTTTATTACAGCACTATTCATAATAACCAAGATTTCAAAACAACCTAAATTCCACCAATAGGTGAATGGATAAAGAAAATGTGGCACATATACACAACGGAGTACTATTCAGTCATAAAAAAGAATGAGATCCTGTGATTTGCAACAACGTGGATGGAACTAAAGGTAATTATCTTAAGTAAAATAAGCCAGACACAGATAGACGAATGTCACATATTCTCACGCATTCGTGGGAGTTAAAAATTAATTAAACTCATGGAGATAGAGAGTAGAAGGATGATTACCAGAAGCTGGGAAGGGTATTGCAGGGGGTGAGGGTGGAGAAAGTAGAGATGGTTAATGGGTACAAAAATATTTAGAAAGAATGAATAAGACTTAGTATTTGTTAGCACAACAGGGTGGCTATAGTAAAAATAATTGAACTGCACATTTAAAAATAACCAAAAGACTATAATTGGATTATACCCTTTTGTATATATTGGATTAGATTGTTTGTAATATAAAAGATAAACACTTGAGATGATGGATACCCAATTTATCCTGGTGTGATTACACATTGCATGCCTATATCCAAATATCTCATGTAACTCATAAATATACACACCTATGTGCTCACAAAAATTAAAAATTAAAACATAAATTATCACTGAGAAAGATGGAGTTTTTAAAATGAGTCATCCTGATATTAAACTCAAGCTATGAGATGTGTACAGAGAAATGTCCCCTTCCAGCAGAGAGATTTCTCCCTTCTGTTGTGCTGTAGTTTTTCACACTAGCTATGCCATTCTCATAAAACTCAGGCACTTTAAGTCCCAACTAAGTGTGTAATGTGGTACCTGGGTCTTATTTCAGTGATTAAATATCCTTTTTTAAAAAGAAGTGAAGACTCCCTATAAGTGATTGCAGTTGGGTGGTTGTTTTAATATCTATGGGGTTATGTATTTTGCTGATACCAGGGCATTCCTTTTTAGAGCAACATTACGTCCAGGAGTCACATATATCATGACTGATTTGAAACAGACACTTACTCAGGAGAGGTTAGACACTATTGAAATATAGTCTGTATCAGGTATAATGCCTGTTTGTCAGTTTGAGAGAGTGAAGGAAAACAAAATGAATTTTTTGGGGCAGAAAATAGTATGCCTTATGCATTTGGGTAAGTGGAGGAAAATATTAGTTTAAAATTAGGCAAGCTACGTATTATATTTTTGGGCTCCAAGTTCCCCCAGTTCTCTAGCTGCGTTGATCTAGTATTTGAAGATAAGTGATTCTGACGCTTGTGGAAAAGAATGTTCTGTTACATTGTACAGTGTGTTCCCAGACCTTCCCACATAGATTTAGTGAGGGCTGCCATTCCTCTGGTTCCTTCCTCCACTGAGAGTAGCTTTAGACAAGGGAGGTTGAAAAATACAACAAACTCTGGTCTGAAAAGCCCTATGATTTTTAGATTACCCTTAATTACTAAATAAGCATTAAACTAAATTCCATATTTGAAGAAATTGATTTTATCCCATAGCACTAAGCTACAAATGTAGGAGAAACAAACTCAAAAGTAAAGAAACATAACTTTTGTTTGAATAGAATCCTTGTGAATCTGCTTGTGAACCTATTAAAAATTATGAACCTCAACCTAGGAAGACTGTCTCTTTCACCTATCACTCAGGATATGATGGCCTGTCAGCTTTTAAATGTATGTCTGCTTGTGTTTCTGATTTTATTAATTGCAACTTCAATTTATTAAAGAACCTTGAAAAGAAAAAAAATCTTCCCAAACAACATTCATTCCCTCTGTGTAGTTGGTTACCACATGTAAGAGATGATGTGATTCTGAAGAAAGCTTTATTATTCTATCAGACAGGATTGGTGTAGTGAAGATCTAGAGAGAGACATCCATGCCATGTGAAGATGGAATGAAGATCACAAAGCCTTGTCCTTCAAAGAGAAGGGGTAGCGATAGAGTACCTTGGCTCTCTAACTACAGAGTGCATGGTTATCCCAGAACTACAACAAGGTAGCTGGGTTTGCAGCCACAACTCTTGGGCTCAGGTCCTGACTATACTATAGATCAGCTTTGTGATTTGGGTCAAGTCACCAAGTTGCCCTAAGCTTCAGTACCACTGTTAAAATTTTGTTATGATTACTGTTAAATTTTGTTACAATTAACCATCTCTCAGGGTTCTTGTGAGGATTAGATGAGACCATGCATAAAAGGGTGAAAGGGTGATATAAATGGAAGTGATAATTATTATCACCAGCTCTTTCTAGCCTTACTTGATTTTCTACCTTATGTTCAGTGTTGTTGGATATTAGTTGTCATTCCCTTATTTTATTGGTAGTAACAAATAGTCAATGGATAAGTGGGCTTTCAATTACAACCTTTCATTGGGACTAACCCAAACCTGAGTCCCAGCAATGTATACTTACACTACAGGCATTTAAAAATATGTACTTCGGAGGCCGAGGCAGGCGGATCATGAGGTCAGGATATCAAGACCATCCTGGCTAACACAGTGAAACCCCTTCTCTAGTAAATATACAAAAAATTAGCCAGGCGTGGTGGCGGGCGCCTGTGGTCCTGGCTACTCGGGAGGCTGAGGCAGGAGAATGGCGTGAACCCAGGAGGCGGAGCTTGCAGTGAACCAAGACCGCGCCACTGCACTCCAGCCTGGGCGACAGAGTGAGACTCTGTCTCAAAAAAAAAAAAAAAAAAAAAATTGTACAAAAATGCTGCTGGTAAACTACAGCATCCTCTGGCAGGCATAATCCCTGGCCCACAAAATCTGGACTTAGGACTCTGTTTAGCTTTTCTTTTAGACTTAAAGAATAGACAAATCTATAAGAAAACGTAGAATCTTGCCAGTTAGAGCTTATGATGAATCGGGTATTTATTTTATAATTTTCTTTTTCTAGTTATTTCTAAAGGAGGCAAATGATACTTAATAAAGCTACCCACCCTTGCTCAGTAACTTAGCGGCAGGTCCTGGTATGTGACTATAATCTTTAATTAATGAATGTTTGGTTTCTGTCTATCAATAGCTTGTCTAAAGGAAATTATATTAAGGGTCAATTATCTAAGAGACATGCTTCCTGCGTATCTATTTTCATATTTTATCTTTGGATTTAGTTAGATGACTAAAGGCATATGTTCCTTTAGCTTCTAAAGAATGAATGCCTTTCCTAGAACTGTACTAAGATGCTGTCTTCAGCTTTTTAAAAAAGTGGTTGCAAGAAAAAGCATGTGAAGTCAACGTTAGATTTTAGTAAAAATGCTCTGGAGGACATTGTCCATGTTAGTGTCCTGGAAATGAAATCATACGGAAGAGATTTCTTTGAGAATTTAATTCCAGGAACAATTTTGTCTTTCTCAAGGTATCCTTTTAAATAATGAGAGCTACATAATTGCTTTGTTGTGTGTGTTTGTCATCCCAGCTTCAAGAAGCTTGGAGAAAAATGTAATGCTCAATTATAGCATTACTGTGTACTTTAATAGCTATCTTATGTACATTTTACTTTAAAAGAAACCTGTTAGATTGTAACTCATATCTATTGTTGTAAGCCATATCAATTTTTTGGGGGGAAAGAAGCCTGATATAAAGAGAAATAAAATAGTAGATGTTAATAATAGGACTTAGAAAAAGAAGATAGGAAGAGAGAAAACCATCATCATCATCATCATCATCATCACTATCATTATCATTATGATAGAGGAGGGCTACCTATTAATGCAGGAAAAGAAACTCAGCCATTTTTACTTCTATTGAGTGCTTTAAAAATTAAGAAACATTTTTTAAACAGAAAAATACAGAGAAACATAGAAAATGCACCGATGTACCCACTATTCAGATTTAACAAATATTACTTTTTGCCATATTTTCTTCAGGTGAAAAATTCTAGAGCAATAAAAATGACAGATAGAATCAAAGTTCTCCATTTGTCCTTACCATTCCCTTGATCTCCTCCCTCTCTTCACTTGTCCGTACTCGGAGGAGAACTTGTCTATCTGGGCATTTATACATTACTGCACATGTATTTTGTAATTTACCTTTTTCTTCCAGCAAAGTTTTTGATTTTTAGGCATGTCAATCAATTTAATTCATGTTAATTGCTAAGTTCCCTTGTATAAACACATGATACAATTATTCATTCCTTTATTGAGGACATTTAGAGTTTTTCCAATTTTCTTCTGCTGCAAATGGTACAGCTTCGTGCATGTCTCCATGACAGAGTTTCGGCAGGGTCTGTGCCTCAAAGGGGAATTGCTGGGTCATAGACCTGCTTCCCGTCCCCTCCCCTCCCCTCCCCTCCCCTCCCCTCCCCTCCCCTCCCTCCTTCCTTCCTTCTGTAAATAATACAGTGCCTCTTATGTGCTGGACATCATTATAGGCAATTGAGGATGCTACAGTGGATAAGGTGGTAAGAATTTGATTTTTATGAAGCTTAAATTCTGGGGGAAGGTAGTCAGGAGCAGTGGCTCACACCTGTAATTCCAGCACTTTGGGAGGCTGAGGTGGGCAGATTACCTGAGGTCAGGAGTTCGAGACCAGCCTAGTCAACATGGTGAAATCCCATCTCTACCAAAAATACAAAAATTAGCTGGGCGTGATGGCACAAACCTGTAATCCCAGCTACTCAGGAGGCTGAGGCAGGAGAACTGCTAGAGGCCAGGAGACGGAGGTTGCAGTGAGCTGAGATCACGCCACTGCACTACAGCCTCGCCAACAAAGCAAGACTCTGTCTCAAAAAAAAAAAAAAAAAAAAAAAAAAAAAAAAAAAAAAAAATTCTGGGGGAAAGTACAGTGGAAGAAAAGGTAGGCAATAAATGTGATAAGTAAGCAAAATACAATTATGTTAATGACAAGTGCTCTGGAGAAATAAAAACAGGGCAGATGATAGGAAGTGTATATGTGAAGAGGCCTGCCATGTTTTATAAGGTATTAAAGAAAATCTCATTGTGATTTTAATTTTCATGTCTTATGAGTGATGAGGAACATCTTTCATGTGATTAAAACTGTTCATATGTATTGAAATCCTTAAAAATTCTTTTACTATTCTATTGTTGATATAATCCTTTAAATTCAAATACTCCTTAAATATGTACAAACTAAAAGTAATCACAAACTTATGCTTTCTGCTCTAATAGCTTGTAGCTCTTTTCAAAACAAATGTACAAATTACATCCAACTATCTCCTCTGCAAAATTAACAAACTATAAATTAACATAAGTACTTCAATATGAAACAAGTGTTAGTGGCTATGGCTCAGGTTCTCTTGGGTTTGGTCCGCCTTTCCCACTGGTTGCTATGAAAAGATGTAATTTTCTCACTACTCTTTTCTGTTCGAAATAATGAAACACTTGCATTCCTTCAGAGCACTGTGAAATCATTTCAAGCGAAAGTCTTATTTACCTCTGACTCTCCCTCTGTTAATTGCTAAATAGCTGGAGTCAATTAAAGTGGGACTCCTTGGCAACAATCTGACTGCAAACACAAAGGCAAACTGGACTTGCGAGGTGGCATTTTGTTACCAGGTAGCCACCCAGATTACCCAGAATATGCTTACTTTAGATTATCAGCAACCCTGAATTAATAAATTCTCAATGATATATTTCAATAGAGAACATGAAAATACCTCCAAATGGGTTAACAAACATGAGTTTGAGAAATTCTGATCTAAATCTATAGGTTCTATAAGCTCAAGGAGGATCACGAAATCTAACATGGTTTCTGGAATAGACTGACTTTTTTAGGGCGCATTGTAACCCAGTTGGCCGAGCTACATTTTAAAGAATTATTTGGAGTCTTTATCCTTGGTTTGCCTAGTTTGAAACCGTACCCTGTGTGAAGCTCAAGATGGATTCCTCTTAATCATAGAGAAGACCAGGTAAAATTTGCTGTGCTGTCCTTTGTTCTATGGTGCTCTCACCTTATTACCAGACTTCCTTGTGCTTGCCTTGCCTCTCAGGTCCAGATATGCAAGTAGTCTTCTTTTCTTACTTATTACATAATAATTGTACGTATTTATGGGGCATATGTAATAATTTGATACATGCATACAGTATGTAATGATCAAATCAGGGTATTTATTATATCCATCACTTCAGACATTTATCATTTCTTTATGTTGAGGACATTTCAACCCTTCTAGCTGTTCTGAAATATACAATAAATTATTGTTAACTATAGTCACCCTATTGTGCTTTTGAACACTAGAATTCATTCCTTCTCTCTAACTTCATTTGCATACCCATTAACGAACCTCTTTTCATTACTACCCTATCCTCAAACCCTTCCCAGCCTTTGGTAACCATCATTCTACTCTTCTTTTTTTTTTTGAGATGGAGTCTCACCTTGTTGCTCAGGCTGCAGTGCGGTGGCATGATCTCAGCTCACTGCAACTTCTGCCTCATGGGTTCAAGTGATTCTAGTGCCTCAGCCTCCCAAGTAGCTGAGATTACAGGCACCCACCATGCCAGGCAAATTTTTGTATTTTTAGTGAAGATGGCATTTCACCATGTTGGTCAGGCTGGTCTTTCCTGACCTCAAGTGATTCACCCGACTCAACCTCCCAAAGTCCTGGGATTACAGGCATGAACCACTGTGCCAGGCCTCATTCTACTCTCTACCTTCAGGAGATTAGCTTTTTTAGCTCTCACATGTGAATGAGAACATGTGATATCTGCCTTTCTGAGCCTGGCTTATTTCACTTAATATAGTAACCTCCAGCTCTATCTTTGTTGCTGCAAGGAACAAGATTTTATTTTTTATGGCAGAATAGTATTCCCTTGTGTATGCATATCATATGTGTGTGTATGTATGAATGTACACACACACACACACACACACACACACATATATATACACACACACACACACACACACATATATATATATATACACACACACACATGCTTTTTTTTTGAGGAAGGGTCTCATTCTGTCACCCAAGCTGGAGTGCAGTGGCATGATCATGGCTCACTGCAGCCCTGACCTCCCGGTCTCAAGCCACCCTCCCACCCCAGCCTCCCAAGTGGCTGGAACTACAGGCATGTGCCATCATGCTTGGATAATTTAAAAAATTTTTCTTTCGTAGAGACAAATCTCACTATATTGCTCTGGCTGGTCTTACACTCATGGGCTGAAGCGATCCTCCCATCTAAGCTTCATAAGGTGCTGGGATTACAAGGCATAAACCACCAAGTTCAGCTCCACATTTTCTTTATCCATTTATCTGGTTATGGACACTTAGATTGATTCCATATCTTGGATATTATAAATAATGCTGCAGTAAGCATGGGGTGCAGGTATTCCTTTTATATACTGATTTCCTTTTCTTTGGAAAAATATTGAGTAGTGAGATTGCTAGATTGTATGGTAGTTTTTTAGTTTTATTTATTTTTTCTTTTTTGGAGAAACCTCCATGCTGTTTTCCATAATGATTGGTTTAATTTACATTCTCACAACAGTGTATAAGAGTCCTCTTTTCTCTGCATCCTCACTAGCGTCTGTTATTTTTTGTCTTTTTGATAAAAGCCATTCTGTGTGAGATGAGATAATATTTCACTGAGGTTTCACTTTGCATTTCCCTGATGGTTAGTGATATTGAGCATTTAAAAATATATATATATATATATATATCTGTTGGCCATTTTTATGTCATCTTTTGAGAAATGTCTATTTAAATCCTTTGCCTGCTTCTTAATGGGATTATTTGTTTCTGTTTTTGTTTTTGTTTTTGCCATAGAGTTGTTTGAGTTCCTTGTATTTTCTGAATATTAATCCTTTGTCACATGTATAGTTTGCAAATATTTTCTCCCATTCAGGATGTTGTCTCTTTAATCTGTTGATCATTTTCTTTGCTGTGCAGAAACTTTGTAGTTTTATATAGCCCCATTTGTCTATTTTTGTTTTTGCTGCCTGTGCTGTTAAATTCTTAGCCATAAAATCTTTACTTGGACCAATGTCCTGAAGCATTTCCCCATGTCTTTTATAGTTTTGGATCTTACTTGTAAGTCTTTAGTACATTTTGAGTCAATTTTTGTATATGGTGAGACATATGAGTCCCACTTCATTTTTCTGCATATGGGTATCCAATTTTCTCACATATGAAGAGGCTGTCCTTTTCTAAATATGTGTTCTTGGCATCTTTGTCAAAAATCATTTGGTTGTAAATATGTGGCTTTATTTCTGGGTTTTCTATTCTGTTTCATTAGTCAGTGTGTCCGTTTTTCTGCCAATACCATGTTGTTTTGGTTACTCTAGCTTTGTAGTATATTTTGAAGTCAGATAGTGTGATGCCTCCAGCTTTGTTTGTTTCCTTGGGATTGCTTTGGCATTTGGGTTCTTTTGTGGTTCCATAAGAATTTTAGGATCAGTCTTTCTAATTCTATGAAGAATGACATTGGTATTTTGATAGGGATTGCACTGAATCTGTAGATTGCTTTGGGCAATATTGTCATTTTAATGATGTTAATTCTGATCCATGAGGATGGGATGTTTTCCCATTTTTTGATGTCCTTTTCAATTTCTTTCATCAGTGTTTTGTAGTTTTCCTTGTAAATATCTTTCACCTCCTTGGCTAAATTTGTTACTACATACTTTTTTTTGTAGCTGTTGTAAATGGGATTGCCTTCTTGATTTCCTTCTCAGCTAGGTTGTTATTGGTACGTAGAAATGCTACTAATTTTTTGTACGTTGATTTTGCTTCCTGCAACTTTATTGAATTCATTTACTAAATCTGAGAGGTTTTTTTTGGTGGAACCTTTAGTTTTTTCTAGGTATAAGAACATATTCCTATTATCTAATTTGGATGCCTTTTATTTATTTCTCTTACCTGATTGCTCTGGCTAGGATTTCCAGTACTATGTTGAGTAGGAGTGATGAAAATTGGCACCTTTGTCTTGTTCCAGTTCTTAGAAAAAAGGTTTTCAGTTTTTCCCCATTCAGAATGATGTTAGTTTTGGGATTGTCATATGTGGACTTTATTATGTTAAGGTATATTCGTTCTATGCCTAATTTGTTGTTAGTTATTATCATGATGGGCTGCTGAATTTTATCAAAGGTATTTTTGCATCTATAGAGGTGATCATATGATTTTTGTCCTTCATTCTGTTGATGTGATATTTCATATTTATTGATATGTGTGTCTTGAACATCCTTGTATCCCTGGGATAAATCCCACTTGATCATGGTGTAGTATCTTTTTGATGTGCTGTTGGATTCAGTTTGCTAGCATTTTGTTGAGGATTTTTGCATCTATGTTCAGTAGTAGAGATATTGGCCTGTAGTTTTTGTTATTGTTGTCGTTGTGTCCTTGTCTGATTTCAGGATCAGGGTAATGTTAGCCTTGTAATGACTTAGGAAGCAATCCATCCTCTTCTATTTTTTGAAATAGTAAGAGAATAAATGGTGTGTATTTTTCTTTATAGTTTGGTAGAATTCAGCAGTAAAGCAATTCAATCCTCAGCTTTTCTTTATTGGGAGGCTCTGTATTGCTGATTTGATCTTGTTACTCATTATTAGTCTGTTCAGGTTTTATGTTTTTCCATGATTCAATCTTGGTAGGTTGTATGTGTCCAGGAACTTCCCATTTCCCCTAGGATTTCCCATTTGTTAGTGTACTTTAGTTGTATCTCTGTGGTATCACTTGTAATGTCTCCTTTTTCTATTCTGGTTTTATTAATTTGGGTCTTCCTTTTTTCTTAGTCTAATAAAAGTTTTGTCAGTTTTATTTTTTAAAAAAACTACTTTCGGTTTCATTGATCCTTCATATTTTTTTTAGTCTCCATTTTGTTTAGTTTTGCTTGAATCTTTATTATTTCTTTTCTTCTACTAATTTTGGGTTTGAATTCTCCTAATTTTTCTAGTTCTTTGAGGTGCACCTCTAGGTTGTTTGTTTCAAATCTGCTTTTTTTTAATGTAGGCATTTATTTCTGTAAAATTCCATCTCAGCACTGCTTTTGTTGTACCAATACCATAGGTTTTGGTATGCTGTGTTTCCACTTTCATTCATTTCAATAAATTTTTTGACTCCTTCTTAATTTCTTCATTGGAGCATTAGTCATTCAGGAGCAAGTTGTGTAGTTTTCATGTATATATACAGCATTCAAGGTTCCTCTTGCTATTGATTTCTAGTTTTATTCCATTGTGGTCTGAAAAAATGCTTGATATGAGTTCAGTTTTTAAAATTTGTTGAGATTTGTTTTGTGGTCTAACATATGGTCTATTCTGGAGGATGCTCCATGTGCTGCTGAGGAGAATTATATTCTCCTGTATATATATTCTGCAGTTATGGGGTGAAATGTTCTGTAAGGTCCGTTTGGTCTAAAGTGAAGTTTAAATCCAATGTTTCTTTGTTGATCTTCTGTCTAGATGATTTGTCTAATGCTGAGAGTGGGATGTTGAAGTCCCCAACTATTATCATATTGGGGTCTATCTCTACTTATAGATCTAATAATATTTGCTTTATATATTTGGTGTTAAAGTGTTGTGTGCATATATGTTTAGAATTGTGTTTCATAATGGTAGATATTATTTTTTGCTTCCAGATACAGGACTCCCTGAAGCATTTCTTGTAGGGCTAGTCTAGTTGTGATAAATTTCCTGTTTTTGCTTGTCTGAGATACTTAATTTCTTCTTCATTTTTGAAGGATAGCTTTGCTGGTTGTAATATTCTTGTCTGACTTTTTTCTTTCAGTTCATTGAATATATCATCCCATTCTTTCTTGGCCTGTGAAGTGTCAGCTGAGAAATCCACGTTAGTGTGATATGGATTCCCTTACATGTTACCTGATGCTTTTCTCTTGCTGTTTTTATAATTCTGTCTTTGTCCTTAGGTTTTGACAGTTTGACTATGAAGTACTTTGCAGAAGACCTTTTGGGGTTGAATCTATTTGAGGATATTTGAGATTCTTGTATTTGGATATCTATATCTCTTCAAGACCTGGTAAGTTTCTATATTTTGTTAAATAGCTTTTCTATGCCTTTGCCCATCTCTTCTTTTGGAGCTCCCCCAATTTGAATATTTGGTCACTTTATGCTGTTTATATGTGCTTTTCTTCATTCTTTTTTATTCTTTACTCTTTTCTTTTTTTGGGGGGCAGTGTCTGACTTTGTTATTTCAAAGAACTGTCTTCAAGTTTAGATATTCCTTCTTCTGCTTGATCTAGTATATTGTTGAAATTCTCAATTGTATTTTTAAATTTTATTCATTGAGTTCTTCAGTTCCAGTATTTCTCATTAGTTCTTTTTCAGCATATCTTTCTCTTTGTTGAATGTTTTGTTCAGATCGGGAATTGTTTTCTCCTGATTTCTTTGTATTATTTATCTATGTTCTCTTGTATGCCCCTGAGCTTCTTTAGCATCATTATTTTTAATTCTTTTTCAGGCATTTCATAAATGTCCAATTTTGGTATCTGTTACTGGGTAATTATTGTGTTCCTTTGGAGGTGTCTTGTTTCCTTGCTTTTTCGTTTTTCATGTTTCTTATATAAGGATACAAGATTTCCTTGCTTTTTCATGTTTCTTATATAAGGATGCAAGATGCTGATATCTGCATATCTGGTATAACAGTTGTCTCTACCAATTTTATGGATTGGTTTTCTTAGGTAAAGACTTCTTCCTGTAGATGTATCTATATTATTGGTTGGGTAGGGTGATTTGGCTTTGATTGTGAGTTGGCACAGCATTATAGTTTCTATATGATTTCTTCATTTGTAATCAGTGTTAGTGGTGTTTGTCAGTTCTTCGGTGGGCTAGGCTGTGATTGTTAGTAGAGGCTGTGGCAAAGCTTTGCTGGGGATGGGGATTCCAAATAGTTCAGTCTTGGGTACCAGTGGTGGAAGTAGCAGGTTGGGTGTGCAGATCCGTGGCCCCCAGCTGGTGTGCCAGGTGCCAGTGGTGGCGTGTCTAGGTGGGCTGGTCCTTGGGGCTCCAGGCAGCTTGCTTGGGTGCTAGCAGTGGGCCAGGCAGGTAGGTGGGTCCTCAGGCCCGTTGGCAGTGTGTGTTGGGTCAGTGGTGGTAGTGGCAGTGGTAGGCTAATACTGAGGCCCTTGAATATCATGCACAGGTGCCAGTAGTGGCATGAGAGGGCTAGGTGGGCCAGTTTCCAGGACCATAGGTGGTGCATTCAGGTGTGTGCCAGCAATAGTGGCAGCAGCAGGTTGAATGGTCCAGTACTTCGGTTTTTGGGAGGCAGGCATAGTCACCAGCAATAGAGGGATGGGTCTATCTTCGGCCACTGGACAGAGTACATGGGCAGCTGTAGTGGTGTAGTGGGCCTATCCTCAGGCTACTGTAAAGTGTACATGGGTGCCAGTGGTGGAGGATGGCAGGAGTTGATCTCTCAACTCTTGGGTAATGTGCTGGGGCTCCGAAAGCAGTGGCAGTGGTGGTGGGCAGGGTGAGTTTGCCCTCAGGCTCCTCAGACAGTGTGTGTGGGTGCCAGCAGTGGCAAGGGGGATGAGTTGATCCCCAGGCCTCTGGATGACATATGCAGGTACCTGTGGTGGTAGCTGGAAGTAGGGAGGGTCTGTCCTAAGGCCCCCAATGGGGTGCACAGATGCTTGCTGTGGTAGGTAGGATACACAGTGGTATTTTAAATTTTATTTCATTTTTGGTATATTTGCTGAAACACTCATTTGTTCATTTGTGCTTTTATCACCTAGATCACATATTCAGGGTGGAGATGACTCAAGATCTCCAATTTCTTTCATTGATTTCTGGTAGACTTGGGTGTAGGTTCCTAGGGATGAAGATTTAATGTAACTGCCTATCCGACTATGAATCAAATTCTGTTTCATGATTCACAACTTGAGTCATCAAATATTATTTTTGGCAAGTCAGGGATATTCTATAGATGTTGAAAACAGACTTCATAGTTAATACATACTAATTGTGCTGATAGAAATGGCTTTATTGAGAATTTATTACTTGCGTGTTAGATGTTAATGCAACTGAAAATTAGCACAGGTAGCAAATTTGGCTCAAATAAAGGTAAGAAATTTTATATTAAATATGTATTCATATTTGTGTATTTGTGTATGTATGCTCATGCAAATATATATGTATATGGTTGAATCATGTGAAATTACAGCTTCTTTAGTTCAAAAATAGACAAATGTCAGCAATATCATATGTTTCATATATGTATTTTTTATATATTTCAGATTTTAGCTGCCTTATGAAAGCAATAGCAAAGATGTCTAGTTTTCTTTTTTCTTAAAAAGAGGAACAATCAAATGAGTCACTTGGGTCCTAAAACAAAATTTTCTTTACAGTTGTCCCTCAGTATCAGTGAGAGATTTGTTTCCAGGATCACCTATGGATATCAGAATCCATGGATGCTCAAGTCCCTTATATTAAATGGTGTATTTTCATATAAGCTATGCACATCCCACTGTATACTTTAAATCATCTTTATATTACTTATAATACCTAGTGCAATGTAAATGCTATGTAAATAGTTGTTATATTGTTTAGGGAATAATGAGAAGAAAAAAGTCTTTATGTGTTCAATGCAGACACAACCATCATTTTTTCCCTGAATTTTAAAAATTCATAGTTTGTTGAATCCATGAATGCAGTACCCATGGATACAGAACCCATGGATACAGAGGGCCAAATATATATATATAATATTTTAATCTTGGGGAATGGTGGACAAAATACTGTAATAAGAATGTCCTGTCTCACAGAAAACTTAGAATGCTTTTGTCCTTCCTCTAGTTAATTCTTTCAAGGTCAGGGCATATCTATCCATGAAGGCTGACATCACCATTTTAGTTCACAGTGTGAGATTTTTCCCACTGAACTTAGTGATTTTTCCTTTGCTACTATTATTTTAGTAACTCTGTATTACCTTGTTTTTAAATAAATTATAAACTCCTTGGGAACAGAGACCATACCTTATTTCTCCACAGCCCTGCAGGATCTGTTGATTTGACTGAGCATTTGACTTGAAAAGCATCCCAAATAGGATTTAATTACCTAAGTCAGTGGAGTGATAAGGAATGACAGAACACAAAAAATGATGCATCTTGGGAAATCAATCAGAGATCATCCTGCTTTCAGGAATTTACAGTCTCCATTGGGAGACAGTGCAGAAACTCATGAGGGGTTTAGTGAGGTGAAATAATCCGTATTGTAGGTTCTCTTAATTGTTCTATTTCTAGCAGAATGGTAAGAAGAAGCTTAATCTGCCATATTGGATGTTCTCTGGCTAAATTGAGTGTAACAATCTTCATCTATTGATTTTAGTATGGCACTGATAATGTTTAACTGGTAAATAATAAAAGTCTGCCAGTTACCTAGTTTGTGCACTTATATTGATAATAGGATGGCATTTTCTTTGTTAGATGAATTCAAAGATATATGTAAATAATCTACAAATATAAAATCCAATTTTTAATATGTTCTAATGTTTAACAACACTATCTTCAACAAAATACCCCCATATCTCAAAAGCCAATGACAATTTTTATCACAGCTCAGGAAAGACCTTAAGGTGATAAATGACAATATTTCAGCTAACACTTTTTTCTTCTTTTGTCCTTTCTATTTTTTTAAGACAACTTAGTGCCCTAAAGAAGAAGAAAGATAATGGTTCGCAATCAATGCTCATGGACCAGACACCTAATCTGAACTTAACCAAAAAGTCAATATTTAGCTGTACCTTATCAGCGTGGAAATGTCAAGCATAGCAGAGGCACGAACAAATTTTGAAGTGATTTCTCTTTTTTTTATGTTTCCGTGTTCACAGCTATGTGGAAGCATTTCAACATCAGATAAGACAAAACGGCCTTTGGGAGAAAAAAAAAGACAGCAAATTACAATACTTGCACTTGCCGAAACCACAGTTTATGAGAGGAAAGCAGACGCTGAAGATGCATTCTATTCTCTCCTAGCCCATTCCCTGGGTCACCTTCCTGCCTGTGTGATGCTAGCCCTTAATTGTTACCCACAGCTGGCAGCCTTTAAGAGACAGATATGGTGAAATGTCTCCTTGCTGAGTAAAGTCATAATTTGTTGCCACCCAACATAATTGACACAAATCATTTGCATTCTAAATTTCCATGCCTAGGAGTAGATATATCAAGCATGACTAGAAGGACTGTGGGTCTGCGAAACAGGAGCTTCACCTGGATTTCCTGGAAGTTATGGCCAGTTAATGTAGAGAAAGAGGTTTTCAAAATTGCAAGAATTTCAGGACCTTTGTCAGAATTCCACCTCACTCCACAGGACTCCAGCTAACCTCACCCACATAACTGGTGTTGAAAGTTTTATTTTGTTAGAAAATAGTGTTACACTGGAAAAACCTATGCTGGTACTCACATTTAATGGGATGGTTGGACTGTCTGTCAGCAATGAAACATTTGGTTATGGAAAAAAGGAGACAACACAAGAAAGAAAGGTGATGATTTAAATGGATAAATATGCATTATTGCTAACTGACTTTTTAAGGAATTGTGGGTGGCCTTGACATAACAGGGAACATGAACATGGAGATCTGAAAAATAGTGATGGAGAAAACGTCATTTCATTTGGGACTACAACTAGAAAGGACCTATGTGAACTAGATTCACAGAACAGTGAGTCATAGAGTTCACAAAGGCCAGTGACCAACCATTTCAAACTATGTATATAGTAAGAATCATGTAGGTGCTTGTTAAAAATGCAGATTCCTATGGCCTTCCCTCTGGAGATGCTGATTCAGGGTGTTAAAATACTTCATGCAGAGGCCATTACACTGGGGTGGCTCCATTGCTCTGGGTTTCTACTAAACAGACTGAAACCCAACTCAGTGTTAACAGGAAAACAACCAATCAGAAACTGCCAACTTACCTCTAGTGGGGCTTTCTACTGGAATCATTCAAATAAGGATACTGATCCACTTTAACTGATAAAATATTTTATTTGCCTTGTTTCATGCATTCACCCTAAAAAGCTTTCTCCTCCTGCCCCTTTGGTGGAGCCCTTTAACTGCTTGTGGTCTGGAGCTGCCCAATTCAGGAATCACTGAATGCTCAAATAAATTGTAATATTTTAATGTGCCTCAGTTTATCTTTTTTTTTTTTTTTTTGAGACAGGATCTCACTCTGTCATCCAGGCTGGAGTGCAGTGATGCAATCACGGCTCGCTGCAGCCTCAACCTCCCAGGCTCAGGTGATCCTCCTACCTCAGTCTCCCAAGTAGCAGACCACAGGCACGGGCCACACACCTGGCTATTAAAAAAATTTATTTGTAGAGATGGGATCTCCCTATGTTGCTCAGGCTGGTCTTGAACTTCTGGGCTCCAGCAATCCTCTTGCTTTAGCCTCCCAAAGTGGGATTATAGGTGTGAGCTCCTGGCCTCAATTTGTCTTTCAACATGGAAGACTGTGGTGGGAACTGGAAACCTGTATTTTTTTTTTTAAAACAAGATCTTTGGAGTTTTTATCATCAGGCAGATATGGAAACATTGCTGTAGGTACTCAGAAATGAGATGAATGAATGAAAGACAAAAAAAAAAACAAAACAAACAAACAAACAAAAAAAACATAATGAGGATGCCAGAAAGGCAGTCCCAGCCCCTGATTTGCTACATGTTCCAGCAGTGTGCCAGGGCTCCTGACCTTGTACAGTTAACTCCCAGATGTGGGAGAAATGGCCTTCAGAAGCAGCTGATAAAGGTTAGGTTTTCAAATGTCACATGGAATAATGCTCCTTCCCCTTTGTCCCGTGTTGGAATGTCATAGTGACATAAAAAGGAAGACTATATCCTTAAGTTAAATGAATGGTAAGTGTTAAAAACAGAAAGAACCCTGTTTAAGTCTCCCTTAGGAAGAAATCTTTTTCTTTGAGTCTTTCCTGCCACCAGACATAAATCCACCTGGTGTAAACCATCATCCCTCTTTAATCTGTCCATAAAGGCACAAAGGAGAAGTGGTGTTGAGAGAAGTATTCTGATCTCCATGTGGACAGTGCAACTAATAATTTCTGTACTATTTGACAACAACCTAGTTCTTTCTCTTCTGTTTTTGTTTTGTTTTGTTTTGTTTTTAACTTTGGTCTCCAGGGGAATTGTTTAATACACTCTATGGCAAATGGGAAGGATATCTCTCCATACAATGTATAATACCTTGTTACAGTGAAAGCCTCAGAAATATGGGAGCTGAGGGGATGGACTGGAATGAGAGAAGGGTAGAATCCATATCTTTGTGCCACTGTAAGATCCTCTAGTTGAGTATGGGCACATGACAGGCTATGGGAGTGGACTGAGAAGACCCAATCACCCCCTTTGTTCAGATTTTATGGCTGCCCATCATCGTCATGGGGCTAATTTAGAGTCATTTAATTTCTGTAGAGGAGAGAATAGACAACACAGGACAAAAAGGCCTCAGTGAATTTGTTGGAACTTGTCATGCTCTAACTTTGTGACTTAGTTAAAGATTTAATGTGTATTGTTATGGGAGGAAAGTCAACAAACCAGAATTAAGGAAATTTGCAGGATCATCCACTAGTGGTTCTTAAACTTTGCTGCATATTAGAAGCACCTGGGGAAGTATAAAATACACAAGTACTCAGGCCTCTCCCCATACCAAGGAAGTCAAAATTTTGGGGGGTGTGATCCAGGCCACACTTTTTTTTTAAGTTTCCAAGGTAATTCCAACGTATCACCCAATTTGAGAATCGTTGATTTTCTAGACTGATCATATACTCTGGATCTTTTCTAGTTGTATATTATTCCTTTTACCTGAAATGTTCCTTCATCCTTTCTTCAGGCAAAGACCTGCTAATCTTTAAAAAATTCACCACAAAGATACCTTCCATTGATAGAGTTAGTTCATTCATTCAATAAATATTTGCTGAAAGTTGGTGTTGCTTCCTTCTCCATGGCACTAGCACTTAGTAACAACACTTCATTAATTTTAGTTATTTGTTGTTATTACTTTTTCTTCTACAGCCTCTGACTTATTTGAAGCCAGGATTGTAAAGTATTCATCTTTGACTTTTGTAGTACATTTCCTTTCTTTTCCCCCATTTTCCCACATCCCCGGCTTGGGAATCCTAGTCTTACAAACATTCTTTGTTGAATAATTATGAGTTTTAAAATTTTATTATTTTTATTTGTACAACTTTATGGGGTATATGTGAAATTTTGTTGCATGTATATAATACATACTGATCAAGTCAGGGTATTTAGGGTGTTCATCACCCAAGAACAAAACATTTTTATTAAGTAGAATCACCCTACTCAGCTATCAAACATTGCTTTTATTCCTACAATCTTACTCTATGTTTACCCTGTACCCTTTAACCCACTTCTCTTCATCCTTCCCCTTTACCCCCAATCACTCTTCCTAGCATCTGTTGTCTATTTTTCCATTCTCTATCCCCATGTGATCAAATTTTTTAGATCCCACATATAAGTGAGAACGTGTGATATTTATCTTTTTGGATAAGTATTTATGTGTACAAATATATGTGATATTTATCTATTTCATTTAAGATAATTACCATCAGTTCCATTCTTGTTACTGCAAATGACATGATTTCATTTTTTTAATGACTGAATAGTACTCCATGGTGTACCACATTTTCTTTATTCATTCACGCACTGAGGGACATTTAAATTGATTCCAGGCCTTTCTATTATGAATAGTGCTATAATAAACATGTGAGTGCAAGTACGCTTTGATACCCTTTTCCTTTGTGTAGATACCTAGTAGTGGGATTGTTGGATGTAGTGGTAATTCTATTTTCGGTATTTTGAGAACTCTCCATATTGTTCTTCATAGTGGCTGGACTAGTTCACATTCCTACCAACTGTGTATAAGAGTTCCCTTTTCTCTGCATCCTCACCAACATCTGTTATTTTTTGTCTTTTTAGTAATAGCCATTCTGACTGGGGTAGGATGATATCTCCTTTTGGTGTTGACTTACATTTCCCTAATGATTACTGATGTTGAGCATTTTTTCATATACCTATTGGCCATGTGGTATGTCTTCTTTTGAGAGATGTCTATTCATATCCTTTGCCCACTTTTTAATGGGATTGTTTGTTTTTTCCTGTTGTTTGAGTTCCTTGTATATTTTGGGTATTAGTCTCCTGTCTGATAGCTTGCAAATATTTTCTCTCATTCGACAGGTTGTCTGTTCACTCTGTTGATTATTTCTTTTGCTGTGCAGAAGCATTTTAGTTTAATTAAGTCCCATTTGTCATTTTTGTTTTTGTTGCCTGTGCTTTAATGTCTTAGTCATAAATTTTTTGCCTAGATCAATGTCCAGGAGAGTTTTCCCCTAGGTTTTTCTGCTAGCAGTTTTATAGTTTGCGGTCTTATATTTAAGCCTAAAGGCTTAAACAATCCATTTTGAGTTTTTTTTTTTTTTGTATGTAGTGAGAGATATAGTGGTTCAGTTTTATTCTTCTGCATGTGGCTATCAAACTTTCTCAACACCGTTTATTGAACAAGATTTCTTTTCCCCAGTGTAATTTCTTGTCAGCTTTGTCAAAGATCAGTTGTTTGTAAATATGTGACTTTATTTCTAAGTTCTTTATTCTGCTCCATTGGTTCATATGTCTAATTTTATACCAATACCAGGCTGTTTTAGTTACCATAGTCTTATAATATATTTTGAAGTCAGGTAATGTGATGCCTTCAGATTTATTCTTTTTGCTTAGGATTGCTTTGGCTATTCAGGCTTTTTTTTTCCTTTGGTTCCACATGAATCTTAGGAGTCTAGTCACATTCTAATTCTGTGAAGAATGGCATTGGTATTTTGATAGGGATTGCACTGAATCTGTAGATTGCTTTGGGCAATATGGTTATTTTAAATAATATTAATTCTTTCAATTCATGAACATGGGATTTTTTTTGTTTGTTTTTTGGTGTCCTCTTTGATTTCTTTTTTTTTCTCCTTTTTCTTTTTTTTTAAACTCCTGCTTTGTCACCCAGGCTGGAGTGCAGTGGCACAATCACAGCTCACTGCAGCTTTGACTTCCTGGGTTTAGGCAATCTTTCTGCCCAAGCCTCCCAAGTAGCTTGTATGCCACCATGCTCAGCTGATTAAGAATTTTTTTTGTAGAGGCAGGGTTTTACTATGTTGCCCAGGCCAGTCTTGAACTCCTGGGCTCAAATGATCCTCCTTCCTCGGCCTCTCAAAGTGCTGGGATTACAGGCATGAGCCACTGTGCCTCGTCTTCAATTTCTTTCATCATTGTTTTGTAGTTTTCCTTGTAGAGATCACTCACTGCCTTGGTTAAATTTATTACTAGGTTTTTTTTTTTTGTAGCTATTGTAAATGGAATTGCCTTCTTGATTTTCTTCTCAGCTAGATCATTATTGCTGTATAGAAATGCTACTGATTTTTGTACATTAATCTTGTATACTGCAACTTAATGAATTCATTTACCAAATCTGAGTTTTTTTTGTGGAGTTTTAAGGTTTTTCTAGGTATAAGATAATATCATCAGCACAGAGGGATAATTTGATTTCCTATTTTCTAATTTGGATGCCTTTTATTCACTTATCTTGCCTGATTGCTCTGGCTATGGCTTCCAATAATATCGCGAATAAGAATAATGAAAGTGGACATCCTTGTCTTGTTCCTTTCTCTCTCTCTCTCTCTCGCCTTTCTTTCTTCTCTTTCTCTTTCTTTCTTTCTTTCTTTCTTTCTTTCTTTCTTTCTTTCTTTCTTTCTTTCTTTCTTTCTTTCTTTCTTTCTCTTTCTTTCTTTCTTTCTTTCTTTTTCTTTCTTTCTTTCTTTCTTTCTTTTTTTTCCCTCCCTTCCTTCCTTCCTTCCTTCCTTCCTTCCTTCCTTCCTTCCTTCCTTCCTTCCTTCCTTCCTTCCTTCCTTCCTTCCTTCCTTCCTTCCTTCCTTCCTTCCTTCCTTCTTCTCTCTCTCTCTTTTATTTTCTTTTTTCCTTTTGTTGCTTTTTTCTCCTTGTCCATTTTAGGTATTAGTGTGATGCTAGCCTCATAGAATAAATTAGGGAGAATTCCCTCCTCTTTCGCTTTTCGGAATAGATTCAGGGGGATTGGTATTAGTTCTTCTTTGCACATTTGGGTGAATTTGACTGTGGATCCATCCTGTCTTGGGATTTTTTCTATTGGGAGCCTTTTGTTACTGATTCAATAATAATACTGATTATTGGTCTGTTTAGTTTTTACATGTCTTCCTGATTCAATCTTGGTAAATTGTATGTTTCCAGGAATTTATTCATTTTTTTTTCTAGGTTTTTCAGTTTGTCAGTGTATAGTTGTTTTTCATAGTTGGTGATGATTTTTTAAAATTTCTGTCATATCAATTGTACTGCCCCTTTTTTCGTGTCTTATTTTGTTTATTTGGGTCTTCTTTCACTTTTCTTGATTAATCTAGCTAGTGGTTTATCTATTGTTTTTATCTTTTTGAAGAATCAATTTTTCATTTCACTGATCCTTTATTTTTAAGTCTCTATTTCATTTAGTTCTTCTCTGGTCTTAATTATTTTGAGTTTGGTTTGGTTTTACTTTTCCAGTTTCTTGAGGTGTCTTGTTAGATTGTTAATTTGTCATCTTTCTACTTTTTTGATGTAGGCATTTATTACTATAAACTTTCCTTTTAGCACTGCTTTTGCTGTATTCTTCAGGTTTCAGTATGTTGTATTTGTATTTTCATTTGTTTCAAGAATTTCTTAAAATTTGCATCTTAATTTATTCTTTGACCCAGTGGTTATTCAGAAGCATGTTGTTTAATTTCCATGTATTCATATAGTTTCCAAAGTTCCTCTTGGGGTTAATTTCTAGTTTTACTCCATTGTGACCTGGGAAGATACTTGATATGATTTTTAAAAATATGTTGAGACTTGTTTTGTGGCCTAACATATCGTCTATTTTGGTAAAGTTCCATGTGCTGATGAGAAGAATGTGTATTCTGTAGTTGTTGGATAGAATGCTCTGAAAATGTCTGTTAGGTTCACTTGTTCTAAAGTCTAGTTTAAATTCAATTTTTTTAAAATTGATTTTCTGTCTAGATGATCTGTCTAATGCTGAAAATGGGGTGTTGAAGTCCCTCACTATTATATTGCAGTCTATCTCTGTATATAGATCTAGTAATATTTGTTTTATGAATCTAGTTCTCCAGTGTTGAGCACATATATATTTAGAATTGTTATATATTCTTGCTGCATTGATTCTTTTATCTTCATATAATTCCCTTCTTTTTTGTTTTCTCCTGTTCTTGACTTAAAGTCAGCTTTGCTTGATATAAGTACAGATATCCCTGCTTGCTTTTGGTTTTTGTTTGCGTGGAACATCTTTTCCCATTCCTTTACTTTCTCAGTCTATATGTGTCTTTACTGGTAAGGTGGGCTTTTTCAGTCTGTATGCTGATAGGTGTATATGCTGCTAAGCAGAATATGGTTGCATCGTTTAAAAAAGTCTATTCTATGTCTTTTATGTGGATACTTTAATCTGCTTATGTTCAAGGATATGTGCGGCTTTGTTCCTGTCATATTGTTAGATGTTTTCTGGTTGTTTTTTGTATTCTTTGCTCTTTTGTTTTTCTCTTATTGTTTGTCATCGTGGTTTGGTGAATTTCTATAGTGATACCATTTGAGTCCTTTCTCTTTCCCTTCTTTGTGTGATTGCTTTACTAGTGAGTTTTATAATTTTGTGTGTTTTCATGATGGTAAATGTCATCCTTTCACTTCCAGGTTTAGGATTCCCTTGAGCATTTCTCATAGAACCAGTTTAGTGATAATGAATTCCCTCAGCATTTGCTTGTCCGATAAATATTTTATTTCTCCTTCACTTATGAAGGATTACTTGGTGGATATGGTATTCTTGGCTGCCAGTTTTTCTTCTCTTTCAGCACTTTGAATATACTATCCCATTCTCTTCTGGTCTGTAAGGTTTCTGCTGAGAAATTTGCTGTTAGTCTCATAGGGATTCCCTTATAACTGTCTAGGTGTTTTCTTTTCCTGTTTTAAGATTTGCTCTTTATTTTGACAGTCTGATTATAAAATGCATTGGAGAAGGCCTTTTTGCATTGTATCTTCCTTGGGATCATTTAGCCTCCTTTATCTGAATGTCTAAATTTCTTGCTAGACTTGGAAAGTTTTCATCTATTCTTTTGGTAAATGTATTTTCTAATCCTTTCATTGTGCCTATTTATTCTTGGGATACTAATAATTCATATATTTGGTCACTTTATGTTGTACCAAATGTCATAAAGGCCTTGCTCAGTTTTTCAATGTTTGTTTCTTTATTTTTGTCCAACTGGGTTATTTAAAAAAAAACCTGTGCTCAAGTTCTAAGATTCTTTCTTCTGCCTAATCTAGTCTGTTGTTTAAGCTTTCAAATGTATTTTATATTTCTTCTTGAATTTCTATTAGGTTCTGTTTAAAAACTGTCAATACCTATCTTTTTGATAATTTTTTGTATACAGTGAGAGATAACAATCCTGAATTGTTTTCCTGATTTGTTTGTATTGTTTTTCCAAATTCTCTTTCATTTCACTGACTTCTTGAAAATTAATATTTTGAATTCTTTATCTAGAATTTTGAAGTTTTATTTTTAATTAAGGTCAATTTCTGGACAATTATTATGTTCCTTTTCAGGTATCATGTTTCCTTGCTTTTGCATGTTTCCTGTATCCTTACATTGATATTTGCACATCTGCTGTAACAGTCACTTCTTTCTGTTTTTCTATTTGCTTTCATAGTGGAAGACTTTTTCCTGAAGATGAATCTGTGGTGTTGGTTAGGCAAGGCGCATTGGCTTTGATTCTGAGTATGTGCAATACTGTATTCTCTGTATGATTTCTTTGACTATAAACAGTGTTAGTGCTTTCTTGCATTTACATGGAGGGTTAGGGTGCATTTATTAGTGGAGGCTTTGATGAAGTTGTGCTGGAGACTGGTAAGCCATGTGGGCCAGGCTTTAGGCTTCAGTAATAGTAGTAGTAGGCTGAACATGCCTGTCTTTTTGCCCAGGGTGGTGTATGCTGGCATCTGTGTTGGCAGTTCCCAGTAGGCCTATGGTGGGCCTTCAGGTGGCTTGCATGGATTTCAGTAGTGGCAGTGGCGAGATGGGGGGGTTAACGGATTCTTTGGTGCCTGGGAAACCAGGGTGTCATGCGCTATCATGGTGGCAGTGGTGGGCTGACCCTCTGTGTCCTGAGCAGTGCAAGCTGATGTTGGTGCTGGCTGCAGTGCAGGGCTGCTCCCAACATCCCCAGACATGCCACTCTCAAGCTCTTCTCTTTGCTGCAGCAGTTGTGTAGTGCCACACAGAGGGAGGGAGGGGCACTGCCTCATGCACAAGCCCAGGCATGAGAGCCAAGCTGCCATGGGGGGTTGGGGTGAGAGTCACCACTCACCATCCTAGACAGGTAACCTTCCAGCTCTCCCTTGGACAAGCCTCCAGCAGCAGTAGGAGTGGGTGTGTGGAGGTAGAGGAGCATTCCTATTCTCTGTGCAAGAGCCTGAGCCCAGAGGCTACTCCACTGGTAAAGAGGATGTCACTTTTTGGAGATGTGACTGCTAGATGTCACAGCTAGCAGTTTGGGCCACTGCTAGGGGCAGGGTCTCTTCACACAGCCCAAGGTAGGGAGTTTTCAGGCTCTGGAAAGTACATTCTTTGGTTTCCTTTGTCCCAGGGGCTGCCTTTTGCTACATGACACCGTCTTTTTCCCTGGGAAGCACTACTCCTTGTGAGCTAGAGTACTAGAGACCCTGCAGTACCTTTGGGTCCAGCCAGTGCTGTGCTGCTATAGCCTTCTGAGTGGATCCTGGGGAATGTCGGTGGGAGCTCCCAGGATGTGGAGATACAGGGGCTGTCTTCCCAGAGCAAGATGCCATTCCATGATAGCTACTCCCCAAATGGGTCCCTGCCACAGCTGATCATGTCTCAGCAGGGTTTGAATGACACAGGGCGAGTTCTCTGTTGGGTGCAATGCTCTTGCAGGGTCTCCAGATCACTGCTTATGCTAGTGTCAGGGTTCATGTGGGTAGAGAAACTCTCCTGTGGTTCAGATAACAACAGTCTGTGGCAGGGATGTGGACAACTGAAGCTTTCTCACTTACCTTTTCTCCACAATACCAATCCCCTTGCTATTGTTTGATCTTGGTTGAGCCAGCTGCTTGCTTCCTTCCCCTTCTGTGCCTCAGGTATTTTCCTTGAGCTCTATGTTGGATTCTAGTGTTCTCTCTTAGATGTCCTATTTGAGATGTGATTATCTATTCACAATTTTTATTTTTTCTGAAGAGGGCAGGTGTCTGATGTCTATAGTTAGCCATCTTGTGGCCTCTTGATTTTAGCCCGGTGAGATCCATATAGGACTTCTGTCTACAGAGCTATTATTTTTCTCAAAGTCTACCAAATTGTACAAACTTCAGGCACCATAAAACTTAGATCTTCCTTGGATAGGCCAAAAACCTGAGTACCACTCCCAGCCCTGTGCCTCATTCCCCCAAACTCCTCTGAGATAAGGGGCTGCCCAGGCTGCCTGCTCACTCCTGTCCTCTTCCTGGATCAGCTGGATTGCCTCCTTCAGAAGCTGGCTAGGGATCTGGCATCTCTCCCTGGGAATGGGAGTGTCCATGGTGGGAACCTCAGATTGGTAGTGGCTGGAGCAAGGAGCAGGTCATATGATGGGCTGACAGGTAGCAGGGTCTGCGAAAATGACTTTTTTTAGAGATGTAGTTACTACATTCAATGAATGCAACATTGCTATAATTTGATTTTTTAAAAAATTTTTACTTTAAGTTCCAGAGTACATGTGCAGAACATGCAGGTTTGTTACATAGGTATACATGTGCCATGGTGGTTTGCTGCATCTAACAACCTGTCACCTAGGTTTTGAGCCCTGCGTGCATTAGCTATTTGTCCTGATGATCTCCCTCCCCTTGCCCCAGGCTGAAAGGTCTTGGTGTGTGCTGTTACCCTCCCTGTGTCCATATGTTCTCATTGTTCAACTCCCACTATGAGTGAGAATATGTGGTGTTTGGTTTTCTGTTTCCGTGTTAGTTTGCTGAGGATGATGGCTTTCAGCTTCACCCATGTCTCTGCAAAGGACATGATCACATTCCTTTTTATGGCTGCACAATATTCCATTGTGTATATGTACCACATTTTCTTTATTTAGTCTATCATTGATAGGCATTTGGGTTGCTTCCATGTCTTTGCTATTGTGAATAGTGCCACAATAAACATATGTGTGTGTGTATCTTCATAAGATAATGATTTATATTCCTTTGGGTATATACCTAGTAATGGGATTGCTGGGTCAAATGGTATTTCCAGGTCTAGATCCTCAAGGAATCACCACACTGTCTTCCACAATGGTTGAACTAATTTACATTCCCACCAACAGGGTAAAAGCATTCCTATTTCTCCACAGCCTCAACAGCATCTGTTGTTTCTTGACTTTTTAGTAATTGCCATTCTGACTGGCATGAGATGGTATCTCATTGTAGTTTTGATTTGCATTTTTCTAATGATCAGTGATGTTGAGCTTTTTTTCATATGTTTGTTGGCCGTATTAATGTCTTTTTCTGAGAAGTGTCTGTTCGTGTCATTTGCCCACTTTTTGATGAGGTTGTTTGTTTATTTCTTGTAAACTTGTTTAAGTTCCTTGTAAATTCTGGATATTAGCCCTTTGTCAGACGAGTAGATTGCAAAAATTTTCTCCCATTCTGTAGGTTGTCTGTTCACTCTGATGATAGTTTATTTTGCTGTGCAGAAGCTCTTTAGTTTAGTTAGATCCTAGTTGTCAGTTTTTGCCTTCGTTGCAATTGTTTTTGGCGTTTTCGTCATGAAGTCTTTGCCCATACCTATGTCATGAATGGTATTGCCTAGTTTTCTTGTAGGGTTTTTATGGTTTTAGGTTTTATATTTAAGTCTTTAATTCATCTTGAGTTAATTTTTGTATAAAGTGTAAGGAAGGGGTCCAGCTTCAGTTTTCTGCATATAGCTAGCTAGTTTTCCTAGCACCATTTATTAAATAGGGAATCCTTTCCCCATTGCTTGTTTTGGTCAGGTTTGTCAAAGACAAGATAATTGTAGGTGTGTGGTCTTATTTCTGAGGACTCTATTCTTTTCCATTGATCTATATGTCTGTTTTGGTATCAGTCCCATGCTGTTTTGGTTACTGGAGCCTTGTAGTATAGTCTGAAGTCAGGTAGTGTGATGCCTCCAGCTTTGTTCTTTTTACTTAGGATTTTCTGGGCTATACAGGCTCTTTTTTGGTTTCATATGAATTTTTAAGTAATTTTTTCTAATTCTCTGACGAATGTCAATGGTAGTTTGATGGGAGTAGCATTGAATCTATAAATTACCTTGGGCAGTAGGGCCATTTTCATGATACTGATTCTTCCTATCCAAGAGCATGGATTGCTTTTCCATTTGTTTGTATCCTCTCTTATTTCTTTGAGCAATGGTTTGTAGTTCTTGAAGAGGTCCTTCATGTTCCTTGTTAGCTGAATTCCTAGGTATTTTATTCTTTGTAGCAATTGTGAATGGGAGTTCATTCATGATTTGGCTCTCTGCTTGTATATTGTTGGTGTGTAGAAATGATTGTGACTTTTGCACATTGATTTTGTATCCTGAGACTTTGCTGATGCTGCTTATCAACTTAAGGAGCTTTTGAGTTGAGACGATGGGGTTTTCCAAACATAGGATCATCTTGTTTGCAAACAGAGACAGTCTGACGTCCTCTCTTCTGATTTGAATATGCTTTATTTCTTTCTCTTGCCTGATTGCCCTGGCCAGAACTTTCAATACTATGTTGAATAGGAGTGGTGAGAGAGGGCATCCTTGTCTTGTGCTGGTTTTCAAAGGGAATGCTTCCAGCTTTTTCCCATTCTACATGATATTGGCTGTGGGTTTGTCATAAATAGTTCATATTATTTTGAGATATGTCCCATTAATACCTAGTTTATGGAGAGTTTTTAACCTGAAGAGATGTTAAATTTTATTGAAGGCCTTTTCTGCTTCTATTGAGATAATCATGTGGCTTTTGTCATTGGTTCTGTTTATGTGATGGATTACTTTTATTGATTTACATATGTTGAACCAGCCTTGCATCCCAGGGATGAAGCTCAATTGATCTTGGTAGATAAGCTTTTTGATGCACTGCTGGATTCAGTTTGCCAGTATTTTATTGGGGATTTTAGCATGATGCTTATCAGGGATATTGGCCTGAAGTTTTCTTTTTTGTTGTTGTGTCTCTGCCAGGTTTTGGTATCAGGATGATGCTGTCCTCATAAAATGAGTGACTCATAAAAGAGTCGCTCCTTTTCAATTGTTTGGAATAGTTTCAGAAGAAATGGTACTAGCTCTTCTTTGTATCTCTGGTAGAATTCAGCTGTGAATCCATCTGGTCATGGGCTTTTTCTGGTTGGTAGGTTGTTTATTAGTGCCTCAACTTCAGAACTTGTTATTGGTCTACTCAGGGCTTTGACTTCTTCCTGGTTTAGTCTTGGGAGGGTGTATGTGTCCAGGAATTTATCCATTTCTTCTAGATTTTCTAGTTTATTTGCATAGAGGTGTTTACAGTATTCTCTGATGGTAGTTTGTATTTCTCTGGGGTCAATGGTGATATCCCATTTATCATATTTTATTGTGTCTATTTGATTCTTCTCTTCTCTATTAGTCTAGCGAGTGGCCTATTTTATTAATTTTTTCAAGAAACAAGCTCCTGGATTTATTGATTTTTTGAAGCATTTTTCATGTCTCTATCTCCTTCAGTTCTGCTCTGATCTTAGTTATCTCTTGTTTTCTACTACCTTTTGGATTTGTTTGCTTTTGCTTCTCTAGTTCTTTTAATTGTGATGTCAGGGTCTCAGTTTGTGATCTTTCTAGCTTTCTGATATGGGCATTTAGTGCTATAAATTTTCTTCTTTTTTTTTTTTTTTTTGAGACAGAGTCTTGCTTTGTCATCCAGGCTGGAGTGCAGTAGCACAATCTCAACTCACTGCACCTCTGCCTCCCAGGTTCACGGGATTCTCTTGCCTCAGCCTCCCGAGTAGCTGGGATTACAGGCACGTGCCACCATGCCTAGCTAATTTTTGTATTTTTAGTACAGACAGGGTTTCACTATCTTGGCCAGGCTGGTCTTGAACTCCTGACCTACTGATCCACCCACCTCAGCCTCCCAAAGTGCTGGGATTATAGGTGTGAGCCACTGCACCTGGCCTAAATTCCCCTCTTAACACTGCTTTAGCTGTATCCCAGAGATTCTGGTATGTTGTCTCTTTGTTCTTGTTGATTTTGAAGAAATTGTTGATTTCTGCCTTAATTTCATTATTTACCCGGGAGTCATTCAGGAGCAGGTTGTTCAATTTCCATGTAGTTGTGTGGTTTTGAGTGAGTTTCTTAATCTTGAGTTCTAATTGGATTGCACTGTGGCCTGAGAGACTGTTATGATTTCCATTCTCTTTTCATTTGCTGAGGAGTGTTTTACTTCCAATTATGCGGTCAATTTTAGAGTAAGTGCCATGTGGCACTGAGAAGAATGTATAGTCTTTTGTTTTGGGGTGGAGAGTTCTGTAGATATTTGTTAGGTCTACTTGATCCTGAGCTGAGTTCAATTTCTGAATATACTTGTTAATTTTCTGCCTCATTGATTTGTCTAATATTGACAGTGGGGTGTTAAAGCCTCCCACTATTATTGTGTGGGAGTCTAAGTCTCTTTGTAGGTATCTATGAACTTGTTTTATTAATCTGGATGCTCCTGTATTGGGTGCATATATACTAAGGATAGTTAGCTCCTCTTGTTGAATTGATCCCTTTACTATTATGTAATGCTTTTGTCTTTTTTGGTCTTTGTTGGTTTAAAGTCTGTTTTGTCCGAAACTAGGATTGCAACCCCTTCTTTTTTCTACTTTCCATTTGCTTAGTAAATTTTCCTCCATCCCTTTATTTTGAGCCTATTTGTGTCTTTGTATGGGTTATGGGTCTCTTGAATACAGTACACTGATGGGTCTTGACTCTTTATCCAATTTGCCATTCTGTGTCTTTTAATTGGGGCATTTAGCCCATTTTCATTTAAAGTTAATATTGTTACTTGTGAATTTGATCCTGTCATCATAATGCTAGCTGGTTATTTTTGCACACTAGTTGATGCAGTTTCTTCATAGTGTCATTGGCCTTTATATTTTCGTGTTTTTGCAGTGGTTGGTACAGGTTTTTCCTTTTCATATTTAGTGCTTCCTTCAGGAGCTCTACAAGGCAGGCCTACTGGTGATGAATTCCCTCAGCATTTGTTTGTCTGAAAAGGATTTTATTTCTCCTTCACTTATGAAGTTTAGTTTGGCTGGATATGATATTCTGAGTTAAAAATTATTTTCTTTAAGAATCTTGTATATTGGCCCCCAATCTCCTCTGGCTTATAGAGTTTCTACTGAGAGGTCTGCGGTTAGTCTGATGGGTTTCCCTTTGTAGGTGACCTGGCCTTTTTCTCTAGCTGCTCTTAACATTTTCACCTTCACCTCCACTTGGATAATCTGATGATTATGTGTCTTGGGGTTGATCTTCTCATAGAGTATCTTAGTAGGGTTCTCTGTATTTCCTGAATTTGAATGTTGGCCTGTCTTGCTAGGTTGAAGTTCTCCTGGATAATATTCTTAAGTGTGTTTTCCAACTTGCTTCCATTCTCCGCATCTCTTTCAGGTACTCCAATCAGTCATAGGTTCAGTCTTTTTACATAGCCCCATAGTTCTCAGAAGTTTTGTTCATTCCTTTTCATTCTTTTTTCTCTAATCTTGTTTGCCTGCCTTATTTTAGCAAGATAATCTTCAATCTCTGATATTCTTTCTTCTGCTTGATTGATTCAGCTATCTTGTGTGTGCTTCATGAAGTTCTCATGCTGTGTTTTTTAGTTCCATTAAGTCATTTATGTGCCTTTCTAAACTGGTTTTTTTCTAGTTAGCAGCTCCTGTAACATTTTATCATGGTTCTTAGCTTCTTTGCATTGGGTTAGAACATGCTCCTTTAGCTCAGTGAATTTTGTTATTTCCCACCTTCTGTAGCATACTTCTGTCAATTTGTCCATCTCATCCTCTGTCCAGTTCTGTGTCCTTACTGGAAAGGTGTCACAATCATTTGGAGGAGAAGAGTCACTCTGGCCTTTGAGTTTTTCAGTGGTGGTTTTTTTTTAATTCTTTCTCATCTTCATGAGTTTTTCTAGTTTCAATCTTTGAGGCTGCCGACCCTTGGATGAGGTTTTTGTGGGGACTTTTTTGTTGATGCTGTTGTGTTGCTCTCTGCTTTTTTGTTTTTCTTTCTATAGTTAGGCCCCTCTTCTGTAGGGCTACTGTGGTTTGCTGGGGGTTCACTTCAGGCCCTATTAATCTGCTCCCATGCCTAGAATTGTCACTTGAGGAGGTTGGAGAACAGCAAGGATGGATGTCTGCTCTTTCCTCTTGTATCTCTGACCTTGAGGGGCACCAACCTGATGCCAGTAGGAATGCTCCTGTATAGGGTGTCTGACCACCCTGTTTTGTAGGGGGAGGTCTCACCCAGTTGGCATGGGAAGCAGGACCCATTTAAGGAAGTACTTTGGCTGTCCTTTGGTGGAGGGGGTGTGCTGCTCTGGGGGGAAACCCACTCATCTGAATGCCAAGATTCTCCAGAGCTAGGAGGAGGAAAGACTAAGTCTGTTGGTCCATGGATACTATGGCCACCCTCCCCATAGGGGCTCAGGCCCAGGGAGATCAGAGTTCTACCCCTGAGCCCCTGGCTGGAGTTCCTGCAGGGAGGCCCCACCTAGTCAGGAGGGATGGGTCAGGGTCCGTACTGAAGAGGCAGTCTGTCTGCCACAGCTGGTGTGCTGGGCTTGGAGGAATACCTCTTGGGACCAAGCTATCCAGCCTCCCTGGCTCCAGCAGGGGAAAACACAGCCTGGAGCTATAGTGATGGGTACTGCCCTTACCCCTTCTGGAGCTTAGTGTGTTAGGTGGCTAGCAGCTGCAGTGATGGCTGCCATGCTTCCCCCAAGGAGCTCAGGTGGCTTAGACAACAGGCAGCCGCAGCTGTGGTGATGGCTGCACCTCCCTCCAGGAACTCGCCAGGCTTAGCCAGATTCCAGCCAAGTGGGTGCTGAGAATCTGTATGACTCCATGACTGGGATCCAAGGCCCTGGTGACGGGCTTACGAGTGGGATCTTCCAGTATGTGGGTTGCACAGTTCCATGGAAAAAGCATGGTTTCCTAGGCTGGGTAACATGCTCACTCACTGCTTCCTTTGGCTGGGGATGGGGGCTCCCCTGCCCTGTGTGGCTCTAAGGTGGGCTACTGCACCACACTGCCCTTCCTTCCTCTCCGTGGGTCACGCCAGCTGCCTAGTCAGTTCTGATGACAGAACCTAGATACCTCAGTTGTTGTGCAGGATTCACATGCTGTTTTGGTTCTTTTTGATGGGAGCCTTGGATCACCACTGCTTCTAGTTGGCCATCTTGGCCCTGCCCTATAGTTTGATTTTGAAAAATCAAATTATATTCTCAGATTTGTTTGTAATGCTCTTCTCAGAGGTGACCTTTATTTTGTGTCTTTTGTTTGCATTGCATTGAAAGTGAGGATAAAATTGAGAAGAAGAGGTTTCTCTTTCTCTCCCTTTACCTGCCCTGACAAACTCAAGCTTTCTTCTCTGCAATGGGAACCTGCGTGGAAGCTTTTGTGTTTCCTTAGTCCTGAACTTCAGTCACTTTTAAAATGATGAAGTTGGGTACAGGTAAGGTTCTCAAGCTTCTGAAATTAGTTTTCCTTTCTTTAAAACTCTTTGTTTTATTGTGGAGAACCACAGTGGGTTAATTCATATTTGAGATAATTCTTACAGAAAAAAGATGTCTTAGTTTGGATTCTCTCTGAATCAGATCCTGAAACAAGGATTTGGGGGCAAGTAGTTTATTTTTGAAGGGGTCCCTGGAAGCACCATGAAGGAGTAGGATTATGGGATGGAGACCTGTGAAAAGTCAAAAGAGAGTGCATTCAGGAGTGGTTACCACCGTGGGTACCTGGGACTCAATCCTGCTGGAGACCCTCTAAGAAACTGTAGTTGCTACAAGGGGTAAGGAAGCTGGGACATTTATTTACCATTTTCCATCTTTTACAGGTTGAAGTTTATGTCTGGAGAAATTAACTCCCCACTATTTCTGGCCTACCTGGATATGGGCAGCACATGCTCTTCAGGCAGAGGAAGTCCAGAGTCAAAGAGACACAAATGCTTGAGGTAGGAACTCATTGGTTTGTGAAGTGAACTGTCTGCCAAAGCAGTAGGCAACCAATGCTACAGGAGTGGGTCAGGGAATATGGGTGAGGCACCAACTGTCTGTGTCAGAAGACTGTTGTTTTCAGATATGAGGAAGTTAGACTTACACTCCCTAAACTTATACTCTGTTAGTGGCCATAAAAATAGATCGGTAATGCATTGTGCTTTTTGTGGATAATTCCTGTTCATCCACCAAATCTCCATTTAGAGCCAATCTGCCTGAACTTAATTTATCCTTGTAATTCTACACAGGCTGTTCTTGTATTGACCCTAATCATTGTCTCTTGGTAGTCTACCTAACTAGAAAGTATGCTGTATCCTGACTGCCCACCAGAGCTCCCAAATAAGCCGTATCAGAGTGCAAGGATAATTTAATTTCATCTTTAGCACCCCCTTTCACCCTCAAAGTGTTTGTTTCTTAGTAAGGGGTATATGTGTTGGGGAGTGGGTGTTTGAACACAGCAATAAACCTACAGAGTGGCTCCCACTGATGTTCAGCCATGTTCTGAACATGTTATAATTACTGGTGGGCACAGCCTGTCAGAAGTCTGTTTGTACAAGGATTTAAGATCATCCTGGGAGATAATTATTATAAGGGGTGAGGAAGTTAGGGGTGACAGCTTGATCCAGTAATAAGTCTTAGTCATCAGAGGAGGGGGCTATTCTGAGAATGGTGTGGTGTCTATGACTCAGATTTGTCTCCATTTCTGGCCTCCCTTTAGAGCATGTCTCAGTCTTTTAGAGAGTTGAGGGTAAAGTTATAAATGAATACTAAATGAGTTGTTTTGCTAAAACTGTTGGATACTGGAAGTACCAGTAAGATTACTTGAGATCTCTCTAACAGAATGTAGTACAATCTAAAGAGAAAGGGCTTATCTTCCAGTTTCAACAATGTCCTTGGAGAGGGCCAGAAAAGGGCAAGAGGAATTGGAAGCCACATGGTATCTGACAAGGCTTGTTCATTATCACAGGTGAGATGCAGCCAGGGATTTACCAGAACTACTTGGGCAGTGCTTGATTGATGGCTGCATCCCAGGGAAAGCCATGAAATCTGGGTTAGCTGATTAATGCAACCTTATTTGTTCCCATAGGCTGATGAGAACTGGGCAAACTCAAGCTGCAGATGGAACATTCTGATAGATATGGACAAATCCTTTCATTTCTTTTCCACAATCAAGTTTAGGATAGACATATACTGCCTGGTCCATAGTAGGTACTTATACTAGATATCCATTGAATGAATTAACTTTTCTCATATTTGATACACATCAGGAGTGAGCAAGAATTGAACTGATCCCTGAAAAATTTCTAGTCCCCTTGAGGTAAGGGAACCATTACTTCTTTCTTATTTGCTATGCCTTACAGAAATAAAGTCATGTGTTTTTTGTTTTCGTTTTTAAAAAACATTAACAGATATCTAAGTGACTGTGTCAGCCAGGTATGGTCGCTTACTCCTGCAATCCAAGCACTTTGGGAGGCTGAGGAGAGAGGATTGCTTGAGTTCAGGAGTTTGTGACCAGCTTGGGCAATACAGGGAGACATCATTTTTACAAAAAAAATAAAATATTTGCCAGGTATGGTGGTGTGCACCTGTTGTCCCAGCTACTAGGGATGCTGAGGTGGGAGGATTGCTTGTGTGGGAGTTCGAGGCTGCAATGAGCCGTGATTGTGCCAATACACTCCAGCCTGGATGACAGAGTGAGACCCTGTCTCATAGATAAGTAAATAAATGACTTCATCATTGTGAAAACTTCAGAAAAATGAATTCACTGGTGGATTAGTTTAATTGATTACTCTCAGTTTGGCATCACTTGCTAACAGTGTGTCTTTGGACAAGTTACCTAACATCTCAGAACCTCAGATTCTTCTGTAAAATTGAGATAACATTACCTACCTAATAATTATATACATAAAGTGCTTGGTATAGCATATAGGACATGAAATAATTATAATAAGTAATTATAATGGTAACGACAATCATCGTTGTCATCTATTAGATAATCTATGGCGATGCTAAATAAGATCCACCTAGGGAACTGCTTCTACTTTGTTCTTTGTTTTTTAGTTGGTTTTCTGCCTAAGAATAAATATGTAATGTAACCTTCATAACAACTTTTTAATTAAGCCTTTGGTAGAGAGGCTTATAAAAAGTTTCTGGAAATTTAGATATATCGACTATGTCCAGTGGTTTTGTTTTATCTATTTTTGATCCCCTCAAAAAGTATCAACAGATTAGAGATTTCATTTCCTCTTATATCACCTGGGTTGGCTTTTCTGTATCAGCTTTTGCATGTTTGCATCTTTTGGCTAAACCAGTACTTAAAACTTGGGCCTATTGTGTACTTCTCCTGATATATCCTTTGTAGGCTGCTTGAAGCAATGTTTGCTGGAGCCGTGTGAAAGTGTATATTGTCTAGAAGACAGAACTATTTTTAGCTTAAAAGTAGAGCTGTGTTTTTCCTTCTTGGCAAATTCCTTTTCTTTTGATGAAAGCCAAAACTTGAAGGTAGTGGTGACAGATTAGGGCCCTAATTGCTGTGTTGTTGGAAATAAAGAGAGATGTTTATTGCTAATCAGGTAAATAACAGACTAAATTTCATCAGTGTAGTAAGATGAGCCCACTCAGTGGGCTGGTCTTGTAGAATACTTTTTCTAGTGAGCCTGGGAAAACTTGTGAAGTGGCAATAATAAAAACAGCATATGGTCTTTGCTGGAACTTTGTCATATATTAGCAATGTGCTGTGGGTGTGGTAATGAACATCAGGTGTATTTGGCTCAAGACTTCTAAACTTGGGGAAGTGGAATTTTGCTTTTATCCACATACTGGAATGTGTTTTTACATTTCTGGTATTAAAAAAAAAACTTAAGAACTACGTTATTTTTTTATTCCTTATTTGGAAGCTATACTGGTCAGCATAAGAAAATACTTAACTTAAGATCTTCAAAGGCATACTGTAGAGGTTTGGAAAGCATTTGGTTTGGCTTGAAGTGAGTTTGGCGAGTGAAGTGACAAGCACATAAGAAAGAACAACAGGTGAAAAAATGTGGAGTGTCTTTCATCTTTCAAAGGATTTTCTTGATGAATTGAAACAGCCATGAAAATAAGCACTGGCCTTCATGCCCAGTGGCCTAAAAGGACTTATAGTGGGCCAAATCAGAGTCAGGCAGGGGCCTAATGAAAATCAGGCAACAGGCCTAGGCCTAATTAAATATGTTCTGCCTCTCCCCACTTTTTATTCCTTTTGGGATTTGTGGCAGAGAGATATTTCTCTTCTTTGACTCAGATAGAGCTGGTAACGACTAGCAAAGGCAAACAGTGGCATTAGTAAGTACCTCAAGTAGAACGGGGAAAACTTTTGTTGGCTAAATAAATTTTCTTCAGGCCTATTTCTTTTAAAAACTGCTTATAAAAATTAATATATTTCTGGACTAAAGTAAATATCTCTTGAAGTGGTTGAATGGGAGAGACAAAAACTTTTTATTTTGTTTGGGAAAATATACTGCATTTCCTCGTAACTATGTTTTAGAACTGCTTTTAAAGATGTTGATTGAGCTTCAGCAGCTTCCCAAACTTGTTTAAAGGAGTCTTTGGGATCTATGAGTCGTAAATAATTTTCTGATTAAGATCACAAGAAAGATGTCTCCATAGAATTCTGCAAAACTCTAAAGCATATTTGAACAATGTGAATTTGACATAAGAGTAGAACATTTTCTCCAAGGTCCTAATTCATATTTTGTTCATACATGTTCAAACTATGGCAAAGTTTCCATACTTTCCCATAGTTTATAGAATGCGTACACAGAAGACCTGAGACTGCACCACATATTCCCAGGCCCTCAGTTGAGGACTTCTTTCTTGCCAGTACCCCCCATGAAGAATCTGTTGCTTAGTTTAGCATTTGAATACAACTAAAACTTCTGTGTAACTCAGGGAGATAACAAAGTTAATTTATTACAGCACATTTGTAAAGTCCTAGGAGTTGCCTGAATAATAATAATTGGTGAGTCTGTTTTGTGTTTTTCCAGCCTTTTGCTTAGGGATTGACTTTCAAAGTAAATGACGATGCCAGATTTGAAAGAATTTTAGAGGCATGTGTTTTGGGAGCAGCATGGATGAGAATCAGAGTGAATCTGCAGACTGCAGGACATTACAAGTATATATTGAGCACAAGAAATATAAAAGGTCAGAAAGACAGTCAAATCCTGTGACATATTCCTTTTTTAAAAGAGAAATATAAATACACGACTTAGCCACTGTCAAAGGGTAGTCACAAACAACAACAAACCATACATTTTCAAAAGAAGTCCATTCCCCTGTTTTCCTTTTGAAATGCTTAATGTAAAGCTGCACCAAAAAATTTCTGTGGATTAAGGATTCTGGAATAAGCAAGAGGCAGGAACAAAGTCCACGTGCTCTGTCTTTACTGGCTTTAGTTGTTTTGGTTTCAAGCTAAGCAGCAAAATGTTCCTGCCAAGTAAATATGCATGTGCATGGGATGTTTTCTTTGTTTCACTCAGGCGTTTGAAGAAATTTCCTGGTTTGTATCAGTCATACATCATTTTAGTGTAAGAAAAAACACCCCTTGGAACAATTAAGAACTTGCAACTTATCATTAGAATGAGTAATAAGCTCCAAAGTCTATTTAGAATTGGTTTTTAGAAATTAATTACTGAGGTAAGTCACAAAATGCTTCACTGTTTTCTAACAATTAAAAACTACAGTTCCACAATTCATCAGTGAGAAACTTGTTAGGGCAATATATTTATCATTTATCACTTTAGAAAGGGGTCTACAACTTTTTCTATAAAGAGCCAGATAGTAAATATTTTAGACTGTGAGCCTTTGTAGCGTGCAAGCAGCCAGAGACAATAAGTAAATGAATGAGTGTGTCTATGTTCCAATAAAACATTATGTATTACATGCATTATGTATTACATTTCATAGAATTTTAACATGTCTTAATATCTCATTCTTCCTTTGATTGTTTTTTTGAAACCATGTAAAAATGCAAAAATCATGTTTAGCTTTGAGTTGCAAGCCAGATTTGGTGCAAGTTATAGTTTTCTGACTCTGTTTTAGAATATAAGGCGATTATTATTTTTACTAAGATGCCTGAGTATTATTTTAAAGAGCAATGCATTTTTTTTCCAACTCAAAATTATTTTATAATTCTGGTCCAATGATTCCTATTTTTCAAATGCATTGTTTGGGCTGTTGGAAGACTGCAGGATGTGGGCTAGCTGAGTGGCATGAGGTTGGACAAATTAAACTCTGACTGTGTTCCTCTCATTATGTTTTAATTCTGTTCATCAGTAAAAGAAACTCGTGCCATTGCCTCACTTGTTGCAATGAATAAATTGGTATAATTTTACAATGGAACAACTGCGTGGATTCTTTTGCTGCCCGAAGACCAGAGGGTTGGGCTCCTCTTCATAAAAGTTTCCATGACAATCTGGCCTGAGAGAATGACAGGTTTGCCATCATGGGGAATTTCTCATTAAGGAAGCTTTTCTTTTACTAGGAAGCTTTATGGAGGCTTAATAGTGGGTCAAACAGAAAGGACCAAATGGGACCTTTTCATAGACCATACCTTATACCCACCATGGCCTGAAAGAGAGCTTGTTTCCTCCTGTGTGTGGCGATGGGATGATGTTCAGAAGCTGAGAGGTTAGGGAGGACCACCATGCTACCCTGGGGTCCTTGCTTCCTTGGGTAACTAAGAAACCCAGACACAGGCATGTGTTATTAATACATGGGCTAAGCCAAGAATTGTAGGTCCCTAGCTTTGCTTATTGAAAGGCAGTGTGTGAAGTCATCAAGAAAGTGGGCTCTGAGCACAACTAACTGAGTCTTTAGCTGGTTCCGCTATTTACTAACTGTGTGACCTTCACTTCTCTGTGCCTCAGTTTCCTCATCTGTAGAAGGGGTATGATCATAACGATTTTTCTTTCATAGGGTTGTTGTGGGGACAAAGTACTTTAATATATGTAATGCATCTTAGAAAAGCACCTGGCACATGGCAGTGATAAATGATAGCTATTGGGATAATTTTTCTTCTTTTTGGCCTTGAAAGTAACGCTTGAAAACTCTTATTTAAAAGAAGATTTTCTTTCAGGTATAATCACTATGATGATATCCTTTGATCTCTTCTTTCTCATCCATATCACTGCTTTATTCTACTGATGTATATCTTCCAGTCACCTCAGCCACCCTGTCCTAATATTCATTTTGGATTCTGACCATTGTAGTGGGCACTCACTACATTTTGTTATACACTCAGCAATCTCCTGGACCTAAATCGAGAAACACTTGGGTCGTATATAAAAGGGAATCCCTGTTCATTAGGTGTAACCTAATATGTTGTCATATAGCTATGGTATAACACATCCTGGATTTGGTTACAAATGTATAGGTAATTCAAGGCAGATTTGTAGTAAGCTGCTCACCCACCTGCCCAGAGCTGAGAAGCTGAAAAGATAGAGCCCAGTGGGGAAAACTAGTAGTGTTCTGAGCATAGGCTTTATGGCTCATCATGCTTTAATAGGGCTTTCCAGGGGCGTAGTGGAATGTTCTGAGGACCTTCAATAAATACGTTTGTGCTTGACTATGTATGTTGGATTTGTTTCCCTTTCCTGCCAACTGGTTTCTGGCTGGAGAGAGAAAAAGCCTTAAATGTTGCTGCACACTATTTTAAATCCGACTTAAGCTGTTTTTTCCTCTTGGGCCTGTTCTGCCTGTGCTCTCTAGAACAGGGCAGGGGTGTGAACAGCTGTTGAGGGAAGCTTTTGTTTTTGTTAATTACTAATCTGGATTCGTCTACTCCTATTTTCTTGGAATGAAAGTGAGATGCTATTTTTTGTCTACTCACTGTAGGATTTTTTTTTTTCTGAGAGGATATATTATATAAGTTATGGACAAAAGCAATTCTAAAACAGTTTAATATGCTTGAGTAAAGTAAGGCCACGTTGAGGAAGACCACCTGCAGATAAAGGGGCATTGCATAATACTTATGTGAAGTCTTTGGGTTTTGTTCTTTGGGGTAACTATAAAACCCAGTTCTCAGCCCTGTAAGAAACCATGTATGCATGAAATGCCTGCTAATTCTTTAAAACAAAACAAAACACACACAGGTCTAATATTTAATCTCATAATTCTTCACTTCTTAGGTATCCTATCCTATAAGACATCCATATGAGGCACCCTCTTTGACTTCAAAAGGTATTTTGTGTAGGCAAGAAACACTCAGAGCATAAAGAAGAATGAGACTTTGCTACAGATATATTTTTATTTGATTGAAACAATTCATCTGAACTACACTTGCTGTGTATTAATCACTTATGCTTTGGACTTATGTAGAGTATACATTTCTTTAGTGATGCATTGTTATCCAGCGTGGGAGATTCCTATTGTGTGCAAAGGGCAAAACTAAGCCACATGCTTAGGCAACAAGGCATGCAAATGCCTGATTCTGTCATTCAGTCCAAAGGTGAAGTACTTCTATCTCTGCAGTTTGTTTTACTGTAGATTTTCTGGTGTATAACTAGTAATGCCCATCATAAATCTATGTTTATTTTTTTAAGCGAAAAATAAAAAAGAAAACTAGCATTTTTAGTCCTTTATGGATGCCAGGCATTGAATATACATAACTTTATTTATTCCTCACATTGGGCCTTGAGCATAGGTATTATTCCCATATTATAGAGTGAAAACTGAGGTTGGGAATAAAATAGTGTATTAGTTCATTCTCATGCTGCTAATAAAGACACACCCAAGACTGGGTAATTCAAAAAGAAAAAGAGGTTTAATGAACTCAGTTTCACATGGCTGGGGAGGCCTCACAATCATGATGGAAGGTAAAGGAGGAACAAAGCCACATCTTACATGGTGGTAGGCAAGAGAGCTTGTGTAGGGTAACTCCCGTTTATAAAACCATCAGATCTCATGAGACTTACTCACTCTCATGAGAACAGCACAGGAAAAACCTGCCCCCATGAGGTTACCTCCCACCTGGTCCCTCCCACAACATGTGGGAATTATGGGGGCTACAATTCAAGACGAGATTTGGGTGGGGACACAACCAAACCATATTAAACAGCTTGCCTAAAGGCCACGCAGCTGGTAGGCTGCAGAGAGACAGGGTTCGTAACAAGGTCTGTCTCTTTTCACTAACCCAAATCACCTCCCTTCAAGCAGAGATGGTCTTTGTTGACCATCTAGCAGAAAATGCTCACTTGGGAAAGAGAAAAGTGTTTTCTAAGTGAATTTAACTGTTTTTTGGTTATAGAAACAGGTAGAAAAAGTATGCTACATTTCAGATTTTAAAAAAGCAAGAATTTGAAGTTTAAATTACTGAGAAATAGGCACAATTACTTGATTAAACTGTGTATATAAGTCTACAGCCAGAGAATTAAACATTTAAAATGATTGCCCCACATAACTAATCAAATCCACAATCTGTGTCAAAGTAAGGTATAATTTAATAAGCACAATGTGACTGAAAAATGAACAGCTAACTGTTTGGTTGCTAATATTAGTGTAATAATTAAAGTTTAAAGTGTATTGCCAGTGATGGAATAAGAACTCAGGTTTTTGCAAATGCTTAAGAGCAACCTCAAGTTACTGCTTCAAAGCAGAGACAAAATAGTCTTCATTTTTTTGCCAGAATCTCCTTTCAGCTCAGATGACCAAATCTACAAAGGAGAAAATGGGGAGATTTTGCTGTTCTAAAAAGACTTCCTGATATCCTTGTGAGGAAAGTTGTAAAAGACATATAAATTCTTCTAAAATAGGTTATCTGTGGGCTATCTTAATATTGCACAAAAGTCATTTTTCTTAGTCTTGGCTTCTGTTTTTGTCTACAAATGGTAACACCTTTATATAGGTTTTTGAAAGAGTCAAATGGTACATAACGTGCTTCGGAAAGGTTAAAGTGTTATTCATGTATGATATGATTTCAATCTATGTCCCCACCAAATCTCATGTTGACACATAATCCCCATTGTTGCAGATGGGGCATGTGGGAGGTGATTGGTCATGGGGTGGTCCTTCATGAATGGTTTAGCACCATCTCCTGGTGCTGTCCTCATGATAGTGATTGAGTTCTCATGAGATCTTGTTGTTTAAAAGTGTGCAGCACCTCCCCTTTGGCTGTCTCTCTTGCTCTTGCTTGGGCCATGTAAAATGTGCCTGCTTCCTCTTCACTTTCCACAATGATTGTATTTTCCTGAGGTCTCCTCAGAAGCAAAAGGTGCTATGCTTCCTTTATAGCCTGCAGAACTGTGAGCCAATTACACCTCTTTTCTTTATAAATTACCTAGTCTCAGATATTTCTTTATAGCAGTGTGAGAACAAACTAATACAATATTGAATGTTAAGTACATGCAGACAGTATTTTCCAGTATACTTTCCCCTTATAATTCAGTCTGCCCCTAACCTCCCACCTTTCTTTTGTTATTGCCCTAGGGAAAAACAGGAAGAATGCTACCTACCAGAGGGGAAGGATAAAGAAGGGAGATAGGTCTTGTCAATCAAAAGGGAGAAGTTGAAAAAACTTCAAATTTTAGGTGGCAAAGGGGAAGGAGAAAAAGGGAGGAAGGAAAGAAGAGAGAGAGGGAGGGAGAAGGGCAAGAACTCAGGACTAGTGTATTGACTCCATGCATTGTGATGAAACTTCCCATAGGGTAAGTAGAAACATCCAGAAAGATTTTAGGAGAACTTGGAATTCCCCTCTCTTCTGAAATGGACAATGAAAGCCTATAAGACCACATGACTCTACACTAAATGGAAACACTAGAGCAGTTTTTGAGGGAAGAATCTTTGTAGATGGTTCTAAGATAACATTTCTAGTTGCCCAGGGCCCGTGCAAAGCATGCATGGAATCTAGAAATCTTTCTGAACAAAAGGGAGGAGTTTCAAACATTTCAGAGAACTGGTGAACTAGAATAGGACCAATAACACTCTAACACCCATTAGATGAACATCAGAAAGTCAGATAATACCAACTGTTGGTGAGGATGTTGGGAAGCTCTCTTGCACTGTTAGTGGAAGTCTGAGCTAGAACAGCAATTGTGGGGAGTAATCTGGCAGTCCTTAGAGAAATCAGGTCATATACATGGACACCCCATATTCCCACTGCTGGGGGTACACCCTAGAGCCACTCTGACACAAGACTATAAGAAACATGTATTAGTTTATTTATTGGTGCTCTATTTGGGAAGGCAGAAAGTTGGAAGAAATTAAGTGTCCATCACTGGTGGAAAGGATTAGTTAATTGTGGGACACACACACACACACACACACACATACTGTCTCTGTATCTATCTCTCTCCTCTCTCTCTACCTGTCGATCGAACAATATATATCTCCAAAATCTAGCTATGTTGCTTTATGTACATCTAGATAATTAATTCAGAATGGTACATAAGTATATATACATATATATAAAATAAATGTTTCATCTTGCAGGCATTTGAAATGAAAGAAATCTATGAATGGTACATAGATTTCTATATAGCTACATAGTATATATATAATAGATATAAATATATATAAAATCTTTATACCATTCAGAATTAATTATCTAGATGTGCCTAAAGTGACATGGATAGATCTTCCTTAGTCCACTGATTCAAATCTCAATCACTTATGGAAAACCCTCACAGACATATCTAGAAATAATGCTTTACTACCTGTCTGAATATCCCTTAATCCAGTCAAGCTGACACCTAAAATGAACAATCACTATACCTAAATACACTTATGTTTATAAACATTAGAGTGGATGCCTGGTAGCGGTTAAGGGGAGGGGAGATGTGAGCAGGGGGAGGGGAGATGTGAGTGGGCAGTGGGAGTTAGGATGAGAAGAGGGGAAAACAATAAAATAATAAAACATGGTATATCTTATGAAATTGGATGATAATGTACCATGAGCTAAGAGATATAATCCACTCAACTCTGAACCTTAGGTTAAAGAAAAGAGAAAGCAATGGTTTGTATATCTGAATCATGGTGAATGCATAGGTGTTGTATTGCGATGACTATCTTCAGGAGAGCCTCTACCTTATAAGGGTGACCCTTCAGGAGTGACAGTAAGCTACTAATCCTCATGACATAGACAGATTTCAGGACCAGGATGGAATTTAGTAAATTGCTTGTTATTTAGTTCTCCAATGCCCTGAAAGATAAAACATTTACCCCTTGAGATTAACTTTTCACCGGCTGATCAAATTCAATGTACTGTTTATGTTCTCCGTAACAGAAATTTTAAAGTACATAAATTTTTAAGCAAGAGTCTGATATGCAAAAAGATATATTACTTTGATCTGAAGTAATTTGAAGTTCAACTGGGTGAAATATTGCTACTATTTAACCTACTTATTTATAAAACATGAATCCTGTTAATCAAATTGATAGTGTGAAGTTGGAACTCTCTCTGATGACTAGAGATGGAAGACAAATGTTCTTAAAATACTACTCTCCACGGTCTTCATTATTCACCAGCTGCTTGTTGACCAGCTACTTTACCTTTCTAAACTGGGTTTCCTCGTCTACGAAATGATTGGGTTAGGTTATCACTCCCTTCAAGCTCTAAAAATGATATGATTTTGCAGTAACAAAACCAAAAAGGGTGAGCATGTTTCAGTAAATAGAAAGTCCTCTCTGCTCTACAGTCTATCAACATTGTCTCAGAGCCAGGAGAGAAGTTGACTAGCACTGACTTCAAAGATATGGGTGAATCAAATTCTATTTCCATGCTGTTATATTTGAGTAATCTAGTGCTTGTCAGAATTAGGCATTTTTAAAAATTCCAGTGTACAAAAATATCTACTTCTAATTATTTTTAAGGATAGAATTTGAGCAATGGATCTGATGCTGTTACCTCAGTATTATCCCATCATTAGAGTCAATGATTCTGGGTAGCATTAGAAGTAAAATTAGTAGCACAAGTTTCTTTGGGTGCTTCCAGTACAAAAGTATCTTGGATGGTGTGCAAGATGGCCCTGTAATATAATGATAATAGCTAATAATTTACAACACTGGTACAGACACTGTGCTAGATGCTTTCCAAATATTAACTTGATTCATTTTCACAACCACCTCATGAAATAGGTATTATGATTATCCCCTTTTACAGAGGAGATAAATGAGGAATGGAGATGTTAGGCAACTTGCTTAAAGTTACATTGCCAGAAACTGGGAGAGATGGGATTTGAATCCACGCTTTCTAACTCAAGAGTCCTTGCTTTTGACCACTAGGCCTATTATCTCTCTAATATGTGGTGAAGCTCAATTTTATATCAAAATTTTAATATTATACTACATATTTTTCTGGACTGTATGTTTTGAATAATGTTCTCATTACTCCACTCATAGCCGATTCTTGGAGGAAGATAATCAGAAAAGAACCTACTGATTTTTCCCCTTATTCTGGTTCTTCCTTCAACCCTGCCTCTTATAGTAATAGTGGAATCTAATATTTATTTGGCTTCTATTCTGTACCAGGCTTAGTGTTTTATGTTTGTTAGCTTGTTCATTCCTTATGACCCACGTGAGATGGGCATGATGATCGGCCCATCCTGCTGATGAGGAGGCCGAGGCTTACAGAGGTTCTGCATTTTGCTCATGGTCATATATGTCTAGTATATGTCTAGTATACCCAAAGGAGCAGCATCTGGCACCAGAGCCTGCTTCTCCCTTGCAGGATTGCTTCTAAGATGCTTTACATCTCCATCCCTAAAGCAAGAGGGTTGTTAAGATGTCTTCTTATGTAATGTCTAGTTCTAATTCTTTATGAGTCTATTATTCATATGAGTCATGGCTCTCCACTTAATACAGGCTAAAGTAGAATTACAAACCAGGCTCAAAATTTGGTGCCTTTGTCTCTTGGTAGCTTTGGCAAATCCAAAATCTTGAGCATGTTAAGGAACAAAACAAAATAATACATAGGAAGAATACAAAACAAAATAATACTTGATTTTTATTAATTTTTCTGGAAACTATTTTAAATCAAGCATTGCTATTATTTATATTATGCAGGTTTTAATTTCGTTAATAAAGTATTTTCTAAGTAAAATTTTCTTTTAAAAAGACACTGTTTTATGTTAGGGGAGGTTTTGTAGGGTTAAACCAGATGAAGTTTTGCTGGTATTCAAATTAAAAAAAAAAAAATTCTAAAAATTGACCCTGAATTTCTAAAGCCCTTAAAGCAAACTTTCTTAGTGTACAGTATCAGGAGAGAGACTGAGGTAGAAGAAAAGGCATGACTAATTGTTGGGAAACGTTTCTTCACCCTTGAAAAGAAGCAGAAGAGTGGGAGAGGAAGTAGGGCGATGTGACCCAGATGTATTGTTTATGTTTCCTTATCATGAGTCTTCTTGCTAAAAGTGAAGTGTTGGTAAAGTGGTTTTAGTCTGCCAGAGAGATTCCTGGCCTTGGTCCAAACTTAACTGAAATATTATCAGAAATACATTCTTTACTATGTATAGCACTGGCAAGTTCTTCTAATGAGATCCACACATTGTAGCCAATTAGGCAGGATAATCCTGTGCTCCCTTGGGCGGGGAGGAACATGCCCTTTCACTATCTGTCATGCAGGGGTTATCCACCAAATGTGACTTTGTGTGGCATGTCCAGAAGACTGATGCCAAAGTTTTATTTTGTGAGACAGAAAGAAGTACCATTATGTGTTGGTGAGCCTCAAAAAGACCATCTAGCTTTTGAACTCTTATTTGGGGAACAAAGAAAGAGATTTAAATCTCATTTATTCTGGTGCAAAACTATAATATATTTAAAATTATGTATCTAAATTATTTAAAATAACTGAGTGTTCAGCATGGCTACAGAAAAACCTTGATGGAATATGCCTCTGGAAGGAGGCTGCACAGGCAATTTTAGGAAAGATGAGACAATGGACGATTAATAGGACAAAAAGAAAACTTGATGGAATTGTCTGTGTAGAGGAGGTAACAAGCTGATAACAAGTTCACAATGGGCACAAATTCATAGAATGTCTTGAATCGATGTGGTGAAATACTCAGAGTCCTAGGTATACTTTAAAATGTCAGGTGTGTGATGTCCTTTATTTATATAGTGCTTATTTCTAAGCAACCTTAAGAGTTTATTAAGAATTAAGATTAGTCTTTACAAAAGTCAAATTGATTAGGAAAGCAACACTTCTGTTTAGAAGTGAGAAAGCTGGTACATGGAGTGTTTGCATAATTTCTCAAAATCACATTCTTAGAATATGCTAAAATAGGAAGAAAGAAACTGTTTTCTTCTACTTTCTCTTTTCTCACTATTCTCAATACTTCACTTTTGACCCCAGATGTGTGGCTTTTTCCCACACCAAGCAATTTTCCAACAGCAGCTGGTTGTCCTACAGTTCAATTTAATTCTATCACTAACTGAAGTTAGCACACATCTCACAGATTAAGGGCTCAGTCTCACAAGACTGCCCCCCAGACGTCAACTGAAAGTCTAGGTTGTTAACCTGTGCTTCTATTGAAAGTCTCACAACTCCCTCCTTGGGTTCAATCATTTGCTAGAGTGGCTCACAGAACTCAGGAAAGTGTTTTACTTACTATCTCTAATTTATTATAAAAGGCTACAATTCAGGAACAGCTCGATGGGAGAGATGCATAGAGCAACATATGGAGGAAGAGGCACAAAGCTTCCATGCCCTCCCCAGGCTTGCCACTCTCCATGTGTTCAGCCAGCTGCAAACTCTCCCTTTTTTTTATGGAGGCTTCATTATGTAGGCCAATGATTAAATCATTGGCCATTAGTGATAAATTTATCTTGCAGACCCTGAGGCAGAACTGAAAATTCCAATTCTCTAATCACAAGGTTGGTTCCTCTGGTAACCAGCTCCCATCCTGAGGCTATCCCAAAGTCCCAACCACTAGTCTTCTCATTAGCATACCAAACGATACTTTTGACATAAGAGATTCCAAGGGTTTTAGGAACTATGTGCCAAGAAACTGGAAGAAGATTTATAGATAGATAGATAGATAGATAGATAGATAGATAGATAGATAGATAGATATATCTATACACACACACACACACACACATATAGATATATATATACACCACAATTTCACAGACTATAATCCAGGACTTCTTCAGCTTACTGATTAAGAAGGTGATGTTTCTCGTCTTTACCACATTCCAGCTGCACACTTCTTTTTGGCTGGAATCATAAAACTTTGTGTTCTGGAAGGATATCATCTTGTTGAGCCTTAATATAGTCGGGCTCTGTGTCCCCACCCAAATCCCACCTTGAATTGTAATCCCCATAATTGCCATATATCAAGGGAGAGACCAGGTGGAGGTAATTGGATCATGGGGGCAGTTTCCCCATACTGTACTTATGATAATGAGTGAGTCTCATGAGAGCTGATGGTTTCATACGTGTCTGGCATTTCCCCTGCTTGCACTCACTCCATCCTGCTGCCTGTGAAGAAGGTGCCTGCTTTTCTTTTGCTTTCCACCATGATTCTAAGGTTCCTGAGTCCTCCCTAGTCATGCAGAACTGTGACTCAATTAAACCTCTTTCCTTTATAAATTACCCAGTCTCTGGCATTTCTTCATAGCAATGTGAGAATGGACTAATACAGTAAATTGGTACCAGAAGTGGAGTGCTGCTCTACAGACACCAAAAAATGTGGAAGCAACTTTGCAACTGGGTAACAGGCAGAGGTTGATACAGTTTGGAGGGCTCAGAAGAAGGCAGGAAAATGTGGGAAAGTTTGGAACTTCCTAGAGACTTGCTGAATGGCTTTGACCAAAATGCTGATAGTGATATGGATAATGAAGTCCAACCTGAGGTGGTCTCAGATGGAGATAAGGAACTTGTTGGGAACTGGAGTAAAGGTGATTCTTGCTGTGTTTTAGCAAAGAGACTGGTAGCATTTTGCCTCTGTCCTAGATATCTGTGGTGAACTTGAGAGAAATGATTTAGGGTATCTGGTGGAAGAAATCTAAGCAGCAAAGCATTCAAGAAGTGACATGGGTGCTCTTAAGAGCATTCAGTTTTATGCATTCAAAAAGAGATGGTTTAGAATTGGAACCTATGTTTAAAAGGGATGCAGAACATAAAAGTTTAGAAAATTTGCAGGTTGACAATGGAATAGAAAAGGAAAATCAATTTTCTGAGAAGAAAGTCAAGTCAGCTGCAGAAATTTGCATAATGAGGAGTCAAATGTTAATCACTAAGATGATGGGGAAAATATCTCTAGGGCATGTCAGAGGTCTTCATTGCAGCCCCTCCCATCACAGGCCTGGAGGCCTAGGAAGAAAAAAATGGTTTTGTGGACCAGGCCCAGGGCCTTGCTGCTTTGTGTAGTCTCAGGACTTGATGCCCTGCATCCCAGCCATGGCTACAAGTGGCCAACGTACAACTCAGGCCGTTGCTTCAGAGGGTACAAGCCCCAAGCCTTGACAGCTTACACATGGTGTTGTGCCTGCAGGTACAAAGAAGTCAAGAATTGAGGTTTGAGAACCTCTGTCTAGATTTCAGAGGATGTATGGACATGCCTGGATGTCCAGGTAGAAGTTTGCTTCAGGGGTGGAGCACTCATGGAGAACCTCTGATAGGGCACTGCAGAAGGGAAATGTGGAGTTTGAGCCTCCACGTGGAGTCCCCACTGGGACACTGCCTAATGGAGCTGTGAGAAGAGGGCCATAGTCCCCCAGATGTCAGAATGGTAGATCCACCAACAGCTTGCACCGTGCACCTGGAAAAGCTGCAGACACTCAATAACACCCTGTGAAAGCAGCCTGGAGTGGGGCTGTACCCTGCAAAGCAACAGGGGCAGAGATGTCCAAGACCATGGGAAACCACCTCTTGCATCAGTGTGACCTGCATGTGAGACATAGAGTCAAAGGAGATCATTTGGAGCTTTTAAGATTTAATGACTGCCCCGCCTGGTTGCAGACTTGCATGGGGCCTGTAGCCCCTTTGTTTTGGCCAGATTCTCTGATTTGGAAAGGGAACATTTATCCAATGCCTGTACTGTCATTGTATCTTGGAAGTAAATAACTTGTTTTTGATTTTACAGGCTCATGGGCAGAAGGGACTTGCCTTGTCTCAGATGGGACTTTGGACTGTGGACTTCTGAGTTAATACTGAAATGAGTTAAGACTTTGGGGGACTATTGGGTAGGGCATGATTGTGTTCTGAAATGTGAGGACATAAGATCTTGGAGGGACCAGGGGCAGGATGATATGGTTTGGCTGTGTCTCCACCCAATCTCACCTTGAATTGTAATCCCCATAATCCCCACATGTCAAGGGTGGGACCAGGTAGAGGTAATTGGATCATAGGGGCAGTTTCCCCCATGTTGTTCTCATGACAATGAGTGAGTCTCATGAGATCTGATAGTTTTATAAGTGTCTGGCATTTATTCCTGCTTATACTCACTCCATCCTTCCACCCTGTGAAGAAGGTGCCGACTTCCCCTTTGCTTTCCACTGCGATTGTAGGTTTCCTGAGGCCTACCGAGCCATGCAGCACTGTGAGTCAATTAAACCTCTTTCCTTTATAAATTACCCAGTCTCAGGTATTTTGTCATAGCAGTGTGAGAATGGACTAATACAAGCCTTTTGCTTGAATCCTCTCTATTTACCCTTTTCCATATTTTGAGTATCTCCAATGATGACACAATTGAGTAGTAGTGCTTTGTCTTAGTCTGTTTTGTGTTGTGATATGATTTGGATTTTTGTCCCCTCTGAATCTCATGTTGAAATGTCATCCTCAATGTTGGAGGTGGGGCCTGGGGGAGGTATTTGGGTCATGGGGCAGATCCCTCATGAATAGTTTGGTGCCCGTTGTTTAAAAGAGCCTGGCATCTCCCTTGCTTCCTCTCTCACTATGTGACACACTGGCTCCCCTTCAACTTCTGCCATGAGTAAAAGCTTCCTGAGGCATCACCAGAAGCTGAGCAGATGCCAGTGCTATGCTTGTACAGCCTGCAGAACCATAAGCCAAGTAAACCTCTTTTTAAAATAAATTACCTAGTCTCAGGTATTGCTTTATAGCCATGCAAAATGGACTAACACATGTTGCTATAAAGGAATACCTAAGGCTGGATAATTTCTAAAGAAGAGGTTTATTTGGCTTACAGTTCTGCAGGCTACACTAGAAACATGGCAACATCTGCTTCTGGTGAGAGCCTCAGGCTGCTTCCACTAATGGTGGAAGGGGTGCGTGAACCTGTATGTGCAGCGATCACATGGCAAGAGAGAGGAAGCAAGATAGACAGGAAGGAGGTGTTGGGCTCTTTTTAAAAATTGACTCTTTTGGGAACTAATAAAGCAAGAACTCACTCATTACTCTGAGGAGGACACTGAGCTATTCATGAGGGATCTGCCCCTGTGACAGGAACCCCTCCCATGAAGCCCCTCCTCCAACACTGGGTATCAGATTTCAGCATGAGATTTGGAGGAGACTAACACCCAAACTATAGCACACTTCATTACCCACCCCCTGCAAAAAAAGGAGCTGGGGAGAAAACCCAAGGATTGTCTCAAAGTAATTCTCTTAAAGATAATGGCAGCAAAATTCTTCCCTCACATTAGCCATATCTAATGTTCAGACAGTGTGACTTTTGACTAAGGCTAAGAGGCTCTTAGACACTTACAGCAGTCATTTCTTAAGTACTTTATATGCATATACTACCCCATTTGATAAAAGGCATGGCTAGGATGTCCTTCTTTACCTATAGTTATCCTTGTAGGTATCATGATCATCTTGTACCACTGGAAATGTACTTTGGTTTTCCTTTGGCCTCAAGCAGCTCAGTTTTTAAGAAGATTGAGATGGTGCCCTTGGAGTCTTGAAGGCTTTGGGCTCCTTTCAGACAGGAAATAACTGCTTCCATTCCTGGCATGATCTCATGTTAAGAAGCCCAGTTCACTTGACATTTTCTGAAGATTGTTTCTATCATGACAAATTTAGGTCTGTTCCACAGTGTAAAAACAGTCAAACTTGAAGGGCATGTGGTAGAACCTGCCTTGACCCAGAACATTTTGAAATGCAGTGGGCAGTCACTGAGTCCAGAAAACTCACTGAGTTGCTTCTTTGTGAGTCTTTGGAGACACTGAGGCTGCACTGCTCGATGGTGCCTTTCCTGTGCTCTCTGGGATTCCTGGAATCCAGTACAGGAGAACATTGTAAAATGGCAGGAGGCTTGCATCTTACTCCTTGAAAAGGACCCAACACTAGTTGACTGTCTGAAAAAACAGACCAGGTGGAGGATTTCCAAAGTGTCAGATCTAGGTGAAACTTACTTCCTGCAAGGATAAAATTGTGAACCCTGGTGATATCTTTCCAGAGTTGCTGGAGCTTTTGGGGGAGGAAAATAATATTTATCCTTTCAAAGTCACTCTCTATCACAGGAGAACCAATAGGAAATCTATCATTGGCATGGGACTTTTTAAAATGGATCTGCTAGGGATGCACATAAATGGAGTTCTAAAGTCTTGTTTATTTTTGGAGATCACTCAACTTCCTACTTTTAGCTCTCCAAAGTACAGAAGATTCTGATACACTAACATGTTGCCCCTTGTGAGTCATATGTTTGCATTTTAACATGGTTGTCCTAGAGATAGTATCTTCACCCAGACAAGTGAATCCTGATGAGAATTTCAGCTAATGGGGCAGATCAGTGGGGAAGACCTTTTGAGGGTGAGTGTGCTTTGTGGAAAGGCTCAAATCAATACAAATGGATGGGTAATTATAATTTATAGTGTGCCATCACTTGCCAAAGTTACTTCTGGGAGTCTCTCTGTTGTGGAGTCCATAGAGTCCTGTGAATCAGAAAAAATCAGCAAAAGGCCTTAGCTCCAGTGGGGATTGCCTACCTCCATCTATGCCAGGGTATGGATGACAGGGAGTACATGTAAACCCTGATCCGTGGGTGCCATTCCTTCCTGGGAGGCTGGCCTTCCATACAGGAGGAACCTAGGCCTAAAACTCATACCATAAAGTACCACATGGGAAGGGGGATAGCAGATCTGTGGAAAGGGAGAAGGCCATCCACTCACCCCGCTCCCCAGAAAGACCTTGTAGAGTATAGGAAAGAGTAGTCATTTATCCTAGCCCTGGATATGCTGCAACTTGGCCAAGTGGCCTTGCTGAATCCCAGTCAGTAGTTGAAGGATCAAAGTGCTTCTTGGAGGCCTACTCAAGATCAGACATTTCCTCAGAACAATATTGGCAATTTATTTTACTGTGGTGGGTAACTCCGGCTTTGAAAACAACTAAAACTAAATAATTTTGGAGATCATATAAGGTAAAGAACATTAAGGCTATTGTTTAAGGCTACTATTTATTCATGTCTAGTTTAGATCTAAGAACACTTGTAGAAAACCTAGGCTCTGAATGGCTGAGTTAAATGTGCTCTTCAGCACAAGTCAGTATTAGGATCTTAAATTTTATAATCTCAAACTGGTGATTCTTTAAAAAGAATTTTTTAAATTATAAAAGTAATTTGCACCAATTATTTAAAACATAAAAGAAAAAACACTCAGTTCTAGGATTCAGAGATCCTCTTTCTTAATTCTATGTATTAGTAACTTATTTATTTGATAATGGTAGAGATTATGCTCATGTTATATATACTTAGAAATTCTGTTTCTTTTACTTATTACTAAATCAGAAATGTTTTCTTATGTTATTAAACATGACTTGAGATTATGCCATTACAGATTGCATAGTATTTCATTGCATAGATATATTATAATTTATTTAAGCAATCCTTTATGGTGGCAGCTCAAATTACCTTGACTTCTCATGCAACTGCTTTCTGCTGGTGTGCCCTCAAATTTTATGAGATGCTGTTAGAAGCTATATAGGCCTATTGTGATAGTTAATTTTTTGTGCCAACTTGTCTAGCCTCTGGTGCCCAGTTGTTTGGTCAAATACTAGTGTAGCTGTTTCTGTGAAGGTATTTTGTAGATGTGATTAACATTGACAATCAGTTGAATGTAAGTACAGGAGATTACTCTGGATAATGTGTGTGGGCCTCTTTCAATCAGTTGAAGGCCTTAAAAGTAACAAACTGAGATTTCCTGGAGAAAAAGGAAATCTTCCCCAAGACTATAACACAGAAATTCTGCCTGAGTTTCCAGCCTTCTGGTCTGCCTTACAAATTACAGCTACATCATCAACTCTTACTCGAATTTCCAGTCTGCAGCACTGCCTTGCAAATTTTGACTCCACAATGGCATGAACCAATTCCTTGAAGCATATCTCCCGTTGGATTTATTTCTCTGGAGAACCATGATTGATATACCTATAAAATCTATCTATCGTCACATTTGCCTTGAGGATGTCATCAGAAACCTTCTCTATCACCTCAGAGTACTCACAAGAAGTCTCACATACAATTTTCTTAAAGATTAGTAGCAGGGAAATATTTGCTTCCACTGAAGTACAAGTATATTTCCTATCACTGAAATTGAGAATTACTTAACTATCTTACACCTCTTTTAATTCAGTTGGGAAGAAGCATGGTACTTAGTCACAGTGGCTATGTGGGTTGAATTATATTCTTTATTCCTGGTACAACTTGTCACTTCATTAAAAATTTCCTCTACAGTTTTCTCTACTCTTATCTGTAAAATGTCTCAATTCTTTGTGGAAAAGGATAAGGGATAAAGGCTACATTCCACCTTCTGTTTTTCTTTCTTTGGTTTTAGGGTAAATGTTTCCCTTTCCTGTATGGCTGAATAAAAACTATATTTACTTTTTGCCCTCTTCCTAAAAACTTGGGGAAAATTATTAAACAAAATCTGTTCTCTTTTCTTCTGCTTTTATGTGAAAATATTATATGCTGCTATAGTAATGGCTTCCTACTGAGTCATACCCAGCAAGGCCTAGTCTTGGCTTACATCCTGGGAATGGCCATCGGACTAGGCTTTTGAAGTTGGCTGGACCTGGTAGGGGGATAAACCTAGAGACTAAAAAGCAGGATATTGGGGGGGGGGGGCTTAATTGACTCAAGTAACTGTATGTATTAGAAAGCTTTGCTCAATAATTTTTCCTGGTGCTATCCCCATTTTTCTATGTGAATGCCTGTTTCAATAAAAGTCATTTCATTGTTAGTGTCAGAATTTTCTGCATAAAAATCTAGTCCTATGGTGGCCATTGGCAGTTTAGTAAGATTCAGATGACGTACAAGCCACCTTGAAGATGTAAAATTTTTAGACATGCAATAATGGTCCCCAAATCCAGCACCACAAAATATCAGCAAACCCCAGGTCCACTTTTTGCTTCCAGTAGATGCTTTTGATTTATAGATACATTAAAATTACATAGGAAATACAAATATCTAAGGTAAAAGGCATGTGACAGAGACTATTTTACCTCTCCAGGAATGTTTTATACTTTGATGAGAAGAAGATGCTGCAGCCTGGCATATTTGGAATTCCAGAAGGGAAAGAGCCAGGCAGTCCCTAAAGAAATATATATTGAATAGAATAATCTCCAATGATTGATGAATTTGGCTAGTATGGTATGTCAGGAAACAGAATGCTCTTATTTTCTTCTTCTGGGAGTACAAAGTGTAGAGAAATATAATATCCTTTGTAAAAATATTTCTGTATTTATTGTTCATTCTCCCAAATGGCTATTCTCCCACAAGGTAAACATAGTTTGAGTCCCAGAACTTGGATTTAGCTGTAGAGTTCCTCTAAATACTACTTGTCTGATGTTTCTTTAATATGGAGATTAAATGCAAACATGAAATTAGCTTCCTTGGAACATTCACTTTGAACTTAGCTTTTCTGCGACTGAGGAGATGATCTTTTGAACTGATGATGCCTTGCCACATCGACAGTGCGTTCAGTGCTTGGAAATGGGCCAGCCTTGTTTAGCCCTTTTTCTTTATTTGGCTTGCTCAATATTATTGGCAGATTGCTTCCACCAAAACCTGTATTTTTCTAAAGGAGTTTAGACAACTTCAAGTAGGTTCAGTATCTTTCATGGGAAGATGTGTTAACTGGGCGGAAAGACTAAAGAGCCAATTATAATAGCAGCAGCAGAAGCTGGGTTGTTTTTGTTTCATTGGGCGTATAAGGGAATCCTGTGCAGGCCAATATATAGAGCCTATGATGTAACTTTTAAAGTAAAATGTGACTGAGTAATTGTTCAAATAAATAGTGTCCCTTTTCTGAATGTTCTTGGAGGACCTCTTTAGATCATTTCAAATCTTCTAATAAGTTTTATAAGCTGGTGACTAATGTTATCATCCTCCCCTTAAAAGGGAGAATTTAGTTTTAGGGTGAGCATGGCCCTTTCCCTCTATTTTAGCAAGTATATAAAAATAATTGAATTTTCATAGTTTTTTATTATTTTGGGGAACTCAGACTAATTGCTGGAATAGCCCTCTAAGTTAAACCACCTATTTGATGCATTTACTAAAATGTAAGGACTGAAAAATTCAAGGATCTTAACTTGTCGTTTTAGTAGCATCGCTTGCTGAAAAACAAAGAATTATTTGCTAATGAGGAACATTTATTTTGGTTGATTGTTTTTAGTGCAGACTTTTTTAAAGGGCTGGCAGAGATTGGGAATACCACTCACTAGACATAGGAAATGCTCTTTCATTTGCACATCACAAATACATTTTATGATGATCTGACTGTATAAGAAAAGATTTACGAATTCAAAAAGGGTCTTTATACAACATTTTTGAGTGTTATATATAGTATGTGTAGTCCTCTTTTTAAGTGACCACAGCATACAATACTGTAAGCCTAATAAATTATAGGAATACTTTATGTTAGCTATTCTCTATCCTCAAAATTAAAGTGCCATGTGTTAGACTGTGAGGAATCAAAGTGCTATCCAGCCTTATTAGGCAATGAAAGGGGGACAAAGCCACAAAGATAGAAACAGTGGGTGTAAAGTTGGGGACTATGGGAAAAATTCCATGGCTCAGGAAGGATAGAAGAAAACTAGGGTAACCAATAGCAGAGAAAAGTTGCTTGGTTGCTGCTACACGGAAAATGTGAACTGTTAAGAGATGCTGTATCATCAGTTAGTGTTCAATTGTTTGATTTCAATGACTGGTATTTTAATTGACTTAGATAAAAAATGTACAGACTAGCATTTAAAAATATTCATTCGTTCATTCTTTAGAAACAAGGTCTTGCTCTGTCACCTAGGCTGGCGTAGAGTGGCACAATCATAACTCACTGTAGCCTTAAACTCTTAGATCCTCCAGCCCCAGCTGCCCAAGTAGCTTAGGACTACAGGCATGCACTACCACACCCAGCTAATCTTTAAATTTTTTGTAGAGATGGGTCTTACTCTGTTGCCCAGGCTGGTCTTCAACTCCTGGCCTCAAGCAGTTCTCCTGCCTCAGCCTCCCAAAGTGCTGGGATTACAAGCGTGAGCCACCATGCCTATCCCAGACTGGCATATTGTTTCTCCTATCCCCTGACATTTATGATAAAAACAATGGTAAATTAGCAAGAAAATAATTTTAGAGATAACTTTATGAAAAACTTAACTTTTTATAAGATTCACCTGCATAGTCTTTAGAATACTCATTTAAGCATCAGGTTTTATTTTGAATCTCTATATAATTTTATTACTTACAATTTTTTTGTTTGACTAATTTTCTTGAATAAATGCTTGATCAGTGAATCAAAATATCCTATTTTGGCAGATTGGGCAGAATAAATGATAACAAATCTTCATTTGGCAAGGATAACATTGTATGGCTTGTGGACAAGACAGGTGTCTTCTAACAATCATTGTTTTATATTGATCTTCTTATTGGTAGCTATCATTTATTAGGTGTTTGCTATATGCATAGCATACTATAAACATTATTTTATGAAATGATAATAACTCACAGAGGCTCACAGAGTTTAGGTAAATGCCACAGTTATATTGTAAGTAAGAGGTAGAGTGGATTGTGACCAGGTAGGCCTGGCACCATATTCTATGTTCATTATCACTATAGTACTCTCTGTCTACCAATTTTCATTGCAGACGTATTCTTGAAATCTTCTACTACTTTTCTTTATGATGCTTTGGCTACATGTCAGGTGCTAATGTTGAAACAAGCAGCACGTTTTCTTCTTGTCTTCCTTGAAAGTCCCCTTGGCTGTTCTGTGTTTGGCAGGACCAACTGTTTGTTCTTGGAGTCCCTGAGGAGGCTGTGATCTGAGAACTCTGTTGGAAGGTCTTGGGTATATTCTCAGCCTCTGCCTTCTGACTTTGTAATAGTGTCTAGAAGGGGTAGTAACATCTCAGGGTCATCCCTGCTGGGGAGAGGTATTCTGAACGGAGTAGAATTGAAGAGCCTTCTCTCCCACATCCTTCACCTTGCTGCCTGGCATAGTTTTCTCTGAGCTTTAGAAATCCCAGAACAATTTTGTTTAGCTGGCTCCCAGAAGCATTCCAGATGAAGGAATATGCAGGATGTTTGAATTACATAGTGAAGATGGGAGAAAGAGAGAAATCCCTGCTCTAACCTTGAATCATGGGGACAGTTACACACCATAAGAATTGCCCACAAAGTAAAGGAAGAAAAAAAAAACCCAAAACTTTGAGGGTTTTTCCATTTTGTGGAGACATACACCCTATCCCTTGTTTCTTTTTATAAGGAGATATTAAGTTGGGTTAGAGGCTTGTAAAAAAAAATCCTTGGCAATGTGGCTGGCATATGCTTTGAAATCTGGAGAAATCTTGCATAACAAAGTTAATTTTTATGGCATAGTGAATTTTCTGTTGGTCTGGATAGAGGCAAACAGTGGGAATGAGCAAAAGGGAAATTCTTCATGCAATACATTAGCAATAGTGTTTGACATAGTCCCTCCTCCCTTCCTTTCTCTCCTTCATTTCTCTCTGCCACCTTTCTTTTTCTTTTTCTTTTCTTTTTTCTTTTTTTTTTGAGACAGAGTCTCCCTCGCTGGAGTGCAGTGGCGCGATCTCGGCTCACTGCAAGCTCCGCCTCCCAGGTTTTCGCCATTCTCCTGCCTCAGCCTCCCGAGTAGCTGGGACTACAGGCGCCCGCCACCACGCCCGGCTAATTTTTTGTATTGTTTAGTAGAGGCAGGATTTCACCGTGTTAGCCAGGATGGGCTCAAGCTCCTGACCTCGAGATCCACCCGCCTCGGCCTCCCAAAGTGCTGGGATTACAGGCGTGAGCCACTGCACCCAGCCTTGCCACCTTTCTTTTAAATTAAGCACTATATATGAGTTAGTGCTGGTCACCAGAAATATAAAGGTAAGTCAGATATGGATCTTACCCTGATTAATATAATATGTTAATAATTTCTCCCTCTCTCTCTCTCTCTCTATATATATATATACACACATATACCCTAGTTAATATAATAAGAGAAAATGAACATGAAGTACGTGCAATTATGATGCTAGAGGAATTAAACTTTATTTATTCATTAATGGGCATGTATTTAGGGATGCTAGGGACTGATGCTTATTGGGCCAGTGCTGGAGGTACAGCTGTGTCTGACCTCACAGAGCTTAAAGTTCAGTCGAGGAGAAAGACCTGTAATCTGACATTTACCCTACAAAATGGTCAGTGCTAAATCATATTCTTTAACAAATCATTTTCATTGCCTATTAACATGCCAGGCATTCCTTAAGAGCAATTGAGATGAATTCATGGAAAAGGTCTCATTTCAGCTGGATTTTGAAGAGTGGATTTGAACACAGAGATAGGAGAAGAAAAACATTCACATTTGAGAGTGAAGCGGGAGTGAGGGTAAGCATTTGAGATTTTAGGAGGAAAACAGTAATAGCAGCAATGACAGCAAACCTCATATGTTTACACTCAGCCTACGCTTTATTAACTCAAGTGTTCCTCCTAACACTCCCGTGAGATGGGTATGGTCACTGTTTTGCATATGAGAAAATTGATGCACAGAGAGTTTAAATGACTTGCCCAAAGCCACACAGCTACCAAGAAGTCAATCTGGCATTCAAACATGCCAGTCTAGCTCTCAGGTCTGTGCTCTATATCAACCTTACTGTCAGCAAAGTCATGAAAGGAAAAAGTTGTGAGGTGGCAAATAGCAAAGATTCAGTTTGACCTGCAATTAAGGTTTGCATGTAGAAACCAGGGGAAATAAATTGGAAAGGTAGTTGGGACCATATTATAAAAGGCCCTGAGAGGTAGGTTGCATGAATTTCCTTTCGCAGATTAAGGGGAGCCACTGAAAGTTTTTGAGCAGGGGAGTACTGTGATCTGAGCTGTGCTTCAGAAGATTCAGCCTGAAACACTGTGTAAAATGAGGGGGGACAAGACAGGAAGAGAAGTTGGGAGCTGATTGCGACAGTATGCAGGGAGGAGGTTCAGTGATAGTATTGAGAGTTATTAAAAAGAGGGGGAGGGTGACAGGGCCTGGAAACTAAGAACACCGAGAACTTGTGTTAACCTTCGACCTATGACAGGCCATGGTCATAAAGGGTTAAATGAATATGCCTGCAATGGAAATTTCTTGGGCATTAACATTTTCCACTTTTCTTTAGTTGCATCGAATGCCCTTGTGATGGGAGAAAAAGAACAAACATCAAAAGTACCTTTTAACTTCACAATTCTTTCTAAATTTCTTTAAACTTATAGGCTATACTGCTGATTTGCAGACTTCAAAGTATACAGAAGGATCAGGGTCAGATTGAAAAATTATTTCTTACAGTGTAATAAAATATGCATGTGAATCCTATGACTTGCCACTGAAATTATTTATGTGCTAATGTAACTTTGTAACATTAATTGCACAGTTTAGTGCCTTTTCTTTCCCTCTCTGTAGCGTTTTCACTGTAAGTTCTGGTAAATAATTTTGGCCTGTTATTTATGTTGTACTGTACAGTTTCCATGTGTTATTTGTGGATTCAAAAATGTCAAGTTGTTTTTTTGGGGAAATAATGGCAAGAAGACTAACTGGGGTGTGTTCCCACGGGCAGTGGTTGGGACTTCTGTATCCAACTTACTGTCAGTTTTATTATTATTATTATTTTTAGTCTTTATTACCTAATGAGAACACTATCTCAATATATTATATTTGTAATAATTTTTCTTGGAAATAACATTATGGTTTTAAAATTCTTTTTCAAATATGTGTGACTCCTTGCCTTCCTCCAATCTGGAGGGACGAAATTGAGATAGAGAATTGAGAATGCAAGTGTCTCACAAGAACTTGCTAGTTTTCCTGGTTTTCACATATTTGTGAGATTCCCACTAATAACAATACCAGAATCTTTATGTGTTTGTGGGTTAAAGTTTTGCTCTTGTTGGAATTGATGTAAATATGACCTTTGGTAGTACTAAACATAAAACTATTCTGCAGTTTTGGGATATTGGTTGTTTGCAGTTTTCCTTCTAGAGTTGAATGTTGATCTTTAAAAGTTCTTAAGGCAGTGGGCTGTATTTAATTCTTAGTTAATAGAATTTAATAGTATCTTTGACTTTTCCAGAAGTTACAGCAGTACTGTGAAATGGTTAAAAAACAAAACAAAACAAAAAAACAGGCTTTGGGTTTTCCAGTGCTGCTCAAATTTGAATGTGTGTGTGAATCACTGGGGAATCTTTTTAAAGGGAAGACTGTGATCATTAGGTCTGGAATGGGGCCTGAAATTTGGCATTTCTAATCAGGTAGTCTATGGACCACACTTTGAGTAGCACAGTCTAGGTCCCAGTCCTTGTGTATATTACTTCCTGTGTGACCTTGAGCAAGTCACCTAATGATCGCTGTCCTCTGTTGCCACATGCTATGAGGAAGCTGTAAAGATAAAGTGCGAAAGTCTATGCAAAGAGCCTGGCACATTGAAAGTGTTTATATTAATAAAGTAAATGATACCAACTGTTATTTACTATTTGCCTTTATAGGTAGACTATCATTTTAAGAGCTTGCTGAGAAGTCAAAATTGATGCCTGGTGACTAAATCTGACTGTGGAGCAAAAGCCCTTGGTTGATATTCTTTCTCTTCCATGTGTTACTGTGGGGCATATCATCTCCTTTTTATGGATTTTATTCGCAAAATAAGAAGGTTGGGCTAGAAATTTGTAAGGCTTCTTTTAACTTGAATCTTTGATCTATAACAATTTAATAGAGTGCAGTATACTATATTTCATAGTGTGTACTTGCATATATATTTCATTCTTACCAGAAAAATGGAAATGCTGCATAAAAAGTAAGTAAGTAAAAACTCAAAAAAAAAAAAAAAGGTTGAGGTAGGATGAGTCATTATCTTGTATTTGTTTCTTCTGCCTATAAATTTGTTTGACGTGAGTCCAACTTAAAATATCATTAATAATTTCTCTCCCTGCCCCCCATAAGTAGGTTATTGTTTTGATAAAGAGTCCTGGAGGTCTGCTGGGGCGGTGGAGTGAAGCTATAGACAATTCTGAAGTATCAAAGGAAAGCTGAATCAGGATATTAGAGAAACTCCTATGCAGCTAAAGACAAAAATGGCCTCAGGCTGCTTTGTAAATTATCATATCTGAACCAATATGATAGCTTATAAAATCATTGAGAATGCTCTCCAGTTGCTTACATAATTGTTTAGAGCTTGCCTCCAAAATTCAATCTTAGAGAAAAATCATCCCCCAAACATTCCAATTCCAACTACCAGCACATTTTAAAAATTCTATTCAATTATTTAACATGCTAGAGGCATCAAATATAAGTGGTATCACCAAAGGGAAAAGATCTTTATTAAGAACAGAAATTTGGGAAAACATCTATTATTATATAAGATTTGTTAGTCATCAAAATTTTCTATAGCTTCATTATCAGCTTTAGATTATGAACACAACTAGCTGTATGACTAAATAGAAATTTGAAAGTGGGAGATAGGAGAGCTGATTTTTATTAATGTGGAAATATTCCTGCTCATTTCCAAAAATGTTTTGAAGTACCTGGAAGCTTTGTTAAAAATGCAGCATTGAGAAAGAAACAGTAAGATGGCTACTGTCACACACTGCCAACAGAAATGCAAATTTGCATGACTTTTTGAGAAGCTGCTTGGCAATATTTCTTTTTTTTCCCTCATGCTTCACTGAGGTATAATTGACAGATAAGAATTATATATATTTATGGGGTACATGATGATTTGACATCCATATACATCATGGAAATGTTATCATAACCAAACTATTTGATACATCTATCACCTTACATAGTGTGTGTGTGTGTGTGTCGGGGGGGTGGGAGGGTGGGTGGTGATAACACTTAAGATCTACTGTCTTAACAAATTTAAAGTATACAATAAATATTATTAACAATAGTCAACATACTATACATTAGATCCCCAGAACTTACTCATCTTACAGCTGAAAATTTGTACCTTTTGACAAACATCCCTCCATTCTACCCCAATCCCTACTCTCTGGCAACCACCATTCTACTCTGCTTCTATGAGTTCAACTTTTTGGATTCCACATGTAAGTCAGATCATACAGTGTTTGTCTGTGTCTGGTTTATTTTACTTAACATAATAAATGTCTGCAGGTTTATCTATGTTGTTGAAAATGGCAAGATTTCCTTTTGAATGGCTGAATAATATTCTATTGTGTATACACATACACACACACACACACACACACACACACACCCCACATTTTCTTTATCCATTCATCCATGGACGGACACTTAGATTGTTTCAGTATCTTAGCTTTGTGAATAATGCTGTAGTGAACATGGGAATGCAGAGATCTCTCTGAGATACTGATTTCATTTCCTTTGGATATATTCCCAGAACTGGGATTACTGGATCATATGGTAGCTCAGTTTTCAATTTTTTGAGGAACTTCCGTACTGTTTTCCATAACGGCTATACCAATTTATGTTCCCACCAGCAGTGTGCTATAGTTCCCTTTCCTCCAAACCCTCACCAACACTTGTTATATTTTGTCTCTTTGATAATAACCATCCTATTACGTATGAAATGATATCTCATTGGTGGTTATCTCATTGTGGTTTTGATTTGTATTTCCCTGATAGTTAGTGATGTTGAGTACCTTTTCATATACTTATTGGGCATTTCTGTGTCTTCTTTGGAAAAAATGTCTATTCAGGTTATTTTCCCACTTTTTAATTGGGTTATATTTTTTGCTAATGAATTGTATGAGTTCTTTATATATTTTGGATATTAACTCCTGATTAGATATATGGTTTGCAAATATTTTCTCCCATTCCATAGGTTGCCTTTTCATTTTGTTGATTTTTTTTCCCTTTTCTGTGCAGAAGCTTTTTAGTTTGATGTAGTCTCACTTGTTTTGTTTGCTTTTGTTGCCTGTGCTTTTTGGGTCATATTCCAAAGATCATTGCCCAGACCAACATCAAAGAGCTTTTCTCCATGTTTTTTTCTAGGAATTTTATGGTTTCAGGTCTTACATTTAAGTCTTTTAATCAAAATCCATTTTGATTTAATTTTTGTGTATGGTATAAAACAGAAGTCCAGTTTCATTTTTTTGCATTTGGATATACAGTTTCCCCAGTACCATCTATTTAAAACACTATCCTTTCTCCATTATATATCCTTAGTGTCCTTGTCAAAGATTAGTTGACCATAAATGCATGGATTTATTTTTGGGCTCTCTGTTCTATTAAAAAGAGACACACTGGTCTATTTATCTCTTTTTACCCCAGTATAATACTGTTTTGATTACTATAGCTTTGTAATACAATTTAAATCAGGAAATGTGATGACTCCAGCTTTGTTTTTAAATTCAAGATCATTTTTTCTATTTGAGGTATTTTGTGGTTCCATGAAAATTTTGGGATTTTTTTTCTACATCTGGGGCTGGAGAGGATGTGGAGAAATAGGAACACTTTTACACTGTTAGTGGGACTGTAAACTAGTTCAACCATTGTGGAAGACAGTGTTGCGATTCCTCAAGGATCTAGAACTAGAAATACCATTTGACCCAGCCATCCTATTACTGGGTATATACCCAAAGGATTATAAATCATGCTGCTATAAAGACACAGGCACACGTATGTTTATTGTGGCACTATTCACAATAGCAAAGACTTGGAACCAACCCAAATGTCCATCAATGATATACTGGACTAAGAAAATGTGGTACATAGTCATACAAATGGCCAACAGATATATGAAAAAATTCTCAACATCATTAATCATTGGAGAAATGCAAATTAAAACCACAATAAGATATCACCTCACACCTTTCAGGGTCACTATTATCAAGAAGTGAAATATAACAAGTCTTGGCAAGGATATGGAAAAAAGAGAACCCTTGTACATTGTGGATGCGAATGTAAGTTAGACATGGGAAAACTGTATGGAGGTTTCTCAAAAAACTAAAAATAGAATTACCATATTACTCGGCGATCTCACTTCTGCATATATATTCAAATGATTTGAAAGCAGTATGTCAAAGAGGTATCTGCACGCCTGTGTTCACTGTAACATTATTCACAATAGCTAAGTTGTGAAATCAACCTAAATGTCTATCATCAGATGAATGGATAAAGAAAATGTGGTATATAACACAAGGGAGTGCTATTTAGCCTTTAAAAAAAGTGGGAACTTCTGTCATTCACAACAACATAAATGAACTTAGAGGATATTATGTTAAGTACAATAAGCCAGATACAGAAAGACAAATACCACATGTTCTCACTTATATTTTGAATCTAAAACAATAGAACTTATAGAAACAGAGAGCAGATTGGTGCTTACCAGAGACTGGGTGGAGGGAATGAGGAGATGTTGGTTAGAGGGTACAGTGTTTCAGGTAGACAGAAGGAACACATGATAAGTATTTGAAGTAATGGGTGGTAAAAACAAAAGAATCTCAGGTAGGTTTTTAGTATTGCTTACGTTGCAGTTTCAGGGTTGGTGTACCTCAGAACCCATACGATTCCTGCTGTAGTTTGAATGTGTCCCCCAAAAGTTCGTGTGTTGGAAACATGATTGCTAATATAACAGTATTAAGAGGTGTGGCCTATAAGAGGGGATTGAGTCATGAGGGTGGAGCTCTCATGAACGGATTAATGTTTTTATCATGGGAGTTAGTTCTTGAAGGAGTGAGTTGTTGTAAAAGTGAGGTTGGCTCTCTCTTGTGCTCTCTTTGGCACTCACTTGCTTGCCCTTTCACTTTCTGCTATGTTATGACACAGCATGAATACCCTTGCAAGAGGCCAGTATCATGCTGTTGGACTTCCCAGCTTACAGAATCATGAGCTAAATAAACTCCTTTTCTTTATAAATTACTCATTCTGTGATATTCTGTTATAGCAATAGAAAATGGACAAGTCGGTCACTCATTGGCCTATGAGGAGGGTACAATTTTCTGGAGTAAATAAATGGGGAAGGGTAGGGAAGGAGGGACACAGGGAGAAACGAAGTGAGATGGCTCTTGGGTAACCTTTTTCCTCCTGTTGCTCACATTTTCCTCACAGTATTTCCAGCTTTGAAAGTCCCAATGCTGGCAGTTCTTCCCAGTGTTCTGAGAAAATGGGAATATGCCTGGTGTGCCGGACTAGTATTATTTGACCCTGTGTGGGAAATACCAGCAATCACACTAGGCCCAGGGCCCGCTTCCTCACTGCTCCTACTCTGTCAGGGTTTCCCAGCCCTCCAGAGATTCAGTGACCGCCACCAGTACAAATGGAATATCCTATTCCCATTGCCGATTCAAACTGGGGATGCTCGGAAGGAACATTATTTAAAACCAATGTTTTTAAACCCACAAAATCCTAGGGATAGATGAGCCTACAAGGCATGGATTTCTTATCACAAGATAATTTATTTACATGAGTTTGTTTGATTGGCACCATTTTAAATAATCATGCCTGGATTCTGTCTCCCTTCCCTCAGCTTGGCCTCAGCTGAAAGAAAAGTTCTCTTGCTTGTGCTTTAACATGGTTGATCTGGGCAGGTCTGGAGGAGCTCTGGAAGTCTGTAAAGGAGGTAAGCTCTCCAGGAGGCTGAAGTTCAGAAAAACCGGAATTAATACTCCTTTTACTTAGGATTGTCTCTTATCAGAGTTAATCAATAACAGGACTGAAATTTCTCACCAAGGAATGATGTAAAATCAGTAAAAGGTTCAGGAATGGTGGCCTGGGATTTACGTTAAGTGGGACTGGTCTTAGCCTCATTGTACATGCCGGAAAAAAAGCATACATTTTATTTCTAATTGAGTTAAAATACATATAGTTCAGTAATGTTAAATGTCTTCACATTGTTGTACAACCGATCTCAAGAACTTTTTCATCTTGCCAAACTGCAACTCTATATCCATAAAACAACAACTCTCCTGTGAAATATATGCATTTATTTTAACTGAAATATTTTTCCCCATCTCTTCACTTGGCTACCTCATCTTTCAGGCCTTAATTTAGATGCCACCTTTTCCAGGAAGCCTTCCATGATCACTTATGTTCAGTGCCCTGAGTGCCCTCTTTTGTATGATTTGTTCTGTTTGACTGTAATTATATGTTTAATTTAGACTGTGAGCTCTTCAATGGTTGGCGAGGGGTCAGTCTTATCGATTGTTGTCTCCTCAGAGCTTAGTGCCTGAAAAGGAGGTGCTTCATAAGTAATTGTTAAATTAACAACCATCCGTAACATTACCAAGACTTACTTTAGACCCAAGTGCAATGAGTTGGGATGGAGTTTAGACAGATCACATCTGCCCACAGGGTGTATTTCCCAAATCTTCTGTCAACTACTTGTACTTGAGAGGAAAGGGAGGCACCAGGAAAACAAAACCTTCTGAGAATGACTCTGCTTTCAGGAAATGATATGATAGGAACACATGTAGTATGGAGGAAGGAAAATAGGATTGGAAATTAGAAGTCCTGAGGTAGAGCCCTAGCTTCTCTACTAATTACCTTTGTGATCTTAGACAATTCATGGAACCTCTCTGAATGAAAGTTTTCTCATCTGTAAACTATGGCTAACATAAAACCTGCCACCTTCTGTCACAGAGCTCTTGTGAAGTAATGAAAATGCTTTGTGAACTATAAAACAGCATAGAGGCATTAATTATTAGAACTGTAATATTACAGTGAGGGTTGTTACTTAGGGAAGGGCAAGCAGGATTCCTGGATGCCTCCAGGAGTCTGGAGGCTCCAAGTTCAATTTCACAGATAATTTTTCTTTGGAGACTGAGATGAGGCTTTAGAACCTGATTCTCTCATACAGAATGGCCAGCTTCATTTTCCTTGACTGCGTTGCTTGGTTTTCAGGGAGGCCAAGCAATATGCAAAAGGGATAATATGAGAACAATAAAAAGAATTCCTGTGTAGAAAATTGAGATTTAGAGAAAGCAAGATTGGAGGTCAGGAGAAAAATCACAGGGTGAGTACTGGGGACATGGCTGAGACTTTCTTTTTCAGCCATGTGAACCCAGGCAAGTTTGTTCTCCTAGAAACTTTACCAGGCTGGTGTCTTGCTCTAGATGAGCCTCTGTTTCAAAATGCAATTGTAGTTCAAAACCGTTTCAAAACGCCAGAAAACTGGAATAAAAATCTTTTTTTTTTTTTTTTAATAAGAGTCATCCCTTCGGCCTGGATGCTCTGAAGTTTCCAGACTGCTTTCTCCCTTGTTATAAGAGATTAAGAGATATCCACTTAAGGGGTACCATGAAGTTGCTCTAACTTTAAGTTTAGACTTGGAGAAGTTAAAAGCTGTGCAACCTGATCTGAATAGAAATGTGGTCACAAAGCGTAAAGAAAGTCAATGAAAACAGGATTTTAATATTTTAGAAGCCATTTCCTCTGCTGCATTGGAAATTCAAATAGAACAGCACGGAGGCATGGGAATTGGAAGCAGAATATAAAACCTACCAGGACAGCAAAGCAAAACAGATATGCCTCATTTCATTGTCCATCATAAATAATTGTTAATAAACAGCTCAAATATGGGAAACTTTCCTTGTCCTATTTAATCTCAAAGAATAAAAAGCAAACTTAGGAACGCAGGTGAAGTTTTGAAATTGGGCAATTTTGGCCCAGTTATTGTGCTGTTAAATGTTTATGTATATGAAACATATTCTTGGAAGATGTCTGGAGCCTGTCGGTTACTTCAAATCACTTTCACGTCCACATCTGTTTCCCATTATAAATCTCTTCAGATTTGATTTTTTCCCTATTGCTCACTTTCTCATTGTAAAACAAGTAATATATTTATTTAATTTTACTTCTCCCATGCTTTTTGTTCCCTTTGATGTGTATAAAATGTGGCTACTACCCAGAAACACCCAAATGGAGAAGAGTAATTCTTAATGCTAAAAGATTGGTAAAATCACTTTTCCTTTGATTCAGTAAATAGGGCTGTCAGTTTGGTAGGTGAAAATGTATATTTGAAATCTGACAAAATGCCAACATATAACATCAAATTGTGGGCCAGGAACACTCCCATTGAGTGGATCCTCCAGTGACGCGTTAGGAATGCATTTGCTGGGAAGGCATTCCACCCAACTCACATCCCTCAAGGTGATTAATTGCCTGGTGTGTCTGCTTTGTGCTTTGAACTTGAAAAGCCCAATATAAATACAAAGTATCTCAGGATGGGGATGGTGGTGAGGATGCTAATGACAGGATGATAGATAAGAACCTTAGTGAAATGTGACTTTAAACACTTAAACAGAATTCAGTATTTTTTTCTCTCTCTTATTTTTTTCTTTTTGACACAAGGAAATAGCATTTGAATCCATGCAGGAATTCACTGGGTTTGCTTCCAAGATGGCATATTGCTTTACTTCCATTCATAATGATTTTCAGGTTTTCACACACATGGTACATGAATTACTAGTTCTGTGTTCCCATCACTTCAGCTGCTATTAACAACTGGAGAAAAGAATCTATAAAACTGTATAGCCTATACTTATCTCTGAACAGATTTAATTGGCCACACCTTAAAAGGAATTCCTTCCTTTGAATATATTGTGCAACCAAATGCTTCCCCCCCAACCCCACCCCACTGCCTCCTCCTGACTTCCAATCAATTTGGGGCCTAAGGCTGGTGTAATCCATCGTTGACAGATATGTTTAATGAGCCTGGCTTTGAGCATTTGTAGCTGAGGGACTGCGGATTAGGTTTTATCTTATTTCACATCTTGATTAATAATCTGGGAGGAAGCTTCGACATGCTAATGGAATGAAATTTGCAGTGTGAATGAAGCTGGGAGACCTTGCAAAGCAAGAGGGAGCTTAGAAAAGCCAGTGTGGGGTGGGCAGGTGGGAAGGCCTGTGTGAGGTGGCCCCATGGCACTGTTCTGCAGAGGGACTGTGGTGGGAGCCAGAAGGCCCGACCCTTTCCTAGTGTTGCCACACGGGATTTGAAGGGCCGCAGCTTGTGTGGCTGCCCAGCACAGAGCTCTTTTGCAATGTGTTACTCACTGCTAGTTCATGCCAATTTTGGGAAAATAATCAGAAACACAGGTTTTCCATATTAAGGAGGAATCCGGACAGCAGCCGTGCTCAAACAGATCTGGAGGCAGTATTTCCTTATGGGGTGGGCTGTTGGGAAGTGTTTCATGAATGGGCTTCACCACCTGCACATGTGGAAACCTCTTGCTCTGGTCACCTGAATTAATTCTCTTGGCCTATCAAAGTGCTTCTAGAACAGCTCCTCTACTAGGTGAGAAATGCCACCTAAATCTTCCTCCAATCGGAAGCATTCTCTAATGATCGAAAGAGCTGGATCTCTGTGTTAGAAAAATCTTAACTTGATGTTGTCTCTGGTCTATGTACCCATTTTAATGAATCTAGTAGAGGCTGAATACTCTGACTCGCCTTCCTGTGGTGATATAAATGCTTTCCCCACAAGGTTCGAATTAACCCAGCTGTCTTGATTTGTGTGAGGAGTACTGGTGGGCCAGTTTAAAGTGAAAATGGGGCTAGAGAGCACACAGCGTGGCTTATTTATTCTCGATTACTTTGCCTGTTGCTTTCCAGTGGTGACTTTCAAGAAATGAATAAATTATACTTTTAAAACAAGAAAGGAAATTAGAGTAAAAAGTCTTTATTTCACTCCATCTCTGCCTGAACCTAAGGCCTGTAGAGGAGACTTGCCTTGCCCAGAGTTACCAGGATGGATATGAATGGAGCTGGGATGTGAATAGTTCTTTGCTTCTCCTTCCATCCTCTCTCCCTCCACAGAATTCCTGAGCTGCCCAGTATTTAGATTGTAGGCCACATGGATATCTATCATGTCCTGGGGAGACTCACTAGATGACATATGGCTTTTGATTAATTTATCGGTCATAGGATCAGGAATTTTGAAGATTTAGGAAAAGTCTTATGACATACTTTATGGAATTTTAAAAATGTACCAGAAGTGAAGAACATGTTAACTTTTGAGCACTTTACTCATAGGAAATGTTGCTCCTGAAATTTTTAGAGAAGGCATGGAGAAGGAATCAGGGAAAGAATTTGATTTTTGTAAACTATTTTGAAATTACTGTCAATTTCAAAGCTATTTATGTATCCCAGTTCTTTGGCTTGGTGAATAAAGGAAACTTCTGTAACATCTGGAAAGATGAAAATGTCAAACAAATTATACTTCCCAATGAACACATTCTGTTGTAGTTTTAATATCGAGCGACATACTGGTTAACAATCTCAGTGCAATGTCATTGAAATGATTGGAAGAGAGAAGGCTTTCATATCAAAATTAGCCACTTAAGAGCAAATAGAAAGATAGGGCAGGGGAGGACTCTTGGAAGAAGAAGGAGGAGAAAATATAATAGAAATAATTCATGGAAACCTGTTATTTTAGTTTTAGCACAGTTTTTACTGTGTGTCTGGCAGATTAACATATTGCTACTTATTCATCATAATATTTATCTGTGAAAAAAGTGAAAGTTTAATTTATTTGAAGGTTGTTATTATGTCTTGGAATGAAGATATTGGACAAGTATAAATATGTGTGATTATTTTTACTATCTTTGGTTTAAACTCCTAACTTCAAAGTCAGTGGTGAAGGAGGGGTTCCTAACACCTAGGAGTTTATGACAGGTCTCTGAAGTATAAATTTTGATTCACCCTAAATATGAAAAACATGTATTTCCCAGAAGAATAGATTTGACCTTTTAAAAAGTTTTATTTTCTAATAAAATAATGCTGGTGTAAGGGATTTTTTCTAAATGTATAACTTGCTTGAATTGTGTGAGCTTTATAAGTTTAAGAGCATGTGGTCAAAGCAGTGTGTACACATAGAAGTACAGAAAAGCCCTACTTAAAGAAAGAAGTAAAATAGTGGGAAGGAAAGCAAAGGAAAAATAAAATCAAGTTGAAATCAAAGGAGGGGTAAAAATGTCAATGGAAAAATAGGAGAGTCCAAATCTTCTTGAATATTTTATAGCAAGCTTTAGAGCAAGCTTGATCACCCAAAGGACACACCGCAGGGATTAGTGTTCGAAAATGAACAACAGATGTTGCATGTCAACAGATAATATCCCAGTGGGTGAAGAGCATTTAGGGTGAAAGAAAGTAAAACACATTGTCAGGTGATCTCTGGTAGTTTGGGTAAATCTTTGATGAGGAATAAGTTTCTTGTGTAACTGTCAGAGGTTTATTGGAGCAACCCAGTGATTTTTCCATTTAATGGGATTCTAGTGAATATGCAAGGAAGATTAATCAGGTAATGGTCACTTATAGAACATCACTTATATGTCACTGAACTTTGACATGAACCCTTCTTTGAAGGAGGCTATAACTGAAAATGACTCTGATTGACAAATGTCATTGAGCAAGTTGGCTTGAGTAGGGAGGAATTAATGCTCTTTTTAGCACTGAGACCTCCTCAAAAATATTTTTCCTGGTCACTATATTTGTAAGGTGGCTGTATCCTACTTCCTCAGTGATCTTTATTCCATTTCTCCACTTTACTGTCTTGATTTATCATTCTGTGAAACTGTGTACATGTTTGTTTCTTTGGTCACTATCTGTCTTTCGTATCAGAATAAAACTCCATGAAATTAGAGATGACCTTCATTTTCTTCATCACAATATACCCAATGCCTAGAATAGTGCCTGGTACATGGTGGGAAGTTCAAAATGCATCCAGTGGTATTTCAGACATAATATTTAATTCTATAACTTGAATGAAGAATCAATATATTAAGTCATGATAAGCAGAAAGATAGAACTCAGGGAGAAGAGAAGATGGAAGAGACAGACAATTTACAATTTGCATATCTTTCATGTTTCTTGACTATGGATTAAGAAAGTATCAAGTCTGGACTGCTGAGTGTAGACAGTCTCTGATCAATCTGATGTCTTTCAGAAACTTGCATCAAAGGACAAGACAACATGGAAGTGATGTCTTTATTTCAAGTGAGACCACTGAGCATCAAATATATCTATCAGCTCATTCTTATCTCATCTCTTCCTCTCTCCTGCCCCCAACTTCCCTAAACAAAAATACTGAGGATTACTGTTCTATTTTTAGAAACTAGGACACTAACTTTTCTGCCAAAATAATTAATCTATTCACTCAGTATATATTATTTGATAACATACTAAGCAATGGGGCCTCCCAAAGAGACTAAGACATTGTTTTAACTTTGCATGAACTTTATCATTAATGACTAACAGATCTCTAACTGATATTGTGATTGGTGAGATTCCAAGGTTATTGTTCTCAAATGAGAATAATGACCCTATTAGGATCTTTTGGTCTCTAGCTTTATTGTTTTGCTTTGGGACATCAGTGGGAAAGGGAAAGATCTAGAAATGGAATTTGTATAACTTACGTTAACTGAAAATAAGACTCAATAATTAAATAACTGTTTCAAAATGATTGCCATCTTAAATTACTGACAAAATTTTAAAAATCATTAACAAAATTATTCTGCCAAACTCTTCATTGAGCTCTGTTCCTCCCATTAATTTAGTGAGCTTGTTTTTCTTCTGTGAAGGGTCAGTTCTGTTCAACAGATTGAGCGCCTACTGTGTGGTACTGTGTCTATCCAAAATGAGATAGACAAAACCCTTGCCCTTAGGAGCTCAAAATTCAGTGGAGGAGACAGACAAACTGTAACCAAAAAATACTACAATAAGAACAGAAGTCTGCACAACATCCTGGAGTAGCTCAGAAAAGGGTCGGTTAACTCTCTGAACAACGAATGAGTAAAAAGAATAGGGAGGTGATGTAAGCCAAGGAGGCCTACCTTTTTGTGAAGAGGAACTACTTCAAATCTCTCCCAAATCTGGAGGGTGGAAGTGCAGACATCAGTCTCGCAGAATGGTTGGCACTGGAGAGCCTGTGAGTTGTTCCAGGTTTGTTTCTCAATCTAAGCATTGAGATCGTGGTAGGCTACATGGCTTTAGTATTGGGAGATGAGTCTGCCTATATTTTTTCATAAAGGTAAATTTATTTTGCTTAATCTGAGACTATGTCTAGTTTGGTGTTTAAAATATTGTTTCTTTTGCAAAATTATAACAATGAGAGGTTATTGTTGTTTTAATGCATTTATTTGGCAGAGATATACCCGGGATCAGTAATCAAGGGGGGTCAACAGAAAAGACAACAGGAGTTAAGCAGAAGTGACATGTTGATTGTGCAGGAAAAGTATCTCTTCAGAGCTGTTTTTAAAACCTTGGTGGTGCATACTTGTGCTCTCTGTGTGTGTGTGTGTACACGTGTGTTTTATGACACTACTGTGTACTGAGCAGTCCAGCCATAAAAATGGAGGGAAGAACCACTGCCTGCTTGGCTCCCTCCTGGCAAAGAGAAAAGGTAGAGATAAAGTGGAGAGACAGCAACAATCTCATTAACAGTCCTTTCAATCAGTGGTCCATCAGGGAGGCAGGTGGTGAGGTGAGAAGATGGGGAGGGGAACCTCTAATCAGGTAGAGGAACTGAGATGGAATTTCTCACCTTTTTTCTTCACAAGCCCTGCTAGAGAGCTGCTGCTTTATTCTGTAATCAGATGGGTGTGGGTTTGAATTTGAGCTCTTTCACTCACTAGCTCTCATAGCAGTGCTATGAAAATGAACTATGACAATCTGTGTGGATAGTTGTTTAGCAGAGTATCTGGCACATAGCAAATGTTCAGTAAATATTACTACTGCCACAACTGTTGTTATTAAGTAGTCCCATTCATACTAAACCACCACTACCAATCCAGAAGCAGAAACCACCATTAATCAGCTTTGGGGAAATATAAGAAGCAGGACCTGAGTGCTGGAGGTTGGAGTCGTCCCAGTAAGGTCTGGGGATTGCAGCAAAGGAGAAAGAGCAATCCTAAGGACAAAAGCAGCGAGGGCAAAGGAGTCCTGCAACTGTTCAGCCAACGGTGTCAGTAAATTGGATTTAAGTTAGTCAGGGATGGGGAGAAACAAACAAAAAGCAGATGCCATTGGAAAAATAAAAATAACTAGGATGACAGAGATATGTAAAAGCAAATCAGTCCGTAAATTTATATGGCAGGATTATGAACAGAATCCAAATATCAAACAATTTTATGGTCTAACTATAACCTTCCCTTTGAAATGAAGATATCATTGCCAGTCCTTGAGGGTTCAGCACATTTTGGATTAAAATTAAATGTATAAATCTCCTTCTTCAGTCTGGAATAACCAGATTTTGAACATTTTAAGCTAGCTTCTCTGTTTTGCAGCTTTAAAAATGATAACACAATGTTATTTGTAGTATTGACAATAATATGTAATTATCTTGCTATCTTAATTTGATTTAGAAACAGATCCAGCAGAGAAAGTAATGAGGTTTCCTTTAAAGGAGAGAGTAGGTAAGATAGGCTAGAGCTGGCTATGTCCATAGTCCCAGCATTCTAGAATCCAATGACTCATGCATTTATCAAACATGGAGTGAGCAGTGGGAAATACGGGTAAAGAGAGTCTCAAGGCGCCTCCCTGTAAAGAGTTTATAATCTGGAGAGTAATGAGACATGAAGAAACAATATAATGTAATGTGGGAAATCGTAAAATAGGGACTCAAATAATATGCTATGGGAGTCTAGGGGAAAAAAATCCCCTAACTTGCACTGGGTTGTCATCAAAGACTTCCACAAAAAGAATGCAGGCTGAATCACCTGAACAGGAATTTTCAGAGTAGAATTAAGGACTGAAAGGGTAGGGGGTAAGGTGGGAACAGGTTTTCAGGGTAGAAAGCTGTCTATAGAGAACATGTTACTTTCAGAGAACAAGTATTTCACTGTGGCTGGAATAAAGGATACCTTTGGGAAAATGTCAGAAGATGTGATGGGAAAGGTAGGCAGGGGATAGATCACAAGTGGATTTTTATGACTTAATAACAAATTTGAATTAATCCTGTAGGTGGGGGAGCACTTTGACCAGATGGCATTTTAGAAAGATACTCAGTGTTGATATGGAGACTAGATTCGATTGTTTAGAGACCAAAGATCTGACTCAAGGTAGGAGGCTACCACATGGTATAGGTGGGATGTCACAAGGTAGTGGTTAAACTGAGGCAGTGGTTGTGAGAATGGAGAGGAGGGTGATAATCTGGGTATGTGGGTAGTGGTGATGGTGTGGGTTAGGAATGAAGATGGGGTGTTGGATTATATTCTGAATTCTCCCTTAGGAGCTAGGTAGATGAAGATGCCAGTCACCAATGTAAAGGATAAAAGATAAGTTAAGGTTTGAAGAGCTTTCTTTAAAATACACTCCATTCTCTGAATTAAAATCAGTAAAAGGATTTTGGGTGATACACTTGCCATGTGATTCACAAGTCCCCATCTCCCAGACTTTGTGTTTTTTTTCCTCTACTTGGAATGTTCTCCCTCAACCTTCTACAAATTCAAGAGCTATCTATTCTTCTAGATCCAGCACAAATGCCAACTTTCCCAGGAGGTCCTCTTGCATCCTGCAGCAGTCAAAAGTAATTTGCTCAGTGGCACACTGTCATGTACCAGTTGTGTGACCTAACCACCCTCTCTTTCCATTTTGTCACCTGTAAAAAGGGGTTAGTATTAGTATCCACCTCACAAGCTTACTTATTAAATAAATTCACTTGGGTAAAGCAATTCGAACAGTACCAAGCACACAGAAAGTGCGGTAATGCTGGCTGTTATTGTCATCCTCCCTTCTGGTACTAAACCATTCCTACATTGTATTATAGTAGTTAATTATGTAAGTGTCTGTCTCCCTGACCAGACTACTCCTTGAGGGTAGGAATCATCTTTTGAATTTCTTTCAGTACCAAGCATAATGCCTTACACGACAAATATTTATTGATCCACTGAGCTCTTCCATACTGTTGTTTTGGGCTACAGAGTTTTCTTGTTTAGGGCAAACAATACATTTCAACTTATTTTTTTCCCCTCAGGCTTGAAGAATCAGCCCAGTGTTTTAAACAATTTAAGAGGTATAGTTGATGATTAAGATATGTTGTCATTCATATTTATGGTTTCCTTAATACTGAATACTTGGGCAGGAAAGTAACCACTGATTATTTCATTTTTCAAGTGGGAAACCTGGCCTTCTTTATTACTTGGTTTCCAGGAATGGTGAAAACTGAGGACTATTTGTGATTTTCCAAAGAATATCTATATTATCTCAGAATTAATAACTTCCTAGTTTTTCTATCTACTTCACTGATACTAAGCTAAGAAAGTGACTTACTATCCAATTGTCCACCCACACAATAATTGTGTGGTCTAATAATTCAAGGCCATATTTTCCCAATTTAATGATAAGTATGTCTTAAAGTCTTGTTTCTAGTAAGGCTAGTCCATAGCAAATAAAACCCATTGTCATCTGAGTCTAGTCGTGGCATGTCTTTTTTATAGGTGGTTCCACATAAGTGAGTTTTTCAGGTAACCAAAACTTATAATTCAGATGCCCAAATGGTTTTCATTTTAATTACATGGATTAGAAATTATTTAAAATAATGACTCCCTTTTTTTGCTTTCTTAAGCATAGTATATCAAACATAAGATTACCTTTTATTGATAAGTTATTTTTTTTTTATTTTTTTTTTTTTTGAGACGGAGTCTCGCTCTGTCGCCCAGGCTGGAGTGCAGTGGCGCTATCTTGGCTCACTGCAAGCTCCGCCTCCCGGGTTTACGCCATTCTCCTGCCTCAGCCTCCTGAGTAGCTGGGACTACAGGCGCCCGCCACCTCGCCCGGCTAATTTTTTTGTATTTTTAGTAGAGACGGGGTTTCATTGTGTTAGCCAGGATGGTCTCGATCTCCTGACCTCGTGATCCGCCCGTCTCGGCCTCCCAAAGTGCTGGGATTACAGGCTTGAGCCACCGCGCCCGGCCTATTGATAAGTTATTAATGTACAATTTAATTAAATAAGCTTTTATTTAGTACTGTACCACATACTAAATGCTGGGGACTCAAACCTAAAGATTTGAATTCCGCCTGCTATGCAGTGCTTTTATTATTGTGGGAGTGACTCTGGGAGATATTGAGCTATATAGGACTGTTTGTCTCTGCACTAATATCTCTTAACTGCTCTGCCCTTTTAGATTTTTAGATACACTTTTTTGGAATTTTTCCAGCTTCTCCTCCTCTGTTGTGCTGTGTCAACCACCAAGTTGTGCCAGCTGAGAATTGTGGTCTCAGGTCTCCATCCAGATCTTTGGTTGTGTGGCCGCATGGATTCAGGCAGCTGAACACGAGCATGGAGGCACAGGCTTTCCCTCTAAGGGTCTCAGGAAGACCACCAAACATCAGAGGAAACCGAGGCTGAGGTCTACATGCAACAGTCTTTGAAGAGCACGAGAACACACTGAGACCAGCAGAAAGGTATATAAAGTTTGTTAAGTTGAGAAACTCAGATAATCTGTCCGGCTGTGCCTAGCTCCTCTGGATTTAAGGGACCTTCTTTTTCATGGAAAGGAGTTTTTCTGGAGATCAGCCTCTGAAGGTGGAGCCAAGGCCATGATCACAGGTCTCCTGTGTGAGAAGTCATTTCCTGATGCTCCCGGCATTCTTCCAGAAACCCCTCTTTCCACTTTCTAATGCTGCCATAATTACCTATATGTAACAAAATATTTTCTGCCTGTTCTTGCTAGAAAAATGTGTGAAGAGAGGGTAGAAAGGTTCTAACCCTTGGTCTATGATGTAGGCCGTTCTCGCATTGCTCTAAAGAAATACCTGAGACTGGGTAATTTATAAAGAAAAGAGGCTTAATTGGCCATGATTCTGCAGGCTGTACAGGAAGCATGGTGCTGGCATCTACTCAGCTTTGGGAGGCCTCAAGGAGCTTTCACTCATGGCAGAGGGTAAAGCGGGAGCTTGCCTGTCACATGGTGAAAGCAGGAACAAGAAAGAGAGGAGGGAGCTGCCACTTATGTTTGAACAACCAGCTCTTGTGCGAACTCACTATCATGAGGACAGCATCAAGCCATGAGGGATCCACCCCCACGACCCAAACACCTCCCACTAGGCCCCAACTCCAATATTGGGGATTACATTTCCACATGGGATTTGGAGGGGATAAATGTCCAAACTATATCTGTCCATTTGTAAACTACATGAAATTTAGTCTATTGACTTTATAGTGTCTCTTTGTCTTTCTGTATTGCTTGGTTCTTGACTATTTGTGGGGATAGTTGATGTCATAAAACAAATGAGTTATCACAGTCTCTGGAACTGTTATTGAAATGATTTTTGCCAGTATTTTTCTAGGAATATATGTCAAGTTTTTATGCTTTCATTTTAAAGACATTTTCTTTGTTTTCTAAAGATAAATATTACTTAACACTATCAGCAACTTCATTTTCCACTTCACTTCTTTAGGAGTTTTAAAAAAACACTGATTAGTGGCACTAAAATAGTTACATTAAATGCTCTGAAATGTAGCTCACCAGAGAATGTAGATGAATAATATTTTTCTTAGTAAAATATGCTGTTTAAACTCCTCTTCCTCTCTCATTTTTCTTAATCCTTCTCTTTCCATTTCCTCTCTATTAGTACTTGGACTCATTAGACTCAGCTACCTCCTTCCCTTCTGTTCTTTATCTGGTATTTAGTTAACACTATATTCTAGGTGCTCACTGTAGGAACTTATACTCTAGAAGGGAGGGCAATGTACAGAAATTCCATAATAAAACAGAATATGTGCTTAAATGCTATAAGAGTTATAAAATGTATTAGGAGAGATTCTTCATTAAGGAGAGATGATTCTGGATGGAGTGATCATAATGGTGATTAATTAGCAGAGAACAAGTTTTTAGAAATGTACACTCTATGTAAATTTGTTTAAGTTTTTCTAGATTCTGGATATTAGTCCTTTGTCAGATGGATAGATTGCAAAAATTTTCTCCCATTCTGTAGGTTGCCTGTTCATTCTGATGACAGTTTCTTTTGCTGTGCAGAAGCTCTTTAGTTTAATTAGATCCCATTTGTCAATTTTGGCTTTTGTTGCCATTGCTTTTGGTGTGTTAGTCATGAAGTCTTTGCCCATGCCTATGTCCTGAATGGTATTGCCTAAGTTTTCTTCTAGGGTTTTTATGGTTTTCAATTTTACATTTAAGTCTTTAATCCATCTTGAGTTAATTTTTGTATAAGGTGTAAGGAAGGGATGCAGTTTCAGTTTTGTGCATATGGCTACCTAGTTTTCCCCATTAAAAAGGGGGCAAAGGATATGAACAGACACTTCTCAAAAGAAGACATTTATGTGGCCAACAAACATATGAAAGAAAACTCATCATCACTGGCCATTAGAGAAATGAAAATCAAAACCACAATGAGATACCATCTCATGGCAGTTAAAATGGCAATCATTAAAAAGTCAGGAAACAACAGATGCTGGAGAGGATGTGGAGAAATAGGAACACTTTTACACTGTTGGTGGGAATGTAAATTAGTTCAACCATTGTGGAAGACAGTGTGGTGATTCCTCAAGGATCTAGAACCAGAAATACCATTTGACCCCGCAATCCCATTGCTGGGTATATACCCAAAGGATTATAAATCATTCTACTATAAAGACACATGCACACATATGTTTATTGTAGCACTGTTCACAATAGCAAAGACTTGGAACCAACCCAAATGCCCAACAATGATAGACTGGATAAAGAAAATGCAGCACATATACACCATGGCTGCATCCTTTTCTATGCAGCCATAGAAAAGGATGAGTTCATGTCCTTTGCAGGGACATGGATGAAGCTGGAAACTATCATTCTCAGCAAATTATCACAAGAACAGAAAACCAAGCACTGCATGTTTTCACTCATAAGTGGGAGTTGAACAAGGAGAACACATGGACCTAGGGAGGAGAACATCACACGCTGGGACCTGTCGGGGGGTAGGGGGCTAGGGGAGGGATAGCATTAGGAGAAATACCTAATGTAGATGACAGGTTTATGGGTGCAGCAAACCACCATGGCACATGTATACCTATGTAACAAACCTGCATGTTCTGCACATGTATCTCAGAACTTAAAGTATAATTAAAAAAAACACTCTCTAACTTGTGAAAATCTAAATTTTCATGCTTGTAATAAAAAAGAAATGTGCACTCCAAGTTTCTAAAAGGTACAGTTGGAAAATATCAGAATGAGAATGGGCAAGTTTGGAAAGAAGGCAAAGGCAGAGTCTGGAGGCCTTTGAAGGTTGGACTAAGGACTGGATACCATCAGTACATCCATTCTATGCTTCAAATGAGCCTAATATGGTGTTGCTACCTGGCTATCATTGGGAACCAGGAGCTATTGAGTTTACTAGATTTGATTGGGGAAAGGATAGAATCTGGGTCCAGGCATGGGCAGAGCAACAGATGCTGTCCCTCTTGACCAGCTGGCCCCTGACTGCATGACTCCATGGGCAGAGCAGCCTGTGAAAAAGCAGATCCAGTTCATTGAGGCCGCACCAGTGGTAGAAAGAAGGCAGTTACAGGGTGGGGAGGCCAGTGTGGAGCTTCCCGTGGGCTGACACTTGACCCAGATAAACTCGGAAGTCAGGTGTTATCTTTACACCTGTAGGCTTTGCCCCCATTTCTTTCCTCTATGTTTACTATGAATTTTGCTTCTTTTCTGTCCTTCCTTCTCTCATCTTTTCTCCATTTTTCTTGCTGTTTTGTTTGTGGTATATTATATTGCCCTGTGCTCTTTACTCTTCAGCTGCCCTCTACTTGACATGAAAGCTGTCTCCCTTCCCTGTCACCTCTTCCCTTTGGTCAGCTCTATCCTGGATACTTTTCTCTCTTTCTTCTCTTCTGGCCCCTGGAGTGGGGAACTATTCTTCACTATTAGGTGGATGTATCCACGCAGTTCTACGGACTCATTCTGAGCTGCTTTCCTATCTCCCCTAATCTTACTCAAAAGTTGCTGTCGATGGTCTCAGTCTCATTCTTGACTTTAGTGGCCACTATTAGGCTTCAGTCCTGGTTAATATCTCTGTCTTACAAATTGTAATATGTTCTTAGGGTGTGTCACTGGTTTATATAGCTTTCACCAGTTCAAGTGCTCTTGCTGTTCTACATGTACAGTAAATGCAACCAAAGACAACACCAGCTAGATAAACTCTGAAGCAGTGGTACTCTACTGGGTTATTTTGTTCCCCAGGGGACATTTGGCAAAGGCTGGACACACTTTTGGTTGTTACAACTGTGGAGATTGGGGAGGGATGCTGACACCTAACAGGTAGAGGTCAAGGATTTCATGAAAAGTCCTGTAATGCTCAGGACAGTCCCTACCCTGAAAGAATTGTCCAGCTCAAGATGTCAATATTGCGGAGGTTGAGAAACCCGGATCCAAAGGTATTTGTCTTGGAGCTTGCAACTTGGATGAATATGCAAATAATGAGGGCTAATTAAAAACAAATTAAATTGCAATCACTTAGGAAAAACAATGGGAGAATCTTGAGGTGGCAAATAGTAAAATGTGCCTGGTTTAATAACAACAAAAATTATTATTTGTGCTTTATTGAGTACTCATTTTCACTTATAAAAATTATATTCATTAGATCTCCCGCCCTTCCCAATAACCTGTGAGTTTGGTATTGGATATATCTTGCATATAAAGAAACTGAGGCATAGAGAATAAGATGACTCTCATAAGGACCCCAAACAAACATCGATTTTATCCAATGGAAAAAAAACCCCAAAAACCCCACAGGGCTGTTCTCACAGCTTAACTGGAGCTACAATGGCAGAAAATAAGGGCAGGAACCAAAGCTGCTGTCACAAAGAAAGGACTCTCCCAGTTCTCTATTTGGTATTTAAAAATAGGAGAGAAAACGGCATAGCTTGAATCTGAGATAATGCTTGCCGCTTTGTGAATGCTCTTACAGTGCATCGCCTTCGAAACAAATTGGCCCTCGTCTACAAAGGTTTCTTTTTTGTACTCTCGCAAACTCATTTTTAATGGCTTGTGCGGCATCAGTTGTGCCCCTGAGCTGTAATGAAGCGCTCTGCAAGTCACCACAAGCGAGTCAGAAATGAATCTCACAGAGAGGAAAACGCTGGAACGTTAATAGGTTTTAATCCAAGGTAAGCAAACCTATTGAGCCACCAGCATATGCTTTATAAAAATCTAAATGTCATGAAATTTTCAGCAGTCTTCCCTTGCCTGCAAATCAGTTTTGGTCCACAGACAGCCAAGTAGGGATCAGAAGGGAAAATTCTCAAATGCGCATAACTGCCCAGGAGCACACCTTGAAGAGTTTACAAGCACCATCCAGGCAAAACAAAGAAATAATTGATAGAGCACAGGAAAAACTGGCAGCTGTGTCGGGCAGGCATCTGAACAGCCTGTGAGTATGGCAGACATCTTGCAATATATTTGATCCTATCTTCAATATCTTGGGTGGAGAAGGGTGTTGAAATCTGATGGTCTCTGTTACACGGGGTTTCCCCTTAGGTTTTTATTTAAGTGGAAAAGCAGTGTTTGTATATTCTAATTTATTACATGGATCCTAGCCAATTTATGGAGTGAGATTTAATTGCTCAACACCCAATTTTAAAGTTCATTTTCTGCAGTACCTTGGCAGCTTTTGATAGATGTTTGTTCAGAAAATAACAATCTGTGAATATTAAAGTAAAATAAATTGGTTTTTAAACTGGTGAGCCTTTCTGCTTATGTGGGAACTTGAAGGTGTACTTTGAATTTTCCTCCTCTGCCAGGTGGATGACAATGAAATACAGAGATAGACTCAGGGCCACACCTTCAGGGTCTCGGGACCAAGGGTCCCCCTTTCAAGGGTCCTTGCGGCCTGCAAGTCCTCCTTTCAAGCGTCTTGTTAGATGTGTTAATTGCTGCGTTAAATACAAGGATGTCCCTGATACTTGAGATAGGATCTCTTCTCTCTTATGGAATGCAAAATGTGTCCTCAATTATAATGCAACAAATTCAATTAAGCAAAGTTATAGAAATGTTGAAGCCCTGAAAATGAACGTTTAAAATTTAGCTGTATTTCCAAGTTTGCATTAAGACATCTTTGCAAAGCTTACTACTTTATGCAAGCCATGATTCCAAGGATCTTATGACTTTGCTATTCATAAAACCTTATGAAGTAGGTACTGTTATCACATCTGTTTTAAAGGAGGAAATAGAGGCAAAGAGAGTTTAAGTAATTGGTCCAGAGTCACACAGCTTGTAGGGGCATGAGTACTATTTGAATCCAGGCAGTCTGTCTCTGGAGTCTCTGTGTGTTCCTAACCACTCTGCCATAAAACTTCTCAGAGCAAGTAGCATAAATACACCCACTTAATACTGTGTTGCAGAAACTGTAGACCTCTTCTGTTGAACTTTTCTTATTCTCTCAGCCTATGAATAACTTGCAACTATTCACAGTCCAGTGGATAAGTGCACTCTATGATTCCCTATAGATACCTCCTGTCCAGATTGAGCCTCCTCTATATAATGAGAACGTTGGTCCTGCTAGTATTTTATAAAAATTGAAGCTACAGATGAGTCTTAGGTCACTGCCAGAAGTTCTCCTATCCCGGGACGTGGTGGAAGAGTCAGGATAAAGAATAAAACAACATTGAATGTGTCTTTCCTAAAACCTACCAGATTATAAATTTGGGACAGTCACCAGTAGTCTCAGTGACAGATCCCCATCTTGTGGCTTTGGAAAGCAGAAGAAATGGGAGGAGAAAGATATTCAGAAGGCTTAGGGTAATGCTTCTGCTTTAGTGTGCTTTTGAATCTCCCAGATACCTTATTAAAATGCAGATTTTTTTTGTAGGTCTGGGTTGGGGCCAGAAATTCTAAATTTCTAACAAACTCCTAGGTATTGCTGATGCTACTGGTCCGTAGACCATATCTGGAGGACAAGGATCTAGAATAGATGAGCAGCATCACCGTCACCTGGAAGCTTATTAGAAATGCAGATTCCTGGGTTTTACTCCAGGTCTACTGAATCAGAATCTACATTTCCAAGTGGTTTATATGCACTTTAATTGTTTGAGAAACATGAGTCTAGAGTAGTCCTCAAACCATGAAGATGCACATAAATAATTAGACACACTTGTAGATGAATTGGCTATGGTGGGAGAGAAGACAGAGAGAATATAAAGTTCCTGTTAAAAGCTTCATTCAAGACTTTCAAATGCCTCTTTTCTTTGTGATCACTTGAATAGCTGGAAGAGTCCCGGAAATACCTCATTCAAAGCTTATTTGCAAAAGTCTGGAGAATCTTTTCGTTTTAGAGGTGTTATTCAACTCAAATTGTTTCTCCTTTAGGAGTCTGTAACTCAACCACTTGAATATTTTAAAATTTAGAAGAAGGACAGGTCTTTCCCACCAACATCTCTGTCTCTGAATGGCATAGTCCTAAGTTTGAGTTGCCAGCAGAATGCACTGTGGCACTGTCAGCCCAGACTAGGGATGATTATAGATACCTTACCCCACGGGAGAAGCCACTGGGACTTGCACCCAACCCTGACCCTTCCTGCATCAGTGCCCAGGCCCCTTTGATTGGGGGGGGGGGTGCAGTGGAATGTGGTGGAAGTGGTTGTGGGGCAGGTTTGCGGTTGTCTGGGGCACCAGGAGACAGGGAACAGTAAGGACTGAGAACCATCCTTGCAGGGTGGAGAGGTAGCAGGAGACAGGGCCACACCAAGGCTTCAAGCCCACCAACCATGCGCCACTGTCCTGTTGAATTTCACTTACAAAACACAAATTCAAAGATGAAATCAGGGTATTAAACCCCTAGGGCAGGGCTCTTCTGAGCACAGGGCCCTGTGCAACTGCAGTGGTCATGCTCATGAAGCGAGCCGTGACTCTGGACATTGCCTGCTATCTTTGTGTTTTGAGAATTTATTCACACTTGCTTTTGCTTGGTCTGTATGACAAACTAAATAATGTTTATGCTAATCAGATAGTCTAATGCAGGGATCCTCCAACCCTGGGCCTGGACTAGCAGCATAAGCATCCCTGGAAAACTTATTAGAAATGCAGATTTGGGGGCATTTCAAAGCATAGAAACAATCTCTAGGGAATGGGGTCTAATAGCCTGTGGCTTTGACAAACCCTCCTGATGATGCTGAAGCATGCCAAAGTTTGAGAGTTTGTTTTTTGTTTTTGCCCTTATAAAAACACAAATTATTTCTGCAGAATTCCCAACAATATTTGGAGGTGGCAGTAGCATCAATTTATGGGCCACAAAGGTATTCCCTACTCTTGCTAGTTTTCTTCCAGTGGGAAAAAAATTTGTTGCCGCACCCGCTGCATGGGCCACTTGAGTTGAAGTGTTCCTAACAGCTGCCTGGAGATGGTGGGAGGGCTTACATATTAAAGGAAATTCAGGTATGGGTTAGAGAGACAGAGAACCCTTAGCATGGTGGCTTTGTGTTGGGCTCCAGAGACACCCAACACAAAGAAATCCTAGTTCTCTTTCTAACCAGTGGAGAGACCTTAAGGGAATTATTTACTTTTTTCTGATCCCACTGGGAACAGTATCTTCAGCCATAAAATGGAAATAATGATGGTGATATCTACTTCATGGGGTTCTTGTGAGGTTTGACTGAGCTCATGCGTGAAAGTCTTTATCATACTGCCTGGCACAACAAATGGAAACTGTTGTTCAGGGCATACAATTATTGTGCACTGATCTGATCATATGATGCAGTTATGTATCTATGAATTTTATTGATAATAATGATTATTTGATATAAATTGAAGCATGTTATTTCCATAAAGGTCACTGGAATATATATGTCTTTGTGTATATATGTGTGTGTGTGTGTATATATATGTGAATGTGAATCATAACAATTCTGTTATGGGATTTTTTTCTTTTCTTTTTTTGTATCTTTAATTGATATATCATAGTTGTAGATATTTTGGAATATATATATAATATTTCAATGCATGTATACAATGTGCCATGATCAAATCAGGGTAATTGAGATATCCATCACCTCAAACATTGATCTTTGTGTTGAGAACATTACAAATTTTTCTCTTCTAGCTATTTTGAAACATACAATAAATTATTGTTAACCATAATTTTCCTACTGTACTGTCAAATATAAGAACTTACTCCTTCTATCAAACTGTTTTGTATACATTAATCAACTTCTCCTCATCATTCCTCCCCCTTCTCTTCCCAGCCTCTGGAATTGATCATTCTACTCTCAACCTCCATGAGATGCACTTTTTTTAGCTCCCACATATGAGTGCGAACAGCGATTTTGTCTTTCTCTGCCTGGCTTATTTTACTTCTTTTTTTTTTCTTAGAGGGCTTCCATAGATTCTACCTGGCTTGCTGGAGGCTTAAACTTTCTTCTTTCTAGGACTGGAAACTCAGTTGTTCCCAGAATTAGCTTTGCTTCTGTGCTAAGCATAAATCGTTGGAATTTCATAAGCTTTCTTTCTCTTAGCACTCATACACTTTGTAAATCAATGATTTGCAAAGTAAAAAGGACTCCCTTCAGTAAATATTTGCAAGGCAGGTCTATCTTCCCCTGCTTTCCGAACACAGGCAAAGACTCCCTCTAATCCTGGCATTGAGAAGGATGGTAGAATATCGATTTGCTGCCTGCTACTTGCTCTATCATCACATCAGTTATAGGGAGAGTGGAATTATTCCTCCTCGGATATGTGGGCCTTTCTTTGTGTTTGGGTCTAAAAACCAACTCCAGGCTAATTGTATTCTTCTTATTGAATAATAAATGAAGATCAAGGTCTGTTCGTCTCTGAATACAGCAAGTCAACTGGACTGTGAGTTGAATATCAAGGCCAAGAGGCTTTTTCTGCAAACACACACTGCTTTTTGATTAGTTAAAAACCAACCAAATAAAAGCAACAAAAAAATAACCTGAACCCCAAATGATTCAACAGGAAAAGAATACTCTCTTTAGGGACTGTGGATCCCAGGTGGCATGCATCTGGATGCTTTTAGCATTGCGGGACTTTAATGCTAAGGGCTGAAAACATTTATACCCAGCTCTTCCTGGTATTGATTTCTCTCACACTGATTTAGTGTGGGGCCTCTTGGCATCTCTCTACTGCTTCTAGCAGCTGACTTTGGGCCCCAAAGGGCTTTATTTAATGAAAACTTGGGGCTTATACTGTGAGAAAGATGCCCCAGGAATTAAAGTTGTAGACATCCCAATGGAGAAAACATCAAGACAAGAGTCATGTGCTGTGCAGTGGATGAGATGATGATAGGAAGCCTCCACCAAAGTATGTTTTAAAGAGAAGAGGGAGCAGCAACCTTCAAATGACTGTTGAGAGTTAAAAGAAGCTCTTATTACTGAAAGATAAAGTGCTTACATGAAATATGTGCAGAAGTTGCACTGGGAGAGGGATCAGAAGAGGAGGGGAGTCACATATTAGAATCTTGGAGAAGACTGGCTACATATTAGAGCCACTTACAGACAACCATGGCCATTGGGGAGAGTTAAAACAGGGTACGCTTTAAAAATAAACCTTTTATTTTAGAACAGTTTTAGATTTACAGAAAAATAGTGAAGATAGTATATAGACTTCCCATACACCCCACAGCCAATTTCCCTTATTGATAACATCATAATGACTATTTGTTACAATTAATAGACCATGTGTACTTGTTACAATTAGTAAATCAGTATTGACAAATTATTATGAACTAAAGTTCATATGTTATTCAAATTTCCTTCATTTTTATCTAATGTTCTTTTTCCGTTCCAGGATTTGATTCATATTCCATTTAGTTCTCTTATCTCCTTAGTATCCTCCAGGCTGTGACAGTTTCCCAAACCCTCCTTGTTTTTGATGACCTTCACAACTTTGAGAAGTATTGGTCAGGCATTTAGTCAAATTTCTCTCACATGGTGACACAGGATTTGTCTCACACTTTTCTCATTAGTAGACTGGAGTTATGTGTTTTTCTGAAGAAGACCATATAGGTAAAGCGCCATTTCCATCACGTCCTATCAAGGATCCATATTATCCACGACTTATAACTGTTGATGGAACAGGAACATTTTTAATGGGAGACTGAATTGCAACAGACATTGAGTGTTGGGGATTAAGAACATTTTACTCCTCAAATGTGGTGTATTTCAGTTAGTGTTGCTTCTCACAAAATAAGAAATGGTCAAAACAAACAAAACAAACAAACAAGCAAAAAGCAAGTGAAGCAGTGGTAAAACCTATTTGACTGCAGTTCCAGTTGCAAACTGAAAGGCTTCCAGTTTTTCAAACTGGTTTTCACTGAGACTTTTGTTTTTTTTACCAAAAAACACCCATGTGTGCAAGCAAATCTTGAAACTGTAAGTCTGTAACTGAGAAACTCCACCCATTCAGAAACAAGTCGTTAAATAAGAGAGGTTTAGGAGTTTTTCAAATGAATTGTTATGGTTCCATGGTTCATATCTTCAGGAACTAGCTGGACAGTGCTCTGACTCTCCTTGGCTCACCTATCCAACAGGGTATTGATTTTTACAGAAATTTTGTAAAATATCAAGACAAAATTAGGATAATCATAAGTTTTTGTGCTTTCATTATGTGAGTCCTTCATCTTGTCTGTGTCAAAGACTTTGTGCAGGTAGTAAAGGCATTACGCTTTCAAGCGCTGATGCCTCAAACACTATGGCTGTGGTTACTTTAGCAAGAGTAGACGACGTTTATCACATATGGGGCTCCAAAACCACCCACCTGAGTAACTGGAGTGGAGATAAGCATGATGGACTAAAAGGCATTCCTGATGACGGCAGTGGACAGTTTTCCAGGTCGTTAAAGGTGCCAGGTAGGCATCTTCTGTTTGGAATGTTTGGAGGAAAGAATCTCAGTGAAGGTGTATTTTTTGGCTAGGGCTGCCATAGCAAAGTACCACAGACTGGGGGCGCTTAAACAACAGCAATTTATTTCCTCACAGACCTGGAGGCTAGAAGTCTGAGATCAAGGCGTTGGCAGGGTTGATTTCATCTGAGGCCCCTCTCTTTGGCTTGTAGATGGCCATCTTCAATGTGCCCTCACATTTCTTTCCTCTGTGTGTGTCTGTGTCCTAATCACCTGTTCTCATGGGGACACCAGTTATATTCAACTAGGACCCACACTAATGACCTCTTGTAACCTTAATTATGTTGTTCTCATTGTTTTTGTTGTTTTTTTAGGTTTAATATTTATTATTCAACAAATATTTATTGAGTACTATGTTTACCTTATGGGCTTTAATTTTTTAAAAATTTTAATTGTTGTGGGTACATAGTAGGTGTATGTATTTTGGGGGTATGTGGTATGTGAGATATTTTGATATCTCATGCAAAGTGGAATAATAACATCAGGGAAAATGGGGTATCTATCACCTCAAGCATCCGCCCTTTCTTTGTGTTGCAAATGGCACAATTATATACTCTTTTAGTTATTTTTAAATGTACCATAAATTATTGTTGACTGTAGTCACTCTGTTGTGCTATCAAATACTAGACCTCATTCATTTTAACTATTAACCATTTTTTTGTACCCATTTAGCATCTCCACTTTCCTCCCCAGCCCCCCACCCCCGACTACCCTTCCCAGCCTGTGGTAACCATCCTTCTACTCTCTATCCCCATGAGTTCAATTGTTTTGATTTTTCTCCCATAAAGAAGTGAGAATATGTGAAGTTTGTCTTTCTGTGCCTGGCTTATTTAACTTAACGTAATGACCTCCAGTTCCATCCATGTTGCTGCAAATGACAGGATCTCATGTTTTTATGGATGAATAGTATTCCTTTGTATATATGTACCACATTTTCTTTATCCATTCATCTGTTGATGGACACTTAGGTTGCTTCCAAACCTTGGCTATTGTGAATAGTGTTGCAATGAACATGGGAGTGCAGATCTCTCTTTGATATATTAATTACATTTTTAAAGACACTGTCTCCAAATACAGTCACATTCTGAGATAGTGGAGATTAGGGCTGCCACACACAAATTTGGGGGGACACAATTCAGTCCATAACAGGAAGGGTAAAGGATTCAGTAAAATAGATGTTTCCTTCTCTCCAGACCTGGGTTTCCAGGAGTTTCTGATGACTGACATTTGATGCTGACTTTTTGCTGGGCTATTTGAGGGGAATTTAACAATGGAGAAAAATGTGAGAGGGAGCACTTCATGTGGGGAGAGCCATGCTGTGTAATATGGCTTTGTCAGGAGCCCATTTCCGGACGTTACCTGTGGTGTTTGCACAGCTGTTCTGTCATTGTACTCCTTGGCAGCCTGAAGGCTGACTTCCTGGTGAATTTTCACCTAATTTCCTTTGCCTCTGCCTTATAAGTGATAGTTTCATGTCTGAACTTTAAAAACGGCATCAGCCAGAATGGCTGATTGATTAATTTACAATGAGAAATGTAATCATTGAGTGGACTGGGTACTCCAGTTTCTTGTCCAGCGTGTGCTTTCCCTGCAGGCAAATGTAAGTGGGAAGCCAAATTATCATCAGAAGGTGGCTTGGTGAGCATGGAATCAGGCCGGGGGAATTAGGGATGAGATTCGGCGTTCCTGTGCTTTTTATTCTTTGGGCCAAGCAGCGCTGAGCAGCCTAGACTGGCAGCACGTGCTGGCTGCCTCTGCCTCTGCTACTCTCCCTGACTTGCCATTGCCTCCTCTGGCACTCAGCAGGCAGGACTCAGCTCAACCATCTCCGCCTCGGAAAAGCCTTTCTTCATTTCCCCAAACAGAGGAAGTCTCTTTTCTTCCTTACCCCTGTGGTGCTTTATGCTAAGTATGTATTTGGCATCCTGTGTTTTGGTTATTTACTCAACTGTCTTCTCCACTGAACTCAGAGAAACTTAAGTGAAGGGACTTAATTGTGTTTACTGTATTCAGTGCAAGTTACTGTATTCAGTGCAAGTTACTGTATTCAGTGCAAGTGGTCAGTGTTCAATAACTGCTAACTGCTTAATAGAAGTTATCATTATGGAGTAATTCACATTACGGTGGGGGTTTATATATATATTTGTTTTTGTTTTTGCTTTATGTTTTAAAATAGTTTCCAGTAAGTTGCTCATGAGACATGATCTTACATTGCACTAATAGCTATGAGGTGAGATAGGCAGGTAGGCAGCAGTATCAGATGACAACATACTTAGAGGTTAAGTGATTTGTCAATCAGTTAAAGGCACTTTCCACCAAACCTGCTTGTCTTGGGAACTGAATCTTCTCTCCCGTGAGTTCTCCCTGTTCTTGCCCTGTGGACTGATACTTATGGCTTAAGCCTTTCTCCCACATCCTTAGTTTTCCTCTTTACCCCTCCTTAGGAGCCTGGAGCTCTCTGAGTGCTTGGTGTTCTCTCTTTAAAAGGGCCTTCTCTTACTGGGGAGGATTATGCACTTGAAAATCGTGCTCTCGCCTCTTTTGAGCACCCATTTTCTCCTCATACATTTCTCTTCTAATTTCCAGGTCAAACTCTCATTCCCTCAGACGTTTAGTCTTGTGAAGAAAGCAATGTGATTAAATTTAATTTACACTAAGATGTTAATAACATCCTCAGGGTATTTGCATATTAAGATTTTAGGAGTGAATTCCTTATAGCAATGTTCTGAAAGCTGGCTACATGTTACCATGTTGGCATTTCTCTCTCCCTCTCTCTCTGTCTCCCCCCCCCCACACACATACAAACATACAAGCGCATGCACACACACATACACACACATTTAATTGTGTTTACTCGGTATATGGTAAAATTTCCTGGGCCTTTAGAAACTTTTTTTTTATGTTTTTAAAATAAATTTCTATACCTTGCAGTCCAGATGCTACCATGAATTTCTTCAGACCATCAGCAACTAGTCATTATAACCTTTGGGGAGATACAGCGCTTCACCGGTGAGTCATTAGCTTTTGGGCCTAGAGAACAAATCTGAAGGACCTTTTCATATCTTATAATTAAATACATTCTGCAGCTTGCAGATAAACATGCTGATCTGACAGCGAGTTAAGGAGGTTTATCAGCATTTGTGCACCTGCAGCGTTACACTAAAAGACATGACTTCATTAAAACTCACCGTGCTTGTGAGAACAATGAGGACTGGTGGTAGGTGTTAAAAAGAAAGACACTACTAGATGGCGGCTTTAAGCTCATCTTTGAAGGGATGAACTCATTCTATCCGACATGTCCAGCTGTGCAAACAGCAGCACCAAGTGAGCTGCAGTTAGCTGTACTAATACATAGGATTAGAACAGAGGCTGGGCCACATACAAATGATGTGAATGCTTAATATACTTGAACACTATGAATGCTGCACAGAGGGGGAATAAGAGCCCAGAAGTGACAGAGGATATTTTGCTAACTGTCATAAAAAAGATAGTATGTTAGGGCCTTCTAGGAACATTTCTCTTGCTGGTGACTTTTGCCTTTTGAGGCCAATGTTTTCTTAGATGAAAAAACAATACAAAACATCGATCTCTCAAAAAACTCCACAGGGAAATAACAAGGGTTGCCACAGTTACCATTGTTCTCTCATAAAATCCCAGAATGAGAAAACCATGGGGTGTGTGTGTGTGTGTGTGTGTGTGTGTGTGTGTGTGTATGCATCTGTGTGTGTATGTAAATGTGTATTTGGGCTTCATCTGCGATAGCATCTCAAGCTACAAAATAGGTGAATGGGTGGTCTAGGTGGGCATTAGCAGTGAGAGACAAAGAGTCTGGGCAACAGGGATTCAGTGATTAGGCTTGAAGGCCCAGTCATGAAGGTATTAGAAAGTGGGTCAAAGGAAGCACAACTCAGGTTCTAGAAACCTTGGCAACTTCTAGGATAGAAGCAACACAGGCCTAGGAGCAACACAGACCTTGATACTGATGCTAATCTCCTCTGAGGAAGTGTTAATGGGAGTGGATTCTTTATATGATTCCTGTCCTTAGTGAGAGCTGTGGGTAGACTGAGTAGAGCTGAACCAAGTTCCTTCATGGGCAGATGAAAAGGAGGTTGCAGTGGGAGGAAAACCAGGAAGTCCTGAACATTTGGAGACCCATCCCTAACCCTCACAGCACTGCTGTAAAAACTGAAGAATGAAGGATTTCATAACATCTTCTTCCTTATTTCCCTAAGATTTGAAAATGCTAGTTATCCTTGAAAGTTTTCTGAGTAGTGCAAAACATATATAGGTTGGTTTCTCTACTAGTATTAGGAGCTGAATATCATAAGTTCCTATGTTCCAGGACCTTAAATGAATGGATCTCTTCGGGAGGTGTCCTGAAACATTATTCTACCACATTTGGCTCATGCAGTCAGAAGAGCCTTTAATATAATATACGTAAGTGATCCCAGGAGACCAGGAGTACTTCTGACAATGTCGTTGCAGTCCATAATTATGCTTTTCCTTATTTTAGTCATGTTTCATGAAACTTATACTATCTCTTTGTCCTTTGCCAGAATGTATGGCAAGAGCTGAAACAATCTGTTTTTTAAGAAAGTTTACTTAGGTAAGATGTGATCATGAGTCAGAGCCAGAGATGAAGTAAAAGACATAACTCCATGTTGTAAATAATCACAGTATTAGTTCACAGAGGTCTTTTTGGAAACATGAGTAAATTATCTTGTGTAACAACATATTTGCATATTTAGCATCTCTAGATAAACTATAAACTCCTTTAAGAATGTTATTTGCTTCTTTTATATCTCCTATCAGTGTAACACAATGCTCAATGTGGTAAATGTTCACATTCAGTTACAACTGGTAAATGTAAATGAGAAACACACATAACTAACACATTATATAAATATGCTCATGAATTTATCTAAATCATATCACACTTAGTCAACTCCTTTGGCAATATATCTAGACCTGCCTATTTCATGCGTTGCAAGCAATAGAGGTCAGGAATTATTGGCACGGTGGTCAATAAGTTACTGAAGTTAATCTTCATTTAATGAATCATCAGCAAGGGAGCTACACAGATGACAAGTGTTCAATTTTCAGAAATCTCTTGCCCAATCTGTCTCTCTTCCTTCTGTCTTCCTAATTATTGATTTGATGTATGAGCCCCTCCTCCCAATCCTTCAGCCAGCACCCTTGAGAGTTCAGCCTTTTAAACATGTTCTCATTAGAGTCAATAATTCACCATGGCATATTATATAGTACCCTGAATATCTATAAAGCCGTTCTTTCATGTTGTACATCCTGGGGTGCTCAAATAATTAATTTCTCTAGCTATAAAGAACAATACCTTCTATTGTGAGTGGTAAAATGTACTATACACTGAACCGATTGTATGGACATGGCTTGGAGACAAGCTCTGCTGGAGAGTTTCTCAAGAGGATTTTAATGTTGAAGACAGGTAGTTCTGTTCTTGGGCTGATATGAAATCATAAAATAAAGTGTAAATGTTCTTTGGAATTAATCAATTACCAATTGGTCCAAATACTTTCTTTGGGCATTTTTTTTCTTTCCTCTAATTTTTAAGAGTAAAAGAACTCTTAAAAATAGTTTATTTAGTATAATTGAAAACTCTTGCTTGGCATAAAGCGTTCCAAAGACATAATACCAAGACCCAGGAGAAAATGCCAGTGTCTGTCTCTCACATTGATTCAGAACTGTTTAGATTTTAAAACAGGTATTTGTATGAATGCTAAAGACTTTTTGTTAATTAATGTTAATGAAGGCCAGTCATATCCCAATTTAGCTACCTAAAGAGGGGAATAACAATATGCACATTAACATTTTAATTACTGCTAAGTAAAATAAAGACTTCAATTTAGTTTGTGGCAAATCAGTAACAATTTAGATACATTTAAAATTACCTTTTAAACTTTTGTAGTATAATTAAGAGTCGGGGGTCTCAGATTCAAATACCAGCTCTGCCAAAAACTAACTAGGTGGCCTTGAGTTAAGTCATTTCAGTTAATCTGGCCTTGGTTTCCTCAGTCCTATAAAATAGATTAGTTCCTTCCAGTTCTAGTACTCTATGTTTCTTTCTATGATCATCACTTAGACCTCCAATGAATAAATCACTCACTCCACTGGAATATAAACATTAAGTAGCCATCTTTTTTTTTTTCCTTGAATAAATCCTGGGCAAAAGGTATTTATGGGAGCAAAGAAATGAGTGAATTATTGCCAAAACGTGTATGTTCCCTTAGATGGAAGAGTTCCTGGGATGAAATTTTTGTTTTATAGGAGACTGGCTTAGGAAACCCAAGACAGAATGTATATCTATTCATCTCTAGGTCATAGTGTGAAAACTTCCATCAGAAATCTGGGAGCAGTTCTTAAGTCAAAAAACAGACCTGGAATCACAGTATCCATACATAACAGTTGGAGGACAAAAGACATTGCCCCAGAGACCAGAGGCACCAAAATATGCTACACCTAGCTACCTGAGAATGCCTCTGGCTGGCAGCTCCAGCAAAGGCCCTTTTCCCCATCCTTGGCCATCATGAGTGAAAGCAAAGAACTGAAAAACTGAAAAATCTGAGACTGAGCGTTCCTTCCTAGAGAGACTAGTACCATATCAACCAGATTGGATATGTGTTTATTTTTCTTTTCTGCCATTCAGCACGTGGCAAAGACCCAGTTAGTTATAAACAAAATGAAAGAGGTTGTATTTCTAAAATTTTGCACGTCTAAGTTGTAGTATGTATTAAGTTTGTATCCTTGTTATATGTGATTCCCTGCTGTGGCCCAGCAGATAATATAAACACTGTATTTTATAGACCCCAAATTTAATACTGGAATCTTAAGCAAAGAAACAGTCTTTCTCACACATTTTATCATATTTGTCACTAAAAATCCTTTGTCTCCAGGAATATCAATCTGGGTACTGTTCCTAAGAACCCAATTGGTACAACTTTTTGGAGTTAATAAAATTGTGTTCCCACTGGTTTCCATTGCTGTTTTGTGCACAATTCCCCACTGAGTATTTGATGAATTTCTACTCCTTGGGGGCCCCATTTTTTGTGTGAGTATGCTGAGGATCCATGCGTCTTGTCACAGGGAGGAAGATGATTTCCTCTGATAACATTCCCCTGGTACCTGAGGAGCTTATCACAGCCCTTTATTTGTCTGTTTCTGTTATGTTGGCATGCGTCCAGAGCAATGGGAAAGAAAAGGTTGTGCTTTTACAGGGAACATTTTATTCCCTCTTGGGAAAAGTGAACATGACTCAATGTCAGGAAGGGAAATTTTTCATACAGATAAAGAGAATGAACATCCGCCTACCTCTTTTAATAGTTAAAACACATTTACAGTCCTTTTGTATTTTGTTTTCTTGAAGAGCTCAAATTATTTTAGAAAATCTGATTTCTTGAAACCAGACCTGCCCCAGCTTGTTTTGTGTGTGAAGAGGGACTATTTTTCATTTCTCAAAAGACCTGTGTGGTGAGGGGGGGCCAAGATGGTGAGGTCAGGTTGGATATGGGTAGGTGGGGGAAGATTTCTGAAATAAACAACCAAAAGCTGGGTGCAAGCTGAACTTTCTCCCTAATGAGAGAAACCAAGAGGGTAATTAAAATTATTAAAGATAGATCGGGTAAGGCATTTGAACTTATCAATAGGTTTTAATGTATTGGATTGCTATTAAATAGTCACAAAAACTGCATCCTGATTTTGAAGGTGGTGGATATTGGAAGGGACTTGGGCAAATCCAAGCCTCAGTTTACCTTTGTAAATTTATCATTTGTCATTTATTTGAAAATCTCAACTTCTTAATAGAACTGTAAGTCTCCAGAGAGCATAGTCTGTGTTTCCTTTTATTAAAAAATGACTTCTTGTTCTACTTCTCAGAGTACCCAGCTTAGCTCTGAGTATGTGCTCAGTAATGTTGTAGGTGTCTCAATATGTGTATTTTAAATTGACTGCTGTATTATCTAAAGATAGAGACTCACTGGCTCTAATTCAGCAGTTCCTATGGGCACCAGTGAGACACCTACCCACTGGATTAAGGACAGTATAATATTTTGCTTTAACTTCTCTGTAATGAAAATGTGTGTTTGCTGATGATCAAGACAGAGAAAATTTTTTTGTTCCTTGTTTTCTCCAGACTCTAGTTTTTGTGTTAGTCCAGAATCAAGGATGCCTCTTGTTGCAGAGACTACTACTCGACCTCCAATATCTACTTTTTACATCTGCCTTCCTTAGTAATTCAGCTCCCCCCGATTTTTTTTCCCAGGGCTCATGCTAACCTGGAATACATATTATACTCCCCAGCCTCCCTTACAGTTAGATGTGGCTACACGACTCAGTTCTGGCCAATGGAGTGTATGTGGAAGTGCAACTTTTGCATATAGGATACTTTCCTTTATGGAAAGGGGAAAGCCGTTCTTCTCTTCTTTCTTCCACCTGGCTGCCTGGAGTGTGGATGTAGTGGCTGGAGCTCCCAGGTCTATAAAGGACCATGTTCTTCGGTAGGGAAGCTGTGCATACAGAACAAGACAGAAGAAGCTTTACATTTTGATACCGTGGAGCTTCCATATAACCAGCCTCTGAACTGCTCACCTCTTGAATTCCATCTGAGGAAGGAATAAGCAACTGTATTGTTTAATTAAGTTTTCTTTTGGCTTTTAATTGTAGTGAGAATCTAATTTGAACTAATATGGTCCCCTGAGCCAATAATCTGTATTCTGTTATCAACTGCAATTCTGTTGTTTAAAACTTTTTTATAAAACAGATAAGTTCCTGAACTTTTTTTTGTAAGTTTGAAGATATTTTAAATATAATAATAAGGGTTACACTTTAAAGAAACCATATAGCAAATTCTTTTATAAAGGATTTACATTTTTTTATTACAAAAATGTTTTAAGTGCCAAATCCTGGAATGGGGACAAAAAAAGACATTAGTGGAAGTATTGATGAGACCTAAATAAAGTCTGTAGTCTGGTTAACAGTGTTGTACTAATGTTCTTTTCTAGTTTTGATAATTGTACAATGGTTATGTAAGATGGTAATGTTAGAATAAGCTATCAGGTGGGTTCAAAAGTAATTGCAATTTTTGCCATTGAAAGTGATGGGAAAAAAATGCAGTTACTTTTGTGCCAAACCCAATAGTCACAGGGTATGTGGAAATTCAACTCAGTACTTCTTTTAAAATTATGGTAAAATATTCATAATACAATTTACCATGTAAACAAATTTAAATGTACATTTCAGTGGCATTAGTACATTCGCATTGTTCTGTAACCATTACCACTATCCATTCCTAGAACTTTTTCATCTTCCTAAACCGAAACTCTGTGTCCATCAAACACTAAATCACCATTTTAACCCTTCCCCCAGTCTTTGGCAACCACCACTCAATTTCTGTATCTATAAATTTGACTACTCTAGGTGCCTCATAGAAGTGGAATTATACACTATTTGTCCTTTTGTTACTAGCTTATTTCACTTAGCGTAATGTCTGTAAGATTCATCCATGTTGTAGCCTGTGTTGGAATTTTCTTTTTTCTTTCTTCCTTTTTTGTTTTTTTGAGACAGAGTCTTGCTCTGTCACCCAGGCTGGAGTGCAGTGGTGCGATCTCAGCTCACTGCAAGCTCCGCCTCCCAGATTCACGCCATTCTCCTGCCTCAGCCTCCGGAGTAGCTGGGACTGCAGGTGCCCGCCACCACACCCATCTAATTTTATGTATTTTTAGTAGAGATGTGGGTTCATCCGGTTAGCCAGGATGGTCTCGATCTCCTGACCTCGAGATCTGCCCACCTCGGCCTCCCAAAGTGCTGGGATTACAGGCGTGAGCCACCAAGCCCGACCTGTGTTGGCATTTTCTATTTAAGATTGAATCATACTGTTGTATGTATATACTATATTTTGTTTGTTCATTCATCTGTTGATACGAATTTTGAGGGACAAAAACATTTGGTTGATAGTAGCTTCCAAAAGATATTCACATCCTAGTCCCCAGAACCTATGAATGTTTCCTTATGATGGCAAAGAAGGATTCTGTAGGTCTTGAGATGGGGAGATTATCCTGGATTATCTGGGTGGGGCCTAAATGCGTTCACACAAATCCTCAGAAGAGGGAGGCAGAAGGAGATTTCAGCAGAAAAGAAGGCAATGTCGGCAGGGAGACAGAGAGTAGAGTGACAGTGATGCAGACCGAAACCAAGAAATGCCCAGAGCCATCAGAAGTTGGAAGAGACAGGAGTGGATTCTCTCTTAGAGCAGGCTAAGGGAGTGTAGCACCTTGATTTTGGCCCAGAGATACTGATTTCAGACTTCTGGCCTTTAGAACTGTGAGGGAATACATTTCAGTTGTTTTAAGCCGCCAAGTTTGTGATGATTTGTTACAGAAGCCACAGGAAATTAATACATCATATAAAAATTAGCTGATGATTTATTAACAGGATGCCAAATGTTCAGCTGGTGAGATATAATTTGTATAGACAAGTTATGGAAATGACCTAATTTTTCTTTATCTGTCTCATTTGGCGTCATGTTATATGACTCAGAATTTCTGCATTTGTTATAATATTCTTAAAAATGTTTTTTTCCTGACTGGTAAAATAACAATACATGTTAGTTGCAGAAAAATTAGAAAATACAGAAAAGTGGGCTAAGCACGGTGGCTCACTCCTGTAATCCCAGCATTTTGGGAAGCTGAGGTGGGCAGATTGCTTGAGCTCAGGAGTTTGCGACCAGCTTGGGAGACATGGCAAAACCCCATCTCTCCAAAAAATGCAAAAATTAGCCAGATGTGGTGGCATGCGCCTGTAGTCTCAGCTACCCAGGAGGCTGAGGGATGATTGCTTGAGCCTGGAGGGTAGAGGTGGCAGTGAGCTGTGATCTCGCCGCTGCACTCCAGCCTGGGCAACAGAGCGAGACCCTGTCTCAAAAACCAAACAAACAAACAGAAAAATATGGAAAAGCATAAAGAATTAAATATAATCTTATCCGCAATCCCAACATTCTGTTTTGATGACATTTAGATATATTTCCTTCAAGTCCTTTTTTTAGATTTACAAACTGCATTTATAATAACATCTCACATTTATTTCACATAGAATCAGTTTGTGTATGATATGCATTTATTAATGAAATAATATTTTATATAAAACTATTGTCCATAAACTAATCTGGATGTAGTAAACTGGATTGGCTGAACTATTGTGTTAGTTAGTGCTAAACTAACACGATAGAGAAAAAGGTTTAATAATCTCTCTTTTAAAATATGCATTTGTTTTATATCTATTTGTGACAGAGTTTTGATCTCATTGTATATAATTACATATTATATACATTTTCTTCTTTTTTTACATAACAAAATTGTTTCCCCAAATTATTAATAATTTATCCTATATGTGATTTTAAATGTCCATATAATACTCCATAGAATATAATGTATATTTCTATACCTATAAAATATGGAAATAGCCATTTCTCACATTTATAATTTTTATTTATATCATTTATCATTTTTATTATTTTCTGAGACATAATAGATATACACATTTGTGGGGTACATGTGATAATTTAATACATTCATATATTTGTAAAGATCAAATTAGTGTAATTGGGATCTTTGTCTTTTCTTTATGCTGGAAACATTCAAATTATTCTCTTCTAGCTATTTTGAAATATATAGTAGGTTAATGTAAACTTATAATCAACACTCTGGAGAGCATCTTTGCACGTAATAATTGGGTCCATTCTTGGTTATTTGTAAATTGTTCATTCCATGTACTTTATCCTTTTATTCATTTATCTCTTGTGGGCCCTAGTTTTTTCCTTAGTAATTTATATAAAAAAGATGTAAACACTTTCAGATAACAAAACAGATTTTTATTATTTGTGCTTATTTAATTATAGATATACTTGTATTCTGAACCAAAATGACAATTATATTATAATAAATCCAATCCTTTGGTTATCTCAATGAAAAATTATTTCTGATTTATATGTGTAGGATATACCCTATTAGTAAATGCACTGATTTTTAAACTTAAAACAAAACGGTAGTTGATAATCTTGGATATCACAACTTTACTGTTTTAGAAAGTTTTTCTCTAGATCTGCCCCTGTTATCTATTACAATCACCCTTCTTAGCTAATACCAATTTCTTTTACTAAGGTGAATATTTAGGGAAAATTAGAAATGGAAAATTAGAATTAGAAATTAGAAAATCCCACTCAGGCAGTAATTCTGAAATCTTAAATATTATTGGTTTTCAAAATGATTGTATTTGCAATTGAAGCAAGAGGTCTAAAGAAAGAGGGGAAAAAAAGCATAAAATCCTTTGTTCCTGAGCCTTTGGAACTGACAATTTCTATTGAAAAGATTTTTTAAAGATGTGTGTACTTCAGATAAACAAAGAAGCATTTTTAGGGTGGAATCAGATTTTTCAAAGGCAATGAAATGTTCAAGGGTTCACACAACTGTTAGATATTTTCCCAAATGGAGGCCAAGGAGAATAATTGTGGAACTGGAAGGGAAATAGGAATTAATGAGATGCGTCCTTGGAAGGCAGGTTACAATACAGCTCCAGACAAGTGTATCCATTGGGAACTATGCCTCCAGCTGCTGGAATACACTTAACTAGATAAAGACTCTTCATTTCATCCTGGTAACTTTTTATTTTGTTTGCATATTTAATTTAAAGGTTTTAATTGTGTGTATTGCTTCAGGAATCTCTTGTTGATAGAGCATATATCATTTTTCTTCCTTTTTCAAAATAAAAAGCTCTAGAGAGAATACCTTTTCCCCAATATTTGAACTTTAATCCCTGGAATAGTATCTAAATCTAAATATACCACTTTGGAACTTCAAGAAGATATTATAAATAATCTTATCTATAAAGTTGAAAATGTACAATAAACAATTTTGTAAACTTATGACACTAGTAGTTCAGAAGAGACCACCGGTAGAAAAATTTATTTAATACAAAAATTTTTTGGCAGAAGGCTTTGAGAATACCAGAATGGCAATTCACTTAATATTAATAAAGCCCTTTTAGAAGCTTTAGATGAATGGACTAATAGCTTCGTTGAACTGACTATATAGCAAATCCTTATGCAACATAATTAGAAATTTCCCAAATATATTGGGGTGACTTTCCTGGAAATATGTACGTCTTCATCCCTCTTAAAACTCTTAATAAAGCTATTATTAAAGGCAAATTTGAAAAATATGAAGTTACTTAAAATGATAATGTTATTTTTTAAATATTAAAATATCTTGAATAAATATGAGTCACAAAAATCAGCTTTTAATTATTCAACACCTGTTTGTTGGGCATTTATTCAATAAAATATATTGAACATCTTTATGTGACATTCAGTGCTGCAATTAAGGAATACCAACTAGTGGAAGAAAGAGGCACTAATACAGATAATTAAAAAATAATATGGTAAATGCAATTAATTTATTCACTTATATGTTGCCTATTGTAGGTAGTAGTTATACAGAGGCTAGAAATCAAACAAAACCCTGGCCTGATTCTGCTTTTCATGTAGTTTAGAGTGTACATTTTGTAAATAAACATAATTAAGAACAGATCATTTTTGTGAATGAACATGGCTGGTGCTATGAGTGAGTTTAGGAGGATATAAGTGAAATTAGGGACAAGAAAAGCTTCTCTGAGAAAATATTTCAGCTGAGGTCTGATGAATGGGTGTTAGACAAAGAGTAAAGGAACCAATAATCTGGGCAGAGGGAAGAGCTTGTTTGTCTTGAAGGTCCTGGCCTGGGAATAAGCTTGTCTAAATTGAGAATCCTAAAGAGGGTAAGTGTGGCTGGAGCTTGGTGAGTGAAGGTGAGATGTAAGAAGCTGAGACTGGAGAGGTGGGAGGGGCCAGAGCATGGAGGGCCTGGGAGACCACATAACTTCCATATGGGGAAGTCATTCAAGAAGTTTCTACAGAGGACTCACATGATCTAGAAGTATGACTTTGAAAAGATCCAGGAAGAGGGGACACCTGGGAAGGGCTCTCTCTCTCTCTCTCTCTCTCTCTGTGTGTGTGTGTGTATGTGTGTGACAGAGAGAGAGAGAGAGAGAGAGGTTTTGTTGAATTATAACCTGTGACACAGGGAGTGGTGGGAAATGAGTTGGAGGGTGGGCCACAGACAGGTCTCAGTGGGTCTTGGTGGGACACATCAGGAGCTTGCATGCTGTGGGAAGGCATTGCATGGTTTTAAGCAGGAGAGTGACCTTGTTCAATTTGTAATTAACAGAGCGAATTGTAGCCATCTTGAAGAATATTGCAATATACCCACCTTTAACTGGCGTAATGATACTAAAGGTGGCCTGGAGCAGATACACTCAAGAAATGTAAAAGTAAAAGGTAAAATTGGCAGACTTCAGTGACTGCCATATATGACAGGCGAGGAAGAAAAAGAAACCAAGGTTGAAGTGAGGTTTCTAGCTTGAGTGCCTGTATGGAGAACACAGGTCAGGAGTGTGTGTGGGGCAGGGGAGGATGATGGCTTTAGCATTGATGTGCCCAGCACAGTGCTAGAAACTGTACTTGACACAAAAGGTCAAGAAAGCAACCAATCATTAAAAATCTAATCTATTCAAGGTACTCTTTCAAACACCTTACTTATTCAGTTCTCCCGACAACAATGTGAATAGGAATTCAAATCTCCTTTACAGATGAAGCAATGAGGTGCACAGAGACTTAGACTCTCTATGACGAAGGTCCCTATACTCATAAAGTTGTAGAAGTGAAAGTCACTGAACTTAGAAGGAGTTTATCATGTGGGAGAGGTTAAGATGCACACACAAACATACGACCTAATAGGATTAAATGCTAAGCTATATGGTTATAACAATAGATGGTGAAGACCCCCAAAAGGGTAAAAACAGAGTGGATGGCAGTATTTGGGAAGTCTGATAGGATGTATGGTACCATGCTGAGAACCTCAGGGATATTGCAAAAGGCAAAGATGGAGTCTCTGGATTATCTGTCAGGGATGTATAGTGTTTAACCCCTTTCAAATGTGTTATATCCCATCAAGATGAGTAAGCAAAACCAGCGGATTTATTCTTGTTTTTTTATATTTGCACATGTTCTTGGCAAATACTTAATTGTGCCATTTCGTTTGAGAGAAAATCCCATTTCTTTAGTGTGCCTAGCCTGATTGTTTTAACGGTTTCCATTGTTTTCAGGAATCGAACATTTCTTGGAAATGGAAAGTGATAAGAGGATGGTTACATAGAAAAATCCCCATATAGTTGAGCTATGCAGTTCCCTGGGCTAGAAAAGTTCATATAGTGATGTCAAAGCTTAGCAATAATTTATATAAACACTGGCCCAAAGCCACTGACCATGGGAAAAGTTTCTGTATAACTACACTTCTGATGGGGTCTGACCCAAAAATGAGGGAGAGAGATAACCTATCTGAACTGGATAAAAACAAGAATTTCATCTGGTTCAACCTAACAGTACTGAAATCATTGCAGAAAAGCAACGGCCGATACTTTTCTGACCAGCTTCAGGAAAACTCTTCCACAACTTCCTTTGGCAGTCCCTTCTATTGTCTTGGAATTCATTCATTCACGGAGTTCTTAGTATTGACCTAAATCCCTCTTGAATTAATTAAAGCCATTTTACTTCTCTTGTCCAGAACAAGCATTGAAAAGGACAGCTTGTCATTACTTGTTTAAACCCCCTTCATCATTTTGAAGACAGTAATGAAATGTCCAGTCAGCCCCTTTTCTCTAACTTAAAAGTTCCTTTAGCTTTCCCTCAAGGACCTATTCCCTTTCAATTTTTAGATGCTGTTCGGAAAGACCAGGTAAGTGAACTTGGACAAACACTTAATCTTTCTAAGACTCAGCTTCTTTGTTTGCAAAACGAGGATTTGGAATAAAATCAAATGTTTTCCATCTGCTCTGAAGCTCTTTCTTAGGGGTTTCTGGGAGGGGGTATGGCATGTGTGTGTGTGTGTGTGTGTGTGTGTGTGTGTGTATGTGTGTGTATGAGAGAGAGAGAGAGAGAGAGAAGGCTGATTTCTGCTCTACTGTATTTGTATGCAGTACTTAATTTTTTCAAAGTTATAGATGCTAAATTATCCTTTTGTATCCATTCTTCCCCCCTTTCCCCTCTCTTTCACTTGAGTTCACACTCACATACATATACACTCAAAAGGAAAAATTAAAACCAAACTGTTATAAATAGCATTTTTAAAAATCCTAAATAAATTAACAAACAAAACCCAGGAGCATATTTAAAGACTAATATACTATGATCAATTTAAATATAAAAATTAAAAAATTATCTAATTATAATTTATTAATATAGTATAATTTTTATACTCTTGTAATACTCTCCAAAGATACTGAAAGTGAATGTAATAATTTTAATATTCCTTCTTTATTTTAAAAACCTCTTAAATAGGACTAGATAGATGGATATTTTCTTATTATGATATATATTTATATATCCCAACCAACAAACCTGCCATATGACTAACGAAGGAGAACTAGAAGCAGTCCCAATAAAGTTATGAACAAGTTGAAAATGTCCAGTTTTACTATTAGTATCTAACATAGGACTGGAGGTATCAATCAACAAATATGAAAAATCAGGTTGGGAACTTGAGCAGCCCGATGGCAAGTCCTATGTAAAGCTATTATAATTAAGAAAGATATAGACATTGGAACAGGATAGAGAATACAGAAGCATCCACAGATACATGGAAATCTGGAAAATGACAAAAGTCACATTACAGATCAGCAAAGAATGGATTATTTAATAAATGGTATCTGGTCAGGTTGCCAGACAAAATGCAGGATGTCAGTTAAATTTGATTTGCAGATAAACAACAAATAATTTTTTGGCATAAGTGTGTTCAAAATATTGCAAAGGACATGCTTATACTAAAGTATTCATTTTTATGTGAAATTCAAATGAAACTGGGTGTCCTGTGTTTTTATTTGCTAAGTCTGGCAACTGTAGTACCAGGCCAATATGTTATTCACATGGACTAAAGTAAAGATGGACTCCTACCTCATTTTCTATACAAAAATACATTTTAAATGAATCAAGGTCTTAAATGGAAAAGGCAAAAACTTAAAATACAAGGAAAAATTTCATGACCTCAGAATAGGGAAGAATTTCCTAAATAAGACTCAGAATGTAACCTATTTTTTGGAGGAGAAGATATATAAATTTGACCACCTTAAAATGACATATTTCTTTTTTCTCAAAAAATACTCCAAAAAAATGAAAAGAGAGCTATAAACTGAGAGGAAATTTTTTTGTAAGACATAATCAAAAAGCATTACTATTCAGAATATATGAAAAATTTCTAAAAATCAGAAATATTTCAATGATAAAAAGACAACAAAAAAGAAAAATGCAAAGGACAGAAAGAGGCAATTTTTTAGAATAAGAAGCACACAAGGCCAATAATTGTGAAGATATGCTAAACATCATTAATAATCAGGAAAATGCCAATTAGAGACATCATTTTACACCATCAGATGGCAAACATTAAAAAATAATCTGATTGTGATATTACACAATGTATATACATATTTAAATGATCATGTTCTAGATCTTCAATGTATATAATCTTTATTTGTTAATTAAATATTTTAAAATTTAAGAAAGGAAAACATTGGACAATATTACATTTTGGCAAGAATGTGCAGCAATGGGAACATAAACACATTTCTGGTGGTTGTGTGCTTTAGCAAAATCACTTTGGAAAACCTTTGATTCTACCTGGACAAGCTGAACAAGTGCATATACCCTACTTAAAGCAATTCCACTCTCATGTGTATGTATTCCAGAGGAACTCCTGAACATGTTTATCTGAATATGTACACAAGAATGTTCAAGCTAGTCTTATTTGTAACAGGAAAACAAAAACAAAAAGAAAATAAATCTAGATATCTACAAAGAGTATATTGAATACATAAATTGTGATGTATTGTTACAAAAGAATACAGTACAGTGGAGAAAATGGTCAAAATACAACTACTTCCTACAAAATGGGTAAATCTCAAAAGTATAGTGATGGGAATAAATAAGCAAGTCACATACTGATTTCCATTCCTTTGGATATATATGCAGAAGTAGGATTGCTGACATATAGTAGTTCTATTTTTAGTTTTTTGAGTAACCTCCATACTGTTTTCCAAAATGGCTGCACTAATTTGCATTCCCACCAGCAATGTGCAAGGGTTCCCTTTTCTCCACGTGCTCACTAATATTTGTCATCTGTCTTTTTGATAATAACCATTCTAACAGGCACAAGGCGGTATCTCGTTGTAATTTTAATTTGCATTTCTCTGATGATTAGAGATGTTGACCTTTTTTTATATATCTGTTGGCCATTGATATATTTTCTTTTGAGAAATATCTGTTTATATCTTTTGCTCATTGCCAAACAGGTATCTGCATTCCTATGTTTATTTGGGCATAATTCACGGTAGCCAAAATATGGAAACAACCTAAACGCCTGTCAATGCATGAATGGATAAAGAAAATGTGGTATATACAGAAAATGGATTATGATACAGCCTTAAAAAAGAAAGACAATCTGTCATTTGCAACAACATGGATGGAACTGGAGGGCATTATGTGAACTGAAATGAGCCAGGCACAGAAAGCCAAATGCTTTATTTCACTTACATGTGGAATCTAAAGTCAATCTCATAGAAACAGAGAGTAGAAAGGTGGTTACCAGAAGCTGGGGGAGGGGAAAGGATAAGGAAGGGGAAGATGTTGATTAAAGGGTACAAAGTTTCAGTTAGACTGGAGGAATAAGTTTTAGTGATCTATTGAACTGCATGGTGACCACAGTTAATAATAATGTATATTCCAAAATTGCTACAATAGATTTTTCATGTTCTCATTACAAAAAGTGATACATTGGTGAGGTGATGGATATGTTAATTAGCCTGATTGAATCTTTCCATAATGAATATATAGATTAAAACATTACATTGTACCCTATAAACACACAATTATTTGTTATTTAAAAATGTTTTAAAAAGCAAGACATACAATATATACAGTATGATTCAATGTACATAAAGCTGAAAATCGGAAAAAACAAAATCACACACACACATGCACTAAAATGCAAGGGCATTAGTATTACTACAAAATTCAAGGCAGTAGTTACTTCTGGAAGGGACACACAAGAGCTACAAATGAATTGGTGGTGTGCTATTTGCTTGGGGAGTACATAGGAATTTATTTTATTTTAAAATTATTATTATTTAAAATGTACAGGTGTGTTATAATGTGCTTTTGTATGGGCATAATGTATTTTGGAATAAATGAAAAGAAAGTGATCAAGTTACTATTTTATTTTCTAGAGAGTGATTGTATTCTTAGAAGATTCCAGGCCGGGCGTGGTGGCTCACGCCTGTAATCCCAGCACTTTGGGAGGCTGAGGCGGGCAGATCATAAGGTCAGGAGATCGAGACCATCCTGGCTAACACAGTGACACCCCGTCTGCACTAAAAATACAAAAAATGAGCTGGGCATGGGGGCGCCCATAGTCCCAGCTACTCGGGAGGCTGAGGCAGGAGAATGGCATGAACCCGGGAGGCAGAGCTTGCAGTGAGCTGAGATTGTGCCACTGCACTCCAGCCTGGGCAACAGAGTGAGACTCCATCTCGAAAAAAAGAGAAGATTCCAGAGGATTAAAATACTGAGAGTTCAATGGGGTTGGATAAAAATAAACATGCAAAATATAATTACTTTTATTTGTTAATAATTAACCTGTTTAGAAAGCATCTTTAAACAATTTAATTTCTTATAAGAATGAAATCATTAATATTCCCAGGAATAAACCTGACAAAGGATGTGTGACATTTATATGAAAAACACTGTAAGGGTTCACTAAAGGGTTTAAAGTTCTGAATGTATGTAATTTATGACAAGTAAAAAAATACTTGTCAACTTCTAATAGGAGCCCTCTCTGAACCGCTTCATTACATCTGTACCTCAAACCTAATGAAGAGGAATGCTGATCCAGTTGGTGGGACTCACGTGGACTGATTAAGTCACTTTTTCTGAGGGTGGAGCTTTGAGAGAACTGGAAATTTTTTATTTGTCTGCACATGCAGTGAGAACATAAAGTGGCCCCAATTTTATTTTTTTCCATCAAGCTTGGCCACTTCTCTTTCTTTCACTGGGTCTCTCTCTTCTATCTTAGCTGGTTTTACTTCAGATATTGCTTTCAACAACTGGAAAATGTGTTTTCTCTTTCCATGTATCTCTCCAGATCCTCTTTCTGTAGTGCTGATGGGAGTGACATATCATCCCACTGGCATAGCAAGGTTTGGTATTAATATTTGGGGTTTATTATCAGTTGGTGGTGGGAGCTGGGAATGGTGGTGCAACAAAGAGCAAGAGGACTGGTGACACGTGGCATGAGCAGAGCAGATTCTTCTTTGATGCTAGGCCATTCACACTGATGTAGCTTTAAAGAGGATATCCCCACTTGGTCCAGATGAGCTTACCAGAAGTCTGAATATGGTGCAGGGCCAAAGTGTCAGCTAATAATAAAGTATTATTTTTCCTTGTTTGGGAAAAAAGGGTTGATTCTGCCAAGGCAGAATTCAATTCTTTTCCACCAATATCTCATCTTATTTTCTAATGATATGTTCCTGAATAGGAAGATGCAGAATTACAAAGATTCTCTCCAAGTAAAACCATAAGTTTAATAAAATCTTAATAATGTTCCCAACCAGTTGTTTTTTATCTTGCAAATCTGATCAAATTGTTTATCTTGAAAAATAAATGTAAAAGAATACCCAGAAACTGTAGAGGAAAAAAGAATAATAAGAGAATAGTGTTAAAAATTATAAGCACATACCCTAAATATACTGTAATTAAAATTGTAGTATTGCCTAGAAATAGACAAATAGATCAATGGGTGGAATAAAAGACCTAGAAACTACACATATATAGGGGCCATATACTATAACAGATGGCAAATGAAATTAATGAGAAATTTAAATAAGAAATATCACCATTACAATTGGATAACAGTTTAGGGAAAAATAGGTTAGATAACTACCACTATAGTAAAAAATAAATTATAAGTAGTTTAAGGATTTAGACATACATATCATGTAAATTGCAGGAGGAAAAGAGAGAACATTTTTACAATCTTGAAGCAAGGATCATTTTCCTTAGCATGTTGCCAAGGCCTGAATATATAAAAGGAATGACTTATTAAAAACATATGAATGGAAAAAGAGGCCATAAATAAAGATGAAAGTCAAGAGATAAGTCGGAAAATATATTTATAAAAGGGGTTAATGCCCATAATATAGCAAAAAGATTAAAACAAAAAAACAACAAAAAAAGAGAAAAAAAATCCCAGTAGAAAAAAGTGCAAAGTATTACACAGGCAAATCACAGTGTGGGGTAAAGTGGGGAAGGTTAAGCCACAGGTCAAGTGTTTCGTGTGAGCTCCCCACTCTTTACCAAGTGAGACTTAAGAGGGAAGAAATAAATTATTCCCTTCATCCACTTGACAAATGCTTCTTATTTACATTCAAAGTCTTCCAAGACAGTTGACATATTGTCACGACTTTCTTTATAACCTTGATGCTGAGGATTTATTGTTCTCTCTTCCCTAGGCTCCAGGTCTGTTATTACCAAATATCAGGTGGACATTCTCTTTTGAATATCTTGTAATCATTTTTAAATGTCCAAAATTCAATTCAGCATTCATAGGATCATTTACATGAGTTTTCTACAAGAAAATTAATGTCTCATGCTGTATTAGTTTTATTTATTGCAGCTGAAGAATTTACCCCCCAAACTTAATAGCTTAAAACACTCAGCTCCTGTCAGTTTGGAATCTGGAGGCAGTTTATGTAGATGCCTCTTCCTCAAGGGAGTTCACTCACAAGGCTACAATCAGTGTGTTGAGCGGAGCTGAAGTCTCATCTGAAGGCTTGACTGGAGGAGAGCCCATGATTGCTTCCACGTTCACTCATGTGGTTGTTGGCAGAACTCAGATCCTTGGGGATTGTTGGGCTGAGACCTCCCTCAGTTTTTTGCCATGTGAGCATCTCCATAGGGTAGACAGCATCATTGCTGCTAGCCTCCCTCAGAATAAGTGAGTGAGAGAGTGAGAAAAGGTGCCCAAGAAAAAAGCCACAGTACTTAGTATCTAACATCAGAAATTAAGTCCTATCATGTTTGCTGTATTCAGTTGGTTAGAAGTGAGCCACTAGGTCCAGCTGACAGTCAAGGGAAAGGATTACACAGGGTATGGATCCCAGGAGGCAGTTCTTTGGGGCCATCTTAGAGGCTGCCTACCTCAGATGCTAAGGTATCCAGGAGAAGTAGTGATACAGGTGTGATCTGAAGTCCAAGTAGATGGACTGGGCTGGATATTACAAGGCTCCAAGGCATACACTGGAGCAGGGGCAGAGACAGAGCTCACAGTCAAGGGTGGCAGGAGGGCACCAGTAAAAGTAGAGTACACACAAGTTAAAACTTAGGGTTCAGAGAAGCTATGAGAGAACAGGTGTGTGTAAAAATTCAGACCACCATCTTAAGATTCACGGCTCAGGCAAACAGAACCACAGCACAGCTGAGGTTTGACTCTGATTTTTGAACAGATAGGACAGGTTTATGGGCAGCCATTGAATGGTGTGGGCCAAAAGATACAGGCTGTTCTGATGGAAAATTCTGTAGGTGCTATTATCACAGGGAGCTTTGTTTCTCAAGGGAGGGAACTTTCAGAGCTCTGATGTTTATTATCTTCCCTCCTGAACCAAAGTTTTTTTTTGTTTTTTTGTTTTTTCAGCGTCACTGATTCTATCAAGGGTGCCTTAATTCTCCTTATGGCTTGGTCCCAAACCCTTTGGCTCCTCTTTTCATTTTCCCCTCCCATATTCAATTCCTCTCAAGTAATTATTTAAGGAAAAGTATGAAAGTGGCAGCCAGTAATCTGTGGAATTTGGGCAGATTATGCAATCATTAATTTCAATAAACATTAATTGGGCACCTTGCTATGTATCAGGTGGGACCTATACTGTCTAGCCACTGGCCACATGTGGCAACTGAGGACTTCAAATGTGATTAATGTGACTAAGGAACTGAAATTCTAATTGTTTTAAATTTAGAAACAGAAATAGTGTAACATTTTTCTATTAAGATAAATTTATTGTTTTGATAGGACTACATTTTACTATGACCAATGAAAATTTAGTATCCACATTGAGATATACTATAAATGTAAAACACACATGGGTTTTGAAGACTTGGTATGAGAAAATCATTTTTTATACTGATTACATGTTGGAATATAAATATTTTGACTATATGGTATTAAATAAAATATATTATTATAATAAATTTCACCTGTTTTTACATGTAGACACTAGAAAATTTTAAATTACATATGTAACTTGTATTATATTTCTATTGGATATGTCAGTTGGACTATATGACTTCTTTACCTTTTTTTTCCTTAAAATTACTAGATGTTAAAAAGTCTTTGCAGTTTTTAATCTCAAAATATTTGTATAACCTTCCCTATACATGTGTTTTTGCAACCACTGATCTCACTGATCTCCAGGATGAAGAAATTTGTACAACACAAAAAAATTAGAAGTAAAATCTTTGTTTTACTTCTAAATACTTCCTAAGAAACTCTCAATTTACAACTGAACACCAAGAGGAATTTCAAGTAAATATTGAGAAGTTGTAATGGTATTTGTCACAGTGTATGAATTGTGTTTGATGCTTTCTTCTTAAATTGTCAGCAGACTTTAAGAATCATATTCATTGAAATTTGAGCAAATTACCAGTAGATGATGGCCTTGCGACTTTTCCACAGGGAGGACTTTTAGACTAGCTTCATTTTTTTAAGATGGTAAACTTTATGCTGCCAAATACTGAATAACTATACGTTAAGTGATTATAAAATTAAACTTACTCTGCTCTCAGATGCAAATATCATGAGTGTCTTTCATGTGTCCACTAAGAAATCTGTGTCTTATAAACACACACCTGCTCCTTTCTTCTTATTTCCCAGCTTGGGCAGGGCCAAGTAGCTGTTCTCTGCTGCTTTGTCCCCACTTTGGTTCTTTGTGAAGAATTTACTGAGTGTCCATATCCTCTGTCTAGTTCCTGGGCCTTGGTAGTTTACCCTGCAAGCTCTTTGCAGGTTCCCCTCATCTCTTACCATGATAAGGCCCTATGGCAGCCTTTCTGGATCTCAGCTCATCCATTTTCCCTCCTCCCCACCCCTCCCTCCATGGAAGAATGTAGAATCTTCTCTGGGTTGCCCACCTGAGAGCTAGAGAGGTGGCTCTCTCCTTTGGCCGGACTTGTGTGGCCTCTTTACATGGCTAGGCCTGCCCCATGTTGTCACAGATTCGCACCCTGCTCAGTGGATTCCTCCCAGGGAACCAAACAGGAAGCAGAGCAGGTGCACCTCTGTCTTCAGCCTTCCCGCCCACTCATCTAATATTCCCTCTTTAACATCCTCTAGATCAAATGCTGGAGAAAGGACACTAGGACTCATGTGTCCCACCCCCTTTTTCCTCTCCTGACTTTCTCCTCCTAACTGCCCGTGCCGCCAATCACTCTCCCTGCCCTCTCCCACTGACTGGATGGATGGGGCTTTTGTTTCATGCACCTTTCACTCTAGTTTTATGTTCTTTATATCATATGTTCCTACTTCACAATCTCAAGATGACATCGGAGCCTTAAGGCAGATGCAGATGGGAAGAAGATCAACTTACTCCTAAGAGTAGTTATATCAATAAAGACTTAAAAATATTGTACATGAACCAGATGTATTTTCATACAATTTTCTAAAATGTTCTAGAAACAGAAAGGGCCATTTTGAACATTTTTTTTTGAGAGAAGAAAAGGGAAGAATTATGTCCAAAATAGGATTAAACAGACTTTTAAATATCTCTTCAGTATTCTCAGACATGTGGTAGCTCATATAAAAATTGTTCCTCTTGGTCAGTAGTATTTTGTAGCCTCTCCACTGCATGAGGTCACAGCTTGCCCAAAGAATCAAAACCTTTCTTTTCAGTTTAGAAAACTAGGTATTCAGCCTTATCTAAATGGGCTGTCTCTGTCCCCTACAGATATAATTATAATAAGATTTCATTCTCTGCTTTTCCTAAGTTAAAACTAAAATCACAGGTCAAATATATGTCTATTTCTCCTTTATTCTTTGTTCCCAGAACTTTTCTTTTTCTGTGAAAAGGATTCTGGGGCAAAGATGAGATATACATGATGGTTTATGATTTAGACTCTGATCTCCCCTATCAGATTCTATTTTCTCTGATCCTCTCCTAGTTTATAAACACACATAAACATGTCTGAGTTTGGCTGGAATATTTTATTCAAAAAGGAAGTTAATTTTATCCTTTGGTATCTACTAAAAATATCATACTTTACAAAAAAAAAACTTTCTTGTTTTTCGTAACATTGAAATTTATTTTAAAGGAACAGATTTTTATAGTTAAATCAGCTGAGCTCCAGTATTACAAATTGAAATGGGGCAATAGCTAATATTCGAACAGTATCTAGAATCTGTTATACTGAAAAGTGCTCCAGATTGGGAATCAGGAGAAAAGGGTTGTAGTGCAGCCCTGCTATCATCACATATGTATCTGTGAACAGCTCATTTCATTTTGCTGGGCTCCAAATTACTCCCTCTATAAAATATAAAGTTACAGTAACTTTTCTTCTAAGGTCTATATTTTGATAAAAATCTGTGATTCTAATATATAGAGAAGGAAAGTGACCAAATCTACTGAAAAAAATAGACTAACATTTCCACCAGCAACTCCCACTTCTAACTATGCCCTTATATGTTTTCTGCCAAATCAACAAGGGATATGGACTGTCTGGCAGAGTCACTAGGACAAAGGATTAAAGGAAGAAAAAAGGATCCAGATGTTTCCATTGGGGTAATTGAATTCTCAGATACATCTAATTCAGATGAGCTGTATCCATGGACAATTGAGCCAAAGACATAAAAGTGAATCTTAAAATTCAACTGGGTTTTCATGATACCACTTCCCATTTAGCACTCTAATCAATATTATTCCCTCACATGTCTATGATGACATGGTAGGAGTCAAGGGGAAGGACACCCTTAATCAAAAAGCAAATTAAAATCTCCATGCCCCCAGTGATTTCACACCAGAATTTGTTGGGTGCTCACTGAGTACAGAGTACTGTTTTAAGTGAGATGAGGAAGGGATACAAAAGTAAGACTAATGGTACTGCAAAAAGTTCTCAATCTAGTTGAGGAAAATGTGTACAGTAACAATAAACTTTATGACCTACTTCTAAAAAATCACATAATGGCAACTGTCTTTATCTGTGCATTGAATGTTTCCTTTAATTCTTTGAGGTTAGGCTATCATAAAAATTTAATTAATTAAACCAAGAAAAGAGGTTTAATTAACAACGCATAATTAACAACCCCAAACTCATATCATACTTAGAAAATTTGATCTTCATCTACCAAGTCTGTTAAATTCTGTGGTAGATTTTAGGCCTAGGAAATAAATAAGGAACCAGAGCCAGCAATAAAGAGGATGAGAATATAATTTATCATTTGAAACTTTTGGGAGTGAAGGGGCACTTTTAATAATTACACAGTTATGGTAATGATCATGGCAAGCTTAAACTGAGCCTGCTTTGATTAAACTGGAATATATGGATGCCTTTTTGATAAATAAAATAGACTTGTCTCAGGAGTTGACATCACTGGAATAAGATTTATATAGGATCAGAATGCTGAGGCAAGCAGTAAAATGGAACTCCAGAACCTGCCTGGCTGAATGCTTCTGCCAAGCACATTTCCAGGCTGGAAAATCTAAGGTGACCTTTGTCACTTACCTTCCCTTCTATTCATTTTAAAAATAAGCCTTCATTTATTGTTTATCGAACACCTATTTGAAGGAATGGAGTGAATACAAAAGTTAAAAGTACACTCCTGTTAAGGAGTTGGTTGCTGGTGTGGACAGATGGGACTTGCATGTAATTGACAATTCTTAGGTATGTCATCGGGCACTATGGGATAAATTGCCAAACAAATTGTACAGACAATGAGTTGAAAGGTAGGCAGAGGGAGAAATCACATTAGGATGGCAGAGAAGGTAAGGCTTTAGGAAAAGCTGTGGGATTGAAGTTGGGTCTTGAGAGAGAAGGTGGAAATTTACAGAGTGAGTGGCACATTATGCTTTCCATCTTCTTTTCTAATCAGCAAATAACAAGCTATTAAATACAACAAACAAACAACAGCAATAACAACAAGGATAACAAAAACCCTTGCAATTTTTGTGGCACTCAAAGTGTTGTCAGCTCTACTCTGTAGATGTTTTATAAATAATTAAGAGAAGGATGAATTTCTCTATAGAAAAATAGACTAAGGACATGAAAAGGCAATTAATACAAGAAGAAATGTGAAAGGCCAGTCTACATTTGAAAATTTATTCACTTATTAGTATGAAAGAGGTGAAAAAAACTTGACAAACTAACTGGTGGGAGTAGGTAAAGAGAATGGTCACTCTCAGGACTTTTAGTAGAACAGCGTACATTGAGATAATGTTTTTGAGTCAGTTTAGCCATATGTATCAATAGGTATATATTCTTTGGTTCAGGAATACTACTTTTAGAAATTTGTGATAAGGATATAATTATGTAATTGTACAAAGATGTTCGTGCAAATGTGTTTAACATAGCACCATTTATGTTAATGTGAAAAATTATAACCAACTAATAGTACATTGATAGGATATTTGCTTAATAAATTTTGGTACAAATAGTAGAGCACATAGTAGAGCTCTTGACTGTATGAGGTGATGGATATATTCCTTAGCTTAACTGTGGTCATCATTTGACAGTGTATGCATATATCAAAACACCATATTGTACCCTATGTACAATTTTTATTTGTCAATTATACCTCAATAAAGTTAAAAATAAATTTTGGCACATTCATACAATAGAGTAATGCATAGTCACTGAGAAGGTTAATGTACAAAATATTCATTAAGATATTTTAAGTGAAAAAAATTAGACTGAAAATAACATGTGAAATAAAGGTCACGTTTATGTCTCAGGATTTTTGTCCAAATATTAACAATAATTATCTCTAAGTGGTAATTGTAGCAGCAGTACTAGTAGTCTTTTTTTTTGAAGGGGTGATTTAGGTGTGTTTTAATTTTATTTTTATAGTTTATATTATATTGTTTGAATTTTACTCAATGAGCATGTGTTGTCTTTATTACTAGATTATGCTATTAAAACAATTAAAAGTATTTTGAGGAAACTGTCTTGCTGATTTGATAAGCAATGTCCGTATAATAGGCACAGAAACACATTTTCAAAGGTTGTTCCTTCTAGAAATCCTCAACAATCTATTGGTATTCCCTTAAATCATGATTTAACACAAAGAATTCTGAGAAGATTTATGTCTCTAGATGTCTGTCTTGATTCAGGGATCTATTTTTGGCTGTCTAGATGTGTGAACGTTTAAGCCATTTCATCCAATATTGTTTCTGTAACTGAACTTTTGGATAAAATATTGAATTGCAGTGAACTTGAGATTCTATTTCGTGACAGCTCCCTGCAGTGCATCTCAGTCTATATAGGAGGGATCTTTAAAAAGTTCATGGAAAATGCATATTATTTAAAAAAAAAAAACTATGTGTGGATTTCAAACTTCTTTGCACCAAAATAAACGTGTGCTAACTTGTTATAACATGTCTGAACAGGATCTAGTTTGAAGGATTAAGAAGGATAAGACATCAGTTTGAAAAGAACCCCATCAGAACAACATGAATTCTGCTAAAATTGAAGCGAGAACAAACATCAAATTTATGGTGAAGCTTCAGTGGAAGAATAGTAAATCACTGATGCTTAACAAAAAGTTAATAGGACAATATCCCAGAGAAATCGGTAGTTTACGAACAACTCATTTTAAGAAGGGATGAGATAATGTTGAAGATGAAGTCTGCAGTGGCAAAACATATCAATTTGTGAGGAAAAAATTAATCTTTTCTGTACCCTAATTGAAAACAACTAATAACTGCAGAAACAATAGCCAATACCACAGACATCTCAATTGGTTCTGTTTCCACTATTCTGACTAAAAAATTAAAACTGAGCAAACTTTCCACTTAATAGGTGTCAAAACCATTGTGCCTAGATAACCTGAAGACAAGAGCAGAGCTTTCAATGGAAATTTTTAACAAGTGGAATCAAGATCCGGAAGTATTCATTTAAAGGACTGTAACAGAAGATGAAGCATGGCTTTACCAGGATGATCTTGAAGATCAAAGCAATGGCTACCAAGAGAGGAAAATGGTCCAGAGTAAAAGCAGACTGGTTAAGAGCAAAGGTCATGGAAAGCAGACTGGTTAAGAGCAAAGGCATTTTCTAGTTTGCTTTCTGGAGGGTCAAATAATGATAACATCTGCTTATTATGAGAGTGTTTGGAGAAAGCCAAAGCTGTAGCAGAAAAACACCCAGGAAAGCTTCACCAGAGTGCTTCTTTACCACAACAGTGCTCCTACTCATTCCCCTCATCAAACCAAGGCAATTTTGTGAGCATTTCCATGGGAGATTAATAGGCATCCACCTTATGGTACTAATTTGGCTCCTTCTTACTTCTTTTGGTTTACTCATCTTAAAAAATCTTTAAAGGGCACCCATTTTTGTTTCAGCTAATAATATAAAAAAGACTGCATTGATGTGTTTAAATTCCAAGGATCCTCGGTTCTCTAAGGGTGGACTAACTGGCTGGTATCATTGCTTACAAAAGTATCTTGACCTTCATGGAGCTTATTTTGAGAAATAAAATTTATATTTTTATCTTTATCTTTTAATTCCATTTTTCCATGAACTTTTTGAAGTCCCTTTATATAGTTGGTTGTCTATGAAGCCTTATGTCTTAGTTATCATTCCTAAGGATAGGATTAATATTCTTTTTTTGAAGCTAAGGACTATTACTGTCAGGAGAACATGGCTAGGTAGAAGGTCATCCCACCTCCCCTCTTAAACAAGGACTCCTTAGCAAGGCTGAGCTTTTCTGCAGAAAAGAGTTCTGGATGTTATTCAGGGTGCCAATAAATTTACAGTAAAGGTACTACTGTTTCAATCATGTAATAGCGTAAAAATAGCTTTGGTTTAAAATGTTCTAAGGCAGTTATAAACATGCTCACCTTGGCCAAACCACTGTAAACTCTTGGTTAAGTATACATATAAAATGAAAGGTTCCCAATGAGCAATGCTAATTCTGTATTTATCCTCCCAAATACATTGTATGGCTAGATAACTAAATGTATAGATGGGTTGTTATAGTTATTTATGAAACAGAAGAAAAAAATCTTCAAAGAAGAATAATTATATTTTAGAATAATGAATATGTCTGCAATCCTATTTTCTGGTGACAATTACCTACAGAAGTCAGTAATCTGCTAAATCCATTCCTAATTTAAGATAGTAAAATACATTGTTTGCCTTTTTAAAGCAGTTTTACCTGGTCTTTGTAGTGGGAGTTACAATCTGGTTGGGCCAACTAAAGTTGTACAAATAGAGCAACTCAAATAAAACAAAATAAAACTGTTTAAAAATTAAAACCTAAGGCCTATGGCACAACACAAATTTTAGGAAAATCTCAAATGACAATGAATTTTAGAAAAATACACACACACACACACACACACACACACACACACACCAGATTATCAAGTTCTATTTATTCTAAAGTTGCAGAAAAAGGATCTCCAGGTGGTAAAGCCTGAGCATGCCTATTTTTAAAGCACCAAGGCAATTCCAATAGGTAGCCAGGTTGAGAACAATTGTCCCAGCAGGCAAGCCATCTGGCCTCACTTGGTGTCCTTGGCAAATAAAAGGTGAGCCCTCCATTGCAGGACTTGTAAACTAATAAGCAGTTGAAAATAGTATTGGGTTTGGAAGCAAATAACACTCGGAACAAACTGCTCAAAAAAACCCCAAGGTCTCTGAGGCTAGTCATTTTTGTGTATATGTGAAAAAAATATGTTTTTGTTTTCTGGAAAATTTCTTGCTACTTCTTACAAAAGCAATGCATGTTTACTATTGAAAATTTGAAAATAAACTATAAAAGAGCACAAGGGAGATTTTAAAATTACCTGTAATTCCATTAGCCAGATATTACCACAACTTTGTTTATATCCTTTCATACTTTTTATATAAATGGAAATATATTGTATATTCGATTTTGTAATATGCTTTTTAAAATTAGCAATGTACCACGAGCTCTTTCCCTTATTAATATTCTCCAATAAAATGATATTCAAGGGCTACAAAACATTTCATTCCATAATTAGCTTTATTGTTTTTCTATTTTAGCTTTTCAATTTATGACCAAAATAATCCTGCAATGATCTTCCTTGACCAAAACTCCATATGCACCTTTTGAATACAGATCCTCTTTGACTCATGATGGGTTTATATCCCAATAAACCCATTGCAGGTTGAAAATATTGTAAGTCAAAAATGCATTTAACAGACCTAACCTACTGAACATCCTAGCTTAGCCTCGCCTACCTTAAACATGCTCAGAACACTTACATTAACAGTTGGGCAAAATCATCTAATGCAAAGCCTATTTTATACAAAAGTGTTGGATATCTCAAGAACTTTATTGAATACTGTGCTGAAAGTGAAAAACAGAATGATTATATGGGTACTCTCTAGGTACAGTTTCTACTGAATGTATATTGCTTTCACATCATGATAAAGTTGAAACAAGTTGAACCATAAGGTGGGAACCATCTGTACTTCCTCAGGAGTGCTAGAGTTGGGGTCATTGGATTAAAAAATAAATGTTTACAAGGCATTTCATACATATTGTTCAACTATCCTTTGGGAAGGATATATCAATTTTACATTTTTGACCACAGTTTCCAGTCCATAAATTCTTACCAGTATTAAATATGTTATAATTGTTGTTAATCTGATAGGTGACAATATGTCTTAATTTGCATTTCTTTGAAATAACTTCCAAAGATATTTAGTATTTCGTTCATTGTTACTGGTCACTTATATTTCTTGAGAGAACTGCCTGATCATGTTCTACATTTGTTTTTCAGTTAGGGTATTTGTCTTTTCCTTATAGATGTAAACTCTTAGTGTTTCAGAAGTGTAGAATATATTTTTTCATACTTTATTTACTTAAAAAATTTTCTTATGATGTTTTGGGATGTATACAAGTTGATAACTATTTTTTGAGAAGAATTTACAATTCAATTATGTCACTGTAGAAGAGTTAGCTTTGGAAAGATTACCATCTTGGTAAGAATGATGCACTCCCATCCTACACTGCATCACTCCAAGCCTGAAATCTAATAATTGTTCTTGCCTAACAATATATGGTTTAGCAAAGGGTCCCTAACCCTTGGTATGAATTTAACTCAATGTTTTATATCTTCAGGGGCTACTTAGATTTTAAGCTTTGTCCCTAGTTAAACACTGTACCCTGTTAAAAAATGTTGGTCATTGAAGAATAGCTGCAATTCTGTAGTTATTTATTGAACAAGTCTGATGTAAAAGTCCCTAAATAAATATTAATCTGCCTATGTGTAAGTGTGAACATGCTGTACTGCAAATCATCTTTTAAAAAAAACTTATGAATGAAAATGTATGCCTTACTTATTTGAGTATGAAATAAGATTTTATGTTTATGTAGAGCATTACAATGAAAAAACCCCACATTCACATATTATTTCTTTTGATCCTCAAAAACTGATGAAGTAAACAGAGCAGTAATGCTCACCATAATTAAACTGATGAGGAAACTGATATGAAAATGCAGGTTGACCCATCACAAATTCAGTGCTTAGTGAAGGAACTGGTATTTTTTAAAAGCTTCTGAACATCAGAAAAGACAAAGAAGGCTGGGTGCGGTGGCTCAGGCCTGTAATCCCAGCACTTTGGAAAGCCGAGGCAGGGTCAGGAGTTCGAGACCAGGCTGACCAACATGGTGAAACCCTGTCTCTACTACAAATACAAAAACTAGCAGCTGGGAGTGGTGGCGTGCACCTGTAATCCCAGTTACTCAGGAGGCTGAGGCAGGAGAATAGCTTGAACCCCAGAGGCGGAGGTTGCAGTGAGCCTAGATTGCACCGCTGCACTTCAGCCTGGGTGACAGAGCCAGACTCCTTCTGAAGAGGAAAAAAAAGAAAAAAAAAAAGAAAAAGAAAGAAAGAAAGAAAGAAAGAAAGAGGCAAAGAAGCCAAAGCAAAGTTGAAAGAAATAAGCGAGAGAATTTCCCAAACTCTAAGTGAAGCATGGGTGTGGTTGAGTTTGAATGCAGCTGCAGATTTAATGGAATTCTTGGTTTTCTTTTATTATCTAAATTTTAGGGCCTGTCCATTTGTTTGCAATGTTTTAAACACGGAGATTGAGATGGCTTCTTGGAGGGGTCAGTGAGGCTTGGACAAGACTCATATTTGACATACGGCAGTGAAAGGGTATGCTCTGTTAAAAAGAACCAGATCTAATAGCAGCACTAGGCAAGATGCTGTATGTGGGGATCAGAAGGTATTACATCCATAGAAATCGTACCTGAGAGTGGAACAAGGTAGAGAATGAAAGGCAAGGGAGAGAGAAGAATGCTGTTTGGTGACACCATTGCATACAGACTGATTGGTGAGTGACATGGATAGTTTTTTTCCTCACATAGACCAAAAACAAACAAACAAACAAACAAAAAAAAACGCATAGGGACAAGGTTTAGTAGATTTGAGTAGATAAGAGAAAGATGACTATTTGCCTGTGGCCTCTCTGCTAATCAGCTACTGTAATCATATTCATTCTCTTCTGGGACCCTTACATTTCAATAGCAATTTTAGGATCAAATGCCAAATAGTGAAATTTTGATAGAGATTACATTAAATCTGTAGATTAGTTTGGGGAGTATTGCCATTTTAACAATATTAAATCTTCTGTGAACATGTGATGTTTTTCCATTTATTTATGTTTCCTTCATTCCTTTTAGTAGTGTTTTAGAGTTCTCAGAGTGTAAGTTTTGTACTTTTTTTTGTTGAATTTATTCCTAAATATTTTATTCTTTGTGATGTTACTATAAATAAAATTACTGTCTGAATTTTACTTTTAGATTTTTCATTGCAAGTAAACAAAAATGGAACTGATTTTTGTATGTTAATCTTGTATTCTGAAACCTTGGTGAACTCACTTAATAGTTCTAATAGTATTTTTAGTGGATTCCTTAGGATTTTCTCTCTATATAAGATCATGTCATCTGCAAATAGAGATACTTTTACTTCTTGCTTTTCAATCTGGTTACCCTTTATTTCATTTACTTGCCCAAATGCCCTGGCTAGAACCTTTGGTACAATGTTGAAAAAAAGTGAGAACAGACATTCTTATCTTGTTCTGGATCTATGGCATTCTTTACGCTTGATGAAGTCCCAGCTCAGTGTCCCCTCAGGTGACCCAACCACACCTTGATGAAATGCTCATTTCAGTCAGATGCAATGATATTCTAGACAAAGGATCCTTATTCTTATAGCTGGCATTGCTGACCAGAATGCTCAGAACCAATGGTTGGACACTGCACCATTAAGGGATTAAGACTCAGGCCCTAGTCACAAAACATAGGCTACAATAGATGCTAAAGTATTCTATGCTGTTCATGAAAGGGTAGTGTCTCTAAAGTATTTGAACCAATACATATATCTTTATTTTCATCAATTTAATCTACTTCCACTAGTTTCACTGATGAAAATCCATTTGTAACATTCATTATGCTAATTAGTCAGAGATTTGGGGTTGGTTAAAAATAATAATAGCTGAAGCACCTGTAGTAGTGACATGTGGAGGGTAGATTTTCTGATATAATGCTATCCAACCACCTTTGAAAGTTGAATTCTGAATTAGGACAATTAGCTGTCCCTAGGGTATTGCCTAAATTAACAGAAGACACACATGCACATACACACCTCTTATACTCTCAATGCAGAAATATTTTACAGACATTATAGCAATGTTACAGACATTATAACAATGTCAAATAGGCATTCTTTACTTGGTGTGGCTGAAACAAAACTCCTATTTCCTTCTTAAAGATGTTCTCCTCAGGAATTTTCCATCTCATTAAATTATGCCATCAACATCACCATCCAGGCATGTGCCTAAGCTAAAATCTAGGTGTCAGCCTTGATTTCTTGATTCTCACCTTCTGTAATCAATCCAGTAGAAAGCCCTTTTGATTATGTGTCTAACTCATATCCTAAAGCCATCTCCTTGTTTTCTCCACTATCACCACCTTAGTCCAAATCACCAGATTTACATCTGTTAAAAAACACGAAGTGATGTGCAAGAAGCCTATGCCAGCTCCTGTTGCCACACTCTTACCTCTTTTCTGAATGTCTGACTTAGCCTCCTCACAGGTGTTCTGGCTTTTTCTCCACCATCCCTTCCTCCCACCTGACTCCATTCTCAGAAAAGCAGCCAGAAGGATTGTGTAAACATGTAAATTAGGTTACATCACTTCCCTTATTGAAACCATCCAATGACTTCCAATCATATTTGGAATGAATTCCAGATTCCTTACTCTAGCTGTGAAGTCCCCATGGTCTGGCTCCTGATTATTTCTTTGACCTCATTTCAAACAACCTCCATTCTGCCTGCTATGTTTTGGCCATGGTAGCCAACTTTTTGGTCCTTGAAAATGCCTAACTCATTCTTGCCTTGGGGCCTCTGCACCAGCTGTCTGGCTGGCTATTCTGGCCACAAAGCTCTTGCCTGGATCTTGTAATAGCTGCCTGTTTCTTGTGATTCAGAACTCAGCCTAAATGTAAATTACACATTCTAACTTGGATCCAGCCTGTCATGCTCTACTATATCTGCCCATTTTAATTGTCTGCATTACACATGTTTAGATGTGTGTGTCGTTTCACTGTAGCCAGGATGTAAGCCCCATGACAGCAAATATTGTGCCTGTGTTATTCACCTCTGTATCTCCATCATGGAGAACCATGCCTGGTTCCTGGAGATGCTCAGTAAGTGTTTGTTGAATGAACAAGTGGAAATTTCAGAATGGAGCCTGATATTGTGGTAAAAGGACCATCGCAATTATTCTGCTTGACTGGATTTTTTGGTATCAAATATTGTTCAAATAATGAGTTGTAATCTAGGGCTCAAAACTTCTTTAGGGACAAGAACTAATTGTATGCTATTTGTTGTAATAGAATATAATCAAGATCAATTTTTAAAACATTGTGTACATTATTTGTTTAATTTGTACATCACTAAATGATTTATATCCTAATTTCACTGGGTAGTCCTGCAACTTATCTATTTAACTTTCCTACAGTGTCTGCTCCATCAATTAACCACCCTCTGCACATGAAGCTCTTGGCCAGGATTCCAACAGAATCAGAATCCCCTGTGATACTCCAATAAGGAAACTCATCAGTATTCCTGATTTTAAAAAGAAAAAAATTCACATTGCCTCAAACAAGAATTCTCAGGTGCTAGACTCTTTAATGATATTTTTGGTATTAAATTTTCTCTTAAAAAGGAAAATGTGCCTTAGATTGCAATTACAGGGAGGTGAGGGACTGGAGTAGAGCAGAGTCAGGGAACATAGTACAATTGCACCTGTGTGGGGTGCGCTTTGAATAATAATAACTTGAAATATGAACTCGTCCTGTGCTTTTTTCTTCTTCCTCACTTTTCTCAATACTATATCCTTTATGACCATGAGATGAGTCTGCCATTGACCCCAGGAGAAATGTATCAGTTCATATCCTGGAATCAAAGTGATGGTAGATTGGTAAATGTTTGACAAATGAATGTCCAGGAAAAGAGCCCTGGTTTGTGGTCTTTGCTGGTTTCTGCAGGGTAAATGCCTCTTCAAGCTACCAATGAGGCACCAGTGAATGTGGAGTTAGGAAGCGATGCTAACAATTGTCCCTCATGAGCTAATATGAGCTGGCTCTAACACACCAATGGATCAATGATACAAATTCTTAGAGTTCTTAGCTTCGAGTTCAGCATGTCTGATCCAGGTACAAGACAGAAAAGATTTGACAACAGATGCAATGAGGCTGAACTAATTTCATACCCCATCCCAAGACATAAAACAAACAAAACACAAACCAAAACAAACAGCCAAAGAAACTTTAAGCAGGAGAGAGAGAAGAGGGAGATGTTTAGAGAGAAGTGATATTCTTTAAGAGCAGGTCAGGGTGAGCCTGAGAGGGTAGGGTTTAAAGACATGATGAAAGTTGGAGATGCTGAAGTAGAAGAAATTTGTCCTGCCCAGTAAGAGGGCACCAATTATATTAAAGTTTCCTCTAAGAGGAAGAGGCCCTGGGTCCTGTTAGCCCCCCCTATAACTCCGGGGGTAGGCAGTCTTGCTTATGCTCATCTTGGCACACAGGCAGAATGAGAGAGCCAGGATAGCCATGGCTATCCATGAGCAGACAGAATGCTGCCTATAGCCCAGAGTCTACCTGAGGCCTCAAAAAGTGCCAACCTTCCCTTTGCTTTTCAGTTTCTGTGTGGCTGTAAGAACAGGAAAGGGCTAAAGGGCAGGGGTCAGGATTTGATGATCTTGGGGTCCTAATGCGGATGCTGCAGAGGGCATAACTGTATAGATCCAGAAGATTTTCCAGGACAGCAGGCATCTGATGGAAAAAAGAGAGACGCTACTTTTGTTGTTGTTGTTGTTGTTGTTGAGACGGTGTCTGGCTCTGTTGCCCAGACTGGAGTGCAGGGCGCGATCTCGGCTCACTGCAAGCTCCGCCTCCCGGGTTCATGCCATTCTTGTGGAGAGGCTACATTTTAATTTTCATTTTGCACAGGGCCCTGCAAATTATGTAGCTGGTCCCAGACCTGGGTCTCCCCAAAACTAGCTTATCCTCATTTCCTTAGGATTCTCCCTCACTAGAAGAGCAGGGTAGGAAAGCAGAGAGCAGGCCAGCAGTATCTTTAGAACAACTGTCAGGGTGGCCCTGGGTCTACATTTCCAAACCTCATTCCCTACTATCCTAGCTTCCCAAGACATTTACGCATTCTTGAAGAGCAAAGAGATCAGCAGATGCAAAAACTCAGGAAACAGTATCCTAAAACCCCATCTGCAGATTTAAAGGCCATATAAGTGCAATAAAGCTCCTGGGAAGTCTCCTCAGTAAATAAGATACCTATTTAATTGTGCTTAATGCTTTGATAAACAACTGCATTTGTGCAGATTTTTTTTTTCCTGACCCATGTGTAAACATCCTGAAACAATTTCCCTTAACACTCATTTGAGAAGTGGTGCCCCAGAAACTTGAGAATAATTGGCCACACCTCCCCGGTCTTGGGTGTAGGGATCTAGCAGCCTAGCACTGACTTCCTCTCTGCACTCCTTTTGGAAGTGATGAGCAATGAATCATTAGGTTGCCATGGTATTTAGGAACTAAAAGCGAGCTCACACAGCCTATTTCAGATGTAAACAAGAAAAGAGAGGTCCTTCAAGGTTAAATCATTGTTATAAAGTAACAGGAGCTTGAAGTTGCCCAGTCAAGAGTTAAGTATAAGCAATAATGATAACAGTTAACATTTACTGAACATTTACTGTTCCAGGGGTGTGTTATTTTACCTTTTCACAAACTATAGAGTAAATACCAATGCAGATATATGAAGTAAACACCTGTGGTGGTTCGTATTGTGTGCCAACTTGGTTAAGTTATGGTGTCCAGTTATTTGGTTAAGCACCAGTCTAGAGGTTGTTATGAAAGTATTCTTATTTTTAGACAGGGTCTTGCTCTGTCATCCAGGCTGGAGTGCAGTGGTGCAATCACAGCTCACTGTGGCCTTGACATCCAGGTTACAACCTGTTCTCCCACCTCGGGCTCCCAAGTAGCTGGGACAACAGGTGTGCATCACCATGCCCAGCTAACAAAGTATTTTTTTAAATATGAAATTAACTTTTAAATCAGTAGACTTTGAATAAAGCATATTACCCTCCATAATGTGGGTGGGCCTCATCCAATCAGTTGAAGGCCCTAAAAGCAAAGACTGAAATTTCCTAAAGAAGAAGGAATTCTCCTGAAGACTGCAATGTAAAAACCCTGCCTGAGTTTCCAGCCTGCTGCTCTGGAATTTGGACTCAAGACTGCAAAATCAACTCTTTCCTGAATTCCCAGCCTGGTAGCCCAGCCTACCCTGCAAGTTTTGGACTTGACAGCCTCAAGATCACATGACAATTTCTTAAAGTAAGTATCTCTATCTCTCTCTTTGTGTGTGTATATGTATTTCAGTAGTGGTTCTGTTTATCTGAAGAACCTGACTAATACAACACCCACGACTGATGCTGAGTATTGCTTGCCCCTCCAGATCTACCCTCTACTTCCTTCCACCCCGTCTGTGACTGTTAAAATGTACATCAGTTTGCTTCATTTGCTTCATTGCTCTCTGCTCCCAGGTGGGTTAGGCCAATGAGAGTTAGTGGCAGGAGATCAGAAGTCAGGAGGAGAGTGAGATTAGGATGTTGATTCTCTTGGCTCTCTGCTGATCAGGCTGCAGGATGGCAGTGACTGTGTTCCTTTACCTGAGGCTGGAGCTCCTGCTCAATTGCCTCTCCTACAGTAGCAGCTACAGTCTCAGTACTCATTGAGTTCCTGTGGCCACTCCCCTCCTTTGCTCTTCAGACCTAGGATGGGAGGGGCTCTCTCCTGCTGCTAGTCCTTCCCCTTTCATCCTTGCCCCCATGTACTTTACCATTTTATATAGCTTTCTCTTAATCCTGCCCATAGCTCTGTAAATCATCCTCAATTTCTCTGTTGGAGTGTACCATCTGTTTCCTGCCAGGACCCTCAGTATCCATTGGGAACTGGTTCCAGGACCCCTTCAGATACCCAAATCCATGAATGTTCAAGCTCCTTATATAAAATGGTATAGTATTTACATACAACGTATTCACATCATCCTCCTGTATACTTTAAATAATCTCTAGATTATTTATAATGCCTAATACAATGTAAATGCTATGTAAATAGCTGTTACACTTTATTATTAGGGAATATTGCCAAGGAAAAAGTCTGTACATGTTCAGTACAGATACAACTTTCTGAAATTATTTTTAGGAATATTTTCAATCTGTGATTGGTCAAATACATGAATGCAGAACATGTGGATGCAGTGGGCCTAATGTAGTTCAATACCCTTTTAATTCTCATTTATGCATGAGGAAACTGAGGCCTACAGAGGTTTGGTAACTTCTCCACAGCTGGGAGTTAAGCCAAGGTCTCTGATTCCCATGGCAATATTCACAGCTTGTACACTCTATATCGTTGTTTACTCTTTCTGAATTAGTTTCCCGATTTGTAAATGGAGTCAGCACAAAAATTTCTGTGATGGTTAATTTCATGCCTTAATCTAACTGGGCCATAGAATGCCCAGCTATTTGATTAAACATTATTTCTGAGTGTGTCTCTGAAGGTATTTATTAGCATTTGAATTGGTGGACTGAATAAAGCCCATAGCTTACGCCAGGGAAGGTGGGGCATCATCCAATCAGTAGAGGGCCTGAAAAGAACAAAAAGAAGGAGGATGATTAGATTTGGCTTCTCTCTGCCTGATTGCTTGAACTGGGACATAGATCTTCTCTTGCCCTCTGTGCTCCTGGTTCTTAGGCCTTCAAACTCAGATGGGGATATACACCATTGCTCTCTAGCTCCCAGGCCTTTGAATGATCCCACCAGCTTTCCTGGGTCTGCAGCTTGCAGATGCAGATCATGAGATTCTCAGCCTCCATAATCACATGAGCCAATATCTCCTAACGGATCTCTTTCCATATATATTCCTGTGAGTTCTGTTACTCTGAAGATCACTGACTAAACAACTCCTTATAGGGTTTTGGTTAGCTCTTAATAAATATTAGCTTTTGTTATTATTTGTCACAAAAAAGGACATTAATGAGATGGAAATTCCCACTTTATAGGGTTACTGTGGAATTCCTCAGCTAAGAGGCCTACAACACCAGCACAGGGCTCCACACACACTGGCTGCTCAATTAAACTGTAATCATGCCTATTGTTCTTTTCCAAATCCACACTCTCCAGGAACGTGCTCTTGAATTCTCTATGAGCAGAATTTTGAGTTGAGAAGCAGATGGGAGGTGGTGAGAGGTGCTTTACATATGTTATTTTACTATATTTACATATAGTTACAAGAGACTATATTTACACTATATTTACATATAGTTACAAGAGAACTAAGGTAAGTCATTTCAGTTTTACAGATGAGGAAGCTGAGGGTTTAGAAGTTAAATAACTTATCTAAGGCAACTACCACATCTGGTAGTGAAAGATTGAGGATTCCAACCCGGATATGTTTGATTCCATATTTATCTGAGCCAAAAAAGATTATTAATAGAGCTCAGATCATAGGTCCTGCTGTTAAAATATTAGTCTTTTCCATTAGTAAATGGCTGCTGCCTTATGTCTTTTGTATATGTCTTATACACCCACTCCTTTCCTCCCAGCTCCAAAGAGAGGGCCTGTTCTGTTGGGTCTGTGCCCATAACTTATCAGTTATTAATTTTCATAATATCACTCCTACATACAAGCCCAATAGAGGAACTGGAGAATTACGTCTCAGAAAAGTACAGAGTAAGCTATGTGCAAACTTACAGAAGTCCAAGAACAAGGATGACCGGGGCATTTTGAGCATTGCAGAACATTTTCATTATTTCTGTATCTCTGTCCTGTGGCTGACTTCCTTGGAAGAGTGAGCTTCAGAGTGAATGTATGGAGGGGTGGGATTGCCTGTCCCCATAGTCCAGAAAGCCTGGCCTTGTTTCTGAGCCATCCCCATTTTAGCTTTTATTATACCTCAAACCTGAACCCCAAATATCTGTGTTTTTTTTAAAATAACTCCACAGAGAGAAAATATATATGAACTCTGTTTAAGGTGGTGAGATGGAAGGCCAGCTTCTTCCCAGGTTTCCAGGTTTCAAGTCCATCAGCCTGGAACTTCATGTTTACCTGAAAGAGGTAGCCTGGCAGCTTATGAACATAAGCTACCCAGTCAATGATATTTTGTTTTAGCAGCCTGAACAGACTAAGACAACAGTGAATTAAGAAAGTCAAAACTTGAGTTCATGGATCAAAGAGCTGGGTCTGGTGGCAGGTGGTGGCTAAGGGAAACGTAGTCATTGGGGGAGTTTATGCTGAGGGCAGTTTTGCTCTGTGTTTCCTTGCAGACACCTCTGCAGAGTATCAGGCTCTGTTCCTGCTGTGAGGATCTGCAAGGCTAGCCCTTGCCCTTTACAAATCTCCTTTCTCTTTCTTTCTTTAAAAATAGACTTGCCTTGGATTAATAACGATGTGCTGGAGAGCTTCTTATCTCTGTCTGGAATTATGCTTTCATAATAATATTACCCTTAAACTTTAATCTAAAAAGTAGAGGGGAATTAAAAATAATTCACAAAGGAAAAAGCAAACCTCCACAATCGAAAGAGATAGGGTTAGGGGCAGAAGAAATGGCAAGAAGACATCAGGCTGGAAATGGTGGCATTTAATCGGGGATTAGGCACGAAGTGGGTGAGGCAATTCCAGATGACAAGAACCAACCCGAACCATCTAATGGAACCTTTGTCAAGGTTTTCAAATACCCTAGTGCCCTTTAAAAATCATTTTCTCCTCTGCCCTTATGTTTTTGTCTAGGCTTAGAGGTGAAAATGAAATAATCGAGGGTGAGATGCTGGCTCCACTGACTTTTTCTCAAAGCGATGCGAGCTACAAATTTCATGGGAAATCCTCTTGTGGAGTAAAAGCCCTTAAGAACAGGATTGGCTACATAATTTGCAGAGGCCAGTGCGAAATGAAAACATGGAGTTTCTTGTTCAAATTATTAAAAGGGTCAAGGAGACAGGCAAGCGTGAAACCAAATGTAGAGCCCTTCTGAGCCTGGGGACCCTGTGTGACTGCATAGATCACACGCCCATCAAGCTGGCCCTGCTTGGGGTCTCTGAAGTTTCACACTATTCTCATTTTCTGGCTTAATGATGTTTCTTCTTCCATTTTCAAAGCTTCAGGGATGTGGTAATTGTGTGTGTGTGTGTGTGTGTGTGTGTGTCTGTGCCCTATTTTTAAGCACTTAAGTTGATTTTCAAAATGGTTCTTTAAAAACTCAAACATTTCTAAAATACAATTGATCCTGCCATTGTCACCTTTAGGTATAAATCTGAGCAAGAGAGACCGCTGACCAAGGCCCTGTACTTTAGAGGGCTCTGCTTTGGCTACTTTCCAGCTCAACTTGAATCTGAGCAGGCAAGGAGACATGCCTACCCAGACATATGCTTAGGTGGCCTGGACCCCAGAATTCCTTGCCCAGATTGCCCTGATCTGCTCCAGGGATAGGCAGATATCTTTCCTGGATTCTGTCTTCCAAGGGTAAGTCTCACTACTAGCATGGCCACCCTGGGGCCTAAGAGTAGGCCAAGAAACAGCTGTTTGGGAGTGGAGAGAGCAGTCATCATGACAGAGCTTGGAAATGTAGGCTTGTCTGTGATATCTTCATATGTTTGGAGGAGGCCGCCTGCTGTGCCAGATGAAGCTGGAGGGAGGATGAGCTAGGGAGGGGCTGGAGGGTGTGTTTTCCCCACACAGTGATTCACAGGACTCTGAAAAGTCTAAATGATAACTTGGCTTTTCAGGCCATTAGGAAGGTATATTTGTTATGGTAGAATCAAATATATTTTATTTAACAGTTTGCTGGCTTGATTTATAACTTATAAATCCTTTGACTCACAATATGTGGGCTTTCTTTTATATTCTTGTGATGGGTTCTGCAAACATTAGGGACTGACCTGGATGGCGGGCAGCAAAGAAAGTGTATATTTCATCATGACGTTGTATACCATCTTCCCCATAGAAAGTTTTGTAGTTTGGTTACTCTGATTTTGCATGTACATGAGCTCGTATGTGTATAATATTTATATACATTTTAACAAGTACAATTTCTATTTTGATCAGTGGAAAATAACAGCTTTTAAAGATGTGATTATTAATTATATATGTACTATAGCCAATTTCAAATACCTTTCTGCTCCCAAAATTTCTTAATTTAGTAAGAATATTCAGTTTCTATTACAACACTCCACTCTGCCAAAATTTGTATTGATATACCACACAACAAATAATTTTATCTTTAATGTTGAACTCTTTACATACATGAGCCTCTAATCGCATTCACAATAATGTCAAATATTTTATTTTAACAGAATGAATATTCAAAAGATGTATTTTGATTTCGTGAATTTTATAAATAAAAACAAGCCTTTATTGCAACTGATTTTCTCTTTGAAGTATCTAGGGCACTGGTAAAAGCTGGCCTTATTTAACTGTTTGTGCAGTTCTTCTTCTGCTAATGAAGCCAACACGTGAACAGTAATTACTTTACTTTTTATAGATCCAAAAGGAAACTTGGAATTCAAAGTGGATGACAGTAACTTAGAAGAACAATAATTTTAGCTAAATGGGAAGTTGTGCTCCACTGAGTAATGTAAACACATGTTCTGTACACACACATGTTCAACAGTCTAGTTATTGGACACAGTCTTAAAGTAACTTCTAACTTTTCAATAGATGCTGGTGCTTTTTCAGAAGATTAGTGTCTTCTGGTTTTCATATAGTCAGTGTGTCACTCAGCCTTCATGGTTGATGTTAAACTGTGTTTATAAATATTCTTTGTAAGTTCCACATTCATCAACTTCATTGTGAAATCAAAATTTCGAGCTTGGTCTTTCACTAAATATGTACTTTTCCTTTTTCGATTGCTGCTGAAATATTTTTTTTGCAGGACAAAACAGCATAACTTAATAATAAGAGAGATATGTATATTAAATCATACAGTAAATTACACATGTAATGAAGATATTAAGGCTACTTTCTCTAAGTCCTATGGCAAGATAGCTTAGCCTCTAGTTCTCATTCATGTTTCACAACTAACTGATGAAGTCCCACATTTCTACTGACTGCCAACTGATGGCTCAGTGGTTTTGTGCATTTTGAAGGGTGTGGCATAGGCCACAGCACAGTTGGCTGGCCCAACAATGGCCAGCAGAGGCAATGGTTTTGAGTCCTCTCAAGACCACTTAAACTTTGGTAAATAAGCTTCATGAGCTCTCTCTTGTCTGACTGCATTGCATTTATCAGAAAGTGCCATGCATACTATCTTTGAAAGAGAAGTGCTTAGGGATGCAGGGATGGTTTAATATATGCATGTCAATAAATGCGATACACTACATAAACAAAATTTAAAACAAAACTCACATGATCATCTCAACAGATGCAGAAAGAGCATTTGAAAAAATCCAGCATCTCTTTATGATTAAAACTCTCAGCAAAATCAGCATACAAGGGACATACCTCAATGTAATAAAAGCCATCGATGACAAACCCACAGCCAACATAACACTGAATGGGGAAAAGTTGAAAGCATTCCCTCTGAGAACCGGAACAAGACAAAGATGCCCACTCTCACCACTCCTCTTCAGCATAGTACTGGAAGTCCTAGTCAGAGCAATCAGACAAGAGAAGGAAATAAAGGGCATCCAAATCAGTAAAGAGGAAGTCAAACTGTCACTGTTTGCTGCTGATATGATTGTTTACCTCAAAAGCCCCAAAGACTCCCCTGGAAATCTCCTAGAACTGATAAAAAATTCAGCAAAGTTTCCGGATACAAGATTCATACACAAAAATCAGTAACTCTTCTATACACCAACAGCAACCAAATAGAGAATCAAATCCAGAACTCAACCCCTTTTACAATAGGTGCAAAAATAAATAAATAAATAAATAAATAAATAAATAAATAAAACAATTAGGGATATACCTAACCAAGGAGGTGAAAGACCTCTACAAGGAAAACTCAAAACACTGCTGAAATAAATCATAAATGACACAAACAAATGGAAATGCATCACATGTTCATGGATGGGTAGAATCAATATTGTGAAAATGACCATACTGCCAAAAGCAATCTACCAATTCAATGCAATCCCCATCAAAATACCACCATCATTCTTCACAGAATTAGAGAAAAAAAAAATTCTAAAATTTGTATGGAACTAAAAAAGAGCCTGCATAGCCAAAGCAAGACTAAGCAAAAAGAACATGTCTGGAGGCATCACACTACCTGATTTCAAACAATACCATAAGGCCATAGTCACCAAAACAGCATGGTATTGGTATAAAAATAGGCACACAGGCCAATGGAACAGAATAGATAACCCAGAAATGAACCCAAATACTTACAGCCAACTGATCTTTGATAAAGCAAACAAAAACATAAAGTGGGGAAAGGACACCCTTTTCTGTTGTGGGAAGTCAGGGACCCTGAACGGAGGGACCAGCTGAAGCCGTGGCAGAAGAACATAAATTGTGAAGATTTCATGGACATTTATTAGTTCCCCAAAATTAATAGTTTTGTAATTTCTTACGCCTGTCTTTACTGCAATCTCTGAATATAAATTGTGAAGATTTCATGGACACTTATCACTTCCCCAATCAATACCCTCGTGATTTCCTATGCCTGTCTTTACTTTAATCTCTTAATCCCATCGTCTTCTTTATAAGCTAAGGAGGATATATGTTGCAGGACCCTGTGATGATTGCGTTAACTGCACAAATTATTTTTAGAGCATGTGTGTTTGAACAATATGGAATCTGGGCATCTTGAAAAAAGAACAGGATAACAGCAATGCTCAGGGAACAAGAGAGATAAGACTTCTGGCCACCAGTGAGCTGGACGGAACAGAGCCATATTTCTCTTCTTTCAAACGCAAATAGGAGAAATAATACTGAATTCTTTTTCTCAGCAAGGAACATCCCTGAGAAAGAGATTGCGCCCTGAGGGTAGGTCTATAGACCGCCCCCTTGAGGCAGCCACCTTTTACGGTTGAACCTGCCAACATGTGATGTCTCCCTTGGACACCCAGCTTTAAAATTTCTCTCTCTTGTACTCGTTCCCTTTATTTCTTAAACCAGCCAAGACACTTAGGGAAATAGAAAAGAATCTATGATAAATATTGGGGGTGGGGATTTCACCCAATACTTTTCAACAAATGGTGCTGGGATAATTGGCTAGCCACATATACGAGAATGAAACGGGATCCTCATTTCTTACCTTATACAAAAATAAACTCAAGATGAATTAAGGACTTAAATCTAAGACCTGAAACTATAAAAATTCTAGAATGTAACATTGGAAATAAACCTTCTAGACATTGGCTTAGGCAAGGATTTCATGACCAAGAACCCAAAAGCAAATGCAATGAAAACAAAGATAAGTAATTGGGACTTAATTAAACTAAAGAGCTTTTGCATGGCAAAAGGAATGGTCAGCAGAGTAAACAGACAACCCACAGAGTGGGAGAAAATCTTTACAATCTATACATCTGACAAAGGACTAATATCCAGAATCTACAATGAACTCAAACAAATCAGTAAGAAAAAACAAACAATCCCTTCAAAAAGTGGGCTAAGGACATGAATAGACAATTCTCAAAAGAAGATGTACAAATGGAAAACAAACATATGAAGAAATGCTCAACATCACTAATGATCAGAGAAATGCAAATCAAAACCACAATTTGATACCACCTTGTTCCTGCAAGAATGGCCATAATCAAAAAAATAAAAAAACAGTAGATGCTGGCATGGATGCGGTGATCAGGGAACACTTCTACACTGTTGGTGGGAATGTAAACTAGCACACTGTGGAAAACAGTATGGCGATTCCTTAAAGAACTGAAAGTAGAACTACCATCTGATCCAGCAATCCCACTACTGGGTATCTACCCAGAGGAAAAGAAGTCATTATATGAAAAAGATACTTGCACACGCATATTTATAGCAGCACAATTCACAACTGCAAAATCATGGAACCAACCAAATGCCCATCAGTCAACGAGTGGATAAAGAAACTATGAGATATATATACACACACACACACACACACACACACACATACACACAAACACACACACACACATATATATTCTAGCATTGTCCTTGTGACAGTTTGCTGAGAATGATTGTTTCCAGCTGCATCCATGTCCCTACAAAGGACATGAACTCATCCTTTTTTATGGCTGCATAGTATTCCATGGTGTATATGTGCCACATTTTCTTAATCCAGTCTGTCATTGATGGACATTTGGGTTGATTCCAAGTCTTTGCTATTGTGAATAGTGCCACAATAAACATATGTGTGCATGTGTCTTTATAGCAGCATGATTTATAATCCTTTGGTTATATACCCAGTAATGTGATGGCTGGGTCATATGGTATTTCTAGTTCTAGATCCTGGAGGAATCGCCATACTGTTTTCCACAATGGTTGAACTAGTTTACAATCCCACCAACAGTGTAAAAGTGTTCCTATTTCTCCACATCCTCTCCAGCACCTGTTGTTTCCTGACTTTTTAATGATTGCCATTCTAACTGGTGTGAGATGGTATCTCATTGTGGTTTTGATTTGCATTTCTCTGATGGCCAGTGATGATGAGCATTTTTTCATGTGTCTGTTGGCTGTATGAATGTCTTCTTTTGAGAACTGTCTGTTCATATCCTTTGCCCACTTTTTGATGGGGTTGTTTGTTTTTTTCTTGTAAATTTGTTTGAGTTTTTTGTAGATTCTGGATATTAGCCCTTTGTCAGATGAGTAGATTGCAAAAATTTTCTCCCATTCTGTAGGTTGCCTGTTCACTCTGATGGTAGTTTCTTTTGCTGTGCAGAAGCCCTTTAGTTTAATTAGATCCCATTTGTCAATTTTGGCTTTTGCTGCCATTGCTTTTGGTGTTTTAGACGTGAAGTCCTTACCCATACCTATGTCCTGAATGGTATTGCCTAGGTTTTCTTCTAGGGTTTTTTATGGTATTAGGTCTAACATTTAAGTCTCTAATCTGTCTTGAATTAATTTTCATATAAGGAGTAAAGAAAGGATCCAATTTCAGCTTTCTACTTATGGCTAGCCAGTTTTCCCAGCATCATTTATTACATAGAGAATTCTTTCCCCATTTTTGTTTTTCTCAGGTTTTTCAAATATCAGATGGTTGTAGATGTGTGGCATTATTTCTGAGGGCTCTGCTCTGTTCCATTGGTCTATATCTCTGTTTTGGTACCAGTACCATGCTGTTTTGGTTACTGTAGCCTTGTTGTATATTTGAAGTCAGATGGCGTGATGCCTCCAGCTTTGTTCTTTTGACTTAGGATTGTCTTGGCAATGCGGGCTCTTTTTTGGTTCCATATGAACCTTAAAGTAGTTTTTTACAGTTCTATGAAGAAAGTCATTGGTAGCTTGATGGGGATGGCATTGAATCTATAAATTATCTCGGGCAATATGGCCATTTTCTTATTGATTCTTCCTATCCATGAGCATGGTATGTTCTTCCATTTGTTTGTGTCCTCTTTGATTTCACTGAGCAGTGGTTTGTAGTTCTCCTTGAAGAGGTTCTTTACATCTCTTGTAAGTTGGATTCCTAGGTATTTTATTCTCTTTGAAGCAATTGTGAATGGAAGTTCATTCATGGTTTGGCTCTCTGTTTGTCTCCTATTGGTGTATAAGAATGCTTGTGATTTTTGCACATTGATTTTGTAGCCTGAGACTTTGCTGAAGTTGCTTATCAGCTTGAGGAGATTTTGAGCTGAGATGATGGGGTTTTCTAAATATACAATCATGTCATCTGCAAATAGGGACAATCTGACTTCTTCTTTTCCTAATTGAATACCCTTTATTTGTTTCCCTTGCCTGATTGCCCTGGCCAGAACTTCCAACATTATGTTGAATAGGAGTGGTGAGAGAGGGCATCCCTGTCTTGTGCCAGTTTTTAAGGGGATTGCTTCCAGTTTTTGCCCATTCAGTATGATATTGGCTGTGGGTTTTTCATAAATAGCTCTTATTATTTTGAGATACGTTCCATTAATATCAAATTTATTGAGAGTTTTTAGCTGTTGAATTTTGTCAAAGGCCTTTTCTGCATCTATTGAGAAAATCATGTGGTTTTTGTCTTTGTTTCTGTTTATATGCTGGATTATGTTTATTGATTTGCGTATGTTGAACCAACCTTGCATCCCAGGGATGAAGCCCACTTGATCGTGGTGGATAAGCTTTTTGATGTGCTGCTGGATTCAGTTTGCCAGTATTTTATTGAGGATTTTTGCATTGATGTTCATCAGGGATATTGGTCTAAAATTCTCTTTTTTTGTTGTGTCTCTGCCAGGCTAAGGTATCAGGATGATGTTGGCCTCATAAAATGAGTTAGGGAGGATTCCCTCTTTTTCTATTGATTGGAATAGTTTCAGAAGGAATGGTACCAGCTCCTCCTTGTACCTCTGGTAGAATTTGGCTGTGAATCCATCTGGTCCTGGACTTTTTTTGGTTGGTAGGCTATTAATTATTGCCTCAATTTCAGAGCCTGCTATTGGTCTATTCAGGGATTCAATTTCTTCCTGGTTTAGTCTTGGGAGAGTGTATGAGTCCAGGAATTTATCCATTTCTTCTAGGTTTTCTAGTTTATTTGCATAGGGGTGTTTATAGTATTCTCTGATGGGAGTTTTTATTTCTGTGGGGTTGGTGGTGATATCCCCTTTATCATTTTTTATTGCATCTATTTGATTCTTCTCTCTTTTCTTCTTTATTAGTCTTGCTAGTGCTCTATCAATTTTGTTGATCTTCTCAAAAAACCAGCTCCTGGATTCATTGATTTTTTGGAGGGTTTTTTGTGTCTCTATCTCCTTCAGTCCTGCTCTGATCTTAGTTATTTCTTGCCTTCTGCTAGCTCTTGAATGTGTTTGCTCTTGCTTCTCTAGTTCTTTTAATTGTGATGTTAGGGTGTCAATTTTAGATCTTTCCTCTTTCTCTTGTGGGTATTTAGTGCTATAAATTTCCCTCTACACACTGCTTTAAATGTGTCCCAGAGATTCTGGTATGTTACATCTTTGTTCTCATTGGTTTCAAAGAACATCTTTATTTCTTCCTTCATTTTTTGATGTATCCAGTAGTCATTCAGGAGCAGGTTGTTCAGTTTCCATGTAGTTGAGTGGTTTTGATTGAGTTTCTTAGTCCTGAGTTCTAGTTTGATTACACTGTGGTCTGAGAGACAGTTTGTTATAATTTCTGTTCTTTTACATTTGCTGAGGAGTGCTTTACTTCCAACTATGTGGTCAATTTTGGAATAAGTGTGATGTGGTGCTGAGAAGAACATATATTCTCTTGATTTGGGATGGAGAGTTCTGTAGATGTCTATTAGGTCTGCTTGGTGCAGAGCTGAGTTCAAGTCCTGGATATCCTTGTTAACTTTCTGTCTCGTTGATCTGTCTAATGTTGACAGTGGGGTGTTAACATCTCCCGTTATTATTGTGTGGGAGTCTAAGTCTCTTTGTAATTCTCTAAGGACTTTCTTTATGAATCTGGGTGCTCCTGTCTTGGGTGCATATATATTTAGGATAGTTAGCTCTTCTTGTTGAATTGATCTCTTTACCATTATGTAATGGCCTCCTCTCTTTTGATCTTTGTTGGTTTAAAGTCTGTTTTATGAGAGACTAGGATTGAAACCCCTGCCTTTTTTTGTTTTTCATTTGCTGGTAGATCTTCCTCCATCCCTTTATTTTGAGCCTATGTGTGTCTCTGCATGTGAGATGGGTCTCCTGAATACAGCACACTGATGGGTCTTGACTCTTTATCCAATTTGCCATTTTAATTGGACCATTTAGCACATTTACATTTAAGGTTAATATTATTATGTGTGAACTTGATCCTGTCATTATGATGTTAGCTGGTTATTTTGCTTGTTAGTTGGTGCAGTTTCTTCCTAGCATCAATGGTCTTTGCATTTTGGCATGTTTTTGCAATGGCTGGTATTGGTTGTTCCTTTCCATGTTTAGTGCTTCCTTCAGGAGTTCTTGTAAGACAGGCCTGGTGGTGACAAAGTCTCTCAGCATTTGCTTTTCTGTAAAGGATTTTATTTTTCCTTCACTTATGAAATTTAGTTTGACTGGATATGAAATTCTGGGTTGAAAATGATTTTCTTTAAGAACGTTGAATATTGGCCCTTGCTGTCTTCTGGCTTGTAGAGTTTCTGCCAAGAGATCCACTGTTAGTCTGGTGGGCTTTCCTTTATGGGTAAAGGACCTTTTTCTCTTGCTGCCCTTAACATTTTTTCCTTCATTTCAACTTTGGTGAATCTGACAATTATGTGTCTTGGAGTTGCTCTTCTCAAGGAGTATCCTTGTGGTATTCTCTGAGTTTCCTGAATTTGAATGTTGCCTGCCTTGCTAGGTTGGGGAAGTTCTCCTGGATAATATCCTGCAGAGTGTTTTCCAGCTTGCTTCCATTCTCCCCGTCACTTTCAGGTACACCAATCAGACGTAGATTTGGTCTTTTCACATAGTCACATATTTCTTGGAAACTTTATTTGTTTCTTTTTACTCTTTTTTCTTTAAACTTCTCTTCTCACTTCATTTCATTCATTTGATCTTCAATCTCTGATACTCTTTCTTCCAGTTGATTGAGTTGGTTACTGAAGCTTGTGCGTTTGTCAGGTAGTTCTCGTGTTATGGTTTTCATCTCTATCAGGTCGTTTATAGACTTCTCTGCATTGGTTATTGTAGTTACCCATTTGTCAAATCCTTTTTCAAGGTTTTTAGTTTCTTTGTGCTGGGTTTGTAGTTCTTCCTTTAGCTCTGAGAAGTTTGATCATCTGAAGCCTTCTTCTCTCAACTTGTCAAAGTTATTCTCCATCCAGCTTTGTTCAGTTGCTAGCAAGGAGCAGTCTATTCCTTTTGCCATTGAAAGTAGTTTAAAGACTGCCTCATTGACTAGGCCATCTTGGTCATTTAGTTATAAAGATAGAGCTAAGCAGACCAGGGGACTAAAGAGCTGGCATATGCTATGTACTCAATGAATACTTCAATTAAAAAAAAAGCCATTGTTGGAACTGTTACTGAAAGTCACCAACTTCTAGCCTGTTTTCCTTGTAACATCAGTGATGTCATAGCAGCTTTCATGGCAATGTCTTTATGACTCAATAGATATTTAAAGGAAGTTTAAATAATCAAAAAGTAATGTCAGTAGTTCCTTGAAGGTCCTATAAAATGACCTTACAGCATTCAAAATATCAATGAATAACTTCTGCATTATGGCATCAGAATCACAAGATCCTGCAAGGAGGTTTCCAGAAAAAAAAGACTGATTACTTGTCACAGAATCACTGAGTGAATCGCTAGGTGAAGACCTGCCTATCACAGTTTTCTGTTCCTGAAATGTTGACTGCAGATTTTGCTTCTGCTTGACATATCAAGCTAAGTAACTAAATGCTGATATTTCATATTATTTGATGTCATGATCAGATGCTCATTCAGTAAAAGTCACTGCCAAATTTTGCAAAGACTTGCAGAAATTGAAATTCTAGTTAATGTTATCCTTCACGTGCTGTGTTGGTTCCAGACTTTAAGTTAATTCTTTTCTAGTCTTTTAATTAAGTAGATGATGAGAGTGGGATGGGACAGGGGTCAACATTCAGTTTGGAGTATTGTTTTCTCATCATTCACCACAGCCTGCTTCAAATCTGTTTTATTTTTGGTTTTGAGTTTATTTTTCAGCGCTGAGGAAAGCTGATAACATCACGTATATTTGGTCTGCCCCAAGAAAGTCATAGAGAGACCAGATAGATGCATTCTCTCAAAAGACATAGATGCCTGTAGTATACATAAGAATTTTCTAGTTATTGCCTAAGAGGTAGGTGTTATATATTTTGGAACGTAGTTGTCTACATTCTCTGACAGAATAAAATAACTTTTGTTACTACAAAAATAACAGGTGGAGAAAAATGTTAGGTTATCATAGGCTTTATTAAAGAGTGTGCCATGGAAAATGAATTATATAAGCTGCTCCAAGAAAGAAGTGTTCTCTGGTCAAGACCTTCACATCACACCTTCATCTTGGTGGTTCCCAACACACGTGAACATAGTAAAGAATCTAATTGGTCTTGTGATGAATAAATCATTTAGAATTGCTTAACCCGGAATTTTCTAAAGCTATTTATCATGAAACTCCCATCCTGTGGTACTTCCCATGGAAACACTACACTGGTTATAATATAATATAATTTTTTAAATTTTCTTGCATTAATTAGACTAATGATTTACTTCCTACAGTCCAAGACATTATTTACTATTTATTTTATCTATACTATTTATTTAATCTAGATATATTTTCTTTCAGTTATTTTCTGCTAACAAGCTATGATAGTCCCTCCAAATGCTTAGTGCCACATGATCTTTTAAAATCAGTGACTCTCACTCTTCCCAAAGTCCTTGAGCTTCTGTTATCCAGTCTCATGTTTTTCTTTCTCTTTATTTTTGATTTTTGAAGCTTCGTTGTCTTCTACTATACAGTAGAACCGTTGCAACATAGCTGGCATTTGGCCAGTTTCTGTTTTTCTCATTCTCATTTCTCTTACCCCCAATTATTACTTTGCTCTCAAGATTCGATCAGTATGATATCTGTCATTTCAATAAAATGAAAACATTCCAGATTATGGATATAATTTCTTAACAGACCAATATTGACCTGACTTATATTTTTTTGGTTTTTTTTTCTGGATAGGAGATTTACTACAGTCTTTCCCCACTGTGGTGGAGCCCTCAATATCTACTGAAAGTGTTGTAGAACCCAGGCCTGTAGTTTCTGCCCTGGCCTGGGCCAGTGGTTTGGCCCAACAGGGCCACCTTTCTGCCCTGCTGTAGGGTTGAAAGTATGAATTGATTCCATTTATTCAAGAAAATGTGGGGAGTGCCTTCAACATACTAGCATTGGGATAGAGTGATAAGGAGAACAATCTAGGTAGGAACCTGTTTTTATGAAACAAATATTCTACTAGCTAAGAGTTTTGTCAGTGACTGCTGTTATAGTTTAAAGTATAGTTTTTTAAAAAAAGAATGCTGTCTTCACCCAGTTTGGAGGCACTGGTTGGAGGCTGGTCAGTTTCCCTCTTTGAGCCGCTGATTAAGTCCATACCCCCAAGGACTTCCCTTATCAGGCTCACACATTCTGGAACTCTATGCAACATCTCTAAATGCCTCAGGGCCAGGTAACCAGACAGACAACTAAGAACAGCCCCTATGAGCCAGAGAAATTATTCAAATAAGCCAGTTCCCAGGGAGCTCAGGAAACCTAGCTAACCCCACCCAACTTGCCATGCACAAACTGCCTGCTATAGCTCAAGCTTGCTGTTGCCCTGCCTCAGGTGCAGTCCCTGTGTGGCCCTGGGTGGAATCATTCTGTTCTTTTATTTGGAGCTGGAAGCAGAAAAAAGTTTTGTTATTCATCTACTTGAGAGTGTTGGTGCATTGTGCCTCACCATCAAAATAACTTCCTTATAAAATTTAGCTGCAAGCGGCAAAATTTTGGTTTTTCCTTTCATTGTTATGGAAATTGCAAAGGATTTAGAGGTACTAGTTGGTGGTAAAGAGGAGGTGGAATCATGATTTTAAAGAGAGGAGAATTCTTTTTTAAAAAATTAACTTGAGTAACTTAATTTCCCCATCAAGGACTCTAGCAGGTTAATATACCCCATTTATTCACATATTTATTGTGTGTTTAGTGTTTACTGTGGCCCTGGTATTATAATGCCAGGAGGTATGCAAGAAACAGAAAATGTGTATCTTTCTCTTGAGAAGCCTATAGATTAATAAAAGAGACATGACATGCACTTAAAATGATTAGAGAGCCAAAATCAAGCATGTGGTAGTGTAATCAAACCATCCCTAAGACAATAAATAAATAAATAAATGAATAAATAAATAAATAAATTTGCTTGCAATTTTCAATAATAACTAACTTAAAACCCCTTTTTTAGACTTTCCTAGTTATTTTGCTGGAGAAATATTTGTGTAATTGCTCTGTCCCTCAGTTCATTCTTCTCAGCTCTGAAAACCTTTCTCTGAGGCACACAGGGCCTGGCTGTTTCCAGTCTTGCTATGAGAAGCTAAGATGTTTTGGAGTCATGTGGATTTGAGCTGAAGCAGCTAACAAGGTTCTCTCAAGGGATGGATTTGGAGGAATGTGTTGGCAGTTCAGATCAAATGAAGCCATTTATTTTAAAACTTGGGTGCATTTCAAAAAGGAAAATGGTTTCAGCACAAATCCATTTGCAATACCAACCTTCCTCGTTGGAGAATTGAATGTTTAGCTAATTTATTTTTGATGGGCAGGCTTCTGTGTGTTTTAAATGATGGCTGACTGGCCTGGAATTTGGACTCCTCTAGAAGGCAATGGATGTTGCTCTATGGCTTTCAAGGGAACTCACGCTTTTCCTGGAGGAGATGAGGAAGCTATAGTGGATCAAACCTCTGCCCTTTCTGTGGACCTACTCTCCGGTGACTTTCAATCATTCTTCCTACCAATACTTTATTATTAAATATCTACCTTGAGTAAAGGATTGTGGCAGCCTCTGCAAGGAATGCCAAACTTGTCAACACGGAGAGGAGGCAAGGACTCTGTGCAAGGCAGAATATGCACACTGCCATAAAAGAGGCATAAAGTGCATGGAGTGAGGAAGGAGTCACTTAAACTGGATGAATAAGAGGGAGCTTTACAGAGAGAGAGGTACTTGAGCTGGGACTTGGAGAACAGGTTTGATTTGGTAGCTAGGGAAGGGAACTGTAAACTACAGTGGGCCAACTGTCCTCTCCACTTGTTTTGATAAATAAAATTGTGTTGGAATACAGCCATGCCCATTCATTGATGTATTGTCTATAACTGCTTTCACACAACAACAGAGTTGAGTGATTGTGACAGAAAATTGTATGGCCCTGAAAGTCTAAAAAATTTACTATCTGGCTCTTTAGAGAAAAAGTTTGTGACCCCTGTTTAAAGTCAGTTGCTTGAAGGAATGATATATGGCCTTGCTATTTGGACTTGATGTAGGCCAAAATATATGACTTCATTTGGCAGGCATTCTGGAGACAAAGTGCCTCTGAGTGCTGGGAGTGTTTGGATGCTATGATGGTTCTGAACTTCAGGACAGTGAGTGTGGTAGATGGACTGTGGAAGAGAGATGCTATAGGCAGGAAGAAAAAATTCAGAAGTTCATGTTGTCACCTAAGTGAAAAATAATGAGTCTGGATTAGAAGCATAGCTGTGATGAAAGAGAGAAGACACAAAAGACATTGTGAATAAAGCACTGTAAGGGTAGACCAAAGGAAAGGGAGAATTGAGGATGGCTCTGGAGTCTTGAGCCCAAATGACTGGGGATGTCAATGACCCCTTCTCTGAACATCCATCCATCTGAACAGGATGAATTGGGTACTCCTCCCACCCTACCCCAATTAGGAGAAGGGATAAAGCTGGAGTGGCTCCATCCCTCCAGGGCAGCTAGTGTTGGGAGGGGAGGTGGCCAGAAGCTTTTGTTATAGAAGGAGCAAGACCCAAAGCCTTGCCTATGGAAAAATATCTGTTACTAGACAGAAAATCAGGCTATGTTATCTCTGAAACAAAAATATTGCATGAGTTGGAGGGGTGTCCTTGTAATTTGGGTCACCTTGGAGGATTGCCAGATGAAATACAAAATGCCCAGTTAAATTTGAATTTCAGATTAACAAGGATTTTTTTATAAGTATGTCCCAAATATTGAATGAGAGATATTTATACTAAAAATTATTTGTGGTTGATCTGGAATTCAAATTTAATGGAATAAATTTCAGATCAATAGTGAATAATTTTTTAGTGCAAGTATTTCCCAAGTATGGAATATATTTATAATAAAAATTATCTGTTGTCAAGTTTATTTGGGCTTTTTATTTTTCTCTAAATCTGACAGCCTTACTGTGCTGGGGTAAGCAGCCATAGCTCTCACTTTTGGGGAGACTGAGCACAGATTGGGACACCTGTATTTGCTTTCCTATGTAGGAGTAGAGGTGACATGCCCAGGGTTTCTGGAGCCCACAGCTGAGTGGAGGATAGCTCAGTGAACATCAGGCACTTTTCTGGAGTGTGGACAAAAGATGGATGCAGGTGTGTGATAGGGCGAAGTTTCCAATGGTGGTGGTCTGATCATCTAGGTGAGACTTTAAAGAGGGTCTGGACTAAACAGGAAAAGTGAATTTAGGGTGGAGATAAATTCCTTAGAGGAGCCGCCCTTCAAAGACCTAATTCTGGAAGGAATTATCTTGTGACAGAACAAAGCAACAACTATGCTAGATGAAGGTTCCAGCTTCTATCACACTGGCTCCAATGTACAGATATGCCTACCTCAGACCTTTGGAACTTTGACAGGTTAGCTCAGTAAATAGATGAACATTATCCACCCACAGTCATGGAGCTACGTGGTAGTTAATTTTCTGTGTCAAGTTGGGTAGACTATGGTATTCAGTTGTTTGGTTTAACTCCAGTATAGATATTGCTGTGAAAGTATTTTCCTAGAGGTGACTAAAATTAAAGTCAGTAGACTTCAGATAAAGCTGATCACTTTGCGTAGTGTGGGTGGGCCTTACCCAATCAGTTGAAAGCCTTAAGAGAAAAGACAGTTTGCTGGAAGGGGAAGGAAGCTGCCCCTGAATTCAAGACTGCAACATCAACCCCTCCCGGAATTTTCCAGACTGCTAGCCTGCCCTGCCAGCCAGTTCCTTAAATTGTTAGTCAATTACTTAAAATCTCTTTCTTTTGGTTTCCCTCTTGCTGTCTCTGTTTTGTTTCTCTAGAGAACCCTGACTCATATAGGCTGCCATGCAGGTGATCCTGGAGGGGACAATGACTTCCATCCCACTTCCCACCAATCTTATCCAGAGCTATTGCTGATTTCTGGCAGCCATAGATTCCTCTTCCCAACTCCAGGCCTGTGCAACAATAAGAACAAGCTCCCTGGTTACACAAATAGGTCACCACAATACAGTCCTTTAGTCAGGGGAAGGCAGGACCCACCTGGCCTGGGTCACACATCCAAGAGCTGTCATATAGGAGAGTGGGTTGTTCCCCACAGCTTGATGAGTACAGTCTTGGCCTTGCAACTTTGGGGTGTTGGGCTGTGCCCTTTGACCTCAGACATGCTCCCAACACAGCAACTTAAATTCACTCTGCACAGAGTGTGCTATAGAGCAGTCTGTGTCTAAGAAGGCCGTTTAGTCAAAAGTCTTTTCCTCTTTCTCCAGCCCCCTCGCTGGGGAGATGATGCAAACAGAGACATGCAGGTAGATACGGAAAATCAGGTGGAGGGTGTGTCTGCTCTTCTCCCAGCTCCCTAGCAACAGCTAGATCATCCTTTTATAAACCTTTTCATGGAAATTCTAGCTTTTCTGTGCAGCTGTCTTCTCTGGTTTTTGTCTCTCAGTATCATTCTCCCTGCCTGTCTGTCTCTATTTCTCTTTACCCTTTCCTCCCTCCCCACAACACCCTGTCTCTGTCTCTCTCTGCATGTTTCTTTCTCTCCGGTGTGATTTCCCACATCAACCACCGTCCATTTCTTTGATTCCTTCTTGGCAATGAGAGCTAGAGCACTATTATGCAACAAGCAGTCCTGCTTCCCTGCTACCTTAAAATAATAATGTTTCATGGTGACAAATGGATATGGTTAACAATGAAAGTAAAATGCTTAGCAGGCAGGGGTGTGACTGTGTCAGATTTCTCTGCTGGCAAAAACAGACAGTGGCCTGAGAATCTCTAAAGAAAGGAATCGGTATATGCGGATAGTTGGTGATGTTTGCCAGGTGGACTACTCTGCCTGTTTATTTTTAATTGAGCTTCTGTGAATCTCAAGACTAAGCTCTCAAAGGTGAAACAATAGTCATTCTTAATTTACTAAGTTTTTGTCTTGTCCTAAGAAACTTAAAATGTGTTAGTGGATGTTAAAATCTGGCCTTTCAGATTTGCATCTGTTATTTTTCTTTGATAAAATAAAAACGGACAAAAAAACCCTCCATCTGAATTAATGAAGAAACATAACGCTTTTTGTGCCGTGGTGACTGAAGTTTCTACGTTGTGTCAGAAAAGCCTCAATTAGAAGAAAGAAAGCAAGAAAGAAAGAAAAAAGAAGAAAGAAACGAAAGGAGTTTTTCTAGACTTCTTTTCCCTCCTCACCACTAAGAAGGATACGAGATGAATATTAAGAAATCTTCCACCCAAATGCTGTCTGCATGCACATGTGTGCATGTCTGTGTTCCGCACGCTGCATGTGTGCCTTTCTCCTGGGTGCAGATGGCTACTCCAGGAGCAGCACATGTGGGCTGTGTATGTCTGAAAGTCAGCTTGGTTGTGCACATGGAAAGATGAAAACAAGGGAGTGAGGTGGAAACCACACAAACCTAAATCAAAAGCAACTGTTCTACCATGAGGAAAGCAGGCGAACCTTGCTTTGTGCACACTGCACTCTTTCTTTGCCGCCCAGACTGATCTTTGAAATAAAATAAAGAAGCATGGCAAACTAACTGAAACATAGGTAGAAATAATATATTTGGGTTTCAGAAAGAAAAAAAAATAACCTGGCATAGCTTAAAAGACACCCATTTCATAACAACACATGTGCAAAGAATTACAATAATTGCAGTGCACACATCAGGAACAGACAGAGTGAACAATGAATATTAAAAACACATTCCTAGAGCTGGCCCTGTGGCTTGGCAGCCGTGCACAGCATGGAGACCTGCAAGGGAGTCAAAGGAAGCCTCTCTGCTTTTCCAGAGCTGTCAGGACTTGGCAGGAGCTGAGCTGGGAACCTTTGGTGTATGAGGAAAGTGGAAGGAGGAAGGTGGAAGGAGGAAGGTGGTGGTGACAGTGCCCAGCGGTGTGACTCCTGTCTCCTCCTGGCAGAGCCTAGGGTGGCTTCAGGAGGGTTTCATAGAAGAAGTCAGTCTCAGCCGTTGGGGCTCCAGTTCAGAGCTGAAGTGGAGCCAGACTGAGAAGGAGGAGGGATGGGGATAGAAAAACAAACACCAGAGAACAAACAGACAGAGGTAGTGCTGGGAACAGCCAGCCTGCGTCTTGCGTGAAAATCCCAAGTCTCTCTCTCTCCCTTCAGGCCGCCTACAGAATGATCTAGCATGAGGGCCTTCACCGCTGCCGAGACATAGACTGGGAAAGTGTTTATCTCCATGAACTAAATACATTGAGCTGCCTTTTTTCTTTCAATATTTGCTGTGCAGTGGGGGATGAATTCCTCTAGCGGTGTGCTCCAGAACCTTCAAAGGCACATTAACCAAACATTAAAGGTACATAATGATCTTTTCAATGAATCCCTTCCATTGTCAGCAAAGACAAAGGCCCTTCTCTTAAGTACAGCTTTGGTTTTGAGTGTTCAGATTTTGCCTCTTGCCATTGGCAGGGAATTGACTCCGGAATCCTTGTATCTTTGGCGATGAGAGAGGTCAGAGCGTGGGAATCTCTAACTGGAGAGTTTGGTTCACATGCCGAGAGTTGAGGTCTTAGGATTCTTAAGCTGCCAGCCATGAGCATCTAAGGAATCATGGAGATAGAATTCAGGGAGCTCCGTGAAGGTGGATGAAAAAAAAGAGACATCTTTAGTCTTTATTTTTGCTAATCTCTGAAATTTAGCATTCCTTCTATCACAAATGTAAGAAACAAACTATAGTCACGTCAGTAACACTTATGACTCTGTCACTGGTAAAAATTACAGATATTTTAATGCTATTTTGTTGTTTTTCCAGATGTCTTCAAATTATTATTTCTATTCCTCACAATTTTGGAATTATAGTAATTAGACCTGCTATAAGATCTTATTATTTTTTGCATTAATGAAGAGGCAATTATCATAATAAAATACTTTGATAACTGTATTTTCATGTAATTGGTTTCCCTTGACATCATATTATGTACTGTATTTTATTCTGGTTAAAAAAGATGATTCTGAGAACGGGTCCACAGAGTACATGGCTACATTACCAGAAGGTTCCATGGCACACACAGCATTCTCCAGACAGCAAAGAGAATCCAGACTCAAAAGCAGTCGTGACACGCTGGACCCTCCACACAGAGGTCTCCACACATGGGGGAGAGAGAAGAGAAAGGCAAACATATGTATCCAGACACAACACTGAGGATTTAACAAAGAAATTTTACTTATCTACTCCTTAGATATGCTCAACAAATGTTAGCATTTGCCAAGATGAACATTTGCATTTTCTCTTCAACAATTTTCAGCAGAGCTCCAAAATGATTACATTAAAAATAAAATAAAATAAATCCCTCCAACATCTCCCGTGTCTCCAGATACTGGCCAAGAGTGTTTGCCATTGAATCACAATCAATAAGGTGGAAAAAGGCTGATGATGAACTGGTTTGCCAGTTTCTACACCAAGTGGAAGGATAGAGAACATCTGTAAAAGGGATGGGGAGAGAATCTGATAATAGAAGACAATATGGGATGACATCTCTGAAATCAAGGCATCAGCTAAGAGAACTGACACCCACAAATGTCAGAGTGGCGAGTTAGAAAGTTCCTGTATTTCCAGTTGTCCTCATGATAGAAGGTAGGAGGAGTTCAGATTTGGAAGCAATGATTCCTTTGACTGATTAGAACCTGAAATCCTGCTGAACTCTCCTTGTACCAATGCAGAATCTAGCACTGGGAGGGGTGCTGAGAGAAACAGGCCTACTCACAACACTCCAAAATATGAACCTCAGTGTTAGTAGCAATCTTCATGGACAATTTTTTTACCTTGAAAAAAATATTGAATGTTGTATGAGAGTTCTTACTATATAAGAAAGCCAACAAAAAGAGAAAGAGAGATAAATGTTTGGAAGGATCTAGATTCATTATGTACCAGACACTATATTAGTCTTTTTGTACATTTATCTATCTTATTTATCCCTTTCAACACTTCCATGAGGTATTATCAGCCCAAGTCTTTCGGATGGGGGCACATTGAAGTTTAGATAGTGAAATAACTTGATTGAGGTCACAGAGCTAGTCAGTGGGATTTAAACCTAGGTTTGTCTGACCCCCCAAACCACTATTAAATTATTTCAAATGGTTCCAATTATAAAAGTCTCTGTGACTAAATCATTAAAATCCAAGAAGTCATTATATAAGTTGAAGGATTAAATTTCAAGTTAGGAACATAAATGGCAATGTGGTAACAAGTTACATGTTGTCAAGAGAAACTTTATAATAGCAAACAAAATTGTTTCTCATCTGCAGAAAGCCACATGGGCTTGTCCATCTATTTTAATCCTCAACTTAAATAAATATAAAAGCAGCCACCTGGAACTGAAGGGCTCCTTGATGATCTACTCATTTGCCCACACAGTAGTGCTCTGTATCTGTTGTCAGAATGTGAAACTGTCATCCCCATTGCTTGTCTATAGAAAATAGGAGACTCCATCTGGTGTGTGAGATTCTCACCACATTTTGTTGAGTTCAAAGTGTGTTTTTTGCACGAATTGCCATCTCTTACCAACTGTCTCTGCAGGGCACCCAAGGTTAGAGTTAAGGCCAGGAAAAGAGCTATTACAAATTAGGAAAAAGGTAACAAAAGAAAATCTCAAAGACATGCCAGGATATTCATCAAGGCATCACTGTTCTTCACCATCCATATGCCTCCTCCCATTTCAAGGAAAGCTGTGATGAGAGAGTGGACATATTTGAGGTCCTCCTTAAAATAATTTTGCTCCATCACATCATGGTAAGATATTGTAGTTGACAAGCTACAGACATGAGGTGCTACTTTGGGATGACCTGTGAGGCCTTGTCCAGCCTTAACTTTCTATGATTTTTGGGAGGTTAACAATTGTTAAGAAAGAAAAACCTCTAAAGGTATTTTCATAATGCCTTGTAGCTGTTAGAACTAAAAGGCTTCTTGACTGCAGTTCAGTTACGCAAGACTACAGCTCTTTCATGCTGCAAGTTATAGGACAAGTTATAGGATTTCAAAGACTTAGTAAATAACCTACAATCAGAAAATTCAATTTGTTCATAAGGTGGAGAAAGGCATTCTGCTATTAAACAGTTAGATGGAAAACATGCAAACCACAGTTTGTGGAAGAGAAAAGAACATAAAAACCCTTGCCCAGAAGCACAGGCAAGCACAGTAAACATATTCAGCAAAGTCAACGTGTCCATTGTAAATGTGGGAAGCAGAAGCCTCAACACCAATTGAAATTCCAAACTGCAATAACCGGAGACATCACACCCGGGTCAATCCTTCCCATGGGGAGCACTGAGGAGTCTATGAGATTCACTCACACAGAGCTGGGTTTGAAACAGAAGATTCCGGTCAAGTAAAAATGCTCTCTGAGTCAGGCACAGCCAGTGATAAGCGAAGCAATTAGCCAGTGATAATGCCAGCAATAAGCGAAGATGGCAGAAGGCACAATTAGACAGGGCCACATCTCTGTTAGGCAAAAAGATGAACTCTTCTCTGAAAATAGAAGAAAAACTCATCATAAAGCACATACTCATTATTGCTGCAGAAGATCTTGGAAAATTGCTTTGAATGGATTGGCAAAAACTATATTTGCATTAAGAATCACCTCCCTCTCCCAAAATGGATTATTACCTACTGCAAAATCTGGTTGCTGTATATTCCCTTATTTTTCTGGTGTGCGTTTTTTTTCCACATCAAAAAATAACTGTGGTGTGTAAACTCAGATCCTATAACACTTGTATTTTTTGGAGATCTGTTGTAATATTGGAGTAGTATAATCAGGGCCACTGCTAACCTATTTACTATTCTTGTGCAAATTTGAAAAAGAACTTTCCTTTCTCCAGGTGGATCACAGGCCCATGCCAGGGCAAACAGTTTGGTAAACAGAATATGGGCTGGATTTCAGTCCCACTCTAACCCTCAGCTGGATGTGCAGTCCCAGGTGCAGTATTATCTCCATCACTAGATGGTGGAACCTGCTGAGTTCCATTTTATATCAGCGAGGGTAGCAGATGCTATTGGTGCCTGGCCATATCCCTTCAGCTGTTCCAGAGGTTACCTGAAGCTGCAGTATTCAGCTTTCTGTATATATCAGGATATCTTACCTCAAGCTCCTGTTTCTCTCTGTCTGGAGGTTTTCCTGGCTTCAGGAGCATGCTGGACGAGGCAGGGGTATTAATGCCCATAAGCAGTCCTCAATCAGAGTGGTGGAGTGGAGTTGGTGGATAAACCCTCCATCCTCCGTGCCCCTAGGTGAGTCAATTCTGAGGCATGTCTGCACAGTGTCCTATAGGGTCCTCAGCATTCACACATCCTTGGTTGATTTTCTTCCCTTCCTTGTTTCACCTTCTGTTATGAACCAAATATTTGTATCCCCCCAAATTTATATGTTGAAATTCTAACCCCCAGTGGGATGGTTGGGGAAGTGGGACTTTGGAAGGCAATTAGGTCATGAGGACAGAGCCCTGATGAATGAGATTAGTGTCGTTATAAAAAGGGACCTCAGAGGGTTCTCTTGCACTTTTTTGTTTCTTAACCACGTGAGAAGTCTGCAACCTGGAGGGGCACCCGCATCAGAATATGACCATGCTGACACCCTGATCTCAGAGTTCCAGCCTTCAGAACTGTGAGAAATAAATTTCTGTTGTTTATAAGCCACCCAGTCTATGGTATGTTGTTATAGAAGAATGAACAAATGAAGGCACTTCCCCATTCCTTCCTTATGCCACCTAGGATCAACTTCCAAATCCTGGCATTCTATTCCTTGTCTCAGAGTCTGCATTTGAGGAATCCAAATTAAGACACTGAGCTTCCTCACTATGATTCTAACTCTTGGCTTGATACACCCCCAAGATTTAGAGCATTAAATAGAATTTTCAGCACATAAAATTCTTATGAATGAAGGTAGTATTTCACTAGTCAGATAACATTAACAAAAGAAAAAAAATCACACCATAAAGAGGGAAGAAGCAAAATGGTTACCCAAAGAATTTACAATGAGAAAAGTTTTCTACAACCGTCTTAAAGAAAATGCACTTAAAGGAAAGCAAACCATATGTCCTGGCAGTAGGCAGGGTAGGGGGAGAGAGGAGAAAAGGGAATGACTGTGCTTAGTAACATCTATGCAATAGAGAATGGCCTTCAGGTTTAGTGTGAGGTTAGGTTGTGAGGTTAGGAGGACTGAGTGAGTGAAGGAGCAAGTGCTCAATGCTTTGTACCTCAATGCAGAAGCTTGCTGGAGGCTGGCCAAAAAGAGAAGCAAATGGGTGTGGGGGGAGACATAGTGTGGAGCAGGTACTTTTTAATCTGTCCATCCAGTTTTAAAGTTCACCTGAAATCTGGGGATTCCATTCAGACATTATGGAGCTCTGTATTGATATATGCTGAGCACAGTGCTAGGCACTACTTCATGAGAGAGAGAAGTGGGCACAAATCCTGTCCTTAAGAAACTTGCAGTCTAATGGAAGACCTAAGATATGCCAAGACTTTTGGCACAGGCCAAAATAAATGCCTGCAAAACAACTACCTACTAGACTCTAAGCATCTTAAGGGCAGGGCTGTGTTTTCTACATCTTTATATGACATGCCTTGAATATAGTGGGTGCTCATAGATGAGTGGTGTTTGAATAACCCGAGGAAGAATCTCATTATATAACATAAAGTTTCATGGAAAAGCAGAGAAGGCAGAAATCCATTGTAGCTGGAGAAATAAGGGAAGGCTTCCTGGGAGAGGTGGCTTTGGAGCTGACTGACAGTTACAAAGTAAAATACACCCAAATAAAATGGGCGCTGTGGAACTCTGCTTTGCTTGTCGGCAGAGATCTGAGATCAGGTTTGGAGATATGTCTTTTCTTCCACTATTCCTTGGAATCTCACGGGTATACATTCAACTCTAACTTCTTAATATTTTAAAAGTGGTTTACTCTGAAAACATCCCAAGTCTGAGCCTTTTTTTCTCTTGACATCAATGAAAGGGTTTTATTTCACTGCTTTCACTGCAGCTAAGGGACTACTGTTAGTTTATTCTTCATTGTTGCTCAGAGATATACTTACAAACACTAGCATACATTTGAAGATGGAAAACAAAAAGATGGAAAAATGCACCCTATTTAGGAAAGCCAAGCCTCCCCAAGAGAAAACAAAAGGCTGCCAAGTAGATTTGTGTTTTAACTTGTGATCCCTCTTGCTCCCAGCTTGTAGCTACCTAACTCTCCTTCACACCCGATCTCACTTTTCCTCTGCCAGGACTCACAGCAATGCCTCATCAGTGGGTGTTCCATGTATGTCAGGAGAACAGCAAGAGTTTATGTGGAGGACCTTTGCTTAGGGAAACCCTCTAACAGGCAGAGCTCTCCCGTAGATCCAGCAAGGTCAGCACCTGCCAGGTGGATAGACTATCTTTTCATTAATTTGTGAACCTTATGAAATTGCCATTTATGTGGGTCAACAAATGGTTGAAACCAATAGAACAACTAGCCCACCACCTAGGAAAAAAACAAAAAACAAAAAGTCAACCTTGAAGGGTTTTTTTCCTTTGATTATCTCAATTTTGCCATTGAAATCTATCCACATAGCACCTGTGCTGCATGAAAATTCTTAGCAAGTCTAATGAGGTCACCACAGGAGAGTAGATTTGAAATTCAGCCCATGAACAGAGATGGGTAAGGAACATCAGAGACTGTGCCTACTCTTAGATCGATCTCATGATCATACCTCTCTGCACCCCTCCCTGTGGGGCTGCCTGAGAGCTGATCCAAGTTTTTGTCCCCCTGGAATCAGACAACTGCTCTGTTTCCTGATTTCTTACCTCTAGACATGGAAAAATCAGTTTTATTCTAGGATCTTCCTAGGCTTCTCCAAAGCTACTCTTTTTCTGCCTATAAACTTCTTTCTCTTCCTTCTACCTCTCCAGTGAACTCACTGTGTTCTAAAAATTTAGGCTTTTGGAAAGCAAAGCCAGGAAGCCTTGAGACTTTCTACTTTCTGATTATAAAATGAACTTCCCCTGGGGCGAAGCAAAGCAGAGTCTACTTAAATGGGGCAGAGGGTAGTCAGAAGAAAAGTGGAAGAAAAAAAGTAATTAATATCACAAAATATTTAGCCACAAGTAGAATATATGGTAGAGTGGTAGGGATTAGAAATGTACAAGAATATCATCTCCTTAATAAGCTTCCCCAGGTCAGATTTTAATTGTCTTGAAGCTTGAGAGACTTTAAGACCAAAAGAAGAGTTTCCTGGACTCATTCGCCTGCAGCTCTCTTCCTCTGGGACAGTGAACTAGCACAATCCACACCTCGTGAAAGACTAAGGCTGATGTGGGTTTGTGAGGTGGATTGGGTTGGTTCCCACCTTGTTTGAACTGGTACATTACAAATAATCCAAATAAAAGCTCAGGAATCACTTCTAGACATTCGGGATCGGAGCAGGACGGGCTAAAGGAACTTCTTCTTTCTCCAAGCCCTAAGGTTATCGTTCCCTCCTTGCATGTTGTTTTTTTTCTCTTAAAGCCATTCAAAAGTTTTGTTTTACGACTGCTTCAGGCTCTTTGCCACCTATTGGCATGAGGGTGGCACTGGTTTATGTTTAAATTTCTTTTTTCCTTGACTGTCTGTTTGCCCAGTTACCCAGGTGATTGACTCAGCTACTTATGAGTCAATCTTCTGAAAAGTCATTTTCAGAAGCCTTACCATTTATTTGCACCATCAACAACAAATATTTCAGGCATGAATCAGAGAGCCATTGTCTTTGTGGAGGTCGTCATGGTGCTGACTTGTCTTCGTTGGTGTTCTCTCCCGCATGGGATCCTGCCAAAGAAGCCTCTCACAGGGCAAGCTGGGGAATATATTACCATTTAGAAGAAGTACTTTCATTTAGAAGTTGAAGTTTCAGCCAGGCCTTCTGGGAGTCAGAGTCATTGTGAAGGTGCACTTGGGATGATCTAGAGAAGATGGTAAACAACAAAAACTAAAAGCCAGCTGACATACTGCCCCAGAAATTTCTGTTAGACAATGTTTAACAGAAACGTTTTTTTTGGCGGTGGGGGGGGGGGGGGAGCTGGGAGCGGGGAGGGAGGGTAACTTTGAAAAATAGATGCAAGGACCACATAAAAGGGATATGTACCAATGAGAAAAAATTTGTGCCAGATAGGAAATGAGATACAATAACAAAAATGAACTAAGTATTCCAGTGGAGTTAGGAAGAAATAAAATATTTATGGAGAAATCTTATTTGGGGATGACAGCATGAATGCCAAGGAAAAAGAGAAACACCAAGCCTGCTGCTTACTGAGTTAGGACATGTTCTTTCATTAGTTCCTTAGTGTGTAAGGGGAGGTGAGGATTTTCCTGGCTTGTTGTGAGGAAAAAGCTTCAGAGGGAAAGAAATGGGGCAGGCCTAGGCTTGTTGGTGGGGCTGAGATATGAGCAAATGAGACCTAAAAAAACAGTCGCAATGATGAAATGCAACTAAATGGCCTCAGAACGACTTGGAATGCAGCCCTGTCTATACTATAGGACCATTTCATCTCTGTGTGAAAGAAGAATCCAGCATGAATTTTCTTCCTCCATTCTGGGCAAGAGGCAGGAGGGGTTGAAAGACAATAGTGAATGACACTTTCCTCTCCTGCGTATGCCACTGAAAGATGTTGAAACCCAGAGGAACATCTATTGCCATCTATTCAGTTCCACAATTATACAATTGTCAACCACGGGGTCACAGATTTGGCAAGTTTTTCCACTTACAGGAAAAAAGGTAGCCGGGGGAATTTAACTTTTTTTGTCAAGAGCTTAAGCAAAGATGTTTTCATGGCCTTAGGCATGCTGGGGCCAGTTTCCAATCTTGAGTTCACTTGCTGTCCACAGGTGGCAGAACAATCTCTGCCGACTGTTCTCACAGGTGTTCTCAGGTAGGACACAGCTCTTTGTGCTGCTTCACAGCAGATAAACTGAGTCAGAGGGGCTTGTCTCTGGGCTTGGGAGAGGACAAGGAGTCTAGAGTTCCACAATCCAGAGCAGAACACAGATTTCTGCTTCAGTCCTTGCCCCCTCCTCTCACCTTGACACACCGTTGGAGTTTAGACAAAGGCTGACAGATCCTGAAACTTTCCCGGGGAAGGTCAGCCTCAGATACTGACAAGACACCAAGGGACTGCAGCTGCTGACTATGGAAAGAGCATGACCCTATGAAGAAAGGAAATGAAGGCCTGTAAAAGGGGCATTTTTATAAGCAGTATAAAAGGAGATGCTTTTTGGGTTCATTTCTTTTTGTGCAAAAATGACAACTAGGGATATGAATCAAAGTTCGGGCTGGATTAGAAGTATGTGCCTCAGAAACGGCCACTGGCAGGTCAATCTACACTGTGGTTCGTGGCTAGTCCCCTTCTCACATCCATCAGCTCCCAGCCCTGGTACCCTTGGTAGCAGCATGGCAGAGCCCTGTGAGCTGTGCATATAACCACAATATATGCTCCATCACTACATGATTGTGTGGCCTTGAACAAACTGCTTAACTTTGCCTGAACCTCAATGATATTATCAATGAAATGGGGATGTTTATATTTTCCTTGTGCCAAGGGCTGTTGTGACAGTCGACAAGAGAACACAAAAAGAAAAATTTTGACAACAAAAACTGCTGTATACAGGTGTGAGTTCCAGAAAAATCAAGCTGTAAGGCTGGTGTTCTATAGAACATTGTTTCTCTGCGTAGGGGACCCAATTAACTGTAAAATGTAGAGCGACAAGTGATGACACTTTAAAGAACTGTTGAAAGTGTGTGCAGTTTTACTTTTTGAAGGGTGGCCTCATAAGCCTTAGATGCCTTTTAGCTTTCTTGAGGAGGTACCACTTGTCCCTATATACTGCCATTTTTCCTTATAAAAGAGTTCCGGGTGTGATGGCTCACACCTGTAACCCCAGCACTTTGGGAGGCCGAGGTGGGTAGATGACCTGAGGTCAGGAGTTTGAGACCAGCCTGGCCAATGTGGTGAAACCCTGTCTCTACTAACAACAGCAACAACAAAAATACAAAAATTAGCTGGGCATGGTGGTGTGCACCTGTAATACCAGCTACTCGGGAGGTTGAGGCAAGAGAATCGCTTGTACCTGGGAGGTGGAGGTTACTGTGAGCTGAGATCGTGACAATGCACTCCAGCCTGGGTGACAAGAGCAAAACTCCATCTCAAAAAAAAAAAAAAAAAAAAAGAGTTCCCACACCCTCTTTATGTATCACATGGTGTCCATTTCCCATGAAGAGGAGTGAAGGTTTTACCTTATGGCTCCTCTTAATCTTCCTGACAATTGAGGTTTTATAATTACTTTCATAAAATGTGTGTTGTTTGGTCCATTCAGGAGAAAGTACTTGTTTTCCATAGATAGCTGGTAAAATTTCATAAATCCAGAATCCTACATTCTTTGGATTTCAGACTCTGTAGGTCAATTTCATTAAAACGAAGAGACAGAAGGGGAAAAACCGTATTCCCCTGAAAGCATTTTGTCTTATGTGGAACTAACCCAAAGGCAGTGAGGTTTGTTTCTACCTTCCTTCTGCCGCACCATTTAAGACTTAACATTCCTTCGCCCTGGTGCCAAATTTAGGGCAGGGTTGTGGGGAGAAAGTGGATACCAGGGAAACATACATCTTATTTTGTATTCATACAAATGTCTGCTTCAATTTTCATTACAGGCCTGCGAGCTTCCTAGGCAGGAGGAAAATTTGAATGAACTCTGCTTTTAGTGACCAGGAGTGGAGACATAAAAAGAGCTTTTCAGCCTCTCTGGTTACAGAGATAAGTACAAAGGGTAACTGGCATTAAGTCTGTAGTAATAGCTGCTATAAGTACTGACCATGATTTGAATCTCTCGATAACTGATTCTGGGGAGGCAGGAATATTTATCAAGCCATTAGGAGAGGCTGTTTCGTGCTGATAAGATTCCTACAACTGATGAGGTCCACCTGAAGACGGGATGAGGCTGGGCTGGATTTACAGCCATTTGCAGTGAGAGCAAAAACATGGTCTCCTTAAGAACAGCATGAGGCATTCAGCAAAATTATGCAATCTGTTGCCTGAGGCAAGCCTATGGAATCTTAAGGAAACAGTTGGTGAGCAACCTAGCATGTAAGGTGATTGGGATACTGTACTAATATTTGGTCAGTAAGTCACAATTTCACTGATGTGGAGGGTGAGGAAGTGGTGGTGGGGGAGGGGGGATAATTGAGAGAGAAAAGTTATTAATCTGTAAATCTCATTTTTCAGAAAAATCTCACACTGAATTGTAAGGCGCCAGACATGGGATTATCCTGGGTTTTTAAAAAAGTGAAATCACCTATTTTATACAACCCCAGGGCCTTAGTTTGGGTTATTAGCACCGTGGGAGAAGTTGCAGTACAGGCAATGTTAAAGTTAAAAATAAACAGCAGTAAAGCAGTCGCCTGCATTTTATATTCCTTGTCTGTTATGTTTTGCACTCATCCATAACCTCAGTACCAGCTTTTACATTTTGTTTTTAAAAAATACAAATATACTATCTCACACTTTTTTAAAAAATGACTTTAGTTGGCTTCTAAAACAAGAACTTGTTTTTTAGAATGATTCCATTTTAAAAAATAAAATATAGGATGCGATGCAGATATGCTGATCCATGAGGGCAGTTGAGTGACCTTACCAATAAGTTTCTGGGACATATCCCCCTAGTGTCTTAAGGGGAACTTCCTTTTTACTTTCTCCTTAGCTGATTTTTCAAAAGCATACAGATTTAATTAGCAATACAACGTTTCTCCTTCTTTCGTCTGTGTTCAACATTTGCCTAAAGCATTCTCATGAGAAATAATATTTATGGAGGATTGCCTGGAAGATATGCAGTTATTTTATTCCACTGGATTTGCTAGATTTTTATCTCTGTATCAAACCAGACCATCAGAGAAATGACTATTTGCATCTTACTGGTTTTCCCTCCCAGTTTTACTGAGTTTGTAAAATCAAATTTGGTGCTTTGATGTTATACCTTTGGTCTGCTTTGAAGGCACGTGAAACAAATAGCCCTATGTAAATGTAATTTATTGTTGTCAGCCTGGCTGTGGTGAAAGGCATTGTCGCCCACCCCCTCCTCTGTCCCACCCAAACATCTACTTTAGAAGAAGGAGAACTCAGTCATCCCAGCTGAGCTTAGTGTGAGAGAGAGAGAGTGTGTGTGTGTGTGTGTGTGTGTGTGTGTGTGTGTGTGTGTGTGTGTCCTGAGCATCTGATATGTTCTCCTTTTATCAGCACTGTGGCTTATCCAGGGTCCCTTTTGGTTTTGGTCCTGAAGACTCATGGACACCCCTGTGGCCCACCTCTGGTAACTGCCTGTGGCTGTCTCTGGTGTTTCCTCCATCTAGTTTCATCTTGCTCTTCTCACAGGAAGTACAGCATAGCTGTTAAGAACACAGACTCTGGAGCCAGACAGCCTGAGTTTGAATTCTACTCCGTCGCTTTCTCTAGGCTGTATGACTTTCAGCAAGTTTCTGAACTCCTCTGTGCTTCAGTTTTCTCGTCTCTGTAATAATTGTAACTGTTTCTTAGAGTCCTGGTGAGGGATTTAAAAATGTAAAGTGTTTAAGAGGATGCCTGAAACCGAGTAAGCTCTATATAAATGTTAGCTACTATTCTTATTAGCCTGATTGGTCTCTTTAAAAATCGTAGTTTATTCTGCAGGTTTTAGTCAGTTACCTCAAATTATCTTGGGAAGAGATGGGAAACACACAATTCTAAAATGTGAAAATTTAAATGGAGAATCAAGGTGACTATCCATTGAAGCCCAACCAACATGCTATTTTTTACTTTAATTATCTGGATTTTTTATGTAAACATGCTGTTTTGCCTGAATTGTTTTGGATGATTACGGCAGTTTCTCTACTCCATGTGAACAGAGAGTCTCCCTATTTCTTTTTTTTTTTTTTTTTTTTTTTTTTTTAATTTATTTATTATTATTATACTTTAAGTTGTAGGGTACATGTGCATAATGTGCAGGTTTGTTACATATGTATACTTGTGCCATGTTGCTGTGCTGCACCCATCAACTCGTCATTTACATCAGGTATAACTCCCAATGCAATCCCTCCCCCCTCCCCCCTCCCCATGATAGGCCCCGGTGTGTGATGTTCCCCTTCCTGAGTCCGAGTGATCTCATTGTTCAGTTCCCACCTATGAGTGAGAACATGCGGTGTTTGGTTTTCTGTTCTTGCGATAGTTTGCTAAGAATGATGGATTCCAGCTGCATCCAAGTCCCTACAAAGGACTCAAACTCATCCTTTTTTATGGCTGCATAGTATTCCATGGTGTATATGTGCCACATTTTCTTAATCCAATCTGTCACTGATGGACATTTGGGTTGATTCCAAGTCTTTGCTATTGTGAATAGTGCTGCAATAAACATACGTGTGCATGTGTCTTTATAGCAGCATAATTTATAATCCTTTGGGTATATACCCAGTAATGGGATGGCTGGGTCATATGGTACATCTAGTTCTAGATCCTTGAGGAATCGCCATACTGTTTTCCATAACGGTTGAACTAGTTTACAATCCCACCAACAGTGTAAAAGTGTTCCTATTTCTTCACATCCTCTCCAGCACCTGTTGTTTCCTGACTTTTTAATGATTGCCATTCTAACTGGTGTGAGATGGTATCTCATTGTGGTTTTGATTTGCATTTCTCTGATGGCCAGTGATGATGAGCATTTTTGCATGTGTCTGTTGGCTGTATGAATGTCTTCTTTTGAGAACTGTCTGTTCATGTCCTTTGCCCACTTTTTGATGGGGTTGTTTGTTTTTTTCTTGTAAATTTGTTTGAGTTCTTTGTAGGTTCTGGATATTAGCCCTTTGTCAGATGAGTAGATTGCAAAAATTTTTTCCCATTCTGTAGGTTGCCTGTTCACTCTGATGGTAGTGTCTTTTGCTGTGCAGAAGCTCTTTAGTTTAATGAGATCCCATTTGTCAATTTTGGCTTTTGCTGCCGTTGCTTTTGGTGTTTTAGACATGAAATCTTTGCCCATGCCTATGTCCTGAATGGTACTACCTAGGTTTTCCTCTAGGATTTTTATGGTATTAGGTCTAACATTTAAGTCTCTAATCCATCTTGAATTAATTTTCGTATAAGGAGTAAGGAAAGGATCCAGTTTCAGCTTTCTACTTATGGCTAGCCAATTTTCCCAGCACCATTTATTAAATAGGGAATCCTTGCCCCATTTCTTGTTTCTCTCAGGTTTGTCAAAGATCAAATGGCTGTAGATGTGTGGTATTATTTCTGAGGACTCTGTTCTGTTCCATTGGTCTATATCTCTGTTTTGGTACCAGTACCATGCTGTTTTGGTCCTATTTCTTTCTTAAACACTCAGCTCAGTGGTAAGACCACTGAAGCCAACTGGGGCTTAAGTGAATATTAGGAATAATATCAAGAATAACCCAATACTCATTTGCCACTCCTGGAGGCCTTCCTATCCCAGTCTATTGTGTACAGAGCTTACCTGAACGCCTCTCCTGACTTCAAGATGTCAGTGGGATCCATGACAAAAATCACACCCATAGTTGAAACCCCAAATTCTTGCTATTCTGCCACTCTCCCAGCAGCAGGTGAACAAAGGACCATGGGCATCAGACAGGGAACCTGCCTCTGCATGGCGGCCTGAACCCTCTCCTTGGAGGCCCCCTCCCGGACCCCAGACTAGCTATGCCCTGGGAGACAGCTCCTTTTGCTTTTGAAGCAGCAGGAGCCAAAGAGAAAAATGAATCTTTTCCAATGTGCCTCACTCTTGCCCAGTTCAGTGTCTTCCAGAACAAATTTCAGACATTAGATTCTCAATGTAGGGCTTGCTTCAGAGCCTAGTTCTTACAGTGGTGCTAAACAGATAAAATATTAAGCATCAGTGCAGTCCCCAAATCATTAGCAGAGAATCTACAGGTAATGAATTCAGCTTGAGGCTATTTGGGGCCTGTTGTTTTTGTTTCCCACCCATGGCATGCACTTTTCGGTAATGTCCTCTCTGCACAAGATGAGGGTACATATACTGTGTCCCCAGAAGGCTCGGAATGTCTAATTGCTGCCAGAAACCCTAGCTCTGGGGTCTCCAATCTCTCTGTCAGAAGCAGAGAGGAAGAAAAGGCAATCACGTAGCTATCTCACTGATGAGAAAATGCTATTTCTAAGCCAAATTACTGATTTGACACAATTTGGAGGATTTAAAAATCTATAAAAATAAATCAGAAGTTAAAGAGTACACCTTTCTCTCTTTTCATAATTATTTAAAATTGCTTCATTAGTTGACCAATGTCACCTTTAATTCTTACACTGACCCTGGGAGGTTGGTAGTTTGGGTTCCTATTGTCTCTGAGCTCCCAGTAGAGAAGTCAGATCTCTAGAGAAATAGGTTTCTACAGGTGACCTGATGAGCAAATGGAGACAGATTTTTAAGGCAGTCCCAGCTGCCTGACCTGGAGTTTTCCTCATAGTCTAACAGTAGTCTAACTCTGATTAAGTGGAAAATGGCAAATTCACTTTGCATAGAGGCAACCCAAATATATTTAGTAAAAGAGAGAAACATATTTTCAATTTAGAGATGTTATCAGTTAGATGGATAAATTATGTAGCCCAAAGTGGGCTGCTGAGCTGCAAGATTTTGGAATGGAGTAAAGTTCATTAAACTTTCATATAAACCATTTCATGTACGTTTGTGATCACAGTTTGTGTGTGAGGTAATAATATCAGACTTTTGCTGATTGCCCTTTGGAATATAAACACCACACAGTTTAAATAAAAGGTATTATTTGAAACTTGTTTCTCTGCACTGGACTCATGAAGTCAGCTACTAGTTATTTCCTGCCTGGCATTTGTAAATCTGTGTTGGTCTTTTAGTTTAACGGTTTAATACTGTGAATCATAGTAAGGGGTTGTAGAGATTGTGTTTAAGAATTATCTTCAAACATGCAAAACAGCAAGTTAATGCAGAGTAAGCTTGGTTATTTGATCTTAAATCGAGAAGAATACTGTGAACAAATAGAATGAGGAGTAAGACTGGGAAGGGAAAATAATTATACTGTAATGTAAGGCAATGATAAATCAATTTAAGGATGAATACAATATGGTTGAAGACTGAGCAGCAGATAATATAGTGTGGCAGAACTATTGGACAAGTTGGTGAATGAATCTGTCTTCAATAATTATCAGGTATCAGGACAATTTCTGTTGTGACAGAAAACCTAGCCCAAGTTGGTTTAAGTCAAAAGGGAATTTATTCACTAATGGAACTAAACATTCCAAGCATATCTGGTTTCAGGAAAGGCTTTACTTAGCAGGGATACTGGGACCCTGTTGGTTTGGCTCTGCTTTCTATGTTGGGTTAATTCTTTAGCAATTATTTACTTTCATTATGTTTACATTAAGATCCAAAACTTTCATTGAGTTTAATGGCATCCCATCATCTCTGATGTCTTTCTCCAAACAAATCACTGTGGCCAGAAGATCCTGAAGTTCTGTTCGGCTGGGCTTAGGTCACATGACATCTATGGAGTTGAGTGTGGAGTCATTTTTTGCCATTCCTGCTGTAAATGGAGAATCGGGAAAGAGGATACTCGAAATAGAAAGGGGAATTAGTAAAGGAAGTTGGGTGAATGGATGCCAGAGACCAAAACCTAGTTTTTACTATACATAGCATAGTCATTAATAGGAGCAATAAAGGAAAAAATACACTAATACAAAAATTATAAATAGCATTAACAACAAACAGTAGCCAAAAGAATGATTATTAATCTTCTGTTTTAGAGACATCCATGTATCATTTTGTACTTGTAAATACTTCAGAGAAGTATTAGCCAAAGACCATGACATTTAATTGTAATGAAAGACCTAAAGTGTTTCCAGAAGTTTTCAACTGGGTGCAGAGGTCTATTACACTGAAAGTGTAGCAATGTGCTTCTTTTTCAGATCTTACCTCTTCTGTCTTGAGCTGAAATATTTGTACTGAGAAAAATAATAAGAGCTAGATTAGGGGATTTGCCTTAGTCCATTTTGTATTGCTATGAAGGAATACCTGAGGCTGGGCAAGAATTTATAAGGAAGAAAGAAGTGACTGGGCATCTGAATGGGTGAGACCTCAGCCTACTTCTACTTATAATGGAAGGTGAAGGGAAATCAGGGTGGGCAGAGATCCCATGGTGAGAGAGAGGAAGCAGCAGGGGCTAGCGGGAGGCAGTGCCAGGCTCCTTTCACCAATCAGCTCTCATAGAAACTAATAGAGTGAGAACTCACTCACTCCCCATCCACTCCCATCCCAAGGGAGGCATTAATCTATTCATGAGGGATCCACCTCTATGACCCAACACTTCCCATGAGGCCATATCTCCAACATTGGGGATCAAATTTCAACCTGATGTTTGAGGGAACAAACATTCAAACCATAGCAGGATTCTCAGGTAGGACTTAGGCTGGGAGATGATGAGGTCAGCCCTTCAAAGGCATTTGAGAGTTGTATAAGTGAGCTACAAATGCCACGGTTCCTGTCTTATGTGGATGTGTGCAAGTGCAATGGAAAAGTAGTAAGAGCAATGTAAATGTAGTTGATGAACTCTGAGCACAGAGGCTGAAGTTGAGCACTTGCAAACCAAGGGAGAAAACCATCTGAACTTAGCTTATCAGCACTGTAACCAGAATGTAGCCAGTTAACCATGGGCCAACAGAGGATTTTTGCATTATTGCTGTATTTGCATTTCCTTTTTCCTCTGGCTGGAACACATATTTCTCAGCATTTCCCATGCTTGGCACATGCCCATCCTTCAGACCTCAACTCTCCAGAGAGAGTTTCCTGACTCCCTCACATTACCCATTTACTTAGTATTCTGTTTATTGCCTTTGCAGCACCTTTTTTTAAAATTTAGAACTACTGTTTATTTACTTGTCTATTGCCCATGCCTTACTACTAGAATTATGCTCCTTGAAGGTAAAGATGTTATTTATATTACTAACTTCTGAATGTCCAGCATCTAGTGCTGGCACACATAGAGGGCCAATAAATGTTTGTTGAATAAGTGTTTGGGACACAGAGAGAACAAAATGTGTTGGAAATAAAATTGCTCACCTTGCCAAATACAAACAACAATAAGAATCATGGCCACTTCTGGCAGAGGTTCTGAACATTTTTTGTGTGCAGCGGACCCTCTGGCAGTCTGATGAAGCCTGTGGACCCCTTCTAATAATATTTTTAAATGTATGAAAATACAGTTTTGATTCAATTTGCAACTCATATCAATTTATAGCAACACAGTTATCAAGATATTTAAAAATTTATGATATAGCAATATATGTACCTCTTTATTAAGGTAGACAATAACAGGATCTAGACTGATCTAATAACTAATATGATTTTAAGGTAATGAGAGTAAATTATGTTTTGAGATTTTGCAACAGCTATAATGTGATGAGAAAATATGTGTGATTTCTATTAGTAAGAGTAGCTTGTTGTCTATTGTAATAATTGAAGGAAATGCTAAATTTCATTAGAGGTTAATGAAAACAAAGGTATAATTTTTTTCCTCATCTAAGTATATGGACCTCCTAAATTCTCCCTACACACTTCTTAAGGGGACTGCTAAGGACTCCTGGAGCTAAGGGCTTCACTGTTCCATATATATGGTGGAGATAGGGATTAATGTTAGGGCAATCAGCAGTTATGCCTAAATCTTGTTGTAATTGCCTGGTGTGTATACACACACACACACACACACACACAGAGTCACGTATTTTACACACACACACACCCCATAAATATATGTATGCTAACCATTAGAAAACAGTATATAGTTTATCCCAAGAGGTGACTTACTTCTTATTTAAATAAAATGTTTTTGCCCTCATAGAGTACTGAGCTAAAGTACTCTTTAATTAAGTACTGCTAAGGAAAATAACCTGACCTGGTAACTCCACACATATTGTTGTCACTATTCTGGTTCTGTGATTCTATGAGTGAGAAAGCAAACATTTATGGAACATATGCTCTTACAGGGATAAACTATGTAGCTCAGGTGGGTCAAGATCCTTAACATATGCAGAGAAGAGTTAGGACTTCAGACAACTGTCTTCTATAAGACATTCACATGTCACATCTTCCTTTTGCATTGGAGGAGAATCAGTCCATTATGAGTTTTCCCTTTTTCAGCAAATAATAAAATAAATATTTCAGTGGCTATGATATGATGCATTTATCTCTCCACCATTATGTTTTATAATAATTCCTTTATTTCTGTCTTTGTAGCTTTTACTAAATTTCACAGGGGAAGAGATTCACTTTCACTGCTAGTTTGGAAATATGTAAAGGGTTGGGCATTACAGATCTCATTCTTTATTCTCACTCTTGACCAGAAAAACATCATCCTGCAAAGGAGGGTCCCAAAAGAGAAACAAGAATTCGGGGTAGATTGCCCCTCTTCAGCTCACTGGGAGAGCATTTAGTGCACCTGAGAGGGCATGCGGAAAACCATCTGTGATACTCCTCAAACTGGAAGATGAGGCTGTGTGAGTGAGTGCATCCATTTCAATAAGGACTTCAAAGAGGTATTTAAGAATTTACTTTCTACTATGACCCCAGGATAAACTATGATCCTCACACACTCTCTTGATTCTTCTAAGGTATCATTAAGAATTTAGAAACATGGTTATAACTTTAAAAAACGTTGTGAAGTATAGTCATTTTTGATATGAAGGTCTCATTTTTCAGGTGTTTTCAATGCCTATACCAGCAAGGGTTGGTTCTAATTTAATTTGACATGTGCATCAGTCAGTATATACTGGATTTTGTCATGGTAATAAACAATCCCTAAATCTCTTTATCTTAACCCAAGAAAAGTTTCTATCTCATACATTTTTCTTGTGGTTCAATATAAAGGCTTCTGCTCATTGTAGATACTTGGAGATTGAGGCTAATGGAGGCTCCATCTTGACACACTTTCACTATCATATGAGGGAGAAGGGAGTGTGGAAAGCATGAACTAGCTCATAGCACCACACATACCTTCTCTCATATTTTACTGTCTAAGGAAAGTAGCGTGGCCACACCAAACTTCAAAGGGTAGGGGAAGTGCAAGTCTACCTTGTGCCTGGAATGAGAAGAGCTGGGAATGTTTGTGAAAGGTCTTATGACTACCACAGTGCACCCTCTGGTTACTATATATTTTGTTCACTCCTTGTGCCCAAGGGAGAACAACCCCAAAGTCCCACCTATTGAGAGCATCAAGCTCAGAGCTCAGGATCTCTGAGGGACATTCAATAGTTGCTATCTCAGGTCTGGGTGTAGTTCTTCTTAAGCCAGAGATCTGTGAATTAAAAGATGTGTTTTGTTCCCTCTATGTACCTGATATATAATGTTGGAACAGGAATAGAAAAAACTCAATAAATATTAACATTCAGAAAGAGGAAGAATGGGATAAACCTAGGAATTCTAAAATCCTTCTGGACAGAGGTGGCAGGAGCCTCCACCCCTGAGGGGCAAAGAATGTTCCTTCATTAGACCTGATTCTGCCCTTCGCTCCTTCCTCTGAGAGGCTTGCCCTTCTCCATTATCTCCTTGGTCACATCTGAAGTGAGCCGTGGAGATTATGTCTTATTTGAGCATTAGCGTCTTCCTCAGCCTGCTTCATGCCTCTCATGTTGCTAGCACAAGGGTCCTTTTAAACCACAATCACAACCTGTTTTAATTAGGCTGGTAGTTCTATTGGCAGTACAATTTTCTCCAAAACTTGGCCAGCTTCTTAGGTATTTGATTGTAGTTAGCCTCATATGCCAAGAGCTCACTCACAACTTTTTTTAGACATGGTTCCTAGTTATGCTGTATTTCTTTGCTTTCTCCACTCCATGTCCTCTCATTGTTTCTGTAGTTGATTGTGGGTTCCTTAGATTTATCAGGATTCAAACGGAGAGCCACACTCATAGTCTTCTTTCCTTGAACATTTTTGTCCAATTTAGAGGACTTACTGGGTTTGTTCCTCAGTTGGAATCTCAGACACCTTATTCCATTCAGAAGCTTTTGCTTGGTTGTCTTATTTTATATCCTGTGTGATTTACGTTCATTATTTTCTGTCCTTTTCATTATAACTATCCTAGTGGGTATGAAGTGGTATCTAATTATTATTTCAATTTACATTTCCCTAATGACTAATGACATTGAACATCTTTTCATGTCTTTATTACCCATTTGCATATCTTCTTTGGTGTTCTGTCCATGCAAGTACTTTGTTCATTTTTAAATTGGGCTTTGTTTTAACTGTTGAGTTGTAAGAGTGCTGTATATATTCTAGATACAAGTCCCTTGTTAGATATATAATTTGCCAATATTTTCTTCCATTCTGTTGTCTTTTCACTTTCATTATGGTGTCCTTTGAAGCATGAAAGTTTTAAATTTTAATGAAGTCCAATGTATCCTTTTTTCTTTTTTTCTTATTTTTTTTTGCTGTGCTTTTGGTGTTGTATATAAGAAACCATTGCCTAACCCAAAGTTATAGTATTTGCTTCTATGTTTTCTTCTAAGATTTTTATATATTTAGCTTTCATATTTATGTCCATAATCTACTTTACTTGGAGGTAATTTTGGTGTGTGGTATAAAGTAGAGGACCAGATTCATTATTTTCCATGTGGCTGTCTTGTTCAGCACCATTTGTTAAAAAGACCATTCTTTCCCCCATTGAATTGCCTTGCCATCCTTGTTGAAAATTTATTCTTCCTTCATTTTTTTCTTTTACTCTTTTTAAAAATTCAGTTATTGGGAGGCCGAGGCGGATGGATCATGAGGTCAGGAGATCGAGACCATCCTGGCTAACATGGTGAAACCCCATCTCTACTAAAAATACAAAAAATTAGTCAGGCACGGTGGCCGGTGCCTGTAGTCCCAGCTACTTGGGAGGCTGAGGCAGGAGAATGGCGTGAACCCAGGACGCGGAGCTTGCAGTGAGCAGAGATGGTGCCACTGCCCTCCAGCCTGGGCGACAGAGCGACTCTGTGTAAATAAATAAATAAATAAATAAATAAATAAATAAATAAATATTCAGTTGTTGTCTGTCATCCAGCAGCCCTATTTCTCTGCAAACATGGTCTTTTTTGTCTCTTTACTTCCATCTGTCTTTTCTGGTAACATGTTCTTTTTGTTCCAATTGATCTTTCTCTTAAGTAGGATTCTCTTTAAAAAAAAATTTTTTTTTTTTTTGGTTACTTCAGACTCAGCTCCAGTATCTTAAGCACATTAGTTCCTTAAGCAAGGGAAGATGACTTTGTTTCCCGCAACTAGGTTAAAGCCTCCTGGTAGCCTAGTCTTTTTATACTCCTAGTTCGGCTTAGAAAAGCCACAGCCTACCTAGTCAGCTCTTCTTGGTGTCTTAGAGAGAGGAAGATCCACACATTTACAGGAGACCATATTTCATCTTCCTCTCTGGACTGCAGGTATGTTTCTGAGCCAAGCTCTTCCCAGAACCCACTACTTTGTGGAAATCAAGAGAGTGTCTGCTTATCTTCAGTCATTCATGCCACCCACAGTGAAAATTCTCTCCATCAAGGTTCCCACAAAGCTTGAGGTCTCTCTTGCCCATGGATTCCAGCAGTCTGTTCTCTCGGGAGAAACATGAAGAAATGAAGTTGGGTATGGTTTTCCGTGAATCCCTAAATAAATATCTATATATTTCAGGAAGTAACCTGAAATAGCGAAATCTAATTTCAGTGATGGTTATGTTTGTGGTGATAAAACATTGACAAGTTTAATGGCCATCAAAGCAACATTATATTTTAAAAAATTTAATATAAAACAGTATTTATGTTTTGGTATTACCTTTTTCTGAAACTATGTATGCTGTTTTTCTCAGGCAACAGCATCAATTCTTGGCTCACTAATATCTCTTTAGCATATTATTAATTATGAAAAGATAATTCAGCAAGTTGCTGCTGAAATGCAGGAATCAGATGTCTTAAGTGTTATTTTAGTCATGATTGAGTAATCAGAATGAAGCTTTTATACCACATGATTACAACTTATTGAAGAGCTCTTAGGCTCTTAATGAGTGAACTATCTTTAAACTCAGGTATTAATAAAATATTTTTCAATTTTAAAATGCATTTAGTATTTGAAAACAGTGGGGAATTTCTCAGTGATTCCATTTATACTGTATGCAAGCAGAATGGCAGATCATTATATACTAACAACTTCAAAAATTACCATGGAAATTTAAATTATAGCAGAAATTTATAGATTCAGATGAATAGGGATGGATGTAAGAAAAGGAAAGGGGCAATTAAATTTAGTAAACAATTTGAACCTTAAATTCTTTTGAAATAATTTTTAAGTGTATACAGTATCTTAACTCCTCCAAAATAGTTTCTGGGCAGAAACCATTGAAGGAAATCTTGGTGTTTTGCTTTTTAAATTATTTCTTAATTTTAATTTGTAAGTAGTTTCAGCTATTTGTAAGCAATTAATAGGTTCAAATCCTTAAAAGCTTTCTTCACAGTTTGTATAACATAGACATTCTTTATTGTTTATGTAATATCTAGAAAAATCTCAATTATCTCGTGAATTCAATTTATAATTTTTTTAAATCATAGATTGTTGTTGAGTTGTCAATAAGACAGTATTTAATTGTTGTAAAACCTATCTCTATCTTATAATCACTGCAAAATGTCTCTAAAGGAACTGAAAGGACCCAAAATATTGGGATTTCTGCATAGTACTCCAGGCATATAAAATACTTGCTCAGCTGTCTATACCCTTAGTAACCTAATATTTAAATGTGCAAGGAGCATTCCTTTGTGAGATTCCAATGTCATATTTATGGGAACAGTCTAGGTCATCAGTTACTATGGCCAGAAAAGAGTATTGGCTCTTTCAGTTTCTGTCCCTTGTGATAATCCAAAATATATAACAAGAACACCAATACATATATACATATATAAAATAATTAAAATTGTGCTAGCTTGCTAGGTTCCTCTAGAGGAGGTGTTTCTCTGTTTTTTCAAGTTTATTATATTACTTTTAGTTTTTGTGGGTACATAGTAGTGTATATATTTATGGGGTATATTAGATACTTTGATACAGGCATGCAATGTGTAATAATCACATCAGGGTAAATGGGATATCAATCCCCTTAAGCATTTATCCTTTGTGTTACAAACAATCCAATTATACTCTTTTAGTTATTTTTAAATGTACAATTAAATTATTATTGACTATAACCACCCTGTTGTGCTGTCAAATACTAGGTCTTATTCATTCTTTCTGTTTTTATGTACCCATTAACTATCCCTAGTCCTTCACTGCCCCCCAACTACCTTTCCTCACCTCTGGTAACAATCCTTCTATTCTCTATCTCCTTAAGTTCAATTGTTTTGATTTTTAGCTCCCAATAAGTGAGAACATGCAAAGTTTGTCTTTTTGTGCCTGGCTTATTTCACTTAACATAATGACTTCCAGTTCCATCCATGTTGTTGCAAATGACAGGATCTCATTCTTTTTTATGGCTGAATAGTACTTTTTTGTATATATGTACCACATTTTCTTTATCCATTCATCTGTTGAGGGCCACTTAGATTGCTTCCAAATCTTTGCTTTTGTGAATAGTGCTTCAATAAACATGGGAGTGCAGATATCTCTTCAATATCTTGATTTCAGTTCCTTTGGGTATGTACCTGGGAATGGGATTACTGAATCATACAGTAGTTCTATTTTCAGTTTTTCGAGGAACCTCCAAACTGTTCTCCATAGTGGTTATACTAATGTTTCTGCGTTTTCTCACCTTCCAGATACCTGTGATTGATTGACCTGGCAACACCACTCCTGATTCTCTGCATTTTCAGTTTTGAGGACACAGGCCCAGAGTGTCACATGCTTAGTCACTCCCTTTTCCCCCAACCCTTCCTCATTCTAGCAAGAACACATAGGATTAGAGTGACCGCCTCCATTCATAAAACACTTTCCAAGCACCTTTTATATTCTCAGAATTTTCTTATTTACTTTGGGTGAGAAGAGAATAAAGCGTGGTCCTTGATCTCAAGGAGCTTGCAGTCTGTCGACGGGGATCAATACCTAAATGTTGGAAACAAGAAAGATAGGGCCTGCTCATTTCTATAGATGAGTTCCTGAATTGAATGTGGTTCATTTGTACTTTAGATGAATTCCAGAATTGAATGTGGTTCAACTGAATGTGGTTAATTATCATGACTTTAGATTGAGTTTATAAACTTTACAAGGTTTTATCTTACCAATAACTTCTCTGGTATACGTTACTGATTTTGAGATCATTTATTTTGTTAGATATTCTAGAATTCCTTCATTCCCTTTCATAGTGTGAAAAAAAACCCTTTCCGTTTTAAAGTGATTTGATATATTTCCCACTTGTAAGCATTTAATTCCTCAGTGTATACAATGGACAATCTGGGGAGTTTACTAAGACAAGAATGCTTGGAGCACTGATTTCTATTTGTTTCACTCAGTTTGTCCCCAAGAAGCAAGAGACATTGTAGCATGTTGAACAAAAAGCTTGACCAGTAAGGAGTTTATTCTCATAATTGACTGTGAGTGTTTCACTATTATCTTCACTATTTTCTCAGAAATAGGACTTCACTATTATCTCAGAAATCCTAAAAAATATAGCATGGCCTCAAAAACTTGGACAAAATGCTTTGAGAAAAGTTAATATAGATGCTTCCTCTTGACTGCATTATACAAATATCACAAAATGAGTATGCTATGGTTTCAATGTTTTTGTTCCTGCTAAAATTCATGTTGAAACTTAATCCCTAGTGCAACACTATTGGGATGTGTGGCTTTTGGAAGATGACTGAGTCATGAGGAGAGAGCTGATCCTGGCTGAACTTGGGGCTAGAACTTGGCTTAATTGTGTCTATGTCCTAGGACTTTCTGTAGAAGACAGAACTTAAGAGTTATGGGCTAGGATATTTGGTAGAATAAATCTCTCAGGACAAAGTATTGAGGGGGCTGTGTGGCTTCTCTTAACTGCTTATAGTAGAATATGAGAAGATAGAATCAATTTAAAGTCTGAATTTATAATCAAAAGGGAAGCAGAATGTAAATATTTAGAAAATTCTCACCTTGGCTATGTAAAGAATAAAAAAAAATGTGTTTAGTAGAGAACACCAAGAGTGTGGCCAAGCAATCATTTGATAAGGAGGTAGAACTATGGGTAGAAAGAAACCAAGTGCTATTCATCAAGACAATGGGAGAATGACCCTGAAGGCACCTCAGAGATCTTTGAGGCTGCCATGCTCATGACAGGTCCATAGTGCCAGGGAATTGAGGGCAGAACAGTTTCAATGAAGGGATTCGGGGAGCCTTCGGGGCCTCAGAGCTCACTGCCAAGGGCCGCCTTAAGTCTCTGTGTTCCACATTCTGCCAATGCACTCTTCAACAACCTAGGCTCAGGTGGGCCCAGATTCAACTCAGACCACCACTCTGGAGAACATAAAGGATGAGCCTTGGTAGGATCCACGTGGAGCTGACCCTATGGACATACAGAGTGCAAGAGTAGTGGAAACATGGCTATATTTTAAAGGATGTATTGGATAGCTTTGTGGTCCAAGCAGAGACTTGCCACAGAGGTGGAGCCACTACTGGGAGCTCCCATTAGGTCAATGCTTGGTGGAGTTATGGGGATAGGACTGTCCTCAAGACTCCAGACCTGTAGAGCCATAGCGTGCAACACTAGCTTGGGAAAGAGCCAACACTAGCTTGACTCTTGACTCAAATAGACACTTGACTCTAACCCATGAGAGCTGCATCATGGCCTGTGCCCCGCAAAACCATGGGCACAGGGTCACCTGGAGCCTTGGAGGCCCAGCCCAATCTGGTGTGTCCAGAAGGCAGGATATGAAATCAAAGAAGATTGTTCTCCAGACCTAAGATATAATGTTGTTTGTCCTGTTCAGTTTTAGAATTACTTGAGACCTGTTACTTCTTTCTTCTTTCTCCTTTTTGGAATGGGAATGTCTATCTAATGTCTGTCTCACTACTGTATTTTGGAAGCACATAACTTGTTTGATTTCACAGACTCACAGCTGGAGGGGAATTTGCCCCACGATGAATTGCATCTTGAGTCTCGCCCAGATATTTGAATAAGACTTTGGATTTAGACTTTAAAATTGATGCTGGGATAAGACTTCTGGAGTCTAGTGGGATGGAATGAATGTTTTTTGTATATAAGAACATAAATTTTAGGCAGTGAGTGATACAATGAAATGAATTAAATATTCTCATTCTCTCCAAAATTCATGTTGAAACTTAATCCCTAATGCAACAGTGTTGGGAGGTATCACCTGTGGGAGGTGACTGGCTCATGAGAGCTCTGGCTTCATGAATGGGATTAGATACTCTTATAAAAAGACTTGGTGGAGGGAGTTTATCCCTTTTTGCCCTTCTACTTTCTGCCACATGAAGACACAGCATTCCTCCCCTCTGGAGGATGAATGATCAAGGTACAATCCTGGAAGCAGAGACTAGAACCTTACCATATAATAAACCTGCTGGTGCCTTGATCATGATGTTCCCAGCCTCCAGAACTTTGAGAAGTAAATTTATGTTTATTATAAATTACCGAGTCTCAGATATTCTGTATAATAGTACAGACTTAGAGTACAAATTATATTTTTCACTCATAGTCATAGATAGGTACTATTGTAAATACTGCAGTATTCAGAACTGTCTTACTATAGCATACAGAGCACATATAGATCTGTCTTACTTAGATCAGTGGTTCTCTTCCATGACTTCATCGAAAATTTGGCTCCATCCCAGACCAATTAAATCAACATTTGGGGCAGGTAGAGGGAAAATCATCTGTGTTTGATTCTAATGTGCAACCAGGTTGAGACCTATCACCCTGGGCCACCTGAATGTGATACTGTTTTTTGAGTGTCATTAAGTTTAATCAAAGTCCGGTGTCAGAAGATGTTATAGACTTTCTTGGTCTTCCTTATAATAGCTTTTCCATGGCTTGTTCTCTTATAGTATTCTTTTCTATCACAGAATGTTGAATTTGTCTTCTTGAATCTGCAAGTGCACAAGCAAAGTAATTCTTTGTATCTCTAGACTTGGCAAGCATATCGATTGAGCTGCGGGTGCTATGAAGCAGGAAGTTCCTAGTACTTCTGACTGTTGGGTCAATAGAGACTTCTACCTGTATTTTATAGCTCTTTGGTTTTGGTGGTGAAAGGATGGCCTCCTACTACCAAGGATCTTTCTTTCAGCCAAAATAATAAAGTTGCATCATTCGTTAAGTTTTGTTATGTGTTTAATTGTGTCTCTCCACAAAAATATATTGGAATTCTAGCACCAAGTAACTCCACATATGACCTTATTTGGGGATAGGGTCGTTAGAGAGGTAATCACATAGACTTAGAGTACGAATTCCATTTTTCACTCATAGCCATAGATAGGTACTATTGTAAAAACTGCAGTATTTAAAATGGGGTCAATTAGGGAGGGACCTAATCCAATACGACTGGTGTCTTTTAAAAAAGGAGAAAATTTGGACATAGGCAGACATACACACAGAGAGAATGCCGTGTGAAGATTGGAGTTACGTTGTCACAAGTCAGGGACTTACCAGAAGCCAGGCAATAGGCCTGGAACAGATCTTCCTTAGCTCCTTCAGAGGCAGTGTGGCCCTGCCAACACCTTGATCTCAGACTTCTAGCTTCCAGAGCTGTGAGACAGTAAGTATTTGTTATCTTAGCCACTCACTTTGTAGTACTTTGTTAAGTCAGCCTCAGCAAACTAATACAACTTCCCAGACTAAAGTGTTTGCAAATAACTTTTTGTATCCTTGTATCTGTCACATTTTTAATAGTTTACAGAGGACACAACATACATTATCATATTACTGGCCCTCGGGAAGTGGCATTTGAGATTGGCCTTAAAGAATAAATGGGTGTTTAACAGGCAGAGGAGTTTGAGGGTAAGAAAGGGTGAGGAGAAGTTTGGAAGAATAGAATTCCAGGCCTCAGAAACAACAGAAACAAAGATATGCAGAATAAATGGTGTATAATGTATCCCAGAAACAGAATACTACACTTTGTTTGGAATGTACATGTAAGCACAGGGGAGCAATGAGAGAAAATATTGTAAGTTTAAATTATTTTCACATTGACAGTGGCCTTGAATACTAGGCAGAGGATTTTGAGCTCAGCCTGGCACTTCACAGGCCACAGGGAGGTGATGGTTCTTGAGGAGGGGTGTTACCTGTCAGAAATATGTTTGGAGAGGTACCTCTGGGAGCATGTCATGGGATGGATTCCTTATGCGGGAAAGACTGGAAGCAGAGACTTTAGTTGAGAAGTGGTTGCAAAAGCCAAGGCAAATGGGAATAGGGGTGAGGACAGTGGGAATGGAAAGGACAGGTAGTTTAAGAGGCTTTACTGCAAAGGAAGAAAGACATGCAGGAACTTCAGGCATATGGCAGGCTAATGTGAAAATGTTCTTAGACAGGTGGATTATCTTGCCTGTTACATCATACTTCTCTGTGCATGGGCATAAGGCTGATGTGCAGAGGTTCTTCAGTTAGAAATGGAATCTGGATCCTGACTCACTGGCATCCAAGAGGGAAAACTCAAAATGGTCCATGTAACATGGGGCATTTAAGGGGCATGACAAGAGCCATGGGGCTGTGTGACATCAGTCAAGTATCTGTGTTTAACACATCTGTATCATGGGGCATGTAGACACGGGAGCAAGGACATCTAGAATTTTTTGCTTCTACCTAAAGGTATCTGCTCCGTTGACCACCTAATCTAGTCAAGAGTCATCTGACATATGCCTTAAGTATAATTTGAGTTATTTCTCCTCTGCTCAGAATTGCCATTCGTTAATTGTCACACTGCAGTCATCTTTTTACCACCTTCTCCTCCAGTCAAAATAAACCTCCAGCAAATCATGGTGATCCCCTTTAGAAGCACTGAAAAATCATGTGTCTCACAGATGGCTAGACTCTTCCTCATCTGTGGTACATGGCAGCTGCCTAATCTGCTTAGGCAGCTCAGCACGCACAAGTAAGTTAGATGTGACAGTGCCAACTGCATGGATTATAGTGTTCAACATCAGGTCACTCTTTCACTTCAAATTCTTTGTAGATATGGACAATTCTGAAGCCCCAGAAGCAGTGTAATCCTCTGTGCCCGGCTGCACAGGCTCAGCCAGTTCTGAGGCTGCCTGGTTTTCTCCTCCAGGCGTTAGACATCACTCACCCTCCCTTCTTAGTCCTGTCCTGAGGACATAGTAGCTCTTTGCCTGTTGACAGGAAAGTCCAAGTGTGTGGAGTCCTGTATTAGGGCATGCTGGAGGCTATGAGCTGCTGTTCTGTGTATTTACCATCACTGTGGGGAGGGCAGCAGTTTCCCTCAGGTACCCTATAAGGCAATCTGGAATTCTAGTTGCTTGCAGAGCTGAATTCTGCATCTGAGCAGTAACTTTCTAACAGATGCATAAGAACAGGACCTTAACCTGTTCCTGCTGCCACTTTCATAAGCTAAAACACGCATAGCTGAAGCATTTTTAAGTGAAAGTTCTTTGCACAAAGGATTAAGGATTTGATCATCATTAAATAGATAATGTTCACTCTCTATTGTTTCTTAAGGATACAATGGAAAGCAGTCCCAAAGTAAAGAGTTCAGAAATGATTACAGTTTGAGTGTAGTGAACTAGGCATATATTTCCATTGCAGCAAACAACAGAATCTATCTGGTAACCCCGAGAGATGTAAAGTTAACCACATATAACTGCCTTATGGATGGAGAAGCAGAAATAACTAATTTAGAAAAGGGGAGGGAGAGGGAGAAGAAGTGGGGGTGGGTATCAGACATGCAAAGGAAAACAGATAAGATAAAGAATACTTCTGGCCTTACAGTTTTTTTGTTCCAAATACTTTGTGAATCTTTATTTCACCTCCGCCTACGGATGCTAAGAGATACTCTTATGTTAAAATTTCTTCCTTTTTTGTTTTAGTTATGTATTAGCTAAAACTGTTTGCTGTTGTTAATTGCAACTTCCTCATAGTTTTTGTGATTTAGAAAATCACATTGCTCCAAATGAAGCCTCTCTTTCATTTGATATTTTTAAATAGCAAAAATCTTTCTCCCCTTTAGTTATTTACAGTCTAAGAGTCTTAACAATTATGAGTGTTTCTTGGGATGGACCAAGCTAATTTCCTCTAAAAGACAATTATAGTCTTTTTCCAACTTTCAGGAAAATGCAAGTTAATGAATGATCTCCTTGATTTTATGTTTTTCTCCCATAAATTATTTCTCAAGCCATTGGAAATTGTAACCACTTGCCTGGTTGTGAATACAAGCAGATGACGAAATGAATAAGCTGAGAAATGTTAATAGGAAAACTGAGGAGCAGCTCCTTGCATTTAGCTTGCAGCTTGTTTTGGTAGACATGTGGCAATAATTTTGAGTTGTGTATATGTACTTATACACAGGTATATTTATATGTGCACAAAATGTATATCTATGTAAGTCATATTTTCTCCTACTAAAATAGATGCTAATTTATGTGTTAGAATATAACAGACCAATAGGCATTTTTGGCACCTGAAAAAGTTTGGGAGCCACTGCCTTAGATTAACTTAAGTCTCCTTTGTTTTTTTTCATTCTTACCTTTCCCAGGCACTGCAGAGCCCTATGGGCCCAAATCTGTCTCTCCCACTACTGTTTTGTCACCTGCCAGCTCAATTTCTAGCCTTTCACAATAGGAGCGTCCTTATAACCCACACTGGCATGGCATGTGCATAGGGTATCTGTTGTATATAGAGACTAGAGGGCTGGAATCTGCATGCATGTTTAATTGGGGAGAGGAGCCATTCCTCTCAATGACCCTGGTCGGGTGGAAGGCCAGATCTTGAGAGCCATAGTGTGTATTTCTTAAAAGTTTGCTCAACCTTGCCTCAGTCCCTGTGGAGAATACCTACTCATTAGATTGGTTCTTTGTCTGGCTTAGAGATTCTCATGTTTTTTAAATTAGGTCTGTGGATGGAGATGGGAGTATATTATTAAATATAATAAAAATTTTCCCATCAATTAAACCTTGGGCATGCTTGTTAAATTTGTTTTTGTTAAATTTGCTTTTCATAAAATGCTTATTAAACTTCTCCAGTGTTCTGATAATAGAAGATAATTTTTAGGTTTGTAGAATTCAAGACTAAGTTGATTTTTTTCTTGCTATTCATATGTTTTAATGAAGAGTGTCATGCCAGACCCCTATTAAATTCAATAGGGAAGGTGCCAGGTTCAAGAGGCCAAAGAAGAGACCCAGAACCAGTAAACAAGACATGGGGTTTATTGAGGGAAACTTACATACAGGGATGGTCCACTGGCAGTGGACTGGATAGGAGAACTCTACAGACCAATAGCAGCAGGCTGGGCAGGAGAACCGCAACCACTTGTGAAAAGCATGCAGTTTATATAGCGATTCACTTACCACCCTCCCCCTAGAAACCTCCACCTGGCAACCTTCATGCCCGCATTCCGTGGGATGAACTGGGTGTTCAGCTGTTTCTCATAGGTAAGGAATGAATGTCCAGGTTGGCTACTCCCAGATTCCTTAGTTTGGCACTCAGAACACACATTCAGGTGTGTCTGCCATACAGCATCATTCTCAGGGTATGCTTATGCTAATTTATCAGGTATGGGTACCATACAAAGAGGTAAGTACTAGTAAGTGCATCTCCCCTTTCACAAAAATCTACATTACTCATGTAGCTAACTGACAAGTTCAATATTAATGAACCTTCATTTTCCATGAATAAGGGAATCTGTCAGTTACAACTCTATTTGCTAAAATATCAAGGGAACCTACTTTCCCGTGGGAAGGTCATTTATTTATTCACTCTAATTTGGCATTTAAAATGCTGTTGTTTATTGCATCTTCTTTATAGTTTTGGGGTTTAGAAAAATCACATTGCTCCAACCACCATGGCACATGTATACCTATGTGACAAACCTGCACATTCAGCACATGTATCCCAGTTTTAAAATAAATTTTTAAAGTAAAATAAAGTAAAATAAAGTAAAGTAAAATAAATTTTTAAAGTAAAATTAAAAAAAAAAAAAAAGGAAAAGAAAAATCACATTGCTCCAAATGGGATCCCTTTCTTTTATTTGGTATTTTTAAAAAGCAAAATCTTTGTCTTTAAAACTATCTTCCACCAAGCCTCCCCTATCTTAATATATTTGAGAAATGTGCTTTTTAGAGCTAATATGTTAGGCAAACATGAATCATTTTTATAAAATCTTTCTACTCAATGTTAATTTCTAGACATGAATTTATAGGATGTTATTTTCCTTTGTAAAGGTTTTTTTTTTTTTTTTTTTTTTTTTTTTTTTTCCCTCTCACTCCTCATCCTTTTACTTCTGCTTCTTCCACTGCCTCTCTCCTAGTGAGCCTGTTCTTTTCCCTTGTGGCTCCCTCATGGCTAAAGGTTCTCAGTGGTGATGGGAGGGCAAAGGATAAGGATGGAGTTTATGTAAACAACTCAGGAAGTCATTTCCAAATAGTCATGCCTGAACCCATCATCTAATATTTTGATTCAGTTGGTCTGGGGTGAGACCCAAACATATAGTTTTATAAAGCTCCCCAGGTGATTCTGATATTCTCCCTCGATTTGGAATCACTGCTTTAGTGGCTGCCTCTATTCTTGGTATATTGAGTCAGTATTTTATTTCCCTTCGATTTCTATTACTGCAATTCACAGAACTACCCATACTCAGGCCTTATATAATTTGCATGAACTATCTCCTAAATTTAATCCACCAATACACCTCATTCATGTTAATTTTTATTTTAAAATTGGCTTTATTATGATTGCAAAATTAATATCTGTCATAAAAATTTCAAAACACAAAAATAAAATGTTGATACCTAAAAGTGGAAATCACTTACAATCATATCCCCAGATATAACCAGATCCAATTAGAATGCTAGAAATCACTGTGGCTATTTAAAGCAGAAGGAACTTAATGCAGGTGCTTCATTACAGCAGCCATGGAAGAGGATGAGGAGTTTACCAGGGCTTGATGAGGTAACCCAGTGATTAGTGATACCAAGAAGCTGCTAAGCTCCTTAACCGAGGGAAGAATGGAAGGGCAGTGTTACCCGAACTCAGGGGCCAGGGCCACCAAGGAGTAGCTAGGAAGACATGCCAAGAAAGTGATTTAGCTGTTGCTGGAGAAATCCAAAGCAAACAAGGAGGGGGAGATATACCCTGGCTTCTTTCCACTCACTCCTCAATCTTTTCTTTCTTTTTCTTTTTTTTTTTAAATTTGTTTATTTCAATAGGTTTTTGAGGAACAGGTGATGTTTGGTTACATGAATAAGTTCTTTAGTGGTGATTTCTAAGATTTTGGTGCACCCATCACCTAATCAGTGTACACGGTACGCAATGTGTAGTCTTTTATACCTTGCCAGCCCTAACCCTTTCCCCCAAGTCCCCAAAGTCCAGTGTATTATTTTTATGCCTTTGCATCCTCATAGCTTAGCTCCCACATATCAGTGAGAACATGCAATGTTTGGTTTTCCATTCCTGAGTTACTTTACTTAAAATAATAGCCTCCAGGCCGGGTGTGGTGGCTCACGCCTATAATCCCAGCACTTTGGGAGGCCAAGGCGGGCAGATCATGAGGTCAAGAGTTCGAGACCAGCGTGACCAACATGGTGAAACCCCATCTCTACTAAAAATACAAAAATTAGCCAGGCGTGGTGACACACACCTGTAATCCCAGCTACTCAGGAGGCTGAGGCAGGAGAATTGCTTGAACGCAGGAGGCGGAGTTTGCAGTGAGCTGAGATCATGCCGTTGCACTCCAGCCTGGGTGACAAAGCAAGACTCCATCTCAAAAAAAAAAAAAAAAAAAAAAGAAAGAAAAAAGAAAGAAAAAAGAATAAAAGTCTCCAATTCCATCCAGGTTGCTGCAAATGCCATTACTTCATTCCTTTTTATGGCTTTTTATATACCATATTTTCTTTCCCTTCCTTCCTTCCTTCCTTCCTTCCTTTCTTCCTTCCTCCCTCCCTTCCTCCCTCCCTCCCTCCTTCCCTCTCTCCCTCTTTCCTTTCCTTTTTTCCTTTCCTTTCCTTTCCTTTCCTTTCCTTTCCTTTCCTTTCCTTTCCTTTCCTTTCCTTTCCTTTCCTTTCCTTTCCTTTCTTCTTTCTTCTTTCTTTCTCCACCCATTGATTGATGGGCATTTGGGCTGGTTCCATATTTTTGCAATTGTGAATTGTGCTGCTATAAACATGTGAGTGCAAGTATCTTTTTCGTATAATAACTTCTTTTCCTTTGGGTAGATACCCAGTAGTGGGATTCCTTGATCAAATGGTAGATCTACTTTTAGTTCTTTAAGGAATCTCCACACTGTTTTCCATAGTGGTTGTACTAGTTTACGTTCCCACCAACAGTGTAAAACTGTTCCCCACCAACATCTATTATTTTTTGATGTTTTAATTATGGCCATATTTGCAGAAGCAAGGTGGTATCACACTGTGGTTTTGATTTGCATTTCCATGATCATAGTGATGTTGAGCATTTTTCCATATGCTTGTTGGCCATTTGTATATCTTCTCTTGAGAATTGTCTATTCATGTCCTTAGCCCACTTTTTGATTAGGAATTTTTTGTTTTTTCTTTCTGATTTGTTTGACTTCTTTGTAGATTCTGGATATTAATCCTTTGCCGGATGTATAGATTATAAAGATTTTTCTCCAACTCTATGAATTGTCTGTTTACTCTGCTGATATTTCTTTTGCTGTACAGAAGATTTTTAGTTTAATTAAGTCCTATATATTTATCTTTGTTATTGTTGTGTTTGCCTTTGAGTTCTTGGTCATGAGGTCTTTGTCTAAGCCAATGTCTAGAAGGGTTTCTGCGTTGTTGTCTTCTAAAATCTTTATGGCTTCAGGTCTTAGGTTTAAGTCTTTTATCTATCTTGAGTTGATTTTTGTATAAGGCAAGAAATGAGGATCCAGTTTCATTCTTCTACATATGGTTTGTCAATTACCCCAACATTATTTGTTAAGTAGGGTGTCCTTTCCCCACTTTATGTTTTTGTTGGCTTTGTCAAAGATCAGTTGGCTGTAAGTGATTTGGCTTTATTTCTGGGTCCTCTATTTTGTTCCATTGGTCTATGTGCCTGTTTTTATGCCAGTACCATGCTGTTTTGGTGATTAAGGCCTTAGAATATAGTTTGAAGTTGGATAATGTGATGCCTCCAGATTTGTTCTTTTTACTTAGTCTTGCTTTGGCTATGTGGGCTCTTTTTCAGTTCCATATGAATTTTAGGATTGTTCTTTCCAGTTCTGTGAAGAATGATGGTGGTACTTTGATGAAAATTGCAAGGTTGTTTTTGAAGTTACAGCCATTTTCACAATATTGATTCTACCCATCCATGGGCATGAGATGTGTTTCCATTTGTTTGTGTTATCTATGATTTCTTTCAGCAGTCTTTTATAGTTTTCCTTAGAGAGGTCTTTCACGTCCTTGGTTAGGTATATTTCTAAGTATTTTATTTTCTTGGAGCTATTGTGAAATGGGTTGAGTTCTGGATTTGATTCTCAGCTTGGTCACTGTTGGTGTATAGCAGTGCTACTGTTTGGTGTACATCAATTTTGTATCTTGAAACTTTGTTGAATTCATTTACCAGTTCTAGGAGCTTTTTGGATGAGTCTTTAGGGTTTTCTAGGTATACGATCAAACCCTCAGCAAACAGCAACAGTTTGACTTCCTCTTTACCGATTTGGATGCCCTTTATTTCTTTCTCTTGCCTAATTGCTCTGGCTAGGACTTCTGGTACTATGTTAAATAGAAGTGGTCAAAGCGGGCATCCTTGTCTTGTTCCAATTCTCAGGGGGAACGCTTTCAACTTTTTCCCGTTCAGTATAATGTTGGCTCTGTGTTTGTCATAGATGGCTTTTATTACCTTAAGATATGTCCCTTCTATGACAATTTTGCTGAGGATTTTAATTAAAAAGGAATGCCGGATTTTGTCAAATGTCTTTTCTGCATCTATTGAGATGATTGTGTGATTTTTGTTTTGAATTCTGTTTATGTGGTGTATCACATAAACACAAGATGACCCATCTAGTGCTGTCAATTCTGTTTATGTGGTTTATTGATTTGCAGATGCTAAACCCTCCCTGCCTCCCTGGTATGAAATCCACTTGATCGTGGTGGATTATCTTTTTGATACACTATTTGTTAGTATTTTTTTGACGATTTTTGCATCTATGTTCATCAGGAATATTGGTCTGTAGTTTTGTTGTTGTTCTTGTTATGTCCTTCCCTGGTTTTGGTATTAGGGTGATATTGGCTTCATAGAATGATTTAGGGAGGATTTCCTCTTTCTCTATCTTTTGGAGTAGTGTCAATAAGATTGATACAAATTCTTTGAATGTCTGAAAGAATTCAGCTGTGAATCTGTCTGGTTCTGAACTTTTTTCTTGGCAGTTTTTAAATTACCATTTCAATCTTGCTGCTTGTTATTGGTCTGTTCAGAGATTCTAATCTTCTTGGTTTAATCTAGGAGGGTAGTATATTTCCAGGAATTTATCCATCTCCTCTAGGTTTTTTAGTTTATGCACATAAAGGTGTTTATGGTAGCCTTGAATGATCTTTTGTATTTCTGTGGTATTCATTGTAATATCTCCTGTATCATTTGTAATTGAGCTTATTGCATCTTCTCTCTTTGCTTGGTTAATCTCACTAATGGTCTATCAATTTTATTTATCTTTTCAAAGAATCAACTTTTTGTTTCATTTATCTTTCGTATTTTTTTGTTTCAATTTCATTTTGTTCTGCTTTGATCTTCATTGTTTCTTTTTTTCTGCTGGGTTTGGGTTTGGATTGTTCCTGTTTCAACAGTTCCGTGAGGTATGACCTTAGACTGTCTATTTGTTTTCTTTCAAACTTTTTGATGTAGGTATTTAATTATATTTAACTTTCCTCTTAGCACCACTTTTGCTGTATCCCAGAGGTCTTGATAGGTTGTGTCACTATTATTGTTCAGTTCAAAGAATTTTTAAATTTCCATCTTGATTTCCTTGTTGACCCAATGATCGTTCAGGAGCAGGCTATTTAATTTCCATGTATTTGCATGGTTTTGAGGGTTCCTTTTGGAGTTGATTTCCAATTTTATTCCACTGTGGTCAGACAGAAGACTTCATATAATTTCAATTTTCTTAAATTTACTGAGACTTATTTTGTGGCTTATCATATGGTCTATCTTGGAGAATGTTCCATGTGCTGATGAATGGAATGTATATTCTGCAGATGATGGGTAGAATGTTCTGTAAATATCAGTTAAGCCCATTTGTTGTAGGGTATAGTTTAAATCCATTGTTTCTTTGTTGACTTTCTGTCTTGACGACCCATCTAGTGCTGTCAGTGGAGTATTGAAGTCCCCCACTATTATTGTGTTGCTGTCTATCTCATTTCTTAGGTCTAGTTGTAATTGTTTTATAACTTTGGAAGCTCCAGTGTTAGGTGTCTATGTATTTAGAATTGTGGTGTTTTCCTGTTGGACTAGTCCTTTTATCATTATATAATGTCCCTCTTTGTCTTTTTTAACAGCTGTTGCTTTAAAAATTGTTTTGTCTGATATAAGCATAGCTACTCCTGCTTGCTTTTGGTGTCCATTTCCATGGAATATCTTTTTCCACCACTTTACCTTAAATTTATATGAGTCCTTATGTGTTAGGTGAGTCTCTTGAAGATAGCAGAAATCTGGTTGGTAAATCCTTATCCATTCTGCCATTTTGAATATTTTAAGTGGAGCATTTAGGCCATTTACATTCAATATTAGTATTGGGTTGTGAGGTATTATTCTATTCATCATGCTATTTGTTGCCTGGATATCTTGTGTGTTGTTTTCATTGTTATTGTTATATAGATCCTGTAAGATTTATGCTTTAAGGAAGTTCTATTTTGTTGTACTTTGAGGATTTGTTTCAAGATTTAGAGCTCCTTTTAGCAGTTCTTGTATTGCTAGTTTGGTAATGGTGAATTCTCTCAGCATTTGTTTGTCTGGAAAAGACTGTATCTTTCCTCATTTCTGAGACTCAGTTTCACTGGATACAAAGTTCTCAGCTGATAAATGTTTTGTTTAAGGAGGCTAAAAATAGGACCCCAGTCCCTTCTAGCTTGTAGGGTTTCTGCTTGGAAATCTGCTGTTAAGCATGGTACTGGTACCAAAACAGAGATATAGACCAATGGAACAGAACAGAGCCCTCAGAAATAATACCACACATCTACAGCCATCTGATCTTTGACAAACCTGAGAAAAACAAGAAATGGGGAAAGGATTCCCTATTTAATAAATGGTGCTGGGAAAATTGGTTAGCCATAAGTAGAAAGCTGAAACTGCATCCTTTCCTTACTCCTTATATGAAAATTAATTCAAGATGGATTAGAGACTTAAATGATAGACCTAAAACCATAAAAGCCCTAGAAGAAAACCTAGGTAATACCATTCAGGACATAGGCATGGGTAAGGACTTCACGTCTAAAACACCAAAAGTAATGGCAGCAAAAGCCAAAATTGACAAATGGGATCTAATTAAAATAAAGAGCTTCTGCACAGCAAAAGAAACTACCATCAGAGTGAACAGGCAACCTACAGAATGGGAGAAAATTTTTGCAATCTACTCATCTGACAAAGGGCTAATATCCAGAACCTTTAAAGAACTCAATCAAATTTACAAGAAAAAAACAAACAACCCCATCAAAAAGTGGGCAAAGGATATGAACAGACAGTTCTCAAAAGAAGACATTCATACAGCCAACAGACACATGAAAAAATGCTCATCATCACTGGCCATCAGAGAAATGCAAATCAAAACCACAATGAGATACCATCTCACACCAGTTAGAATGGCAATCATTAAAAAATCAGGAAACAACAGGTGCTGGAGAGGATGTGGAGAAATAGGAACACTTTTACACTGTTGGTGGGACTGTAAACTCGTTTAACCATTGTGGAAAACAGTGTGGCGATTCCTCAAGGATCTAGAACTAGAAATACCATTTGACCCAGCCATCCCATTACTGGGTATATACCCGAAGGATTATAAGTCATGCTGCTATAAAGACACATGCACACGTATGTTTATTGCAGCACTATTCACAATAGCAAAGACTTGGAATCAACCCAAACGTCCATCAGTGACAGACTGGATTAAGAAAATGTGGCACATATACACCATGGAATACTATGCAGCCATAAAAAAGGATGAGTTCATGTCCTTTGTAGGGACATGGATGCAGCTGTAAACCATCATTCTCAGCAAACTATTGCAAGAACAGAAAACCAAATACCACATGTTCTCACTCATAGGTGGGAATTGAATAATGAGATCACTTGAACACAGGAAGGGGAGCATCACACACCAGGTCCTATTGTGGGAGGGGGAAGGGGGGAAGGATAGCATTAAGGAGATATACCTAATGTAAATGACGAGTTAATGGGTGCAGCACACCAACATGGCACATGTGTACATATGTAACAAACCTGCACATTGTGCACATGTACCCTAGAACTTAAAGTATAATAATAATAATAAAAAAGAAATCTGCTGTTAATCTGATAGGTTTTCCTTTATAGGTTGCCTGACGCTTTTGCTCACAGTTCTTAAGATTCATCCCTTTGTCTTGACTTTAGATAACCTGATTACTATGTGCTAGGTGATGATCCTTTTGTGATGAATTTCCCAGGTATTCTTTCAGGTTCTTATATTTGGGTGTGTAGATATCCAGCAAGGCTAGGAAGTTTTCCTCGACCATTCCCTCAAATATGTTTTCCAAACTTTTAGATTTCTCTTCTTCGGGTTTGCACATGTAACATAGTCTCAAACTTCTAGGAGGCTTTGTTCATTTTTTAAAATTCTTTTTTCTTTGTCTTGGGCAGATTGGGTTAATTCAAAAGCATTGCATTCGAGCTCTGAAGTTATTTCTTCTGCTTGTTAAATTCTATTGCTGAAGGTTTCCAGTGCATTTTGCATTTCTCTAAGTGTGTCCTTGATTTCCAGAAGTTGTGATTGTTTTTTATTTATGCTATCTATTTCACAGAAGAATTTTCCTTTTATACCCTGTAGCATGTTTTTGATTTATTTAAGTTGGACTTCATATTTCTCTGGTGCCTCCTTGATTAGCTTAATAATCACCCTTCTGAATTCTTTTTCTGGCAATTCAGAGATTTCATCTAGGTTTGGATCTCCATTGCTGGTTAGCTGGTGTGATCTTTTGGGGATGTTAAAGAACCTTGTTTTATCATATTACCAGAATTGTTTTCCTGGTTCCTTCTCATTTGGGCAGACTATATCAGAGGGGCAATCTGGGATTCAAGGGCTGCTGATCAGATTCTTTTGTCCCACAGGGTGCTCCCTTGATATGGTGTTCTCACTTTTCACTTACAGATGAGGCTTCCTGTGAGCCATATTGTAGTAATTGTTTTTTCTCTTCTGGATTTAGCCACCCAGAGGAGCTACTGGGCTCTGAGCTGGTACTGGGGAGTGTCTGCAAAGAGTCCTGTGATGTGATCCGTCTTCAGGTCTTGCAGCCATGGATACCAGCACTTGCTCCAGCGGAGATAGCAGGGGAGTGAAGTGGACTCTGGTGAGGTTCCTTGGTTGTGTTTTTGTTTAGTGCACTGGTTTTATGTTGATTGGCCTCCAGCCAGGAGGTGGTACTTTCAAGAGTGCATCAGCTCCAGTCCTATAAGGAGGATTCAAACTTGCCCTAGGCACACTTGGTTAAGTATTCAGGTTTCTCAGGCAGTGGATAGGGCCACAGAGCTCCGAAGAGATTATAACCTTTGCCTTTGGCTACCATGGTGGGTAGAGAAAGATCACCCACCATGGTGGCAGGGATAGGTGTGTCTGAGCTCAGCCTCTCCTTGGGCAGGGCTTGCTGCAGCTGCTGTGGGGGATGGGGGTGTAGTTCCCAGTCCAATGGAGTGATATTCCCAGGGAGATTATGGCTGTCTCTGCTGAGTCATATAGGTCACCAAGGAAGTGAGGGAAAGCTGGCAGTCACAGGCTCACCCCACTCCCATGTAGCTCACAGTCCTAAAGGCCAGCCTCACTCCCACTGTCCCCCCAATAGCACCGAGTCTATTTCCAGACAACTGGTGACCGGGGCTGAAAACTTGCCCCAAACCAGAAGCCTCGCCATTGAGAAAGCAAGCAGACTCACAGTATTTTCAGCATCTCAGGGAGCCTGAAAGTGGCTGTCAGCAGGAAGGGGAGCTGAAAAGGGGATGGAGTGGGAAAGTGCTGCAGAAAAAATGCTGCAGTTCCAGGCTTGAGAGTGGGGCCCTCACTGGGGACCCACCCTCTTCTTCCCAGAATTCCCCTGCCTCCTGTCCCTATCACAACTAAGAAAAACTCATTTTCAGCAATTTTCATGTACTCCCAGGTTAGGGAGCAGTATTCTAACAGAGCTTTTCCATTTTAAATGATGTTACAAATTATGGAGCAGTTAGGGGATTTCAAATTAACACATTTATTATGTGCCTTCATGTAATAGACCCTTCAGTTCATAGAATACAAATTAGAGAAGGGACTTGCTCAAGGTCATATTACTAATGACTTATGGGATGGGAACCATATTTCTAACATCTAAGCTTAGACTCTTTTGTATTAAAGAAAAAATAGTAGAGCACACCTAGTAGGCATAAAGGGGTTCAGGATGTCAGAGCTGGCTGTCTCCCAGGTTGTAATCCTAAACCTTCATTTGGGTTGTGAGGAGCAATTTAGGAGCAGGCAGATTCTCTGTGGTACTGACCATGTAGAGGCAGAGAATGTGATCAGAGTAGGTGTCTCCAGTCACCAGCAGCCCTCTCAGTCCTGTAACTTTACCCAAGTATTTTCTTCAGACTTTCAAGCCTTCCTTCCAGGGATGGGCTTTTCAAATTTAACCTGAGGCACCAGGTCTACCATTAGCATTTTCCTTTCTAAGGCATTTTCAATGGATGTTTCACCACATTTAGAATTCTCTGGGGGCAGGAATCATGGTTACACATCTAACACAATAGTGGGGGCTGAATGTTTGTGGGATAACTCTAGTTATTTAACAACAAAGAAGAAACCATCCTCATTTCCATCAGCGACAGCTTGCAGTGTTACGCAAGCACTTTGACATAACTTCATGAACTGCAGAATTAAGTCTGCAACCACAGAGAAAGAAACTGATTTCTCGTGGCTCTTTTGTAATTTCAGAAAGGTTTTGGGAAGTCTTTAAATTGAATTTAACTGTTGAGCACAGGCTGAACTTAAAACCCTCATCTGTTTTAAGTCATTCCCTCCCTCCCGTACACTGTACACTCATAGGGGTTTTGAATCCTAAGTGCTTTTGCTGTGGACATAAGCTCTCTGTGAAAGGCCAAGGAACCCAAGGGGCTGAGATTACTGCCTGCATCACCACATTCCTTTTGTTTGAATTCACTCAGCTGAAAATCACTGAGTGGTTGTAGAATGCCCTGCACACAGCCACGGGGTCTCATCAGGCCACAAAGGTGGGTAGAAAGAACCCTGCCTCGCAAGGAATGTCGGCGTTATTATTCAGGAAGGAACACGGGAAGAGGGGAAGAAAAACAAATATTTCTCAACAACAATAAGCTCAAATTTTTCTACTTCAGAAGTAAGATATAATTGGCATCTACCTAGAAGCCATACACCATGATAATTTATTTTTTAATTTGTGTCCTGGCACTCGCTGCACTAATTATCCCACTGATACCCAGTGAATCTTCCTGAACACAAGGAAAGTCCATTTTGTTAATCAGGAAAATGGTTGTAACAAGCCACTGATATTTGGGGTATGTTTGAGACAAGGAGAGTTACTTTCTTGCTCACAGTATAGTCCAATAAGGGTAAGGAGGGGAAGGAATGGCAGTTGTGTGTGTTCTTCTCTACACAGTTATTCAGGGCCTCGGATGCCATTTATAGCATGACTCTGCTATCGTTTAGTGTTTGTCCTTTGCTGCGTTAGGCTGGTAAGCGGAGAAAGAGAGAGCTCATGGAGGACCCCACAGGAGGTTGGTTTAGGGACTAGGTCAAGAAGTGCCTTAGCATCACTTCTGCCCACATTCCGTTGGCCAGAACTCATTCATATGGCTTCTACTAACTTCAGGGGAAGCTGCAAAATGTGGTCTAGTTTTGTCTAGAAGAAAAAGAAATGAGGATTCATGAGCACATAGCACAGTATATAATAGTAGGTGGCAATAACATACATTCTATCTATATTCAGATACTTAAACATTTACTGACAAGTGGGAAAAAGGGTGGGTTCCATGCTAATCTTCCCAAGTGATGTTGGTTCTGCTTCTGGGTGTGTTACTTGTAGACAGTGGCCCATTCATCTCTATACCACCTACATGACCAATGCCTATTCCTTGACTTATAATTTAATAATTGGCATTGATTGTATACATGCTCCCACAGAACAGGTATTTGCTGCAGTACTAAAATTATACATATTTTGAGGGCTCTGCAGCCTTCAACTGATCAGGAGTCAGAACACAAGATTCCATGACAAGGCTTCTCAATTGTTGTTTTGTTTCTTCACTTTGTTATATTATACCAATCAGCAGAGTTATTGGTTAATATATCCCATTGTAATTAAACTTGAAGACAGCAAAGATCTGTTAGAAAATAATGCCTGTTAATCTCCTGCTTTCCTAGTCACATAGTAACAATTCCAAAACTAAATCAGAAGCACCTGTTAGGAATGAGGCTCTCAATAGGTGGAGGTGGTAGGAGCAGAAATTCTATCTATATTCAGATACTTAAATATTTACTGACAAGTGGGAAAAAGAGTGGGTTCCATGCTAATCTTCCCAAGTGATGTTGGTTCTGCTTCTGGGTGTGTTACTTGTAGACAGTGGGTCCAGATCTGGAACTCTGGGCAGGGAAGGAAGACAGGGCTGGGAGCCCTTGGCAGCATACAGAGAGTTTGAGGGTGCCAGAGTCCTCAGAAAAGTTGGAAGCAGGGAGAATAGTTTCAGCAGCAGAATTCCTGTGTGTTATTTTAGGTGCCTTGGGTCAAGTACCGTAGGCATAAATGGACTGACCTTCCTTGGTCTCAATGCAATGCATGGGTTAAGAGCTAGTGAATTCTCTATACTGGGCTCCCAAGTGGGTGCTCATGGTTGATCAGGCATTAAAAATCTATAGGTACTGCCTTAGGCCATGCCTCAGTGAAACCATCTCAAAGTTTTCTTGGAGATTATTTATCAAAGACCTGACATAGAGCTGGAGGATTAACGAGTAGTTATACTGGTGATAACTAGAAATCCAGACCTCCATCCCTTCCTGCCAGAGCTGTCACTCCCAGGAAAGTCACAATTTCATTTCCTAATGAGATGTAACATTCTGTTCCAAGGGCATTTTTTAGTTCTCACTGCTCTGTGTGTTGTACTATGTAACTGAGGGGTCCTGGCCTACACATTTCCATGTGGTTAATTACAACAGCATGTGGCAGAAGTTTTTACTGAGTATGTAATCTGATGCCACTAATGTGATGGTGTCAGGTGCATAAAATGCTCGAGACAGTTAGTTGTGTTTCTTTTCTTCTTTTTTTTTTGTATGGAATAGATTACTTCATTGGGAGTTTGGAAACTTGCCCAGTAGTTTTCGAGAGCAGGAAAGTTTCTCTCTTTGTCACAAAGAGACTTCTTGCAAATAAAAGCCCCTGTAATACAGGTCTGTATGAGACAGGGCTCCTTTGCACTCTTGTCATGTACTTTGTACCTTGTGTAAGTAGGAGGGAGCAGAAAGGTGGAAGGAAAGGTGCCTAGACGTCTCATACATGAGGGTGGTGAGAATACAGGTGAGACTGAGAGATGAGAGCAAGGACAAGAGAGGAGAAGAGTAGGTGACAATAACATAAATTACATCTATATTAAGATACTGAAATATTTAAACTAGTAGACCAACAGCAGAGAGGAATCAGTAGCATAGAGACCTTGAGAATAAAGAGCTCAGCATATTTCATTCTCTTGAAGTTAATTTAAGAAATGCAGAAATCACTCCATAAATATGAGGCCCCAGGTCAAAAGAATAGTTACTTATTGGATGCCTTATGGTAGTCCCCAAAATAGATGTAATCATTACCAGTGCAGAAGTCACATAACCTCCTCCAGTCTATTTCCTTACATGTGAAATGGGGACAATAGTAGTATGTACTTAATAGAGTTATTGAGAGGTTTATAAGAGATGATATATGTAAAGCCTTTGGCATGGAATCTGTCATAGAGTGAGAACTCAATATAGTTTAGTGATGATTATGGGAATGGTAATGAAGATGATGGAAGACATTGAAGAGGATGCCACAAGAATCAAGCTGATGAAATGAGTTTAAATGGAGCAAGAGATAATCAGATTTAAAAATTACTGGGACATTTTCCAGGCTGATGAAAGAGCTATATGATAGCTACAGTTTATTTGCAGAATAATTACCTCCCTTCTATTCCTACACTCTCCAAACATATGGATGAAGTAGAAAGTAAAACTAGGAGAAAAGCCAGCACCTGTGTTTTTGTGCTATTCAGTTACAGTGTTGGAGGGAATATCAAGAAATTCTCTTTTATGGGGAATTGTATTTGAGCATCTAAGACAGGTGAGTGTCTATATTGTTCTTAAAGACTTCTAAAGGTATGGTTATTCTCAATAGTTGGGTTCAGGGTCTAATTATCTGGATGTTTAACTTAAACACCATTTCAGTCTAGTTCCGGTCTTCCTGGCAATGCGGAACAGATGGAGTTCTATATAACCCATGACCCATAAGGTTGGAAGATAAGAATAACATCCATGCTACAACCTAGCTGTGCTAAACCAGGCTTAGCACAGATTCCTAAAGGTGAGCTAAAGGTTTTGTGTCATCTGCCTTCAATCAGGGATGTTTGTGGGGAAAATGAGAAGCATGTCATGGCACAATGCAGTCCAGCTGCCTGAAGAACCTCCAGGGAAGAGAATCCAGAGGCAATAATGCAAAGCAGGCAGAGTTCAAGGTGACTCATGTGGCAGCTCTGGATAGGCCCATTCTGACATCAAAATAGCCATCAAAGAGTGGAAGTCTATGTGGAAGTCTAGTCTGCACAGTCCCTTTGGGACTATTTGGGGTTTGATCCATGGTAGAGCTGATTATAAATTCAGCTATAACGGGACCTCTCATTGCTTCCATCGGCTCCATCAGAGCCTTCTTTTCCAGGCCTTTGTCACTTTTGTGAATCTCCACTGCACTCTCCTGTATTCCTCATTCACCTCTTAAACTGTGAGGAACAAATCTGAACTTATACTTAGAGTCTGACTCAAAACCTGCAGCCCAAGGATCTGTCACCAGGTGTTATATACCAATGTCATATTTCTCATAATTCATCCCAGGGAAATCCTCCCACAGATAACAAAATAAATAAAACAAGAACACACTTTTCCTGACTCAAATGTATCATGTGTTCCAACATGTGAATGTTTTCCATTTTATTAGTGCTAAATCTCTCATAGTTTGGTTTTATAGTTTTGGGGCCCTTAAGCACATAACTTGCACCTGAAAAACAGAGGCGATGTCTTTTTATCTGTATTTCTCTATTGTCTTAAACAATACTAACACTACAGGCAAATAGCAAATGCTTCTTTAGCAAATGAATAAATAAGGTATGAATAAAAGCAACCATCTTTTCACTTAGTCTGATTTTTATTTCAGATCCTAGATCAGAGGCTTGAATTCACCAATCTGTGTACACACAGCTGGATGCAATACCCTTGGTTTTCCCGGTACCATCTGCTCACTAAATCAACCCTTGAAGGTCAAAAACACTGAACAAAAGAAGCATTGGGGAAAGGGGAAAAGAGGTGGTATGGAAACTGGACAGGTCGAGGTGTTTAAGGAAATGACAGACATTAGCAGATGTCACAGAGATTTATTTCTTTTTCTATGGGGATTTACTCTAGTGACCAAACTCTGTTTCCGCGTTGTTTTTTTTTTTTTTTTTTTGTTTGTTTGTTTGTTTTTTTCCCCTCAGAAAGCACTTGGAGCATTCATCATTTGCTGTGGGAGCTACTTTGTGGGCAAAACTTTCTTTCCTTTCAGATCTTGGACTCAGGGTTTAGACTTGACATATTAAGAGGAACAGCACCTTGAAGTTTCAGGGACAGAGAAAGTGCAAAGCCTAGGATGAGGAGTTGTCAAAATAAATTCTCAAGGTACCTTTCTCAAAAGCATTCTTTCTCCTACTCACTTCCGGAGCAACCACATCCAGGAAGTGTGAGGAGTGAAGGCCTCAGACCCTCTGAGTGGTGGGAAATACAAGAGATTTGAGCTCTTGGCGTAGTGTTTCAGGCCATGTTTTGGAACCGGTGCCCAGAAAACAGGCACTATGTTTTCTTGAGGGAGCATCCTCAGGGTTAAGGCTTTTAGGGTTGCCAACGAGCAGGGAAACCCATGCTAAGTCATACACTTAGGAAACTCAATAAATCCTCACTGATTAATTCCAGATCACCACTCCCTTCCCAGTCAGAGATGTGCATGCTCCTCAAAATTACTTTTGAAGATGGGAATTGCTTGGAAAGGTTTAAAAGAGGGAAGTCTTTTTAATTTTTTTGATCATATATATATTTATTTTATAATTAACTATGCCATAATGGAGTTTTTACGATGATTTTGTTTGGATACCACAAATAGAAATATAAGATAAAAATTATCATTCACCTTAAACAATGGAAAAGCAAGGGACAGAGAGGTCATTGGTAAAGCAACTCTCCACAATCATTTCCATTTAGCACAATTAAAATCAGTGGACTGGTAAATAAGTGTTATGGAGATTTGTCAGAGAATAGCAGAAATCTGAATTCTCATCTCCATTATGAAATATGTTCATTTTAGTTAGAGTAGTGCTAGTTGCTGTAACAGATAAACCCCACAATTTCAGTGGCCTTTACAAGAAACATTTGTTTTTGCTAATGTAACAATTCATTGTGTATATCACTGGTTAACAGCAGAGTGATGAAAGGCACAGTTGCCCCACTCTTATTTATGGAAAAAGGTACAGTGGCTTTGCCATCTTCAATGTGTACCTTCCTTTAGGGATTTTGATCTTTCCAGATTTCAACATTTGGGATTGTGGTATTCAGGACTGTGTCTTTTGAAATTATGGCCCAAACCCCTCCCAAGGACATCCTGGAAACTAACACAAGCCTGAGGGTAGGGAAAAAGAAAGGATGGAGAAGGCGTATCTTCTTCTGACACATAACCCTTCTGCTCATATTCCACTGACGAGCATTCATCACAGGGCCTCACCCAAATAGGCGTGGAGCTGAGAATGTAGTCACTGTCCAAGCAGCCACCTTCTGGGTAGAACTCTGTACTCCTGAAGTGGGAATCTCGAACCCACTAAGGGATAGCTGAGGAACTCTGTCATGAAAAGAATTAGGAAATTTGTTGAAATGGAGGAAGCAATAAAGTCAAGTTTATAAAGCCATTTTTGAGTTCTGACTCTGCAACCGAACAGTTGTATAATTTAGTCTTTTGGATCAAGTTTCCTCATCTATAAAGTCAAATTCATAACAACAGCTGACAAGATTGCAGTGAAAACTAAATAAAACACTAAACGTGAGTTCTTTTTTTTTTTTTTTTTTTTTTTAAATAAACCAGCTCTTGGTGCTCCTGGTGCTGTGAATAAGCAGAGTAGTTAGTTAGTTGTTATTTTCTTTTTTAAATAGACTTACTACATATTTTTAGAGGCTTGCTTTTCAAGTCACTGGCTAATTAATAACTAAAGAAAAATATGTATTCCTTTTGCTTATATGATATTTATTAATTATTACATTAGGAAAGGAAACTGGATTTTTAAAAGTACAATTTGGAAATCTGGGGTTGGGATAATGGAAAGAAAGCCTGGTCTCTAATTGCTGCTCTGACACTGGCCAGCTGACCAACCGCAATCTGGTCCCTTCATCTGTCTGGGCTCCAGTTTCCTCAGAGGCAAAAAAAAAGTGGTTAGCTAGATAGTCCTTCCCGATCTGGAATGAGATAATACGAGGAGGAAATTCATCTCAATGACTCATCCACACTATCAGGTTGCAATCATGAGGAGGTCAGTGGAGAAATAACACCCAACATCTAAATTTGGAGGTAACATCGTTTCACAATTTGAGGCAAAAAGTGATTCATTTTCTAACCTCTTAATGGAATAAGTAAACACTTATTTACTACTTTTAGACGGGTCTAGTGTTTCAGAAAGGTATTGTTTTCTCATTTGCTCCACACTTTCTCCCTAGTTTTGTTTTTACATTTTTCTTTTTGAGTGAATAGGGGAAATAGTGTATCAAATATGGGTATGATTGAGTAGACATTATTTCAACGGCAAGTGAGCATAAGACTTTGACAAAAAAATTTCCCCTTAATAAGTCTGATGTAAAGATTTGGAAAGAAAGATTTAGGGCAGATAAGCCTCTTATGTGATTGAACTGATTTCTGTGTTCCATGAACAGTGAATAAATAGTGATGAGGACAGTAAAATATGTCAACAATTAACAATTACTACTGATACTTTATTTTGGTTCTTGCTTTTCTAAACTGTTAACCACAAACATATAAGTAATTAAAACATATATTTATTAAATATATGATCATGCTTATTTAACCAGCAGTATGGTTTCGGCTTAGTCTCATAGCCATAGCCTCTCTGACCCTCATTTTCTTTCCTTTTTTTTTTTAATTTTTCAAATATCCTTTTCATTGTAAAAATATAACATAACAAAAATTGTCTATTCCAAAAAAAAAAAGAAACATAAACATATATATCTTAATGTATATTTTAAATACCTGAGCAGTCATTGCATAGGTCAAGAAATACAATATAGAAATATTGACATCCAATACAGCAAGTCTCCCAGCTTGTTCTTTAAGAGTAGTGGTGTAGGTCTTCTCTGCCCTTTGTCATTCCATTTAAATTTTAGAAGGAGGTTTTTAAGTTCTAACAAAAATCCTGTTGGGACTTTGATTAGGATTGCCTTAAACTTACAGATCAATGTGAAAAGAATGTAATTCTTTATAATATTGGGTTTTCTAAATCACAAACACAGAATATTTATCAATTATTTATTGAGGTCTTTGTCTTTTTCTCATAAAGTTTTATAATTATCTTTGTAGAAGTCTGGCATGTCTTTTGGCAGATGTTTTCCTTGGTACTTGATATTTTTTATTTTTTTGATATTTTTTAATATTGTAAATTCTCTAACTTTTACTCTTTATATTTTGTCATTCAGAAATAAAATTGATTTTTGTATATTGCTTTTATTATCCTGAAAACTTGCCCAGCTATCTTTTTAATTCTAATAATGTAACTGTATATTAGTTAGATTTTTTAATGTACAAAACCAAATATCTATAAATACTGGTAATTTTGGCTCTTCCTTTTTAATTCTTATCCCTTTTGGGTTTATTTTCTTGCCTTACAGCACCAGCTAGAACCCTCCATTTCTTGATCTGTTAAATTGGGATAATATTTTCTTTTGGGGTTGTTGTACAATTGTATTAATTAGAGACAGTGTATATAAAATGCCTGATGCAGGGTCAGGAACATGGAAGAGGAGCAATAAATGTCAGCTATTAACTACTTTCATTTTATAATTATTGATGACCTTTGTGCTTTCTGTATTATGCTAAGTAATGAAGATTAAAAAAGAACTAAGAAATGTTTTTTATTTGTAAGAAGCATACAGAGTAGTTGGAGAGACGGAGCAAGCTAATAAAAACACAAGCTAGCATTTGCAAGTCCCAAACCACTGTTAGTAATGGTGCCCTGCTTTAAAGACAGCCAGTGTGACTGGCAGATGTTTCACAATGTACACATCATAGTTAAATAACAGCTACTGCCAAAATTTGCATTTATGGATGGGGCCCTTTTATTTGCAAAAAGTTCTGTGGGAACTTTGTAATAGGTACCATGCTAATTATGTGGGACCAGCCAAACTCTCCCATTTTACAGGGTGAGAATCGAGATGAGAAAATCTGATGTTTTTGTAAGTTTGTGCAGGAAGGGCTTTGCAGAGGGAAGATAGATATCAGATGTGTTGATACCTATGCTAGTGTTCATCTTTCTACATCCCATTAGAGTTCAGGGGAATAAGATTCACCTATGAACTGAGTCTTATTTTTCTGTCTCTTAAAATTCAATTCACTTTTTCTAAAAAGATTGATGGCTCAAATGAACACTGGAAACTGCCTCCACCTTTTATCTCCTTGAATTCATGCCAGAAAAAGCCTCCAGCATGCTCAACTCTAGCTTATCTTTTCTAAAGTTTCTCCCTCCCTGGATGGTGGTAGTGAGTATCATCACTTGTTAACACGCAGATGACTCCAGAAATTTCTGCACTTCAAAGTGAATCTTTTATTCACCTGAGTGTTTAACTATGTCAATGTGCTCTCATTATCAGATTTAATTGAATAATTCAACAAGGAAATGTGCCCAGTGCACACATTATACAGATGTGTTTGCCAACATTATCTTGGCTTGAGGGAGAGAGCAACCCTCTGATGCCCTGAGTTATTCAGAAAGGCCATCACAGATGTCAACATAAGATAGAGGAGACAGACATCTGTGGTAATATGTGAATACCAAAATTTGTCCCTAGTTTATTCTTTTATCACATTGATAGGAGGCTGCGCTTGTGCTGCAGTTGCATAAGTGAGCAGCTGGTCATGAGGAAGTTGTACTTATCTTCCCACTGGATAGTATGTTATTTTTGGCCAACACAAAGCCTGTCAAGAATGGCTATACTCCAACATGAAGTAGAAGGCTTTACATGTATGAAGACCTTGCTAGTTTCCTGGCCTGCTGGTGGAAAACAAGTGTAATATTTCTGACCTAATGGGAAGATGCAGATTACTGTTAAATGCTGAAACTTAAACTCCAAGGTCATAATATGAAGAGGTGAGGCCTTTGAAAAAGTGATCAAGTCATGACGGCTAAAAAAAGTTTTGGAGAGCTTCCTGACCCTTTCTTCTCTTTTGCCGTGTGAGGACACAGTCCTGTTCCCCTTAATTACCTCTTCTACCATGTGAAGATGCAGTAAGACGTGCCATCTTGAAGCAGAGAGTGTCTTCACCAGACACTAAATCAGTCAGGACCTTGATCTTGGACTTGCCAGTCTCCAGAACTGTGAAAAAATAATTTTTTTTTTGTTTATAAATTACCCAGTCTGTGATATTTTGTTATAACAGCAGAAACAGACTAAGACACAGATAGATTTCCACTGCATTCATCCAAGTGTGGTTGAAAAAACTATATAGTACAAATTATTTTATGTTGTTAAAATTCATACAGATACTTGGTTGAACTGAAAAACCAGATATGTAATTTGAATTAAAACTGCTGTGAACCATGTAAAATATTGAGCATGCAAGACTAATTTACTATAAAACTGCTGTATTAGTCAGCTGTTTGCTTCAACGATGCTGTGTAAAAAAACCACTTCCCAAATCTCAGTTGACTTATACAAACGAACACTTACTTGTTTGCTCTCAGGCCCATGAATTGGGTATGGCACAGCTGGACTTGGCTGGGATAGATTTGGCTAGACTTGGCAGCAGGATACAGACTGGATTTAGGTCTGTTTCATATGTCTCCTCATTCTGGTACTTGGATTGAAGAGGCTGTGGTTCCCTGGAACAGTATCTCTTCAGGATAAAATGCAAGAATGCAAGAGGGCAAACCAAACCATACATGAACATTTAAAGCCTCTGATTGAATGTGATTCACATTATGTTCTTTAACATTCCATTAACCAAAGCAAGTCACCTGGTCAAACTAAGCCAGTGACATTGGAAGGTGTCCCTGCTAAAATATATGTCTGGGCTGAAGAGAGAAGAAAGAATGGTGAACAAATAATATAATTTACCATAACTGGTGACTATAAGCCACTGAATGAAGTTAAGCCAACTGGATCATAAGGAAATTCAATCTATCAGAATCAGTTTGGTATTTTTTAATGTCAAGATTTTAAAATTCACTTAAAATTGTTATGCCATGTGATTTCCCTTCTATTGGATCAATAAGCTTCTGCACTTCAGGACTAGAAAATATGTCTTCTAGAATAATAAAGTCACTGCTTGTCTCAAATTATGATTTCTGAATCTCTAGTAAGAAAATACCACAAGGTCAGGCTTTGGTGGGAGAGAAAATGGGTTTCTAAATTCCAAAATTCCCTTTTACTATCAAAAACAGAGCATAGGGGCTGGATGTGGTGGCTCACGCCTGTAATCCCAGCACTTTGGGAGGCTGAGGCAGACGGATCACTTGAGGTCAGGAGTTCAAGACCAGCCTGGTCAACATCATGAAACCCTGTCTCTACCGAAAATATAAAAAAATTAGCTGGGCATGGTGGCAGATGCCTATAATACCCAGCTAATCAGAAGGCTGAGGCAGGAGAACCACTTGAACCTGGGAGGTGGAGATTGCAATGAGCGGAGATTGTGCCACTGCACTCCAGCCTGGGCAACAGAGCGAGACTGTCTCAAAAATGAATAAATAAATAAATAAATAAAATAAAAACAGATCATAGGAATCTGAATTTCAAATGTAAGATACAGATAGAAAGAGCTATGATAAAACAAAAAGTAAGTTATTAATTGCCTTGGAGGAAGTGACCACCTCTGGGTTTTAGAGGTGGGAGGAACCTAATGAAGGGCAAAGCATTATACAGGTAGGGCTTGGCAACCCCTCTATGTAAAGGGGTAGGGATAGAATCACCAGATGGACAGGGAAATTTTCAAACAGTGAAGCCTATCTTCTGATGCAGAACAGCACCATTTCAAAACCTTTTGAGACACTTCATGTTCAGTTTGGTGCTAGAGCAACTTGTGTCAGGAAGTAGGTTAGTATATTCGTCAGGGTTTCCCAGAGGAACAAAAACAGTAGGAGATACTCATATACGTATATCCTCACATGTGTTTGTATTAAGAGGTTTATTTCAAGAAATTGACATGTAATTTTGGGGACTGGCAAGTCCAAAATCTATAGGGCAGAATGGGAAGCTGCAAACTGTTAGGTAGGAGCTAATGCTGCAGTCTTGAGACAGAGTTCTTCATTTTTAGAGAAACTTCAAGGCCATCTATGACAAACCCACAGCTAACAAAATACTGAATGGGGAAAAGATGAAAGCATTCCCTCTGAGAACTGGAACAAGACAAGGATGCCCATTCTCATCACTTCTCTTTAACATAGAACTGGAAGTCCTAGCCAGAGCAATCAGACAAGAGAAGGAAATAAAGAGCATCCTATTAGGTAAAAAGGAAGTCAAACTGTCACTGTTTGCTGATCATATGATCAAAACACCTCAAAAACTCTAAAGACTCTTCCAGAAAGCTCCTAGAACTGATAAAAAAAATTTCCAGCAAAGCTTCAGGATACAAAATTAATGTGCACAAATCAGTAGCTTTTCTGCACACCAACAATGACCAAGCAGAGAATCAAATCAAGAACTCAACCCCTTTTACAATAGCTGCCAAAAATAAAAAATAAAATAATTAGGAATATACCTAACCAAGTTTGTGAAAGACCTCTATAAGGAAAATTACAAAAAACTGCTGAAAGAAATCATAGATGACACAAACAAATGGAAACACAACCATACTCATAGATGGGTAGACTCAATATTGTGAAAATGACCACACTGACAAATGTAATCTACAAATTCAATGCTATTCTCATCAGAATGCACCATCATTCTTCACAGAATTTTAAAAAAATTCTAAAATGTATATGGAACCAAAAAAGAGCCTGCATAGCCAAAACAAGACAAAGCAAAAAGAACAAATCTGGAGGCATCACACTACCTGATTTCAAACTATACTATAAGGCCATAGTCACCAAAACAGCATGGTACTGGTATAAAAATAGGCACATAGACCAATGGAACAGAATAGAGAACCCAGAAATGAACCCAAATACTTATAGCCAACTGATCTTCAACAAAGCAAACAAAAACATAAAGTGAGGAAAGGACACCCTTTTCAACAAATGGTGATGGGATAATTGGCTAGCCACATGTAGGAGAATAAACTGGATCCGCATCTCTCACCTTATATAAAAATCAACTCAAGATGAATTAAGGACTTAAATGTCCTTAATTTTTGAAACTATAAAAATTCTAGAAGATAACATTGGAAAAACCCTTCTGGACATTGGCTTAGGGAAGGATTATATGACTAAGAACCAAAAGCAAATGCAATAAAAACAAAGATAAATAGCTGGGACTTAATTAAACTAAAGAGCTGTTGCATGGCAAAAGGAACAGTTAGCAGAGTAAACAGAAGAAAGTCTTTATAATCTATACATCTGACAAAGGACTAATATCCAGAATCTACAATGAACTCAGACAAATCAGCAAGTAAAAAACAAACAATCCCATCAAAAAATGGGCTAAGGACATGAATAGACAATTCTTAAAAGAAGATACACAAATGACTGACAAACATATGAAAAAATGCTCAACATCACTAATGATCAGGAAAATGCAAATCAAAACCACAATGCAATATCATCTTGCTCCTGCAAGATGGCCATAATCAAAAAATCAAAAGACAGTAGAAATTGACTAGTTAGGAAGACAAATGATAGGTAAGAATGAGGAGGATTGCAATCACATAATCAACAAGATTGACCTGATAGATTTCTGTTTAACTTTGTGCCCCTCACAGTAGAGAATGTACATTTTTTCAAATACATACAGATTCATTCACAATGATTAACCATGTATTAGCATAAATAAGAAATATCCACAGTTTTCAATAGCTTTCCATATATGTGACATTCACTGAGCACAATACAGTAAAATTGTAAAATTTACTGCATTAACTACAAATTAATGTTTTAGAAAGTATCTGTACCCTGGAAAAAATTTCCAAATAACTCTTGGGTTCAAGAAACAAAATAAGCTGCAAAATATTTAGAACTAAACAGCAGCAAAACGTATGCATACCAAATCTTATGAGATGCATCCAAAGAAAGACTCAAGGGAAAATTTAAAGTCTTAAATACAGTATTTTAGAAAATAGGAAATAATGAACTGAAATTGATTAAGCTTTAAAGTTAAAAAAGAAAAAGGAGCTAATAAAGATAAGAGAAGATATTAAGAAAACAGAAAGCAAATAAAAACAGCAAAGATAATCACAAAATAAAATCTCATTATTTGAAAATACTCATAGGAAAACACATAAAGATAGACATTGACAAGTATCAAGGAAAAGAGACACCCAAATAACAAGATAAGGAACCAAAATGAATCATACACAGAGGAATAAAAATATTAAAAGAAACACCAGATATTCATCCAGATGAAATGGACACTTTTCAATAAAACATGAGTCAACTAAAATTGGCCCAGTAGGATACTTAAATAGACCAAAACCATAAAGGAAATAAAAATGGTACTTATTGCTCTGTATCTACAAAAGGCACTAAAGTGTCTGCTGTAAACTCCTTAAACAACAAGCACAGTGAATTCTCATTATCCACAATAGTTTTGTCCATAAAGTTGCTGCTAACACTGAATTAGTGAATACTGAACCATTGTTCCTAGGGGAAATATAGGGTTAGGTTTTTGTGAGCCTCTAGTCACAACATTTTCACTAACTGATCAATGCATAACTTTATTTTCTGTGCATTTCTGTTTAAAGGCCCTGTAATGCATATTGCTGATTCATTAACATTGAACTCATGTCCAATAGCACTAAAACTTATGCCTGAGTAAAGGTAATTTAACACACATATTTCCTCCATAAGGCATATCACAGCCAGTTGTCTTGCTTAAGAACACTAGACAGCACTTCAGCATTATACTTGAGGGCCATTTAAAACTGTAACATCACCAACAAAAATGCAAAAAAACATAGCATTAAGTATACCACGGAAAAGATACTTATTTATAGTATGGGATCTGATACAAGAAGGCAGAGCATTGCCTTGTTTGACCTTAGCTGGGACCATAAACATAGGATGACAAAGTTTTGGCCACTCTGCTTATGTTCACAGATTACCATCAAAGTGTTACAAATATTGATTTGTGGGTTAAGGATCAATTTTAGGTGGTAGGCAAAATTACAAATATAAAGTCTATGAATAATAAATATTGACTATAATTTCTAATGCATCAATTTGCTCCAAGACATAGGAAAATGTGAGGAATTATGCCACTTTAAAATTAAGCTAAGGACCACACAAGGAAAGAAAATTATAAGCCTATTCCATATTAACAAAGAATCCAAAATGTTATGTCTCATATTGGCAAATTAAATCCAGCAGGAGATGAAAAGAACAAGATATTAGGAATAAGTGTATCTGAGGAATTCAAGGATAGTTCAAAACTAGAAAATATACTGGTATGTGTCTTTGTTCAGACTGCTATAACAAAATACCACAGACTGGATAGCTTATGTACAACAGGAATTTGTTTCTCAGAGGCTGGAGGCTGGAAAGTCTAAGATCAAGGTGCCAGCAGATTCAGTGTCTGGTGAGGACCTGCTTTCTGGTTCACAGATGGCACTTTCTGGTTATGCCCTCACATGGTGGAAGGAGTAAGTCAACTTTCTGGGGTCTTTTAACATAAGGGCACTAATCTCAATTACGAGAGCTTCATTCTCATTATCTAATCACCTCTCAACAGCACTACCTCCTAATGCCATCACATTAGTAATTAGGTTTCAACATAGGAAATTTGGGGAGATACAATAATGAGACCATAGTAGTATGTTAATTAACACTCTAAAAAATAGAACAGGATTACCTCAATAGCTGTAGAAAATGCATTTAATCATATTTAACATTCAATCATGATGAAATTTCTACGAATTTATTAGCAAACCTGGACTGAAGCCTGAGGATTAAGCAACACTTGGCCAAAAGCCTGAGGATAAAGTCAATACAGGAGGATAGCAAAGCAAGGGGACTTTCATAAAAGCAGAGCTGGGGCTTCACATGCTCTACCTGAAGTGACTCTATCTTACAATTTCCTGGTATGTAAAATAATATATTCTTCTGTTATATAAGCTAATTTTAGAACTGTGTTTCAGTTACTTTGTAATAAATATAAAAAGAAAGACCAAAATCGTCAATGAGTTTTAGATAATATGATTATCTACCTAAAAAGTAAAAAAGAAAACAAGAATCTCATCTCATGAACTATTGGAACCGATAAGAAAGTTTAATAAGGTGACCAGATATAGGAATGGCATATAAAAATCAATAGCTTGAGTGTTATCATAAACCTGGAATAGACAAGATTTTTTTTATTATACTTTAAGTTTGGGAGTACACGTGCACAGACAAGATTTTTTAAGCCAATCACAAAAAGCAGTAACAATAAAGATAAAAATGATAAATTAGACTGTAGCAAAAGACACTGTTAAGAAAGTGAATAAAGTCTATCCTCAAACGGAGAATATATTAGCAATGCATACAACTGACAAAGAACTCATATCTAAAATATAAAAAGAATTCTTGCCAAGCAATAAAAAGATAGACAGAAAAGAAAAATGAATGGAAACTTGAGCAGGCACTCCCCAAATGATTTTCAAATGGTTGGTACACATTTGAAAATGTGCCTGACTTCACTAGTTTTCAGGGAAATGCAAAATTAATGCAAAAGCTGATATTACATTAAATGACTAAAATGAAAATGAAAAATGTACTGAGTACCACATGTTGGCAAGGGTGCAGAACTGGAACACTGTGGGTTAAGTACTAATTATCATACACTCCTGGTGGTACTATAAATTCGTTCATCCCCTGTAGATATCTGGCAGTATATATGAAATCTATTAATAAGCCATTCTGTTCCTGGATATGTAAACCAACAAAAATGCATAAATAAGTTGAAATGTATAAGACATGTTCAATAATGTTCATACAAGTACCATTCAATACCCATAAAATAGCATAGATAACTAAATTGTGGTATATTAGCAAAATAAAAGACAAATACAATTCAGCATTAAGAATACATAAATGCCAACTATATACAATAAGGATAAATCTTGAAAACATAATGTGGGATGAAAGAAGTCGGACACAAAAATGTTTGTAGTGTATGGGTTTATTTATATGAAATTTAAAGCAGGCAAAATTATTGCATGGTGCTAGAAGTTAGGAAAGTAGTTACCCTTGGGGTGAAAGCAGTTGTGGGAAGGGAATATGAGGGAAGCATCTTTTCTTGACCTGGTTGCTAGTTACAGGTATGAATTGAGTTTGTGAGACTTTATTGAGCTACAAAGTTTTCTGCAGATAAACTTTTTCTTCAGTAAGATTATCTTCCGAAAGACTAAAAAATCGAGAATTTTCCTATGCACGATCAATAACCAGTTAGTAAAAATATTAGAAGAAAATATTCCACTCAAAACAGCAATAAATAGTACACTGTACCTAGGAACAAAAAATTTTATAGACAACGTTGGAAATAATAGAGACGTTTTTAGTAAATAAAGGTATACAGGCTGACATTCCTCATCTGAAAATCTGAAATCCAAAATGCTCCAAAATTCAAAACTTTTTGAGCACCAACATGATGCTACAAGTAGAACATTTTGCACCTGACCTCATGTGATGGGTGACAGTCAACACATAGTTTGTTTCTTGTCCCCAAGGGAAAAAAAGACCTTCCCAGCCCTCTTCAGCTGTGCTATAGCTTTTTATGCACAGGCCCAGATTCCCCCCATGTAAGCATGCCTACAAAGGCTGGTAAAATGGCTCATGTGCAGTCCAGACATATCAATGGTAGGTTCCCCATGGTGACCAGATGGGTCCAAGACCTACGTGGATTAGTCACTGTGGGTTCTTTTGCTTAATCTCTGCTCTCCTCTGTGCTGTAAGGGTAAACGTATGGTGTTGGAATGACCACTATATATAACCTGAAGAAACAGATGAATAAACTGTTGAAATTCTATGCTGAATGTGATAAACAGGATTTAATGAAAAATGGAAAAACACTGCATAAAGCTAAAAAGGAAGATCTCAATTGTGTATTGAAAGAATGAATCCACAGTATCATATTGAACACATGCTATTTAATGGGATACTGATCAAAAAACAAGCAAAGCTCTATCACAATGAACTGAAAATTAAAGGGAACTGTGAATATTCGATAGGCTGCAGAAATTTAAGGAAAGATATGACATTAAGTTTTTAAAGATTTGTGATGATAAGGCATCTGCTGATCACAAAGTAGCAAATTTATTGATGAGTTTGCCAAGGTCATTCCTGATGAAAATAAGATGCCAGAGCAAGTCCATGATACTAATGAAACATCACTGTTTTGGTGTTATTGCCCCGTGAATCCACTCACTAAAACTGATGAGACAGCTACAGGGATTAAGAATGACAAGGACAACTGTGCTGGGATGTGCTAATGCAGCAGGCACCCATAAGTGTAAACTCATTGTAGGCAAAAGCTTGCATCCTGTTTTCAAGGACTGAATTTCTTTTTTTTTTTTCTCTTTTTTTTTTTTTTTTTTTTTTATTATACTTTAAGTTCTAGGGTACATGTGGATAATGTGCAGGTTTGTTACATTTGTATACTTGTGCCATGTTGGTGTGCTGTACCCATCAACTCGTCAGCACCCATCAACTCGTCATTTACATCAGGTATAACTCCCAATGCAATCCCTCCCCACTCCCCCCTCCCCATGATAGGCCCCGGTGTGTGATGTTCCCCTTCCTGAGTCCAAGTGATCTCATTGTTCAGTTCCCACCTATGAGTGAGAACATGCGGTGTTTGGTTTTGCCGCACTATTCACAATAGCAAAGACTTGGAATCAACCCAAATGTCCATCAGTGACAGACTGGATTAAGAAAATGTGGCACATATACACCATGGAATACTATGCAGCCATAAAAAAGGATGAGTTTGTGTCCTTTATAGGGACATGGATGCAGCTGGAAACCATCATTCTCAGCAAACTATCGCAAGAACAAGGACTGAATTTCTTGTCAGTCCATTTTATGCTAACAAAAAGGCATGGATCACCAGGGACATCTTTTCTGATTGGTTTCACAAATGTTTTGTACTAGCAGCTCATGCTCACTGTAGGAAAGCTGGACTGCATGTCAACTGTAAGATTTTGTTATTCCTTGACAACTGTTTCTCTCATCCTCCAGCCAAAATCTCATTAAAACAATGTTTATATCATGCACTTTCTCCAAAATGTCACTTCATTAGTTCAGCCATGTGACTGGGTATCCTTACATCAATGAAAAGTAAATAGTAAAACACCTTCTTTAACAGCATGCGACAGTGAACGTTGGTGTGGAAGGTTTGTGAAAGGAGTTTGGCATGAAGAATGTTGTATACATTGTGGCCAATGTTTGGAACACAATGGCTAAAGACACAGTTGTGCATGCCTGGCACAACCTCTTGCTTGCAATTAGGTTTAGTGATAATGATGAACAAGATGGCAACTTTGAAAGATTTCATACATCAAGTGAGAAAAAATGATGTCTAACCTCCTTACATATGAAAAAATATACCTCCAGAGTCCATCAATAAGTTGGAGGAAGTGGATATCAAAGCAGTTTTTAGCCTTGATAATGAGGTTTTAGTTGTTCATTCATTGACTGATGGTGAAATAGCTGAAATGGTTCTGAATCAAGGTGATCATGATAATAGTAATGATGAAGGTGATGTTAACACTGTAGGAAAAAGTGCCTATAGATAACATGGTAAAAAGTGTGATGAGCATATTGAAGGACTAGAGAAGTGTGTAGAACAAGAAATCATGTCAGTTTACAAAATCAAAGAGAGACTTCTAAGACAAAAACCGTTGTTAATGAGGCAGATGACTCTGGAGGAAACATTTTAAAAAGCCATCCAGCAGAATGCCTCCTCATCCCTAGAGGACCCACTTCCTGGTCCCTTAACTGCTTCTGATGTTTCTTCTCATCTAAAAATAAAATACAGTGTACAGTAACCTTTTAATCAAAACACAACATTGTAGGTGGAGAGTGAAAGCCTGCCATTGTTTGTTGTTGCTCTTGTTTAACAGCTGACACAGGTATTCAGGTGATGCTACTGTGCTGCTTAGCTATTCTGAACCTTTATTTTTTCACTGGTATGTCTTTTTTTTTTACTATTGCGTACTTATGTGTAAATAAGTGTAATAAAATTATTGTTTATCAGTAGCATATAAAATTCGGAGTCAGGATTGATAGTGATGCCAAAGACCTGCAGATTGTCCACATGGGTGGCTGAGATAATGACACCTTCGCTTTCTGATGATTAAATATACACACTTTGTTTTATGCACAAAATCATTAAAATATTGAAAAAAATTACCTTCAGCTATGTGTATACAGTCTATATGAAACGAAAATGAATTTTGTGTTTAGACTTGAGTCCCACTGCCAAGGCACCTCACATATGCAAATATTCCAAAATCTGAAAAAATCTGAAATCTGAAACACTTCTGGTGCCATGCATTTCAGATAAGAGGTACTCAAACTCTATGGGATGTTCATGAATGAGAAAAATCTCTATAATTCACAGTCCAGCCATGCCTGCAGAAACTTGGCTGCAAGTGTGGATAACCCTTCAGTTGTTCCCTCTAGCATGGACAGTTTGGAGATTAACAAGAGATTAATGCCATCCCTGAGGCTCTGAACAGCTCATATTGTTGAAGAATCTCACATTTATTGGAGAATTGCAAGAAGAACAAGAAATATATGGGTACTGCCTGGCATTCTACTTGATAAGAAATAGAGGGAAATTGAAACTCTCTGACTAATATCTGTGTTCTGATGTGTAATTTCCATTTTACTGCATTTATTAAAAGGAATCAAAGTACAGGTAGTTCAGAAAAAAGAAACAGCTCTAATATTGGCATCTACCCAAAATATAAGACTATGCCCTGCTAGCTATCAAGACAGAATATAAAACTCTGGCAGCTAAAACAGTGTGGAATCATCACAGGAACTGATAAATTAACCAATGGAATGACATAGAGAATTAAGAAACAGAGCTTCATAATAGCCCCCAAACTTATGCTGGTGGAATTATTTACATATTAATTTCTCATAAATTCAATACTGTTGACTGAATAAGGTACAACATTATTATGTGTCATGCACACTCTTTCTACACTTACTCTCTGATTTCCGGAATTAGAATAATAGGGTTCAACAGAAGGAAAAATATACTGAATACTACACTCCCTCATAAACAACTTATATTGAATAAAATATTAATTATCCCCCCAAAACTATTTTGAATAAAATATTTATTGTACCCCAAAACTATATTCCAGTGTTTGAGGGCAACAAATATTTTTTCTATTGGTCTGTGTTACTTAAAAATAAAAAATAATCTAATATCATATATGATTTCTTAAAAAGGTAATAGAAGGTAATCTTATTACAAAAACTGTATTTATAGTAGAGACTGAGATGAGTGAATACTAATGGGTAAAGCACTAAAGAGCTATTAGTCTGAAGGTGATGAAATGACAGTGTCACCTCATGAAGAAGCTTCTCTGATTTTGCTACTGGTCTTGCCAACTGACATCACACAGCCTTTCAAAGAAGGGCCTACACTTTGGCCTAATCACTAGATTCTGCTACTATTGTCTGTTTGGATTTCCTGCTGTGCAGGGAATCATTAGAAACATATATTCACAAAATTCATTGAGTCTAACACAGGTAAGGCAATGGGATAAGTTAGAAAATCTTAACTGACTGTGAAAATGTCCACAGTCTAATGAAAGAGGATAGAGACAAACAAAAGATTGTAGTCGGGTAGCTCTTCTTACAATAGTGCAAGTCAGAAGTATCCTTTGGAATTCTGAGAAAGCCAGATCATTTTTCTTGAGATTTTTCAGGGACCCACCTGTGGGAGGAAATCTGAAATTTCTCTCTAAGTAGCTCTGGGACATTGCAAATTGTCACGTTTTTCATTCCTGAATTTGACATGCAATGTCATTTTACTGTTTGTCATAAAACAGATCTAAATTATAGTCAACACACTTAAATGGTTGTTTCTTCGGATGGATCTGGAGGCCATTATCCTTAGCAAACTAATGCAGGAACTGAAAACCAAGTACCGCATGTTCTCACTAATAAGTGGGAGTTAAATGATGGGAACACATGGACACACAGAGGGGAACAACACGCACTGGGGCCATTTGGAGGGTGGAGGTTGGGAGGAGGGAGAGGATGAGGAAAAATAGCTAATGGGTACTAGGCTTGATACCTGGGTGACGAAATAATCTGTACAACAAACCCCATGACACACGTTTACCCATGTAACAAACCTGCACTTGTACCTCTGAACTTAAAATGAAAGTTAAAAAATTCCTTCTTGAGGTCAAAGAGGAGGAATAATTTACATGCAAAAATGTGGAAGTCTCATCCCTTAGCTAAATACCAAGGAAAACTAGAAAACGCAGCACAGTGGTAGCTGAGGTCCTATTCTCTGAGAACAAAGCTGGTGAGAAACAGGATGCAGGGTTCAGAATGTCAGGCATCATGCAGAATTGAATTTCTTCTGAGAAATTTAAGGTGTTTTGCAAACATAGACTAATCCTCATATTATTCTTGTGTGTGTGTTTTAAATCAGATTTTTTTAAAACTTGCTTATAGAGTAGCATCTTATATTACAGAAAATAACAGAAAGAGTGCTGTCAGTGTCCCTGTTCTCAGCTCTGTTCTCAAGCTTAATTCTTTCAAAAAGAGGATCCATGTTTGATAACAATGTCAGAAGAAAAAAAAAAAAAAAGAAAGAGGCCTCCTCTTGCTTTTCCATTGCCATTTAAGTCCATACTTCATGATTTGATTTACATTTTATGACTTGAGTTTTTCCCTTTCTAAATTTACAGGGACTTTGAGATGATAAAACTTTCCTTATATCAGAACAAAGACAAGGCTTCAGAGAGAAAATATATTTGGATATTTCATTCCCATAACACTTTAATCCTTGCAGCTAATCTAATACAACTGGATTTCCAACAATGTAAAAAGAAAGCAAGCACCGCTGAGCGCCCTAAAGAGCTCCAGGTTGCTGAAGAGGGGAAATTTCTTTCTTTTTCCCAGAGGATCAATCATCCTGAAATGGCTGCTCCAAATACTGGTAGTGAAATAATCATTCACCTGAAATATTGCTTCTTAATGCTAGGGTTTGTTCACTTTCTCCTTGAAGCCTGTTATCCAACTGTAAATCACATCTAAGAGATATCAGGGCAGTAGCTAAATATTCTGATTGAAAAATTCTTCAAAAGCTTACATTATATAATAATTTTGTTGAAATTTTCTGGTTTTAAGTAATCTCTATTTCGTTTTTTTATCTGCTTGTTTCAATGACTTTATGTTTTAAAAAATTACAATAGAATCCTATCAAAATCCACATGTCCAATTATTTTCTCATAACAGCACGTATTTATTTTTCATTACATTTTATTTTTTAAATTTTCATTTAAAATGTACTTAAGTAATACATATCCATTGGGGAAAATTAGAAAATACAGAAAAACAGGAAGAAAAAAGTAAGTACAATATCTGAAATGGTCAATTAAAGATAACCATAATGGACTTCTGCTGTGTAACTGTTTAGATGCTCTTCTGTGTGTGTGAATACATGTGTGTGAGGCATTTTAAAGAAATCTTTCTGTACAGACCTATATTTTGCAGCTGGCCCTTTTCTTTTTAAACTTGATGTAATGTCAACATTAAAAAAATACATATATTTTCAGTTTATTTATTCATTTATTTACTTATTTTAGAGACAGGGTCTTGCTATGTTGCCAAGGCTGGTCTTGAACTCCCATGCTCAAGCAATCTGCCCACCTCAACCTCCCAAAGTTCTGGGATTATAGGCATGAGCCACTGCACTGGGCCAACATTTTTCTATATCAATGCGTATACTTGCATATAAGTTTTAATGGTTATATTTAATCCATTAGAGCCCTTGGATCATGTTTTCATTCTCATTCATCTTGAAGTATTTTCTAATTTCCCATGTAATTTCTCCTTTGACCCATTAGTTGCTTAAGAGTGTGTTAATTTCCATATACTTGTGAATTCTCATTTCCTTTTGTTATTGATTTCTAATTTTATTCCATTGTGGTCACAGAAGATAATTTGTATAATTTCCTTTTTTCTCTCTCTCTTCTTTCTTTTTCTTTTGTTTTAACATGGAGTCTTGCTCTGTCACCCAGGCTGGAGTGCAGTGGTGCAATCTCGGCTCACTGCAAACTCTACCTCCCGGGTTCAAGTGATCCTCCACCTCAGCCTCCCAAGTAGCTGGGATTACAGGTGTCACCACCACACCTGGTTAATTTTCATATTTTCAGTAGAGATGGGATTTCACCATGTTGGCCAGGCTGGTCTTGAACTCCTGACCTCAAGTGATCCACCTGCCTCAGCCTCCCAAGGTGCTGGTATTACAGGTGTGAGCCACGTCACCCAGCCTATAATTTTAATTTTTTAAAATCTGTTAATATGCATTTTGCAGCCTAACATATGGTCTATCCTGGAGAATGTTGTATGTGCACATGTGTTTTTGTGTGGAATGTTCTGTATATGTCTATTAGGTCTAGTTGGTTTATAGTGTTCTTCCAATCCTCTATATCTCTATTAATCTTCTGGCTAGTTGTTTTACCCACTGTTGAAAGTGGGGAATTGAAGTCTCCAACTATCAGTAATACTTCCTATTTCTCCCTTCAATTATGTCAATTTTTGCTTAATATATCTTGGGACTCTGTAGTTAGGTGGGTATAAATTTATAATCATTATATCTTCTTGATATATTGACACTTTTGTCTATATGTAATATCCTTCTTTGTCTCTTGTAACAATTTTGACCTAAAATAAATTTATCTGACATTAATATAAGAAGTCCCACTGTCTTTTGGCTACTATTTGCAAGGAATATATTTCTTCCATCCTTTCAATTTCAGCTATTTGTTCCTTTGAATCTAATGTGAGTATGTTGTAGACAGCACAAGTTGGGTCAGTTTTTTTAAATCCCTTTTGCCAATCTCTGTCTCTTAATTGGAGAGCTTAATCAATTTACATTTAAGATAATTGATGATAAGGAAGGATTTGCTTCTGCCATTTTGCTACTTGTCTTCTACATGTTTTATATCTTTTTTGTTCCTCAATTCCTCTATGACTAGCTACGTTTGTGTTTGGTTGATTTTTTTCTAGTGCACTGGTTTGATTTTACTTTTACTTTTCTTTATCTTTAAACAAGTATTTTCTTAGTGGTTACCCTAGGGATTAAAATTATATCTTATATGTATAACAACATAGTTTTAATTAATATCAACTGAGCTTCAATCGGATAAAGAACTCTCCTGTATACTTCTGTCCCTTACCCTTTGTCTTGTTATCATCACAGATGACATCTTTGTATGTAGTGTATCTATGAATGTAGATTTATAATTATTGTTTTATGTATTTTTAAGTCATATAAAAAGGAGTTACAAACCAAAAATACAATAATACTAGCTTTTATATTTACATATTTAATTGTTTTTACTAGTGTTCTTTATATAATTGTATGGCTTCAAGTTACTATCTAGTGCCCTTCATTTCAGCCTGAAGGATTCATTTTATTTATTTATTTTTCCTTTGTTTCTGAACTTTAACTTTTGCTAAAAATTATTTACATTATATATTTTTAGAAGTGTTTATTTTTTGTCTAACAATTTTTTAAAAAGACTTTTAAGTTCAGGGGTACATGTGCAGGTTTTTTTTTCCATTATACTTTAAGTTCTAGGGTACGTGTGCACAACATGCAGGTTTGTTACATATGTATACATGTGCCATGTTGGTGTGCTGCACCCATTAACTCATCATTTACATTAGGTATATCTCCTAATGCTATCCCTCCCCACTCCCCCCACCCCACGACAGGCCCCAGTGTGTGATATTCCCCTTCCTGTGTCCAAGTGTTCTCATTGTTCAGTTCTCACCTATGAGTGGGAACATGCGGTGTTTGGTTTTTTGTCCGTGTGACAGTTTGCTGAGAATGATGGTTTCCAGCTTCATCCATGTCCCTACAAAGGACATGAACTCATCATTTTTTATGGCTGTGTAGTATTCCATGGTGTATATGTGCAACATTTTCTTAATCCAGTCTATCATTGATGGACATTTGGGTTGGTTCCAAGTATTTGCTATTGCGAATAGTGCTGCAATAAACATACGTGTGCATGTGTCTTTATAGCAGCATGATTCATAACCCTTTGGGTATATACCCAGTAATGGGAGGGCTGAAAATTCTAAAAATCAGAGCACCTCTCCCCTCCAAAGGAACGCAGCTCCTCACCCGCAATGGAGCAAAGCTGGATGGAAAATGACTTTGATGAGTTGAGAGAAGAAGGCTTCAGACGATCAAACTTCTCCGAGCTAAAGGAGGAAGTTCGAACCCATTGCAAAGAAGCTAAAAACCTTGAAAAAAGATTAGACGAATGGCTAACTAGAATAACCAGTGTAGAGAAGTCCTTAGATGACCTGATGGAGCTGAAAACCATGGCATGAGAACTATGTGACAAATGCACAAGCTTCAGTAGCCCATTCAATCAACTGGAAAAAAGGGTATCAGTTATTGAAGATCAAATGGATGAAATGAAGCGAGAAGAGAAGTCTAGAGAAAAAAGAGGAAAAAGAAATGAACAAAGCCTCCAAGAAATATGGGACTATGTGAAAAGACCAAATCTACATCTGATTGGTGTACCTAAAAGTGATGGGGAGAATGGAACCAAGTTGGAAAACACTCTTCAGGATATCATCCAGGAGAATTTCCCCAACCTAGCAAGGCAGGCCAACATTCAAATTCAGGAAATACAGAGAACACCACAAAGAGACTCCTTGAGAAGAGCAACTCCAAGACACATAATTGTCAGATTCGCCAAAGTTGAAATCAAGGAAAAAATGTTAAGGGCAGCCAGAGAGAAAGGTCGGGTTACACACAAAGGGAAGCCCATCAGACTAACAGCAGATCTCTCAGCAGAAACTCTGTAGAGGTCAGAAGAGAGTGGGGGCAGATATTCAACAATCTTAAAGAAAAGAATTTTCAACCCACAATTTCATATCCAGCCAAACTAAGTTTCATAAGTGAAGGAGAAATAAAATCCTTTACATAAAAGCAAATGCTGAGAGATTTTGTCACCACCAGGCCTGCCTTACAAGAGCTCATGAAGGAAGCACTCAACATGGAAAGGAACAACCAGTACCAGCCACTGCAAAACATGCCAAATTGTAAAGATCATCAATGCTAGGAAGAAACTGCATCAACTAACAAGCAAAATAACCAGATAACATCACAATGACAGGAACAAGTTCACACATAACAATATTAACCTTAAATGTAAATGGGCTAAATGGTCCAATTAAAAGACACAGACTGGCAAACTGGATAAAGAGTCAAGACCCATCAGTGTGCTGTATTCAGGAGACCCATCTCACTTGCAGAGACACATATAGGCTCAAAACAAAGAGATGGAAGAAGATCTACCAAGCAAATGGAAAACAAAAAAAGGCAGGTGTTGCAATCCTGGTCTCTCATAACACAGACTTTAAGCCAACAAAGATCAAAAGAGACAAAGAAGGCCATTACATAATGGTAAAGGGATCAATTCAACAAGAAGAGCTAACTATCCTAAATAGATATGCACTCAGATTCATCAAGCAAGTCCTTAGAGGCCTACAAAGAGACTTAGACTCTGACACAATAATAATGGGAGACTTTAATACCCTATGTCAATATTAGATCAATGAGATAGAAAATTAACAAGGATATCCAGGAATTGAACTCAGCTCTGCACCAAGCAGACCTAACAGACATCTACAGAACTCTCCACCGCAAATCAACAGAATATACATTCTTTACAGCACCACATCATACTTATTCCAAAACTGACCACATAGTTGGAAGTAAAGCACTCCTCAGCAAATGTAAAAGAACAGAAATTATAACAAACTGTCTCTCAGACCACAGTGCAATCAAACTAGAACTCAGGATTAAGAAACTCACTCAAAACCACTCAACTACGTGGAAACTGAACAACCTGCTCCTGAATGACTACTGGGTACATCACGAAATGAAGGCAGAAATAAAGATATTCTTTGAAACCAATGAGAACAAAGATACAACATACCAGAATCTCTGGGACACATTTAAAGCAGTGTGTAGGGGGAAATTTATAGCACTAAATGCCCATAAGAGAAAGCAGGAAAGATCTAAAATTGATACCCTAACATCACAATTAAAAGAACTAGAGAAGCAAGAGCAAACACATTCAAAAGCGAGCAGAAGGCAAGAAATGATGAAGATCAGAGCAGAACTGAAGGAGATAGAGACACAAAAAAACCCTCCAAAAAATCAATGAATCCAGGAGCTGTTTTTTTGAAAAGATCAACAAAATTGATAGACCGCTAGCAAGACTAATAAAGAAGAAAAGAGAGAAGAATCAAATAGACACAATAAAAAATGATAAAGGGGATATCACCACCGACCCCACAGAAATACAAACTACCATCAGAGAATACTATAAACACCTCTATGCAAATAAACTAGAAAATCTAGAAGAAATGGATAATTTCCTGGACACATACACCCTCCCAAGACTAAACCAGAAAGAAGTTGAATCCCTGAATAGACCAATAACAGGTTCTGAAATTGAGGCAATAATTAATAGCCTACCAACAAAATAAAGTCCAGGACCAGATGGATTCACAGCCAAATTCTACCAGAGGTACAAGGAGAAGCTGGTACCATTCCTTCTGAAACTATTGCAATCAATAGAAAAAGAGGGAGTCCTCCCTAACTCTTTATGAGGCCAACATCATCCTGATACCAAAGCCTGGCAGAGACACAACAACAACAAAAAAAGAGAATTTCAGACCAATATCCCTGATGAACATTGATGCAAAAATCCTCTATAAAATACTGGCAAACCGAATCCTGAAGGACTCATTTTAGATTTTCTTGTAGGGCAGCTCTATAAGCAGAGTGATAAATTCCCTCAGCTTCTATCTGGAAATGCCCTAGTATATCCTTCACTTTTAAAGGATGGTTTTTCCAGATATGGTTCTCTTAGCTGTCAGGGTTTTTTTTTTTTTTTTTTTTTTTTTTTTTTTTTTTCCCAGCACTTTAAATATCTCATTCCACTGCCTTCTGGCTGCCATGGTTTCTGATAAGATACCGGTTGTTGATTGTATTGAGGATCCCCAGTACATAACAAATTGATTGCCTCTTGATGCTTTAAAAAACACTCTTTGTCTTTGAACAATTTGATTATAATGCATCTGACTGTGAAACTCTGAGTTTATTCTATTTAGAGTTTGTTCAGCTATGTGGAGGTATAGATCTATGTCTTTCATCAACTTTGGCACATTTTTAGCCATTATTTTAAAAAATATTATTTTTGTTCCTTTCTCCCCTTACCCCTGCTACATCATTATACTTATGTTGGCAAGCTTGATAGTGCCACATGGAACTCTGAGGTGCTGCTCATTTTTCCTTGTTTATTTTTTCCCCCTGCTTACCAACTGAATACTTTCCATAAACTTATTTTCAAATTTACTGATTTGTCTTTTGCTTGCTCAAATCTACTACTGAGCCTCTCTAGTGAATTTTTCATATCAGTTATTGTACTTTACACCTCCAGAATTTCCATTTGGTTCCTTTTTATAAGCTCTATCTCTCCTTATTGATATTCTATGTTTATTAAGAATTATTCTCAATTTTTGTTAGTTCTTAGTCCATGGCTTTCTTTAACTCTTTGGGCATATTTAAGACAATTGCTTTAAAAGCTTTGTGTATTAAGGAAGTGTCTGGGCTTCCTCAGGGATAGTTTCTGTACATTTCTTTTGTTCCTGTGAATGGGCCATACTTTCCTGTTTCTTTGCATGCCTCATAATTTCAAAAAAAAAATGCGGCATTTTGAATATTATAATATGGGAAATCTAGAAATCAGACTCTCCCCCCTTCCCAGGGTTTCTTGTTGCTGCTTGTGGTGGGTTATAGTTATTTGTTTAGTCAATTTTCTAAACTATTTTTGTAAAGACTATATTCTTTGTCATGTGTGGTCTCTGAAATCTCCATTCTATTAACTTAGTAGTTAGCTAGTGATTTGACAGAGATTTCCTTAAACACTTGGAATCACACACATGAACACAAAACAAACAAACAAATGAAGCCTTCTAGTCTTTTGGAACTGAGCTCTGTGTGTATTTGTGTTTATGTTGGGGCACACTTTAACTATTCAGCCAGGAAGCTTACCACTCTGCCTTTGCCTTCATTTCCTGCCTGGTGGAACTTGAAGGTCAGCCAGAGGTAAAAGCTTAGGACCTTCTCAGATATATTAGGAGTATGTGCCCATCCTGGGCATATGTATGACTAGATTTCCATAATTTTAAAAACCTTTTTAAAGGCTTTATACTCCAAAACATCTCACTACCCAGCTTTTCTTTCCAGGCTTTTCAGCCTGGAAATGATCTTTACCCCAAATGATCTCCTTTGCCCTAAGTGACAGTAGCTGTTCAGTTTCATAGCCATTTCTCAACCCTGAGAGAGTTCCAAGTTAAGCAAAATAGAGGTGTGCTTTCTGTGTTAGTGTTTCAGAGAGCCACTTGATAGGTCAAAACTGACAAAGACAGTTATTTGAAAACAAAATTCACTTTGCTCCCACTATCATGAGGAACACACATCAGGAACTGGATTGCTATCTTCAACACCATTGCACTAGAGGGAGTGGAAAAAAAGGTAAGTTAAAATGCCACAAAGCTCTCTTACCAGGTTTTAGTTACCCCTTTTTTGGTTAAGCATTTGTTTGGCTACTTTAAGTCTGATAAGTTTTCCGAGTTCTGACAAAGTTGATTCTGACAGTGTTTTCTAGTCTTTTCAGGGCTTCTATTGAGGGATGGGCCCTTGGAGTTTCCTACTACCATTTTTGCTGGCATTCTTTTCATTAAAAAAGAAAATCATCTCCCACGTAAACCAGGCACAGAAAGACAAATAGCACATGTGCTCACTTATACATGGAATCTAAGACAATCAGACTCAAAAAAGCAGAGAGTAGGACGGTGGCTACCAGAGGCTGGGAGCGTGAGAGAGAAGGGGAGATGATGGTGAAAGGGTAGAAAGCCTCAAATAGGACTAATAAGGATTTTTTTCCTTTGAGGTATATTGTACAGCATGGTGAATATCATAAAACATGATGTATTATACATTCCACAATCACTAAGAGAGTAAATTTTAAATGTTGTCACCACAAAAAAATAAGTATTTGAGGTGATAGATATGTTAATTAGTTTTATTTAATTATTTCACATTTATTCATAAATCACAACATTACTTTGTACTCCACAAATATATACATCTATAATTTTTCAATTTAAAATTTAAAAAGTAAAAATTAATAATAATAAAAGGTCATCTCCCATTATATCTTATTTCAACTTTATTTATTTAACAAATATCACATTTGTGGGCATTTATGGTCCTTTAAATTTGGGAGTAATTATAAGTAACATTATGGTGAACATCTTTTATAGCCAGAATTTATATCAGTTAATTTCCTGAGATAATTTCTAGACAAAGAATAAAAGGATGTAAGTTTAGAGTTTTATAGATGACAATTAACTTTAGCGGACAGGAAAAAATATCCCACAACCATGATAACTAGTATATCAAGAGTTGAATCTTACAACTATTTGAGCTTTATAATGAGCCACTTAAATGCATTAAAAATGTTAATACAATTGCAACTTGTTTGGCTCTTCCTCAAAAATAGCCAGTTTTTGAACTTGAGTTAGTATACATGAGTAAGCCCTTTAGTGTTCCAATTGATATGTAGACTGAAGTCCACTAATCACCAAAGCCCCCAGTGCAATAAGACAAGACAGGGAATATACCTCAATTCTTTTGACTTGCGGGGGGCTCTGTCCATTAGTTCCATTGGTCTGTTTGCCTATTTTTAAGCATAAAATGGTGAAACGACAGCTTATTCAACAAATGATTCTGTGATAATTGGCAAGCCAAACGTAGAAGAATGACACTGGGTCTTCATCTCTTACTGTACACACAAAACAACTCAAGATGGGTCAAAGACTTAAATCTAAGACCAGAACCATAAAAATTCTAGAAGATAACATGGGAAAAACTCTTCTAGAAATTGGCTTAGGCAAAGAGTTCATGACCAAGAACCCAAAAGCAAATGCAATAAAAACAAACATAAACAGATGGGACTTAATTAAACTAAAAAGCTTCTGCACAGCAAAATAAATAAGCAACAGAGTAAACAGAAACCCCACAGATTAGGAGAAAACTTTTGCAAACTATGCATCCAGCAAAGGACTAATATACATAATCTTCAAGGAACTCAAACAAATCTGCAAGAAAAAAGAAATAATTCCATTAAAAAGTGGTCAAAGGACATGAATAGACAATTCTCAAAAGAAGATATACAAATGGCTAACAAACATAGGAAAAAATGCTCAACATCACTAATTACTGGGGAAATGCAAATCAAAACCACAATGTGATACCACCTTGCTCCAGCAAGAATGGCCATAATTTAAAAATAAAAATAGTAACAGATGTTGGCATGGATGTGGTGCAAAGGGAACACTTATACACTTATACACTGCTGGTGGGAATGTCAACTAGTACAACCATGATGAAAAACAGTATAGAGATTTGAGCATCCTTCGCTCCTCTTCTCCTAACTCTCATTTGACCATTAGCATCAAGCTCAAATTATTTTTTTCAAGGGCTCTCTGTATGCAAATGAATGGTTATGTCTCCCAAGAGAAGGAAGGTACAATTTATCAAACAGCAAACACTCTATTCCTATTTATTCATCCATTCATTGTTTATGAATTGCCCTATATACATCGGGAACTGGGCTGCATGATGGTGGAAGAGGTGTGTGCTATTTTCAGAGAATGAATGTCATATCAGCATTTCAGGGCCAGTATGCTGTTTGTTCCAGACACCATGGAAATATCCAAGTCTATGTCTAAACTTGTATACTGTTACAAGTAAATTCAATGAAAATAATAACACACAAATCTTCTGAACTCATTCAGATTGTGCCCTGCATAACTGTTGAAACTTGTTTTAGTTTTCCACTTTTCATCAAGTATTTGGGAAAGAGTTAGCTTCAGTCTGAAATGTGGAAGCTGAGTGGCTTAGATGTGCTGATTGAGAATGAAATAATCTTATTCTTTTGCAAAAATCTCTCCTATTAGATCAAGTGTTCCATCAAGTAATTACTCAATGAAATGTGTACTTACCGATAATTATTCTAGATAACTATTTTTAAGGGTTTACAGTTTCTTCCTTTTGTTCTTCAATTTCTGGCAGGAGTACCACAGTTTTCAAGGAAGGCTTGTAGAATCACAACTTAACCAGAAAGGAAGCACTACAAGTCCTCCCAGGAAAAAATATTTTTGCAGATCCAGGAAATTTCAAAATTTGGCTCTTTGCATTTGTACCAAAATCTTATAGAGATTTTTTTGGAATTGAGTTTCTAAAACCTTGGTTGGCTCATTCATCTTCAATAATAACATTAAGAGTTACTGAATGGGTTTGCCAGAAGTGGTGGAAGAAGTTGCCCACAATATGGTTTACCATTTTTGGAATGAACAAATGTCAAGTTAGAAAAACTGTCAGTTATGAAGTTGCAGCATGCTTTTTCTCCACAAAGTAAGCCCAGTGTGACATTTTATGTAAGCTGCATTTCAGGAAATAAGGAGATGGCATCTTTTATCTTTAACTAGGTTCTGGAATTAATTTGCTCTTTTTCACTTGCATCAATATATTTGTCCTCCAGGGGCATATGTTTCATCAGGGCAACCATGTGGAAAACTCAGACACAAAGAAGTATTTGTTTCTTGCAAGAGCAATGTGAATAGAGTATTAATGTAATTTTGATGCCAGATGAAATACTTTGTGATAGCAGAGACATAATAATGAAGAGACTTACAGAGGGCCTGGTTTCTTGGTCTTTGGATTTCTTCCATGGCAGAGTAGTAAAGTTGGCTCAACAATTTCAAAAATCTCGGTATGGTGTGGATACATTTTATAATTTCCTCCTTCCTGAATGGGGTAGTTTATAGGAATTTCAGATTATAAAGATTTTATAAGGGATTTTCATGCAGACTTGTCCTAATAGGGTAACAATAAGGCATGCAGTGGAGAGATGATCTCCACGATGAAGCTCATCAGCCTTTGGGAAGCAGGATAAATCTACTGAATAATTTATAGCAACACTAAAGAGATATTATACCTAGAAATGGGGATTTATGTGGTGATTCAGTTCTTACGGAGACAGTACAGGAAAATAAAGAAGATAGTGACAATATTTTAACATAAATGAGTTAAGTGAGGGATAATCCACACATATTTCAGGATTGTAAGAAAGTTACAATGATGGAGAAAAAAGATCAATGAAGGAAAAATCAGGAGACTGGATTCTAATGCCAGTTAAACAGCTGAGCCACCAAGGGCAAGTGACAATGGTGGCAATAATAATGCTTTTCCAAGTTATTTCATAGGGCAGTTGTGAGCATTCGATGTAATAATAAAGTTCCTTGAAAATTAGAAATTACCCATGAGTTACTATTTCAGAGCAAGTTTAACAACCAGAATAACAGATGGAGAGATCTTGCCTAATATAAAAAAGAAAAGTATCTATAAGAAAACATATGATTTTGGCATTCCACTAAATTTAAGTGACACCACCTACTAAATCTAGAACTGTTTCCTGTGATATCTTGATTTTCATATTAAACTTCAGCATTAATGAATCCTTTTATGCAATTTATGAAACCACAGCTTCAGTGTAGGTCCCTGACAAGGATGGCTGAGAGTTATTGATGGAAGGCTGAAAATGTAAACTAAAGAAAAACCCACATTTTCCTCTGTACTCTCTTTGTGAATTCAGCAGCAGGAAAATGTGATGGGGATATTTTAGCAGATCTTCACTGTGAAATTGCCTTCTGAGAGCTGACTGACCATGTTCACATGATGCTTTATAGACTGACTCAGACCCCTGGCTAACATAGACCTAAATGGAAGAGTACTAAAACTGAATAAGTAAAATTACCTTTAAAAATGCATTCTTTTTCGTTTCTATGAGGATCTTTCAATTCCGAGGCTTTAGGAATTTAGAGTAATCATCAATCACCAACAATGGATTCATCTAAATGTTGTCACCTCAAGACCCTAATGAGTTTACTTTAATAAGGAAAATTGCTAATTTATAATCAGCTTATTAATTTTCATTTGTATTCAAAAAATTTGTCATCTGTCAAATACAATATCATAAAATCTTAGTTTTACTTTGAATTTTTTTTTCTTTTTAAAAAATTTTTGGGGTACAGGGTGTATTAGTTTGTTCTCACACTGCTAATAAAGACATACCCAAGACTGGGTAATTTATAAAGAGGTTTAATTGATTCACAGTTCCATGTGGGTGAGGAGGCCTCACAATCATGGTGGAAGGCAAACAAGGAGCAAAGTCAAGTCTTACATGGTGGGCAGGCAAGAAGGCTTTTACAGGGAAACTCTCATTTATAAAACCATCAGATCTCATGAGACTTACTCACTACCACAAGAACAGTATCAGGGAAACCACCTCCATGATTCAATTATCTCCACCTGGCCCCACCCTTAACAGGTGGAGATTATTACAATTCAACATGAGATTTGGGTGGGGGCACAGCCAAACCATATCACAGGGTCTCATTCTGTCACCCAGGCTGGAGTGCAATGAATGGCATAATCACAGCTCACCGCAGTCTTGACCTTCCAGGCTCAAGCAATCATCCTACCTCAGCCTCCCAGGTCGCTGGGACTACAGATGTGTGCCACCATGCCCAGCTAATTTTTATACTTTTGGTAGAAATGGGGTTTTGCTATATTACCCAGACTGGTCTCCAACTCCTAACCTCAAGCAATCCATTCACCTCAGGCTCCCAAAGTACTGGGATTACAGGCGTGAGCCACTGCCCCTGGTCACCGAATTTTCTTAAAAACTTATATTGTTGGTCAAAGATCGACTTCTACCTAGCTTCTGCTTATCCTAAGTCCCAAATAGTGGAGTTCAAAGCTTTCTTTATAATCTGGTGAACTTCAGAATATTGGAAAGTTAATGCGTTATTATTTCTTATTCTTACAAAATTTGATTCCATTTTCTCTTCCCTTTCAATTTATAAAGAGAGTTACCTAAGAACCAAGAGAAAAATTGTTTTGACAATACTTTAGCCCAACAGGAAGCTCTGTAAGTATCTAAAGAAACCTCACTGCTCAAATATTGCCAAGTCGTTTTTTGCAGATACAAGAAATTTAGATAGTTCTAACCAGCTCAATTTCCTTACCCTTTGGCATTTAGATCTCTCACTGTCAAAAATAAAATGTAATAAAAATAAAAAATAATTTTAAACAGTAGGAAAAGAGAAATAATGAATCATCAACTGGGGATGGAAAAGCTGAGTTGTTGATCCTGCTGAAGCCGCTGTACTTTTTATTTTTCTTGAATAGTTAGGTGGGGACAGCAGACTGAAAGACTATTGTGAGTCATTATTCTAGGCTCTATTTTTATTTCCGTGTTCTTGCATCTAGGTGAATTTCCCCATCAACCAAATACTGAGATTTTGAGTGTATTGTTGAGTGAATGTTTATATAGGCTTAAGATTCTTGGATTAAAGGTGCTATTTAAAAAAGAATATTATTGTTATTACTCATGAAAAATAGTTTTAGTGCTGATTTTGGCAGGGACTGGCAACCTTCATATTGGCTAGCAAAAAAAAATTCAACACATTCATCAATTCATTTTTCTGCACAAGAAACTAATGACATAAGAGTTATTAGGCTTGGAATTAAGAATACTTCCTTTAGAAACTAATAATCAAGTATAAACAATCTTTCTCATGAAAAAATGTAAATAATTTATCTACGTGATTAAGTTTTGGGTAAAATACTGGGCACAAGTAGACACTTAATAGGCTTGTTGATTGACTCTTCTCTCTAATGCCCGAACTAATTCTATCCTTTATCCAACCCACCTGAAGCAGAGTAGATTATCCAGGAAGGGGCTTTATAAATAATTTTTATTTCTGTGTTCTGAGAGTCACATTTCCTTAGAGAGAAATTCACAGAAAATGGCCATGTATAAGCAAACTACATTTTTCAAAGCATTTTCAGAAGTGAAGGTGTGAGGGTGGGTTATCAAGGATAAAGTTAGAATTTCTGTCACCCACATTTTCAATTAGGATGCCTTCAGCTGCAGTTAACAGAAAACCTCTATTAAACAGGTTAAAATAATTAATTATTTCCCAAAGACACAGTTTCTCAGGGCTCTGTCTCTACCTCTCCAACACCCACTTTGGCTCTACAATGCTTTCTGGTCGGGTTCATTCTCAGGCAGACGTCAGGATGGCTGCAGCGGTTCTGGGCATCACATTCAGACATAACTGTCTAGAGAAAGAAAAGGGGCCATGTCTTCCTTGTTAACTTTTTAGGAGCAAGGAAATCTTTCCCATAATTCCCAACCCCACCTAGCAGATCTTCCTTCATGGATCATTGGTTACAATCAGATCATATGCTTTTCCTAAACCAGGCACTGGCAGGGTGAATGGGATTAGCAGGATTGGTAGACTAATTGGATAAGGAAGAAATTATGTTGGGAGACCTCCATTATGATACCTTCACCTGGGGAGTATTTAGTTCAAATTTCCATAACATAAATCCCCTTAAGTACAAATTCCATAATGTATAAGTCCAGGGTATACTTTGAGTAGAGTCTTGAAGTTGCTAATTTAAAAGAAAATAATAAACATCTGGCATTAAGAGTTTCTCTTCATAGAATCTGTGTTTTATGGATTCCAAATAATGAGCTAAAGGACAAAACAGTGAACTGCAGAGTTCATAGCTTTAAATATCTTCACTACAGGTTCTGAGACTTCACATTCAAAGTCACCTATCAAATACCCAAGCAAAGATGATAGAAAGGACAGGGCAAAATGATTACCCCCACTTCACCTAAGGCCTTCAACTGCTCTATACCAAAAGCATCTTTACCAGTCAACTTAATTAGACTGGAGTCATGAAAAGAGCACTGGATAGGGAGCTGGGGAATACTCAGCTTTGCTATATGCAGATGTGGTCTCTCATGACCAAGGAACTTTTCTCTGTGTGATCTTATGCTTCGGTAACAGGACGGTCTGTGCTGAGGTCCCTAATGCCTTTTATTAAAACTCTAAGAAAATATGATGTTGGTGTTCTTTAATTTCTGCTCTGTCTCCTTAGAAAGAGTTGCTAATATGGAGAAAAACTGCTTCAGGACAAATAGCCCAAGAGAGAGCAAACCTAGCTAAACAGTACTGGGCCTAATTGACTCCGGAATAATTGAGTACAACCTCTGTGAGCGACCTCAGGACCAAAAGCATGGCTTATTTATAAAGTCCAGAAAAAAACACAGTGCCTGGATCTCAAATACCTTTAGCAGTTGTGCAGAATTTTTCTCGGAGCCACTTCACCAGCCGGAGACCTCCTTGGCCACTGATGCCCCTACCTGCGCCTGGCTCAGCCCCGGACTCACCACAGGAGGTACCCTCTCCATCCAGCCCAGTGAACTGCACTTGGCTTGTGCTCCTGCCCAGATCCCACACTCGCCATGGGATCCACTCGCCACGGGATCCACGCTCAACCCTCAGCTGGGCTGGGCATGCCACAACCTGCTTCTGCCTTGGGCGTGGCGTCTGGACCAGGGGAATGCTGTGGCTCCCGAACAGGGATGCCAGCAACCCTGAAGCCCAGGGGGGTGTTTTACAGTGTGCTAACAGCTCTTTTAGTCCCGTTGCCCTGTTCTGGCCCACGGCTCTGGGGCTGGCCTAGCCCCGCCACGGCTTTCCGTGATGTGGGGTGGCTTCCTGCCTCTGGCAGAGAGTGGAGGGCTACAGTGTTACAGCCTTTCTCGTACTCAATTTTGGCAGGTCCCGAGTTCTTGTTTCACAACCAAGAATAATGAGGTTACACTGACAACCGAAGGTGAGGAGAGTTTTACTGATCAGCAGAAAGGGGACCCCAGATCTCCGAAGTTGGGTGGTCTCGTCCCACCTAAAGGCGGGCAGTCCCAGAGTGTGGATGAATCCGGGGTTTTAGGGGCTCAGAATAAGGGAGTGCATGCTGATTGATTTGTGAGTACGCATAAAAGGCTAAAACAAAGGCACCACCCAAAGATGGGTATGACAGTGTAAAAACCCAACTAGGGAAGGGTAGGTATATATGTAAAATAGGAGAAGGGTGGAGATCTATCAGAGGAAAGCGTGTCAAACAGGAAGAGAGGTTCTGAATCTGGTCCATGGATTTATCAAGACTTATAACTTGGCTTTCAGGCTTTAAAGTGTCTTTGGTTTGAAGGTGGGGTTTCACCAGAAACCTGCCTCATCTGCCTAGAGATATGTCTGCCTCCTGCCCTTATCAGCAGTATTTATGTGGGAGAGGAACAGGAGAAAAGGGAGTACCTAGGAAAACAAAAATAGAAAATATAGAAAACACTAGATCTTTCAACTCTCTTCAGTTTCTGAGACATAGCTATTTGCTCAGGTGATCTTCACCACAACTTAGTGATGTAGAAAAAAAATATGCCGTGGCCCCCATATTACAGATTAAAAAAAATAAGAGGCAGAGAGCCCAGAAGAACGATATTAGCTGAGCCAAGAACAGGGATTTGGATCTTTTCAATGGAGAAGTAGTCTTTAGGGGATTCCACATATTTTTTAAACCATGATTCTCATATTTGTAAGATAAATTTGCAATCTAGTAGCTGTTCAACAACTGACTTCTAATAATGTTTTGATTGGTGTATTTTCATATATTCATTCAATAAATATTATTGATAGCTGCTATGTGCTACATATGCTTAATGATGTCTCCATATTGAAGTATGTTTATTCCTATCTTCTGAATAGTCCCTCTGGGTTGAAAAACCTCCTGGTTAGCTGAGATATTTTGTCCTTGAGTTTAAGTCTCTTTTTTGTATTTATTAAAACAGGAAATAGAATGACTGAAGAGCTAAGAGAAAGGCTTTTGCCCCATTCCATATTTAATGCCTTCTTGGCTAAGCACAAAGTGAAACTTTTCCTAAAACTACCTGCACAGTCAGAAACAGGAGCAGTTTATGTTACTTCAAGGTCTTTCAAAATTGCTGCACCTACTTAGCTATAAAGTTTCTGGGGCAGATTAACACTGCTTTTCCCAGTTAACTTAAGCACCATTATTCCTAATCTTTTAAACTGTAGTCATTTTGGCTAAGTAAACTCATCAATTTGTTCCATTATTATGAATCCATGATCATGCCAGGCACTTAAGTAGCAAAGGAAATTTCAGAATGATGATTTAACTCCTCCTGGTCCAAGAAAAAAAATGCCCTGGTAAAGGATGGAAACAAGTCCTGGCAGGTAACAGTAAAACCAATGTTTTCTCTACAGACCATGATGATACTTGTAATTACTGTCACCTAAATCAAAATGATTAAAGTAAAATCATGTCCTTCCAGATGCTCATCATACACTTCCGCACAGTAAATTAAAGTCACCATTAAACATCTGCAATGCCTATAATTTGAACCACAGCTGCAAGAAAAGTCACTCAATTGTGAATTTGTTAGACCATATATTATTGCACCAAGTGTAGGCTTTCCTTCCAAAGACCAGTATTGCCCCCACTGGAATAATTTTTTAAAGAATGACATTGGCTGTGCTCATAGCTACTCCATGACTAAGAGGTAGCATGTTAAACAGGGGAAAAAATGTCTACTTTGACAAGTAACAGTTTTTAAAAATAGAACTAGTTGTATGTTTTATGTTCAACCTATTGAGTCTACTGTTTATCATAACCATCTCTCTTTCCTCCCCAACCCCAACATATACACCCCCCACATCAATAGTGTCAAGATATGAAGCGTGTCATAAAAAAATTTTTAAGATAATCCTAAAACCATTATTTAAACTACAGTGTTCATTTCTCCCCACAAATTGAGTTATTTGCCAAGTAAACAGATTTGCTTTACTATGACCTGGTTTCCTTCTAGTGTCCAAACCTCTTTTCCAATGGAGAAATAGACAAGTGGGGGTAAAATAACCAAAGAATAAGAGAAACAGAGAAGCTATATAATTCACAAAGAGAATAATCACTCTTTCAATTACCACATCGGATTGCACTTTTGAATAGCTTTGAAATGTTAAAAGAAACTCATGAGTCTTCCTGGTGATTCACTGAGAACTAGCACAGAAGGTTCTTCTATAACTTCATCAATCATTTCAAGAGCCTAGAAATTAAAGAAAATTGTCTCTTGGATAGGCTATCAAGAAAGAAACAGCTCCCTAACTAGTTAGATCTATTATGTAAAAATGAAAATTTGTACAAGTACAATTCAAAGTGGATTTAAAATTTTTGAAATTCAAGTATATTTTGATTACTTTTTAATCTTAGAAGGCAGTTTCCAGAAGGTGGATTATATATCTTTTATATCCATCTAGTCCAGGATAATAGTGGGGAAAGCTGGAACTGGTTATTCACTACTTATTCTTCATAGAAAATGACTCTTCATCTAATACTTTGGCAAAATGTTTTCTTTTTCCGGGTAAATGATGAAGAGTAGAATTGCTCAGTTACATGGGAAATTCATATTTGACTACAGTCATAGGCCATAGCATGATGTTTTGGTCAATAATGAAATGCATATAGGATGGCGGTCCCATAAGTTTACGTGGGAGCTGAACATTTCCTATTGCCCCATGATGTCTTGATGATCCTGACCCTGTGTAGGCCTAGGCTAATATGTGTGTTTGTGTCTTAGTTTGTAATAAAAAAGCTTTAAAAGTGAAAAAGAAACATTTTAAAAATGGAATAAGGATATAAAGAAAGAAAATATTTTTGTACAGCTATACAATGTAGTTTGTGTTTTAAGCTAAGTGTTATTGCAAAAGAGTCTAAAAGTTAAAAAAATTAAAAAGTTTATAAAGTAAAAATGTTACAGTGAGCTAAAGTTAATATGTTATTGAAGAAAGAACTTCTTTTTTTGTTGTTGTTTGTTTGTTTGTTTTGAGACAGGGTCTTGCTCTTTCACCCAGGCTGGAGTGCAGTGTCATGATCATAGCTCACTGCAAGCTCAAACTCCTGGACTTGCAGGATCTTTTCACTTCAGTCCCTCCAGTATCTGGCATGACAGGCAAGCACCAACCACGCCTGTCTAGTTCTTTTATTTTTAGTAGACATGAGGTCTCATTATGTTGTTCAGGCTGGTCTCAAACTCCTGGCCTCAAGCAACCCTCCTGCGTTGGCCTCCCAAAGTGCTGAGATAACAGGCATGAGTCACCATGCTGGGCCCGAAATTTTAAAAAAATAGATGTAATGTAGGCTAAGTGTATAGTATTTATAAAGTCTCTGTAGCATACAGTGAAGTCCTAGGCCTTCATATTTATTCACCAGTCACTCACTGACTCACCCAGAGCAACTGCCCAGTCCTGCAAGCTCTGTTCATGGTAAGCGCCCTATACAGGTACACCATCTTTAAAACTTTATACTTACAGTTTTACTGTACTTTTTCTATGTTTAGGTGTACCATTTAGCCTAGGTGGGTAGTAGGTTATATCATCTAGGTGTGTACATACATACACTCTATGATGTCCTCACAATAAGGAAACCACCTAATGATATATTTCTCAGAATGTATTCCCATTGTTAAGTGACATATAACTGTATATTTAAAATTGTCACACTATTTTCAAAAGTGGTTTTACACACTCCCAACAGAATCTAGGAGACTTCCACCTGTTACACATTGTTACTAACACTTAGAATTGTCAATCTTTTAAATTTTAGCTATTATGATGGGTATGAACAGGTATGATTTTTGGTTGTAATTTACACTTAGAGAAATGGCTAACAATACTGAGCAACATTTTGTATGCTTATTGGAATTCTGAAAGAGTTGATGCAAAATTGGTGTTATATATTCTGGCTGGGAATTTTGGATGTAGCAGAGCAGCTCCCTCGACATCCTCTATTGTAAGTCAGCCCTTCTTGACACAAGGGTTTGTGAAAAGAAAAAAAAAAATGAAAGAAAAAAAGATGATAATCTATAATCCACAATCAGTGTTAACCTTTTCTATTTTGACAATGAAATCACAATTAAAATGACATTATAAAGAACTCTTAGGGGCGCACCCAAGATGGCCAAATAGGAACAGCTCCAGCCTCCAGCTCCCAGTGTGAGCAAAACAGAAAACGTGTGATTTCTGCATTTTCAACTGAGGTACCGGGTTCATCTCACTGGGGCATGTTGGACAGTTGGTGCTGGTCAGCGGGTGCAGCCTGACCAGCAAAAGCTGAAGCAAGGCAAGGCATCACCTCACCTGGAAAGTGCAAGGGGGAAGGGAATTCCTTTTCCTAGCCAAAGGAAATTGAGACATACAACACCTGGAAAATCGGGTGACTCCCACCCTAGTACTGCGCTTTACCAAGGGTCTTAGCAAATGGCACACCAGGAGATTATATCCCACACCTGGCCCAGAGGGTCCCACACCCACGGAGCCTCCCTCATTGCTAGCACAGCAGTTGGAGATCTAACTGCAAGGGGGCAGCGAGGCTGGGGGAGGGGTACACGCCATTGCTGAGCTTAAGTAGGTAAACAAAACCCTGGGAGGCTCGAATTGGGTGGAACCCACCATAGCTCAAGGAAGCCTGACTCCTCTGTAGACTCCTCCTCTGGGGACAGGGCAAGGCTAAACAAAAAGCAGCAGAAAACTTGGCAGAGGTAAATGCCCCTATCTGACAGCTTTGAAGAGAGCAGTGGATCTCTCAGCACAGAGGCTGAGATCTGAGAGACACAGAGGTTGAGGTTGACAGACTGCCTTCTCAAGTGGGTCCCTGACCCCTGAGTAGTCTAACTGGGAGACATCCCCCACTAGGTGCAGACCGACACCTCACACCTCACACAGTGGGGTACACCTCTGAGACGAAGCTTCCAGAGCAAGAAGCAGACAGCAACACTCGCTGTTCAGCAATATTCTATCTTCTGCAGCCTCTGCTGCTGCTGCCCAAGCAAACAGGGTCTGGAGTGGACCTCAAGCAAACTCCAACAGACCTACAGCTGACGGTCCTGACTGTTAGAAGGAAAACTAAGAAACAGAAAGGACACCTACACCAAAACCCCATCAGTACATCACCATCATCAAAGACCAAAGGCAGATAAAACCACAAAGATGGGGGAAAAGCAGTGCAGAAAAGCTGGAAACTCAAAAATCAGAGCACATCTCCCCCTCCAAAGGAACGCAGCTCATCGCCAGCAACGTATCAAGGCTGGACGGAGAATGACTTTGATGAGTTGAGAGAAGAAGGCTTCAGTCCATCAAACTTCTCAGAGCTAAATGAGGAATTACGTACCCAGTGCAAAGAAACTAAAAATCCTGAAAAAAGAATGGAAGAATGGATAACTAGAATAATCAATGCAGAGAAGGCCATAAATGAACTGGCAGAGATAAAAACCATGACACGAGAAATACGTGACAAATGCACAAGCTTCAGTAACCGACTCAATCAACTGGAAGAAAGAGTATCAGCGATTGAAGATCAAATGAATAAAATGAAGCGAGAAGAGAAGTCTAGAGAAAAAAGAGGAAAAAGAAATGAACAAAGCCTCCAAGAAATATGGGACTATGTGAAAAGACCAAATCTATGTCTGATTGGTGTGCTTGAAAGTGATGGGGAAAATGGAACCAAGTTGGAAAACACTCTGCAGGATATCATCCAGGAGAACTTCCCCAACCTAGTAAGGCAGGCCAACATTCAAATTCAGGAAATACAGAGAACGCCACAAAGATACTCCTCGAGAAGAGCAACTCCAAGACACATAATTGTCAGGTTCACCAAAGTTGAAATCAAGGAAAAAATGTTAAGGGCAGCCAGAGAGAAAGGTCGGGTTACACACAAAGGGAAGCCCATCAGACTAAGAGCAGATCTCTTGGCAGAAACTCTCCAAGCCAGAAGAGAGTGGGAGCCAATATTCAACATTCTTAAAGAAAAGAATTTTCAACCCAGAATTTCATATCCAGCCAAACTAAGTTTCATAAGTGAAGGATAAATAAAATCCTTTACAGAAGAGCAAATGCTTAGAGATTTTGTCACTACCAGGACTGCCCTACAAGAGATCCTGAAGGAAACACTAAACATAGAAAGGAACAGCAGGTACCAGCCATTGCAAAAACATGTCAAAATGTAGAGTCCATCAATGATAGGAAGAAACTGCATCAACTAGTGAGCAAAATAACCAGCTAATATCACAATGACAGGATCAAGTTCACACATAACAATATTAACCATAAATGTAAATGGACTAAATGGTCCAATTAAAAGACACAGACTGGCAAATTGGATAAAGAGTCAAGACCCATCAGTGTGCTGTATTCAGGAGACCCATCTCACATGCAGAGACACACATAGGCTCAAAATAAAGGGATGGAGGAAGATCTACCAAGAAAATGGACAACAACAAAAAAAAGCAGGAGTTGCAATCCTAGTCTCTGATAAAACAGACTTTAAACCATCAAAGACCAAAAGAGACAAAGAAGGCCATTACATAATGGTAAAGGGATCAATTCATCAGGAAGAGCTAACTATCCTAAATATATATGCACCCAATACAGGAGCACCCAGATTCATAACGCAAGTCCTTAGAGACTTACAGAGACTTAGACTCCCATACAATAATAATGGGAGACTTTAACACCCTACTGTCAACATTAGACAGATCAATGAGACAGAAAGTTAACAAGGATATCCAGGAATTGAATTCAACTCTGCACCAAGCGGACCTAATAGACATCTACAGAACTCTCCACCTCAAATCAACAGAACATACATTCTTCTCAGCACCACATCACACTTGTTCCAAAATTGCCCACATAGTTGGAAGTACAGCACTCCTCAGCAAATGTAAAAGAACAGAAATTATAACAAACTGTCTCTCAGACCACAGTGCAATCAAACTAGAACTTAGGACTAAGAAACTCAATCAAAACCGCTCAACTACACGGAAACTGAACAACCTGCTCCTGAATGACGACTGGGTACATCACTAAATGAAGGCAGAAATAAAGATGTTCTTTGAAACCAATGGGAATGAAGATACAACATACCAGAATCTCTGGGACACATTTAAAGCGTGTGTAGAGGGAAATTTATAGCACTAAATACCCACAAGAGAAAGCAGGAAAGATCTAAAATTGACACCCTAACATCACAATTAAAAGACCTAGAGAAGCAAGAGCAAACACATTCAAGAGCTAGCAGAAGGCAAGAAATAACTAAGATCAGAGCAGAACTGAAGGAGATAAAGACACAAAAAACCCTCCAAAAAATCAATGAATCCAGGAGCTGGTTTTTTTAGAAGATCAACAAAATTGATAGACTGCTAGCAAGACTAATAAAGAAGAAAAGAGAGAAGAATCAAATAGATGCAATAAAAAATGATAAAGGGGATATCACCACCAACCCCACAGAAATAAAAACTCCCATCAGAGAATAGTATAAACACCTCTATGCAAATAAACTAGAAAACCTAGAAGAAATGGATAATTACCTGGACGCTTACAATCTCCCAAGACTAAACCAGGAAGAAGTTGAATCCCTGAATAGAGCAATAGCAGGTTCTGATATTGAGGCAATAATTAATAGCCTACTAACCAAAAAAAGTCCAGGACCAGACGGATTCACAGCCGAATTCTACCAGAGGTACAAGGAGGAGCTGGTACCAATCCTTCTGAAACTATTCCAATCAATAGAAAAAGAGGGAATCCCCCCTAACTCATTTTATGAGGCCAACATCATCCTGATACCAAAGCCTGACAGGGATACAACAACAACAAAAGAGAATTTTAGACCAATATCTCTGATGAACATTGATGCAAAAATCCTCAATAAAATACTGGCAAACCGAATCCAGCAGCACATCAAAAAGCTTATCCACCATGATCAAGTGGGCTTCATCCCTGGGATGCAAGGCTGCTTCAACATACACAAATCAATAAACGTAATCCAGCATATAAACAGAACCAAAGACAAAAACCACATGATTATCTCAATAGATACAGAAAAGGCCTTTGACAAAATTCAACTAAAAACTTCATGCTAAAAACTCTCAATAAATTCGGTATTGATGGAATGTATCTCAAAATAATAAGAGCTATTTATGATAAACCCACAGCCAATATCATACTGAATGGGCAAAAACTGGAAGCATTCCCTTTGAAAACTGGCACAAGACAGGGATGCCCTCTCTCACTACTCCTATTCAACATAGTGTTGGAAGTTCTGGCTAGGACAATCAGGCAAGAGAAAGAAATAAAGGGTATTCAGTTAGGAAAAGAAGAAGTCAAATTGTCCCTGTTTGCAGATGACATGATTGTATATTTAGAAAACCCCATCATCTCAGCCCAAAATCTCCTTAAGCTGATAAGCAACGTCAGCAAAGTCTCAGGATACAAAATTGATGTGCAAAAATCACATGCATTCTTATACACCAGTAACAGACAAACAGAGACTCAAATCATGAATGAACTCGCATTCACAATAGCTTCAAAGAGAATAAAATACCTAGGAATCTTGTAAGATATGTAAAGGACCTCTTCAAGGAGAACTACAAACCACTGCTCAGTGAAATAAAAGAGGACACAAACAAATGGAAGAACATACCATGCTCATGGATAGGAAGAATCAATATTGTGAAAATGGCCATACTGCCCAAGGTAATTTATAGATTCAATGTCATCCCCATTAAGCTACCAATGAGTTTCTTCACAGAATTGGAAAAAACTGCTTTAAAGTTCATGTGGAACCAAAAAAGAGCCCGCATTGCCAAGACAATCCTAAGCCAAAAGAACAAAGCTGGAGGCATCATGCTACCTGACTTCAAACTATACCACAAGGCTACAGTAAGCAAAACAGCATGGTACTGGTACCAAAACAGAGATATAGACCAATGAAACAGAACAGAGCCCTCAGAAATAATACCGCACATCTACAGCTGTCTGATCTTTGACAAACCTGAGAAAAACAAGAAATGGGGAAAGGATTCCCTATTTAATAAATGGTGCTGGGAAAATTGGTTAGCCATAAGTAGAAAGCTGAAACTGCATCCTTTCCTTACTCCTTATATGAAAATTAATTCAAGATGGATTAGAAACTTAAATGTTAGACCTGATACCATAAAAACCCTAGAAGAAATCCTAGGTAATACCATTCAGGACATAGGCATGGGCAAGGACTTCACGTCTAAAACACCAAAAGTAATGGCAACAAAAGCCAAAATTGACAAATGGGATCTAATTAAACTAAAGAGCTTTTGCACAGCAAAAGAAACGACCATCAGAGTGAACAGGCAACCTACAGAATGGGAGAAAATTTTTGCAATCTACTCATCTGACAAAGGGCTAATATCCAGAACCTACAAAGAACTCAATCAAATTTACAAGATAAAAACAAACAATCCCATCAAAAAGTGGGCAAAGGATATGAACAGACATTTCTCAAAAGAAGACATTCATACAGCCAACAGACACATGAAAAAATGCTTATCATCACTGGCCATCAGAGAAATGCAAATCAAAACCACAATGAGATACCATCTCACACCAGTTAGAATGTCAATCATTAAAAAATCAGGAAACAACAGGTACTGGAGAGGATGTGGAGAAATAGGAACACTTTTACACTGTTGGTGGGATCGTAAACTAGTTCAACCATTGTGGAAAACAGTGTGGCGATTCCTCAAGGAAGTAGAACTAGAAATACCATTTGACCCAGCCATCCCATTACTGGGGATATATCCAAAGGATTATAAGTCATGCTGCTATAAAGACACATGCACACATATATTTATTGCAGCACTATTCCCAATAGCAAAGACTTGGAATGAATCCAAATGTCCATCAATGACAGACTGGATTAAGAAAATGTGGCACATATACACCATGGAATACTATGCAGCCATAAAAAAGGATGAGTTCGTGTCCTTTGTGGGGACATGGATGCAGCTGGAAACCATAATTCTCAGCAAACTATCGCAAGAACAGAAAACCAAATGCCGCATGTTCTCACTCATAGGTGGGAATTGAATAATGAGATCACTTGGACACAGGAAGGGGATCATCACACACCGGGTCCTATTGTGGGGAGGGGGGAGGGGGGAGGGGGGAAGGATAGCATTAGGAGATATACCTAATGTAAATGATGAGATAATGGGTGCAGCACAGCAACATGGCACATGTATATATGTAACAAACCTGCACGTTGTGCACATGTACCCTAGAACTTAAAGTATTAAAAAAAAATTGATGTTATTGATAGAAATTTTGTTATTAAAATACCAATGTTCAAAAATAAATTAGAAGGTTTTAAATTGTGAATTTTAATATATGCTTATAATTTTAATTATGAATTTAATTTATTCATAGATACAGGGCTATTTACATTTTTTATTTTTTGAGTCAAATGGGGTGAGATGTGTTTTTCAAGGTATTTCACTATTTTATGTTGATATTTCCTATTACTTTTCATTAGCATCTTTAGTATACTTCTCTTTCATTTCTGATATTGAAAATCTATGTTCCCTCTCTCTCTCGGGTGAGTCTGTTTTTTTATTTCCTTCTTTTTGCCCTTGCCATTATTATGTCCTTTTCTTATTTACTTTGCTCTCCTTTTTCTAGTTTTTAAAAGTTGAAATAGATTTTTTAAACTTTATTTTTTAGAATAAGCACAAAAGCAATAAATTTATCAGTACTGCATTATATATCTTACAGATTTTGATATTTTGTGTTTTCGTTATCTTTCACTTTTATTTTCTAATTTCCCTTTTCATTACTTCTTTAACCCATGGGTTACTGAAAAGTGTGTAATTTTATTTCCATTTTTGTGACAACTTATCTATAGTTATTAATGTAATTTCTATCTAGTCAGAGAACATGCTTTGTTGAAATGTATTGAGATTTATTTTATGGCCCAATACATCTTGGTGAATATTTCATGTGTATTATAAATTAATATGTTTTTTCATTTATTGGGTATAGTGTTCTATAAAAGTTAATTAGGTAAATTTGCTTAATAGTTTGTTCAGGTCTTTCATGTCTGAATATTTTTGTCTACTTGTCTCTTCAATTACCAAGAGATTTGCGTTAAAGTTTCTAATTATGATCGCAAATGTGCTTATTTCTCTCCCTTGATTCCGTCAGTTTTTGTTTTATAAATTTTGAAGCTCTCATTCAGTGGAAGAATATTTAGGGGCATGAGGAAGTCATATCATTATAAAATGCCCTTTTTATCTCTTATAATATCCTAATACCTTTTCTCTTAAAGTCTGAAATTAATATTTTCATATGAATTTCCTTATGCTTGCTATTTGCATAATACACATTTTTACCATTGTTTTACTTTAAAATTTTTATATAGCTATATGCATTTATTATAGGCTACATCTTGTTTGGTCTTGTTGTTTTTATCCAGCTCAGTAATCTAATTGAATGGTTTAGTCCATTTACATTTATTGTAATTTTTATGTGGTTGGGTTTAAGTCTACCCTTTTGTTGTTGGTTTTCCATTTGTCTCTTGGGTTTTTTTTTTAGTCTTCTATGGTTCATTTCTTGTCTTCTTTTGGGTTACTCAAATATTTTTAGTGCCCCATCTTCTATTTGTGTCTTGGCTAAACATCTTTTTATTATTCTGTTTTTACATAGTTGCTCTAGGACTAACAAAGTATATTCTTAATTTAATCAAAGCACATTTATAGTTGATAATAGAAAATTTTATACTTCCTACTTCATATCTGAAACTTTCTACTTCTTACTTCACAAGTTACAATATTGTAAAACAATATTACAAGTAACATACTGTTAGTTGTGTAACTGTACATAATTCCATGTACCTGCTGTGTTAGTTTTCTATTGCTGTCATAATAATTTATCATAAATTTAGAGGCTAAAACAATACAAATGTATTATCTTACAGTTCTGTAAGCCAGAATTCTGACATAGATCTCACTAGGCTAAAACCAAAGTGTTGGCAGGGCTGTGTTCCTTTCTGGAGGCTCTAGGGGAGAATCCATTTCCCACTCCTTCAGGTTGTTGGCAGAATTCAGTTACTTGAGATTTTGGGATGAAGACTCTCATTTTCTTGCTGGCTGTAAAGCGAGGATCATTCTTAGTTTCTAGAGGCCACTACATTTCTTGGCTTGTAGCCACCTTCATTCATATTCAAAGCCAGCAACCACTGGTGAGTTAAGTTATTTTCACAACACATTTCTGACCCATTCTTCTGCTTTATTCTTTCACTTATAAGAGCTCATATGATTAGATTGAGCCCATCCAGGATAACCTTCCTGTTTCAGAGTCAGCTGATTCACAGCCTTAATTCCATCTGCAATCTGAATTCCCGTTTGTCATGAAATGTAACGTATTCACAGGTCCCAGAGATTAGAATGTGGACATCTTTGTGGGATCATATTCTGCCTATCACCCTCCCCTCCTCACTCTAAATATTTATGGTATTATTGTTATTCCTTTTACTTTTTTTTTTTTTTTTTTTTGATGGAGTCTTGCTCTGTTGCCAGGCTGGAGTGCAGTGGTGCTGAGAGGTGAAGCTGGCTGGGCTCCTCAGTCAGGTGGGGACTTGGAGAACTTTTCTGTCTAGCTAAAGGATTTTAAACACACCAATCAGTGCTCTGTGTCTAGCCAAAGGTTTATAAATGCCCCAATCAGCACTCTGTAAAAATGGACCAATCAGCACTCTGTAAAATGGACCAATCAGCCCTCTGTAAAACAGACTAATCAGCAAGACGTGGGCAGGGTCAAATAAGGGAATAAAAGCTGGCCACTCAAGCCAGCAGCAGCAACCTGCTCGGGTCCCCTTCCACACTGTGGAAGCTTTGTTCTTTTGCTCTTCACAATAATCTTACTGCTTCTCACTCTTTGGGTCCACACTACCTTTATGAGCTGTAACACTCACTGCAAAGGTGTGCGGCTTTACTCCTGAAGTCAGTGAGACCAGGAACCCACCAAGAGGAACAAACAACTCCAGATGCACCAACTTTAAGAGCTGTAACGCTCACTGCAAAGGTGTGTGGCTTCACTCCTGAAGTCAAGCGAGACCACGAACCCACCAGAAGGAAGAAACTCTGTACACATTTGAACATCTGAAGGAACAAACTCTGGACACACCATCTTTAAGAACTGTAACACTCACTGTGAGGGTCTGCTGCTTCATTCTTGAGTCAGAGAGACCAAGAACCCACTAGAAGGAACCAATTCTGGACATATTTTGGTGACCCAGATGGGACTATTGCCTACTGCCAAGCAGTGCATACTGTTGGACCCCTTTCACTTGATATTCTGTCCTGTTTTTCCTTAGAATTCGGGGACTAAATACTGGGCCCTGTCGGCCAGTTAGAAGCAACTAGCACGGCCGCCAGACTAAAGACATGGGTGTCGGGCTTTCTGGGAAAGGGCTCTCTAACAACCCCGGACTCTTCAGAGTTGGGAGCATTGGTTTGCCTGGAACCAGCTTCCGCTTTTCCTGTACTTCTGGGCTGAGCTGAGAGTCAACAGAGAGGAAAGCCATTCAGCTCCAGGGTCCCAACAAAAAGTTGGTTGACCCTGCGGCCATGAGCAGAACTCTCAAAGTCATGTCGCCCAAGTGAGACTCGCCCATCTATCCTATCTATCCTGACCCTTACCTCCTGGGTCCTAATGCCTGTCAGACAAACTTCCTTTCACCTCTCTTCTCTGAGGCTAGTCCCACTTCTAAAAACCACTCCCTGTCTCCGGTGCTTTTCCAGTTTTTCCTACAAGAACGATTTCTAGTATAAACTCCAGGACTCTATACCCTTCTTTAGGCACCCGGGCTCACCAATCAGAAAGACATAATTTTTGCCCAAAGTCCTGTCATAGGGGGGTACTATCTGGAATTTTAAGATCCCTCCTCAGACAAGCAGGCCTAACAAAAGCTATTCCTGGAGCTAGGATATGGGGAGCCTCAGAAATTGTATCCTTTCTATTCATATAAGTGAGGACAAAAGGCATCACTCTTCCAACTCTGGAGATCCCTTCCCTCCCTCATGGTGTGGCCCTCCACTTCATTCTGGGGTCATAACATCCTTATAGGACACAAGTAAAGTCCCAATACTAACAGGAGAATGCTTAGGACTCTAGCAGGTTTTTGAGAATGTGTCAGTAAGAGCCACTAAATCCAATTTTTTTCAGTCCTCTTTGTGGTCTAGGAGGACAGGCAAGGGTGCAGATTTTCAAGAATGTGTTGGCAAGGGCCGCTAAATCTGATTTTTCTCAGTCCTCTTTGTGGTCTAGGAGGACAGGCAAGGGTGGAGATTTTCAAGAATGCATCAGTAAGGGCCACTAAATCCAATATTTCTCAGTCCTCCTTGTGGTCTAGGAGGAAAACTAGTGTTTCCGCTGCTGCATCGGTGAGCGCAACTATTCTGATCAGCAGGGTTCAGGGACCGTTGTTCGTTCTTGGGCAAGAGGTGTTTCTGCTGCTGTGTTGGTGAGTGCAACTATTCCAATCAGCAGGGTCCAGGGACCAGTTGCAGGTTCTTCGGCAGGGGGAGAAACAAACAAACCAAAACCACAGGTGGTTTTGTCTTTCAGATGGGAAACACTCAGGCATCAACAGGGTCACCCTTGAAATGCATGCTAAGCCATTGGGACCAATTTGACCCGCAAACCCTGAAAAAGAGTCAGCACAATTTTTTCTGCACTATGGCCTGGACCCAATATTCTCTCTCTGATGGGGAAAAATGGCCACCTGAGGGAAGTATAAATTACAATACTATCCTGCAGAGTGACCTTTTCTGTAAGAGGAAAGGCAAATGGAGTGAAATACCTTAGGTCCAAGCTTTCTTTTCGTTGAAGGAGAATACACAACTATGCAAAGCTTCCAATTTACATCCCACAGGAGGACTTCTGAGCTTACTCCCATATCCTAGCCTCCCTATAGCTCCCCTTCCTATTAATGATAAGCCTCCTCTAATTTCCCCTGCCCAGAAGGAAATAAGCAAAGAAATCTCCAAAGGACCACAAAAACCCCCGGGCTATCGGTTATGTCCCCTTCAAGCTGTAGGGAGAGGGGAATTTGGCCCAACCCAGGTACATGTCCTTTCTCCCTCTCTGATTTAAAGCAGATCAAGGCAGACCTGGAGAAGTTTTCGGATGATCCTGATAGGTACATAGATGTCCTACAGGGTCTAGGGCAAACCTTTGATCTCACTTGGAGAGATGTCATGCTATTGTTAGATCAAACCCTGGCCTTTAATGAAAAGAATGTGGCTTTAGCTGCAGCCTGAGAATTTGGAGATACCTGGTATCTTAGTCAAGTGAATGATAGAATGACAGCTGAAGAAAGAGACAAATTCCCTACCAGTCAGCAAGTCGTCCCCAGTATGGATCCCCACTGGGATCTCAACTCAGATCATGGGGACTGGAGTTGTAAACATCTGTTGACCTGTGTTCTAGAAGGACTAAGGAGAATTAAGAAAAAGCCAATGGATTATTATTCAATGATGTCTACCATAACTCAGGGAAAGGAAGAAAATTCTTTTGCCTTCCTTGAGCACTTATGAGAGGCCTTAAGAAAATATACTCCGCTGTCACCTGACTCACTCGAGGGTCAGTTGATTCTAAAAGATAAATTTATTACCCTATCAGCCGCAGATATCAGGAGAAAGCTCCAAAAGCGAGCCTTAGGCCCTGAACAAAATCTGGAGGCATTATTAAACCTGGCAACCTCGGTATTCTATATTAGGGACCAAGAGGAACAGGCCCAAAGGAAAAGCGAGATCAGAGAAAGGCTGCAGCCTTAGTCATGACCCTCAGACAAACAAACCTTGGTGGTTCAGAGAGGACAGAAAATGGAGCAGGTCAATCACCCAGTAGGGCTTGTTATCAGTGTGGTTCACAAGGACACTTTAAAAAAGATTGTCCAATGAGAAACAAGCCGCCCCCTCGTCCATATCTGCTATGCCGAGGCAATCACTGGAAGGTGCACTGCCCCAGAGTGCAATGTTTCTCTGGGCCAGAAGCCCCCATCAGATGATCCAACAATAGGACTGAGGGTGCCTGGGGCAAGTGCCAGCTCATGTCATCACTCTCACTGAGCTCCGGGTATGTTTAACCATTGAGGGCCAGGAAATTGACTTCCTCCTGACACTGGCGTGGCCTTCTCAGTGTTAATTTCCTGTCCTGGACAACTGTCCTCAAGGTTCGTTACCATCCGAGGAATCCTGGGACAGTCTGCAACCAGGTATTTCTCCCACAACCTCAGTTGTAATTGGGAGACTACTCTTTTCACATGCCTTTCTTGTTATGCCTGAAAGTCCCTCACCCTTATTAGGGAGGGAATTTTTAGCCAAAGCTGCAGCTATTATCTACATGAATATGGGGAACAAGTTATCCATTTGTTGTCCCCTACTTGTGGAGGGAATCAACCCTGAAGTCTGGGCATTGGAAGGACAATTTGGAAGGGCAAAAAATGCCCGCCCAGTCCAAATCAGGCTAAAAGACCCCACCACTTTTCCTTATCAAAGGCCTTAAGGCCTGAAGCTCATGAAGGATTACAGGATATTGTTAAACATTTAAAAGCTCAAGGCTTAGTAAGGAAATGCAGCAGTCCCTGCAACACCCCAATTCTAGGAGTACAAAAAACAAATGGTCAGTGGAGACTAGTGCAAGATCTTAGACTCATCAATGAGGCAGTAATTCCTATATATCCAGATGTACCCAACCCCTATACCCTGCTCTCTGAAATACCAGAGGAAGCAGAATTGTTCATTGTTCTGGACCTCAAGGATGCCTTCTTCTGTATTCGCCTGCACTCTGACTCCCAGTTTCTCTTTGCCTTTGAGGATCCCACAGACCACACATCCCAACTTATGTGGATGGTCTTGCCCCAAGGGTTTAAGGATAGCCCTCATCTGTTTGGTCAGGCGCTGGCCCAAGATCTAGGCCACTTCTCAAGTCCAGACACCCTGGTCCTTCAGTATGTGGATCATTTACTTTTGGCTACCAGTTCAGAAGTCTCATGCCAGCAGGCTACTCTAGATCTCTTGAACTTTCTAGCCAATCAAGGGTACAAGGCGGCCGGGTGCGGTGGCTCAAGCCTGTAATGCCAGCACTTTGGGAGGCCGAGACGGGCGGATCACGAGGTCAGGAGATCGAGACCATCCTGGCTAACAAGGTGAAACCCCGTCTGTACTAAAAAAATACAAAAAAATTAGCCGGGCGAGGTGGCAGGCGCCTGTAGTCCCAGCTACTCGGGAGGCAGATGGCAGGAGAATGGCCTGAACCCGGGAGGCGGAGCTTGCAGTGAGCTGAGATCTGGCCACTGCACTCCAGCGTGGGGGACAGAGCAAGACTCCATCTCAAAAAAAAAAAAAAAAAAAAAAAAAAAAAAAAAAAAGGGTACAAGGCGTCTAGGTTGAAGGCCCAGCTTTGCCTACAGCAGGTCAAATACCTAGGCCTAATCTTAGCCAGAGGGACCAGGGCCCTCAGCAAGGCATGAATACAGCCTATACTGGCATATCCTCACCCTAAAACATTAAAACAGTTGTGGGGGTTCCTTGGAATCACTGGCTTTTCCCGACTATGTATCCCTAGATACAGCGATATGGCCAGACCACTCTATACTCTAATCAAGGAGACCCAGAGGGCAAATACTCATTTAGTAGAATGGGAACCAGGGTCAGAAACAGCCTTCAGAACCTTAAGCAGGCCCTAGTACAAGTTCCAACTTTAAGCCTTCCCAGAGGACAAAACTTCTCTTTATACGTCACAGATAGAGCAGGGATAGCTCTTGGAGTCCTCACTCAGATTCATGGGACAACCCCACAACCAGTGGCATACCTAAGTAAGGAAATTGATGTAGTAGCAAAAGACTAGCTTCACTATTTAAAGGTAGTTGTGGCGGTGGCCGTCTTAGTGTTAGAGGCTATCAAAATAATACAAGGAAAGGATCTCACTGTCTGGACTACTCATGATGTAAATGGCATACTAGGTGCCAAAGGAAGTTTATGGCTATCAGACAACTGCCTACTTAGATACCAGGTGCTACTGCTTGATGGACTGCTGCTTCAAATATGTACATGCATGGTCCTCAACCCTGCCACTTTTCTCCCAGAGGATGGGGAACCAATCGAGCATGACTGCCAACAAATTATAGTCCAGATTTATGCTGCCTGAGATGATATCTTAGAAGTCCCCTTAGGTAATCCTGACCTTAACCTATATACCAATGGAAATTCATTTGTGGAGAATGGGATACAAAGGGCAGGTTATTCCATAGTTAGTGATGTAACCATACTTGAAAGTAAGCCTCTTCCCCCAGGGACCAGCACCCAGTTAGCAGAACTAGTGGCATTTACCTGAGCCTTAGAATTGGGAAAGGGAAAAAGAATAAATATGTACACAGAAAGCAAGTATGTTTATCTAATCCTATATGCCCATGCTGCAATATGGAAAGAAAGGGAGATCCTAACCTCTGGGGGAACCCCCATTAAATACTACAAGGAAATTATGGAGTTATTGCATGCAGTGCAAAAACCCAAGGAGGTGGCAGTCGTACACTGCCAAAGCCATCAGAAAGGTGAAGGAGAAAAGGCAGAAGGAAACAGTCAGGCAGATGCTGAGGTCAAAATTGCTGCCAGGTAGAACCTTCCATTAGAAATACCTACAGAAGGACCCTTGTTATGGAACAACTCCCTCCAAGAGATTAAACCCCAGTATTCCCCGACTGAAACAGAATGGGGACTTTCACAGGGGCATAGTTTTCTCTCCTCGGGGTGGTTAACAACAGAAGAAGGAAAGGTACTTATACCCGAAGCCAGCCAGTGGAAAATACTTAAAACCTTCCACCAAATTTTTCATATGGGTATTGAAAACACTCATTAAATGACCAAATCTGTATTTACAGGGCCAAATCTCCTCCAGACCATTTAACAGGTAGTCAAAGCCTGTGAGGCGTGCAAAGGAATAATCCCTTGGTCCATCGTAAGGCCCCTTTGGGGGAACAAAGAATAGGTCACCATCCTGGAAAGGACTGGCAGTTAGACTTCACCCATTACCTAAGTCAAACGGATTTCAATACTTGTTGGTCTGTGTTGATACCTTTACAAATTGGATAGAAACTTTCCCCTGCAAGACAGAGAAGGCTCAGGAAGTGATTAAAGTCCTAATTCATGAAATAATTCCTAGATTTGGGCTCCCCCAAAGCTTATAGAGCGACAATGGTCTGGCTTTTAAAGCCACAGTAACTCAGGGAATTTCCAGGGCACTAAGGATACAATATTACCTTCACTGTGCCTGGAGGCCACAATCCTCAGGGAAGGTCCAGAAGGCAAATGAAACACTCAAGAGGCACTTAAGGAAACTAACACAAGAAACTCATCTCCCATGGCCTACTCTTTTGCCCATGGCCTTGCTGAGAATCTGAAATTCTCCTTACAGAATGGGGCTCAGTTCATATGAAATGCTGTATGAACGACCTTTTCTCACAAATGACCTCCTACTTGATCAGGAAATGGCCAAGTTGGTCAAAGACATAACTTCTTTGGCAAAATATCAACAAAACCTTAAAAACCTACCTGAAGGATGTCACAGAGAAAAGGGAGCAGAGTTGTTTCAACCAGGAGATCTAGTGTTGGTCAAATCTCTCCCCCTACCTCCCCATCTGCAGACACTTTGTGCAAAGGACCATACTCGTAATCCTCTCTACCCCCACTGCAGTTAAGGTGGCAGGAGTGGAATCTCGGATTTACCACACCTGAGTTAAATTTTGGACAACCCCTGAGGAACCTGCGGGACCATCAGCTCAGGAGTCCCAAGATCAGTCAGACCAGCCTCGATACACCTGCGAACCATTGGAAGACTTGCATCTCCTATTTTGGAAGGAAACATCCCAGACTAAAAAGCCTCCTATCACTGATGCTGGAGAAAAACTCCTTCCTCCTTAAAAAAGATAAGTGAAAACCTACCTAATCTTTAACACCTCTCCTTGCCCCTTTAATGGAATCCTTTTACTGTTTCATCATATTATTAAGCAGCATACTAACCATACTCTTTGTGATAGGACTATATACTATAGCTCCTGCCAGGATGAAAATCCTAATCACAACAACCTTCTTTCTATCTTCCTTCCTTCTGACAGCAATTTACTCCTATCTTTAATTCAGACTGGATAAGATGATCTCGTCTTCCAGAGCACCCTCTTTACCTTCCTATTTACTCTTTGCCTATCTATCCCACTTGCTTCCTTGGATACCTCATACAATCACCCCGCCCCTTCCACTAGCTCCTAATTACCTCTATAAGACTCTCAATTTAACCCACTCTCTGTTAAACCAGTCCAATCCTTCCCTGGCAATGACTGTTGGCTTTGTATCCCTCATCAACTTCTGCTTATGTTGCCACTTCCATTCCCACAAAAAGCTGGGTCTTTACCAACTTAACCTACCACTTTTGTTATGAAGGAAAAGACCCTTTCCGACTTCTAAATATGCAATCATTAGCTGACTTCCCCATCTCTGATACAACCAAGAATACCCTAATAGGACGTGCAATCCAACTTTTATGTTCTTACATTTCCAACCTCACCTATTACACAAGCAATGAAAAGCCCATATGCAGCCCTGTAACTACAAATACCATCTTAACTTTCCAAGCCCCTTTATGCATCCAATGCAACCCGTTATCAGGCCTGCCCCTGGGGCACCTACTACCCCATCAGTGTTATTACACCCTGCAACTTCAAGCCCCAGCTGATCATAGTAACTTCTGAGTCACCCAAACAGCTCCATTCAGATGGTTTGTCTGCTTCTCAGGGCCCCCAAAAATCATCACCTCCTCCCTGCTTAACAAACAGTCCAGGTTTTGTAATGGCAAACATACTCCCTGCATGACCATTCACCCAGACTCCCTGCTACAGCTCCCCCACCACTAGTGAATGCCTTCTCATCCCCTCTTTCAATCACTCTCTCGAATGGTTCCTAGTAGATACAAAATGATTTCTTCTCCAATGGGAAAACAGAACACAGGGAGCCACTCGGTTTGCTCCTAACACCCCTCTCCAGTCACTCACCGGAGCTACCTTGGAAAGTATTCTAGGAGTATAGGAAAATGAAAACAACAAACTCACACACCTTTGTAACATACACAACCAGTTCTGTCTACTCAGTCAAGGTATATTCTTCTTATGTGGAACGTCGACCTATATCTGCCTCCCCACTAACTGGACAGGCACTTGCACCTTAGTCTTTCTAAGTCTCAACATTAACATTGCCCCAGGAAATCAGACCCTATCAGTACCCCTCAAAGCTTAAGTCCATCAGCACAGAGCCATACAACTAATACCTCTACTTATAGGGTTAGAAATGGCTACTGCTACAGGAACTGGAATAGCCAGTTTATCTACTTCATTATCCTCTCAAAGGATTCACACTCTCAAAGGATTTCTCAGACAATTTGCAAGAAATAACGAAATCTATCCTTACTCTACAATCCCAAATAGACTCTTTGACAGCAGTGACTCTCCAAAATTGCCAAGGCCTCGACCTCCTCACTGCTGAGAAAGGAGGACTCTGCACCTTCTTAGGTGAAGAGTGTTGTTTTTACACTAACCAGTTAGGGATAGTATAAGATGCTGCCCGGCATTTATAGGAAAACGCTTCTGAAATCAGACAATGCCTTTCAAACTCTTACACCAACCTCTGGAGTTGGGCAACATGGCTTCTCCCCTTTCTAGGTCCCATGGCAGCCATCTTGCTATTACTCACCTTCAGGCCCTGTATTCTTAACTTCCCTGTCAAATTTGTTTCCTGTAGAATCGAGGCCTTCAAGCTACAGATGGTCTTACAAATGGAACCCCAAATGAGCTCAACTAACAACTTCTACCAAGGACCCCTGGACTGACCTGCTGGCCCTTTCACTAGTCTAAAGAGTTCCCCCCCAGAGAACACTACAACTGCAGGGCCCCTTCTTTACTGCTATCCAGCAGGAAGTAGCTAGAGTGGTCATTGCCCAATTCCCAACAGCAGTTGGGATGTCCTGTTTAGAGGGGGGATTGAGAGGTGAAGCTGGCTGGGCTTCTAAGTCAAGTGGGGACTTGGATAACTTTTCTGTCTAGCTAAAGGATTGTAAACACACCAATCAGAACTCTGTAAAAACGGACCAATCAGCACTCTGTAAAATGGACCAATCAGCACTCTGTAAAATGGACCAATCAGCAGGATGTGGGCAGGGCCAAATAAGGGAATAAAAGCTGGCCACCTGAGCCAGCAGGGGCAACCTGCTGGGGTCCGCTTCTATGCTGTGGAAGTTTTGTTCTTTTGCTCTTCACAATAAATCTTGCTGCTGCTCACTCTTTGGGTCCACACTACCTTTATGAGCTGTAACACTCACTGTGAAGGTCTGACTCCTGAAGTCAGCGAGACCACAAACCCACCAGAAGGAACAAACAACTCTGGATGTGCCATCTTTAAGAGGTGTAACACTCACTGCGAAGGTCCATGGCTTCACTCCTGAAGTCAAGCGAGACCATGAACCCACCAGAAGGAAGAAACTCTGTACATATTTGAACATTGGAAGGAACAAACTCTGGACACACCATCTTTAAGAACTGTAACACTCACTGTGAGGGTCTACGGCTTCATTCTTGAAGTCAGCGAGACCAAGAACCCACTGGAAGGAACCAATTCCAGACACAGTGAGATCTCAGCTCACTGCAACCTCTGCCTCCCAGGTTCAAGTGATTCCCCTGCCTCAGCCTCCCAAGTAGCTGGAATTACAGGCATGAGCCACCACGCCTGGCCTGGCTAATTTTTAGTATTTTAGTAGAGATGGGGTTTCACCATGTTGGCTAAGATGGTCTTGATCTCCTGACCTTGTGAGCCACCCACCTCGGCCTCCCAAAATGCTGGGATTACAGGCGTGGGCCACTGTGCCCAGCCTCCTTTTACTTTTATATCTGTTATATACTCCACCTGACAGTGTTACTAATTTTGCTTTAAAACGTGTTGTCTTTTACAAAGGACCACATATTGTACGATTTCACTTATACGAGATGGTTAGAATAGGCAACTTCATAGACACAAAGTAGATGAGTGGCTTTCAGGTGCTGACGGAGGTGGGAAATGAGAAGTGACTGCTAATGAGTACAGTTTCTTTTTGAGGTGATGAAATGTTCTGGGATTAGATAGCAGTGATGATTTCACAACCTTGTGAATATATGAAAAACCACTGGATTGCACATTTTAACGGGGGAAAATGTATGGCATGTGAATTATATCTAAAGCCTGACTCCAAAGTTTCAGGTGATTCTGATGAAAATAATCTAGAGGATATACTTTACAAATACTAAACAGGTAAATGTTTACCTGGTTACCCCCTTGCAATTTTTGCTAAATCTGGGATAAGACCAATGGCAATGATAAGACTTCCTTGAGAAATTACCTCTAAAACCTAGCAGGCATGGCTGGGAGCAGCTTTTATACCAGTCACATGTTGAATAGGCTCTCTCTGTGAAGAATTAGCCCAGTTACCCCATTCCTGGTACTCCATCACATGCTAGACTAGAGGCTATAGTGAGCAATCCTGAAAATAGGCAATAAAAATGCATATTTGCCTAAATGGGTATTAAACTATAGCTACAAGCCCAGTTTAAAGAGAATAATTAAGTTAATATTTGAAAATAACTATATCCTATTGTCTCTGTTTAGTGTAGAGTTCTTTTGGTATAATATATATTATCTATAATATATTTTTGGAAAAAATATATTGTGTGTAAAGTACACTAATCTGTCATGTATAGCTAAATGTAATTTTGCATAGGTTATTCTTTCTTTTGTCTTGCCCTATCACATGGTGGTACCTCCAGTAAGTGCTGGAGAGACCTAGTGATAGTGTACATCTTTGCCTCATTCTTGACCTCAGAGGAAATGCATTCAATATTTCACATTAAGTATGGGTTAGTATAGATTTTTTTTAGTTTTTAGTCTATTAGATTAAGAAAGCATCCTTCTATTCCTCTATTGCTCTTTGCTTAGTTTTAAATTATCCTAATAACTTATCAGTTATCGTGTAGGAATAAGATATGGTGTTTCAATATAGTTTAAATTTAATCACCCAACAAATACTAAAGTATTTGTGGGAGATACTATTTTAGACACTAGTTATAGGACGGTCCCTGTCCTATACCACTTTACAACTTGCTAGTACATAGTACAAACATGAAAGAAGAACTATATTAATATGATAATAGAGTTATATACAAAATACTGTGGGATTATTGAGTAGGAAGAAACTGACTTTAATAGAGATCGATCAAGGAAGGATTCAGAGAAAGTAATATTTGAGCCAAACTTTGCAGGTACACAAAATGAGCAAAGGATATTCTGGGTAGAAGTCACAGCTTGGAGATGTGAAAAAAACATGGAGTATGAAGGACAATATTATCCCATAGGAGCACTGAGGAAAGGTAGTAGGACATGAGGCCAGAAGAGAAGGTCAAGGCAGACTACAAAATAAATTATGAAACTTGCTAAGGGGTTTAGACTGGATTCTGTGGACAAAGGAGGGCCATGAAAATATTTTAGAAAGATCATTCTGCTGACAATGTAGATGGTGAAATAGATGATGAAAGGGATTGGAGTTGGGAAACTAGTTGGGAAGCTAGTGGTGAGGATTTGACATAAAGACAATATGTTCAAAAGGAAAGGATGATATATAATGAGCTTTAGGAAGTAGAAACAACTGAATTGATTGTCTAATTGGATACAGAGAGTGAGGGAGAGAAAGAATCAATGTTTCTTTCCTGGTTACTTGGGTGGTTGGTAACCTCAACAAAGCTACAGGGAATGGGACAGGGTGAAGGGACTGGGTTCAGTTCTGGACATACTGAATCTAAAAAAGGCCATCAGAAGGGGTTTCTACAGAAAAGATGAAAATGCTGGGCTCACTCGTGATTATGCTTTAAAATCAGTTTTGGTGAAGTCTCTGATCCAGAAGATTACTGTTAAAATAAATCCAGGATTGATGTTAAAAATTTGAGGAATTTATAGCAAGCTGTAGCTCTAGGGGGAGGTTCTCAGGCCCCACACTTTTCTTCAATTAAGTCAGGATTTCTAACCCATATGTGGCATGGCTATCTGAGAGTTCCATGTGCCACCACTGCCCCCCAGAACCAACCCACCAAATCACTCTTCTCTAGACTTTGGTCCTGAGTTAGTTTGACCTCTGTTCTTTGGCCCTGAATTACTTTGACTTGACTCAGCTATCCTGGGTTCTGACTTTAACCTGGATATGGAAGAACCCTCTTGAAGTCTAATTCTGCTATAAACACAACCAAATAAAAATCCAAATACAATTCTAAGAGACTTAGAAGAGTTACATGGATGACTTCTGACAGCATTCTTAAATGAGAGGCATGAGGTTTAAACAATGCAACACACTGCAAAATACCTCAAAATTTATTTTCACCCATTCATCACACCAAAGCCTCCACATCAACATGCCAACTACCCAAAAGTCTCTTCCATCTCTCCCTCCCACATAATTTATCTCGCAATACCCACTGATGCAGTCTACTCCCCTCTACTGGTCTCTGTTTCTACCAAGATGATGTATATACCAAGATGAACACACACACACACACACACACACACACACACACACACACACACACACACACAATGCATTATTACTGATACTCAAATCTCTTCCCCAATGGAAGGATGAGGGAAAGTAGATGTATATTAGGTATGTGTGTGTTTAACTGAAGTGAATTTAGTTGAACTGAATGCAGATCAGATAACCAGCTTATGATAGGTGAAGAAAGTATGAATCTTGTGTGGAAATGATCAAGCTTGGCAAGGTTTGGGATTACAGAAGAAGGCAGGCTAGGAATGGGTAGCAAAAGTTGACAAGGGATGATGGTCATGCCAAACATCATAGCTGAAATGTTAGGCTTTGTTGGTAGAAAGGTTCACAAGGCACATCAAGAAGAAACTCTCAAGCTAGGTACCCTTGAACTAGGGCCCCATCTTTTTCTCTCTCCCAGGGAGTTGTGGAAATAAATCTGGGAATTTCATCTTGCTTGGTGGAGTACTCTCAGCCACAGTTGTCTCATGGTCCTCCTGTGGTGACCAAGAATGTGTGAGGATGAGTGGTCAGTAGGATGGCCAGAGAACTCCCTACTGGGTGAGTGAGAAGTCGAAGGCTTTTCTTTCCCAAGCACTCTTTCCTTGCAAGTCTACCCCTGAGCAAACATAAATAATAGAATTCAAAGATGGTGCACATATTCATTTTAGAAAAGCAGGGCCTCACTGAGCAACACCACCTGGGAACATGAGATTTTCTGTCTCCCTCTACCATGGAAAGGCATGCAGGCAACTTACAGACTTAGACCTTCAGAAGGAAGAATTATTCCTTTTTACTAAACCTCTTTTACTCTCCTCAATGTCCTCTCTTGTCATTTAGTAGATCCTTCTTCTACACCCTCTCCCCAACTTCCCAATCCAGTACCCAAACTCACCGTTCAGGAATCTGCTCCTCACTGGGGTTTTCTACGCTATGTTATTTCTGATGTCATGAACTCAAGCTTCTCAGGCTTTGCAGACCCCAAAGGGGAAAAGCATGCTCTGGATTTATGAGTTGAAGAGATAGAAAATGGTTTGATTCATTTCCCCATCAGTAAGCCTTGTGGTCAATTTCCTCTCACTCTTAAAGAAGCAAGTGTATTCATCAAAGCAAGCATTCATTACACGCTCATCACACACACCCCCTCCTGACCCACCCTGAAGACCTCATAGTCTGGTCTCATATGGAGAAAGCATATTTCATGGGAAATAATAACACTGACATTATCAGATTATGAAGCATTTGTTCCCCTTCATTATGAGAGTCACAACTTGAGTATGAATGAGGCCATTTAGTATGAAAGGCTCCAAATGCAACAGATGGCTCTAATTCCAATTAGATTTTTCTCTCATGAAGGAGATAGACCAGCATGTGTGTGTTGGATCTCAGTCCATTTTGCATCAATGGCTTCAATTATTAACTCGTAATTAACTTTGCAAATATAATTCTGTGTAATCCTTACAATGACCCAGCAAGGTCTACATTATTAAGCATTTTATGGATGAAGAAACAAAGGCTCAAGGAGTTTGAAAATTGCCCAGGATCTCATAGATAGCCAACAATGGAACTGGTATTTCAGCTCATATCTATCTGTCTTTAAAGTCCAGGATCTTATCACTATATTGTGCTACCTCTTAGCATGAGATGGGCAGAGATGGAACCAAAGGAATTATCACAAGATTCTGCACTTTTGAACCAAATACCCATGCGCTTGTTAACTTCTTAGGGGAAAAAAACTAAAACAAGATCTTTCTCTCTCTCTTCTTTCTTTCTTTCTTTCTTTCTTTCTTTCTTTCTTTCTTTCTTTCTTTCTTTCTTTCTTTCTTTCTTTCCTCCTTTCTTTCTTTCTTTTTCTTTCTTTCTTTCCTTTCTTCCTCTTTCTTTATTTCCTTCTCCTTCCTTCCTTCCTTCCTTCGTTCCTTCCATTATAAAACCCCAATAGCAATCATGTAAGAATCAGAAATCATAGAACAAGATTTTTCTTTCTTCTTTCTTTCTTTCTTTCTTTCTTTCTTTCTTTCTTTCTTTCTTTCTTTCTTTCTTTCTTTCTTCCTTCCTTCCTTCCTTCCTTCCTTTCTTTCTTTCTTTCTTTCTCTTTCTCTCTCTCTCTCCTTCCTTCCTTCCTTCCTTCCTTCCTTCCTTCCTTCCTTCCTTCCTTCCTTCCTTCCTTCCTTCCTTCCTGTATTAGTCCATTCTCATGCTGCTGTAAAGAACTGTCCAATACTGGATAATTTATAAAGGAAAGAGGTAATCGATTCTTTTCTGCATTGCTAGGGAGACCTCAGGAAACTTACAATCATGGCAGAAGGCAAAGAAGATGCAGGCACCTTCTTCACAAGGTGGCAGGATGGAGTCAGTGCAAGTGGGTGAAATGCCAGATGCTTATAAAACCATCAGATCTTGTAAGATTCACTCACTATCATGAGGACAGCATGGGAGAACCTGCCCCCATGATCCAATTGCCTTCACCTAGTCCTGCCCTTGACATGTAGGGACTATGGTGATTATGGAGATTCCAATTCAAGATGAGCTTCTGGGTGGGGACACAGTCATATTGTATCATTCCACCCCTGCCCCTCTCAAATCTCATGTTCTCACATTTCAAAACACAATCATGCCTTTCCAATAGTCCCTCAAAGTGTTAGCTCATTCCAGCATTAACCCAAAAGTCCAAGTCCAAAGTTCTACCTGAGACAAGGCAAGTCCCTTCTGACTATGAGCCTGTAAAATCAAAAGCAAGTTAGTTACTTCCTAGATGCAATGCGGGTAAAGGCATTGGGTAAATACATCCATTCCAAATGGGAAAAATTGTCCAAAAAGGGGGCTACAGGCCCCATGCAAGTCCAAACTCCATAAAGGCAGTCATTAAACCTTAACATTCCAAAATGATCTCCTTTGACTCCATGTCTCACCTCCAGGGCACGCTGATGCAAGAGGTAGGTTCCTATGGCCTTGGGGAGCTCCTTCCCTGTGGCTTTGCAGGGTGCACCTCCCCTCCCGGCTGCTTTCATGGGCTGGCATTGAGTATCTGCAGCTTTTCCACGCACGTGGTGCAAGCTGTTGGTGGATCTACTATTCTGGGGTCTGGAGGATGATGACCCTCTTCTCACAGCTCCACTAGGTAGTGAGCGCCCCAGTGGGGACTCTGTGTGGGGGCTCCAACCCCACACTTCCTTACTGCACTGTCCTAGCAGAGGTTCTCCATGAGGGCTATGCCCCTGCAGCAAACTCCTGCCTGGATATCCAGGGATTTCCATACATCCTCTGAAATCTAGGCAGAGGTTCCCAAACCTCAATTCTTGACTTCTGTGCACCCACAGGTTGAATACCATTTGGAAGTCACCAAGGCTTGGGGTTTGCACCCTCTGAAGCAATGGCTTGAGCTGTACCATGGCCCCTTTTAGCCGCAGCTAAAGCTGAAGTAGCTGAGATGCAGGACACCATGTCCTGAGGCTGCACATAGCAGGTGGGCCCTGGGCCTGGCTCACTAAGTCATTTTTCCCTCCCAAACCTGTAGGCCTGTGATGGGAAGGGCTGCCATGAAGGTCTCTGACATGGCCTCGAGATATTTCCCCCATTGCCTTAGTGATTAACATTCTGTTCCTTATTACTTATGCAAATTTCTGCAGCAGGCTTGAATTTCTCCCCAGAAAATAGACTTCTCTTTTCTATCACACCATCAGGCTGCCAATTTTCCAAACTTTTATGCTCTGTTTCCTCTTAATGCTTTGCTGCTTAGAAATTTCTTTTACCAGATACCCTAAATAAACTCTCTCAAGTTCAAAGTTCCACACATCTCTATGGCAGGGGCAAAATGCCACTAGTCTCTTTGTTAAAACATAGCAAGAGTCATCTTTGCTCCAGTTCCCAACAATTTTCTCATCTCTATCTGAGACCACCTCAGTCTGGACTTCATTGTCCACATCACTACCAGCATTTTGGTCAAAGCCATTCAACAAGTCTCTAGGGCATTCCAAACTTTTCCACATTTTCCTGTCTTCTTCTGAGCTCTCCAAACTGTTTCAACTTCTGCCTGTTACCCAATTCCAAAGTCACTTCCCACATTTTTGGGTATCCTTAGAGGAGCACCCTACTCCTGGTACCAATTTACTGTATTAGTCCGTTCTCACACTGCTATGAAGAAATGCGCGAGACAGGGTAATTTATAAAGGATAGAGGTTTAATTGACTCACAGTTCTGCATTGCTGGGGAGGCCTCAGGAAACTTACAATCGTGGCAGAAGGCAAAGGAGAAGTAAGCACCTTCTTCACAGGGCAGCAGGATGGAGTGAGTGCAAGCAGGGGAAATGCCAGACACTTATAAAACCATCAGATCTTGTGAGACTCACTCACTATCACAAGGACAGCATGGGGGAATCCTTCCCCGTGATCCAATTACTTCCACCTAGTCCTACCCTTGACATGTGAGGATTATGGGGAGTATAACTCAAGATGAGATTTTGGGTGGGGACTCAGCCAAACCATGTCCCTCCCTCCCTTCCTCCCTCTCTTCCTCTCTTCCTTCCTTCCTGCCTTCCTGCCTTTTTTCCTTTTTCTTTCTTCTTTCTCTTACTTTGCTTTTCTTTCTTTCTTTGTTTCTTTCTTTTTTCTTTTCTTTCTTTCTCTCTTTCTTTCTTTTCTTTCTTTTCTTTTCTTCTTTTTTCCTCCCTCTCTCCCAGCTGCCCACCCTGTCTTTCTTCCTTTTATTATGAAACCCCAATAGTAATCACATGAGAATCAGAAATCATAGAGTGTAAAACTACCTCAAACCAATGTCTGCATTAAAAAAACTATGAAAATACTCTATTTTTTTATGACCCCATTTAGAGTGAACATTATATTATATAGCTTTTCCTCTGAATACACATTAAAGTAATATTGAACTTTTGGTAAAAATTATGCCATACATCTGTGCTGACAGCTTTTTCCTGCAAACAAATCTTTATCTACTACTTTCAGCTTTCAAATTTTTCTCCAAAGAAGTAAGTTAGGTTAAAAGGCCCAGAAAGAAATGTAAAACAGATGGACCTCAATTTTTGTAGGAGGTGACAGCCATATTGAATTTAATGGAAAACTAGCCAGAGAGAATCCTAACAGAAAAACTCATGAAGCAAATACAGGGAGGGCCCTGATGTGGGATGAAATATCAAGAGTATACATCTGGCTTACAATTGCAGGTTGTCCTTGAAGTTGGGAGTTCCTTAAGATGGAGTAAGAGATTGGTCATCAGTCCTTCCTATGACAAAAATATTTCTGGCTATTGCATAGTCCTGATATTTTGTGAGTATGTATTTCTGTCACTTCCCATCCTATTCAAGTGAAGAGGATTTTATCTAGAGTAAGGCACCGAAGGTCCATGGCCAGACATTTGTTGTGGTTGTGGTCTTGGGGCAAATGTGAAGCAAATTTGGAGGGCTAGACTGGACTGCTTTCAGGGAGCAAGAGACCATTAAAGTTTGAAGGATCAGAAAGAGGCTTGGCCAAAGTGGGTGCTTCTGGTTCAGAAGGCCTAACTTGGAGTCAATTCTTGGCAGCAGAGGGACCCTTTTCCATGATGTCTTATGATAGCCAGGAAGAAGAGTGCATGTGTGTGTTGTGGGGTGTGATGTGGGGTGTCTGAGCCTACAATTAACACAGGATGATACCAGCAGCAGACTCTTTCACCAATCTAGCCAATGAACCCTTTTCTTTCCTCTTTATTCAATCTGTCGCTCTCAGCTGGATCATTCTCATCAATATTTAAATATCCTTTAGTCTCTCTTGTTTAATGAAGAAAGAAGCACCATTTAATGTTGCTTCCCTTTCATCCATTAGCCTCTCTTTTCTCTTCACAATAAAATTTATCAAACTCTATATTCGCTTTCTCCATTTCCTCACATTTCACTAACTCCTCTGAAGACCCGTTTCACTTTGGACTTAATTCCTTCACTCTAACAAAATGGCTCTTTCTAGAGTTACATGTGACCATGATGTTTCTAAATCCATCAAAGAATTTCCAGTTCTTGTCCTATTTGATGCTTGGAGTGTTCACCCCTGCCCCTTCTCCATTGATTACTCCCTCCATCTTGAAAGACTCTTTTCTCTTGGTTTCCCTCTCCCTTTCATTTCCCATTCTTCATGTTTCCCTTCTACCTCTCTAGCTGCTCTTATTCAGTCTCTGCCAGTTCTCCTCCTCCCATCACTAAATGTCAGAGTTTGTTAGTACTAGGTTCCAGGCCCCCTCTTCTCACTTTGTACTCTCTTGCCAGGCCATCTCATCTATGGCCATAACCTGAATTATCAATGTTGATGATAGACATCTCCTCTCAGCTCTAGATCTATATATTCTGCAACACCTTGTCTTGGCTATAAGGACCTCAAACTAAATATGTGTAAGCCTGAATTTATAATCTTTTCTTTCATGTGTAGTTTTCTCCAGTGTGATCACTCTCAGTAAATGCTATTACCATATACTCAGTTGCTGAAGAGATATATGAAAGTCATTCTTGACCTTTCCTCCTCCCTTGCACTACATGCCCAATTCATTAATAACTCTTATAGATTGTTTTATGTCTTAAATATAGCTAAATTCTTTCCATTTTATTCTCTTTTATCTACACAGCCAACATCCTAATCCAAAACACCATGATTTCTCACCAGGGATCACTGCAATAGCGTTGATCCAACCTCACCTTTACAAGACTCCACATCCAGTCTATCTGTCTTTTCAAAAAACAAATCTGACCACGTTCCTGCCTTTCTACTTGCATGCATAGTTAAAGCCATTCAAAGGCTCTTTCTTTACTTTTGGGTTAAAGAGCAGTATCCTTAACACACTCTGCAAAGCAATTCATAATCAGACTTCTACACATTTTGCCCCTCTTTACCTTCACTTTTCTCTCTGTACTTTATTCTTCCTCCTATTGCATTCTTTTAATTTCTAGATCCTTCCATGTTTTCTCTTCCTAAGACCTTGACACATGTTTTCCCGCTGTCATTCTTGGAACATTCTCCAATAACCCTTCACTTATCCACAGCAGACCCTTACAGAAGGGTCTTGAAATTCATTCTTTGAAAAATTGAAATGTTAACCCACTCTGTGACCTAAGCCCGCTGTGCTAAGTGAACCCCAAGTAAACATACATGTCTTTAACAGCTCAAGCCACTTTTAAGTTTTTTTTATTTGACTTAAGTTACCAAATCAAACCTAAAAACTAAAGCAATGTAAAATAACAAAACTTCCTAGGAGTTGTATTAATTTCTCCATATTTAATAACCTATTGCAAATTAACCAAAATTTAAAATGTATCATTCTTTACTAAATAACTAGGAAGTTTCAAACAAGAACTAGTTGCTCACAGACATAAAACAATTTTATATTTTACAGTGACATTTACAATAAATGGTATTGTTACTGCTTTTCCTTAGCATACACCCAGATGATACTTAACAGAAACAAGTAAAACAAAACCCTCAGTCGTTAGCCTTCTTGATATGAGGCAAGTTGAAATAATAGGTCTTGGTCCTTTCAAAGGGTTTGAAGCAGGCAAGAAGAGTGAGTTAATGAGATCCTGTAATCTGATCCCCAGCAAACATGGACAGCTGTTCTCAGAGTGCTAATGAACGCTACACCTTTACAGATCACAGAATGGCAGAACCCCACCCCACCCTGGTGGGCTCAGGCAAGTCCCAACACAGTGGAAATGGCTTTGCTGGTATAAATAACAGGGATCTGTTATCATGAGATTACCTGTCTGTAAAATGCCTATTTATCTTCATTACATTGCCTTTAGGAGGAGGGAGGAGGGGGTGAGTGTTAGTATGTGAGATGATGGAGTTAGGAGAGGAGAAAAGCATCTCTGACCTAAGGTGAAACCTGCTTTAACTCAGTGGGTTTGTTCGACAGCCAGATGGATTCCATCATGCTGAGCTTCCAGTGTTGAGCCCCATTTATAAGGAAGTGTCTTGCAAAACAATGCAAGGATGGGTTTGTACCTGGAATTACAGCATCATAGTTTTCATCTGATAGCTTCAATCTGGTAATTTTCTTTTTTCTTTCTTTCTCCTTTTCTTTTCCTTTTCTTTTTCCTTTTTCCTTTCCTTTCCTTTCCTTTCCTTTCCTTTCTTTTCCTTTCTCTTTCTCTTTCTCTTTCTCTCTCTTTCTTTCTTTCTTTTCTTTCTTTCTTTCCCTTTCTTTCTCTCTCTCTCTCTCTCTCCCCCCCCCTTTCTTTCTCTCCCTTTCTTTCTCTTTGTTCCTTTTTCCAAGTATTTGAGTGACTACTACATGCCTGCTACCATGCTAGACATAGGCTATAGGTTGGTGAATAAAAAAGACACTGCACCTACCCTGATGGAGAATTGAATCTAATGAGGCAGACAATAAAATAAACAAATAAACATGTAATTATAAATTGTGGTAAATGCTACAACGTACAAGAATAAGGTACCATGAGAGAATAACAAGAAGAACCTACTTCAGAGAAAGAGAAATGACTGTTAATCTCATGTGTGAAGAGTAAAATGGAGCCAGCTATGCAAATAAGGAAATGAGGTGGGGACAGCCTACTATACTGATGAATTTAATTTTCTTTAAAGAGACAGAGTCTTGCTCTGTTGCCCAGACTGGCCTTGAATCCTGAGCTTAAGGGATCCTCCCACCTCAGTCTCCCAAGTACCTCGGACTACAGGCATGCACCACTGCACCTGACTTGAATTTTATTTTTATTTTTTAATACAAAATTTAAATATGAAGTAAATATGAATTTAAATATGAAGCATTTTATATAAAATTTAAATAATTCAGTTATAAAATACTCATTTACTCAAAACGAAATAACCCTAAAATATATGAAGCTAAAAATGACCACTTTTTGCCTGTCTCCCTGCAAAATATTCCATTATCTGGGAAGAAGTACGGTTAACAGGTTGGTGTGTTTGAATAATTCTCACCTGATCATTTCCCATCTGTGAAAGAATACAAACTGTAAGGATCTTCCTTTGGAAAGAATGAGAAAATTGACACCAAAGTAACAAAAGCAGCAGATGACTAATGTCAGAACATTTTTGCAATATCTTAGTATGCTTCCAGTTGCACAATAATTTGCATCTGTGAATAATCAGTGGAAATAAAGGTCTATGCAATCTGCCTTCCAATAATCACATTCCAGATCTTTTAGAAATTTACTTGAAATAAAGTTTATAACTTATCTTTCTATAAATCAATAGGACTAGTAAAAATTGTTTTACTGCTTGTTGTGGCAGCTCAAATTTCTATTTTGGGTGATTCAAATTGTCTTTGCTTTTGCTCACATTTGATTGATTTTGCAATAATGGTAAATACAAAAGTGGATACACAAGGCATATCACATTACTAAATAACAAACAGATGATATTCAGAATAGCTAATCAATAGTACTCAGTATTTCACTAGATCTAAAATACACTTGAAGACAGGTTAGATTTATTTTAAAAGTATAGTAAAAAAGTCAATTAAGGACTCAATTACAGACCCATGAGGGAAAAATACATCCACATTTCTAAAGTAGAGAATGCTTCATGCGAAATGTGAAGCATTTCAGGACTATGAGTTGCTTATTTCCTAATATAGAGTGGTATATGCAGTGAGCCTGAATTACCAGGAATTCTGGGTCTCAGGGGAAGCCCAACCACAAAGAAAGAGAAATCATGGTCCAGAGACACATGCCCTCAGCTCCCTAAGAAAAAGTATCCAAAATGCTTGACTTCTTTTTTTTTTTTTTTTTTTAACTGGTTAAAGAATTGCGAAATATAACACATGTGGAAAAAGTGATAAAAATCTAAAGATGTATTTAATAAGTGAAGTGTCATCTGTGTGATTATGAACCAGATCAAGAAACCAATTATCAACACCCCAGAAGCTTCCATGTGTTCTTTCTGGTCCCAATCCCCCTTTTTCCCTCAAAGGTTACCTCTTGCCTTTTATGGTTATCACCCCTTACCTTTTCTTATACTATGGTCACCTAATTATGTATTTCTAAACACTAGAACATAGTTATGCTTAATTTTGAATTTTATGTAAATTAAATAATACTGTATATATTTTTGTGTGTCTGGCTTCTATCACTTGATATCATGTAGTCACATGTAGCTGAGGTTCATTTATTTTCATAGCTGTGTGATATTCCATTATATACTGTCCCACAACTTATTTATCCCTTCTGATCTTGATAGCAATGTAAATAGTATCCACATTTTGAAAATAATGTTGCTATAGACATACTTATACATATTTCCTGTTGCACCCATGCAAGAAACTATATACTTAGGAGTGGTATTGCTGGACCATGGGTTATACATAAATTTAATGTAACTTAGGTAATGTCAAAGTAATTGCACTGATTTTTACTCCCATATGGCATGTATGAAAGTTGTCATTGCTTCACATCATCACCTACATTTGCTATTGTCAGACTTTTGGTTTTTGCCAATTTTGTGGGAGTGTAGTGTTACAAGATGAACCTCTATTTTCTTTCTTAGGAATCATATGTAATAATAGTTGAATTTAAATTTTATAAATAGAACAAACCAATGGAAAAATTAGGATACAGAGAAAATATAGATATTTTATTGACATCAGAGTGAATATCACATTAAATAAGGCAGTGTGGCAATCAGTGTATTTCTTTCAACTGAACTCATTATTCTAACCCTATAATTTGGGGATAAAGCAAGAATAGAAACAGTATGCCTGATACCTTATAATTTGTGCCTATATTAGTAAATATAGTTAAATCGATTATGAAATAAACTAATGAATGGCCTGCCAAGAGAAGTGTTACATGCTATCTCATCATTCATGTGGATTTGTTTCTCAACCCTTCATTGTTTTCTGTTGATCTGTCTATTCCTGTGATAATTCCATACCGTTTTAGCCACTAAAGAATTAAAAGGGTATGGAATTATCATTATATCTGTCTTGATATCTAATAGGGCATAACCTTGTCGTAGGTTCTGCAAAAATGAAAGTAATTTCTGGACAATAATGCACTTTGATTCTTTTTAAAAACATAGTGAGATAGAAATTATACAGCCTTAAGACACAGATATCGATCAGAGAATTTCACTATCCCTTTGTACTTACCAAGCAGAATGCAGGTAAATCCATATTTTACCAGCACGGCCTCCAACACTTTGCTGAATATGAGGATTTTCTGAGTGTGACCTAGTCTGAGCCCTAGAGCTGGCATTACTCTCTCATGATGTGATGGACCACATAACACACCTGCAGCCAAGTTTCTGCAGGATGATGACTGGGCTCTTGAACTACAAGGAGTTTTTCTCATTCACGAACATTGTATATATCTTCATCTACTCAGTTTTTGCAGAGACCTCAAGATGACTGGCTAGAGGTGCCCAGCACTCACTTTCTCCACGAGGAAGGACCAAAACAGTAGATAATCACACCTTTAATAGAGCGTCTAAGGGAGAACACTGAAATTCAGCAAGGAAGTGACAAAGACACTCTGAGACATGGAAACTCAAGATGGCAGCATAGAGTGAAAAGTGAAACAGCCAGCCAGAATCAATTAAGAGCCAAGAGGGTAACTAGTTCAACCATTATGGAAAACAGTATGGCGATTCCTCAAGGATCTAGAACTAGAAGTACCATATGACCCAGCCATCCCATTACTGGGTATATACCCAAAGGATTATAAATCATGCTGCTATAAAGACACATGCACACGTATGTTTATTGCAGCACTATTCACAGTAGCAAAGACTTGGAATCAACCCAAATGTCCATCAGTGACAGGCTGGATTAAGAAAATGTGGCACATATACACCATGGAATACTATGCAGCCATAAAAAAGGATGAGTTTGTGTCCTTTGTAGGGACATGGATGCAGCTGGAAACCATCATTCTTAGCAAACTATCACAAGAACAGAAAACCAAACACCGCATGTTCTCACTCATAGGTGGGAACTGAACAATGAGATCACCTGGACTCTGGAAGGGGAACATCACACACCGGGGCCTATCATGGGGAGTGGGGAGGGGGGGGGATTGCATTGGGAGTTATACCTGATGTAAATGACGAGTTGATGGGTGCTGACGAGTTGATGGGTGCAGCACAGCAACATGGCACAAGTATACATATGTAACAAACCTGCACGTTATGCACATGTACCCTAGAACTTAAAGTATAATAATAATAAAAAATAAAAATAAATAAAAAAAAAAAAAAAAAAAAAAAAGAGCCAAGAGGAACTCTTCATTATAGGGGAAAAGAGAGGGAGAAATCCCCAGCAGTCCACATTCCCACCACAGATGCCTGCAATCTTAGCTAGAGGAGAGCCCTTCAGCCTTCACACTCCCTGAGCTCCGGGGAGTTACCTGGAGTCCACATGGCTGTGTTTTTCCAGATAGAAAATCCACGTTGTGGCTGGGTGCCATGGCTCACACCTGTAATCCCAGCACTTTGGGAGGCCGAGGCGGGTGGATCACGAGGTCAGGAGATGGAGACCATCCTGGCTAACACAGTGAAATCCCGTCTCTACTAAAATACAAAAAATTAACTGGGCATGGTGGCGGGGGCCTGTAGTCCCAGCTACTCGGGAGGCCTAGGCGGGAGAATGGCGTGAGCCCGGGAGCCGGAACTTGCAGTGAGCCGAGATCACACCACTGCACTCCAGCCTGGATGACAGAGCAAGACTTCATCTCAAAAAAAAAAAAAAAAAAAAAAAAACCAGGAAAATCCACATTGTATTCCTCTGCCCCAGGACCCAGGGTGCTACAGCATGGGGCCATTCTGAGAACAGTTACCACCAGACTACATCCTGCCTTGGGACCCAATAGTCTCTGCATCTCCACATCCTGGGGGCCTGCTGACATCCCCCCATATTCCGAGACCTCCATGCCCAAGCCACCACCACCCACACTGCCTGGGAACCCAAGGACTGTTCAATATTTGGTGCTGGGAAAACTAGATGTCCATGTGCAGAAGAATAAAGCTAGACCCATTTCTTTCATGATATGCAAAAGTCAACTCAAAAGGGATTAAATACTTAAATGTAAGACCTAAAACTCAAATACTGCTAGAAGAAAGCATAGGAGAAATGCTTCAGGACATTGATCAAGGCAAAGATTTTATGGTAAGACTACAAAAGCACAGGCAACAACAAAAACATAGACAAATGGGACTCTATCCAACTAAAAAGCTTCTGCACAGCAAAGGAAGCAATCCACAAAGTGAAGAGACAACCTGCTGAATGGGAGAAAATATTTGCAAACTATTAATCTGACAAAAGACTAATATCAAAAATATACAAGGAACTCAAATAACTCAAAGGCAAAAAAAAAAAAAAAAAAAAAAACCACACACACAAATAATACGATTTAAAAATGGGCAAAGGCTCTGAATAGATATTTCTCAAAAAAAAAAAAAAAAAAAACCAAAACATACAAATAGCCAACAAGTATATAAGAAAATGCTCAGCATTACTAATCATCATGAAAATGCAAGTCAAAACCACAATGAGATATTACTGTACCACTGTTGGCTGTTCACCCCAATAGAATGGCTATTATTAAAACGATTTAAAAAAATAAGTACAAGCAAGAAGAAACGGGAACTCTTACACTCTGTCGATGGGAATGCAAATCAGCATAGCTATTATGGAAAACAGTATGAAGCATTCTCAAAAAAATCCAAAACTAGGACTACCATATGGTATAGCAATCCTGTTAATGGATATTGGTCCAAAGGCAAGGAAATCAGTATATCAAAGAGATATCAGTACTTCCATGTTTTTTGCAGCACTATTCACAATAGCCTAGATATGGAATAAATCTAAATGTTCATTAATATTTGGTATATTATACACAGTGGAATACTATTCACCCATAAAAAAGAATGAAATCCTGTCATTCGCAGCAACATGCATGACGCTGGGGAACATTATGTTAAGTGAAATAAGTCAGGCATGGAAAGATAAATACTGCATATCCTCATATATGGAAACTAAAAAAAAGAGCTCTTAGAGGTAGAAAGTAGAATTATAGTTATTACAGTGTGGGAAGGGCAGGGGAGTGGGAGAAAGGGATAGGTTGGTTCACAAATGCAAAATTACAGCTAGAAAGAAGGAATAAGTTATATTGCTCTATAGCACTGTAGGGTACATAGTTAACAATAATTTATTGTACATGTTAAAAAAGCTAAAAGAGAGAATTTTGAATGTTCCCAACACAGAGAAATTATATATGTTCAAGGTGAGGATACACTAATTAACCTGATTTGATTATTACACATTGTCTATGTGTATTGAATTAACACTCTGTACCCCATAAATATGTGCAAGTATTATGTGCCAACTAGAAAGAAAAAGAAAAAATATTAATCTCAAAGGAAAAATTCAGAAAACATTTTGCTTCTAGAGATATTTAAAAATTTTTTATGGGTGTATTCCTAAGTGTTTCGTACTTTTTCTGATATGGTACACAAGATCCTCTCTTCTACTACACATTCAAATTCATTATTTTGCCATATTGGAAAGTTATTGATATTTATTACATGAATCTTATAGGTGGAATTTAGTTGAATAAAAATATATGTATAGAAAATTGCATAAAATATACATGTATAGTTCAGTAAATTTTCATAAGCTCAACTTACCCTTTAATCAGCACCCACATCCAGAAAGAGAGGGTTCCCTTGGTTGTCATGCTCCCTAAGAGTAACCACTAGCTTGACTTTTAACACCACAAAATCATTTTGCCTGTTTTTAATTTAAATAAATTGGTTCATTCAATAAGAACTCTGTTGTGTCAGGATGCTTACATTCAATATGGTGTTCATAAGATTTATTTATATTGTTGCAAGTAGTTGTAATGCTCGCAGCTGTATAGAATTCTGTTTTGTGAATTTACATAATTTGTCCATTTTGCTCTTGATGGGTATTTGGGTAGTTTTCAGCGTAGGGCTATATCAAATAGTGCTGCTGTGAACCTTCTTGTAAGTGAATATATGTATGCGTTTCTGTGGGGCATATACCTAGGGATGGAATATCTGTGTAATTAGGTATGCTTTTATTAAGTGTTAGTAGATACTGCCAGATTTTTAAAGTGGTGGAACCAATCTATATTCTCATCAGCAGTGTATGTGATTTTTTTCAGTTGCTCCAAATTCTTGCCAAAACTTGGTCTTTTATTCATTCTGGTGAGTATGTAGTAGAATCACATAGTAATTATAATTTGAATTTCTCTGATTACTAATAAGTCTGAGCCTCTTTTCATCCATTTCTTGGCCATTTGGATTTCCCCTTTTATAAAATTCCAAGTCAAATCTCTTGCCCATTATTTCTAAGTATCTGTCTTCTTATTATTTTGCAAGAGTTTGTATGTGTGTGTTCATGTGTGTGTTTAAATGCTGGAAGAGTATTCTTTGTTGATCATAAAATATGTTTCAAATATCTTCTTCCACCCATCACTTCTCTTTTCATTCTGTATTTTCTGACTTTTTAATTTTTAATCTTTTGAGTCAAACTTATCAATATTTTCCTTTATGGCTATACAGTTTTGGCAGTATTTAGTAACTCCTCCTCTACCTCAAAGTCACAAAGATATTCACTTACTGTAATTTTAAAATTCTATATTGTTTTGCCTTTTACATTTGGATTTATAATCCACCTGAAATTGATTTCTCTGTTTGACATAGGTTAGGGGTTCAGTTTCATATTGGTGGTTACCCAATTGGCCAGCACAAATAATGGACTGTCTTTCCTCCTTATTCTTCATGCCATCTTTCTCTTTCGTGCATTTACCACAAAAGAGAATTTGTGACATTTTAAATAAAGTGTCTGCTGATTCATGGTTCTGTTTCTAGGCTCTCCATTTTTTTCCCCATTGGCCTATTTGTCTATTTTTGTCAATATCACTCTGTATTAATTACTACATTCTTTGCTGTTAATTATATCTATTCACGTTGTGCTTCTTCAGGAGGCTACTCTTGACCCATCACATTTCTAAGCATATTTTAGAATAAACTTGCCAAGTTACATATACACACATACACATGCATATACACACCCAGAGTAAAATTTTGATTGAGATGATGACTCTTTACAATATTGAACCAAATCCATTAATGAGATATAACTATTTAGGTATTCTTTAATGCCTGTTAGTAAAATTTCATACTTTTTTTCCACTGAGCATATCTTTTGTTAGATTTATTCCAAGTGATTGATATTCTTAATTTTGTTAAAAAAAATAGAGATGGGGTCTTGCTCTGTCACCTAGGCTGTAGCATGATCATAGCTCACTGAAGCCTCAAACTCAAACTCCTGGATCTAAGCAATCTTCCCACCTCAGCCTCTTGAATCGCTAAGATTACAGGCATAAGCCACTGAACCTGACTTGATGGTATTTTAAATAGTATCTTTAAAATTGTTTATACTACGTGGCTGGTGTGTGTGTGTGTGTGTGTGTGTGTGTGTGTGTGTATACACATACATGATTGATTTTTGAATGATGCTTTTATATTTTATAATCTTTCCAATATCTAATAACTTAATAATATTATTATAGACAGTACAAAGTACTTTTTCATTCTTTACTACCCTGGCTAGGACTTCACCACAATGTTGAATAGAATTAGTTAAAAAGGGACAGTTACCATTATCTGTTTCTGATTGCAAAGGAAAAGCTACCAATGTTGTACCAGTAATTATAATGATTTGCTATGGTTTTTATAATACCTATATCATCTGTTTTTATCAAAGTTTTGATTTCTATTTCTGGTTTTCTGAGTTTTTAAAATAACAAAGAATACTGAATTTTATCTTTTTGTGAAATTTATTCACTTCATCTAAAGTTTCAAATACAAGCAAAATTTTAATCACATCTTCCCATTTTATATTTAGTATCTTCAGGAAGTGATATAATATTCTTTTTTTCATTCCTTATACTGGTCATTTGTTTCTTCTCTCTTTCTCTTTTTTTCTTGATTAATCTTGCCAGAGATTTAATCAATTTTGTTAGTCTTTTCTAAGAACCAATTATTTGCTTTGTTTATTTTCTCTGTTATATGCTGCTTTCTATTTCATTGACTTCTGCTTTTATCTTTATTTTTTTCTTTCCTTCCATTTCCTTGAATTTCCTTTGTTGATCCGTTTTCTACCTTCCGAAGTTAGATTCTTCAGCTTTTCTTCAATAACTACAAAAAATTTGCAGCCTAATTTTAGTTACTAGAAGTGTTATTTACCTATTTTTTAAGTTCATAAGTCAAGAGCTTTCCTTTGTTTGTGTAAGGTGGTGGGATGTTGGGGTGTATCCAGCCACCTTATGTTTTCTTTCCTCTTTCTGCAATTACAGGATCTGTTTGGATAGTGTTTATTTTTGTGTTAATGCTATTAGATACACATGATTGGTAATAATAATAGTTACAGCTAATATTTATTAAGCTTTCACTATAGGTCAGATATTCTGTTAAGCACTTAATGTACATTATTCCATTTAATCCTCATGACAAAACTATAAGGTAAACACAATTATTAACCTCTTCTACAGATGAGGAAACTAAGGTTTAGAGTGGTTTAATAAATTCTAATGTATTATTAGTAAATATCTAAATTTCCACAGCTAATAAGAGGTGGACCCAGGGTTTGAACTTGAGCAGTTTTGTTCCAGAGGCTATATTCTTATACGAAACTTATTCTGATTTGTCCCTGAGAAAAATCACCTTGCCAACCTCTGAATATTTTAGTGTTGTCTTAAAGAAGATTTAACAGTTTATTAGTATTTGTGTGATTCAATTTAAGTTGGGAAAGTAAGTTTTAGAAGACCCACAGAGCGGCCGGGTGCGGTGGCTCACGCCTGTAATCACAGCACTTTGGGAGGCCGAGATGGGCAGATCATGAAGTCAGGAGACCATTTTGGCCAACACGGTGAAACCCCGTCTCTACTAAAAATACAAAAAAAAAAAAAAAAAAAAAAAATTAGCCGGGCATGGTGGCAGGCGCCTGTAGTCCCAGCTACTCGGGAGGCTGAGGCAGGAGGATGGTGTGAACCCGGGAGGCGGAGCTTGCAGTGAGCCAAGATCGTGCCACTGCACTCCAGCCTGGGTGACTGAGAGAGACTCTTTCTCAAAAAAAAAAAAAAAAAAAAAAGAAGAAGAAGAAGAAGAAGAAGACGACCCACAGAGCAACAGATGGGCTCCCTGTAATTGGGAACTCAATTCTAAACAGGAAAAATAGAGCCCTATTTCTTTAAGACAAATGATGAAACATGGCCCACACATTTCAAACACACGTGCCTGTTAATCTACCTAGATTGGTAGCACTGGTAGGAGCACTGATGGAAGACTGCTGGGCTTTTGTGGCACTTCCCTCCTCTCATTTCACAAAAAGTTGGGCAGCCATCTGCTTACTTTCCAATGATCCAGCATTTTCCCCACTGACATATGTGGGGAAAATGTAGTCAGTGACTCTGGGGAACCACTCTGCTGTCAAAGTTAAAAAGCTACTATCCTAATCATGCCCTTCTATTGCACACCCCCCTTATGCTGTTTCAGTGCTTTGAACAAAAGCTGGTCCGAATCCAAACACTATTATGGACATCTTTACAAATCCAGCCCAATTTGGGCAGAAATTCTTCCAAATCTCTAGCAATAACAGGAAGGCAACATGCCTATGGTTCTTCAATTATTTTCAATAGGTTCTCTTTATCATTCAGGGCAGTATTAAAAAGTTGTCTTTTTAACGTAACTCTACCTTTGTTGAGGAAAGCGTTTCATTGAAGATACCACAGAGTTATTAAAGACTTCTGAGCAAATGATGGCTGATCAAATGAAGCAACCCATAAAAACCCTATACATTCTTTTTAATCTGAAGTATTTCTCTCTTCAGTTTTCAAACCCTGCAATCTACAGTGCCATTATGAGCAAATGTCATTAAGTCGGTTTCTACCTGCAGTACCATTGAAAATAGTCCATTGTACTGTTTCCACGGTGAAACCATTAGAATCCTATTCATGTCTAAACCTTACACTGTTTGTCACTTTCCCAAGCTACCAGACAGAGATACTCAAAACTCGTTTTTATGTGTGTACACTCTATTACTCTCCTCTTCTCATAGATTTTTTTTCCTTACTATGATGCTTCTGTTTCTTCTAAGGGAAATAGTGCATAGAGTCCTAATGTGCATAGAGCCCTATTGTAGACTACCAGTGGCATAACTACGTCGATTTTTTTTTTTCATAAAATGAAGAAAACCAAAACCAGCAATTTGTAGTAAATAACTTAAATGTCTTTTCTGTCACCTTGTGATCACGGATTTCATCTTGACTAAGTTTCTAGTCAAGAGGCAGATAAGCCAATCAAACACATGGTGAATATTAGAATCCACAAGCTGAATAATGATGAAGGGATGTCAGTCCTGTTGGTCTCATGAAGCAGGCAGATCCCAGAAAAATCATTAGGAGAACCACAAGGGAGAAATAATAGAATCAGATACTATCCTGAAACCATACATTCTGACCCAGGTTTATACATAACATTTTCTATAAGCAGGCTGCCATGGTGATCTTTGGAGCAACATGTTGTTGGCATATGGGTCATGGCAACAGACCTCTTGATTCCAGGTTGGCCACATAAAACTGCAATACTTCATGGTGATTTTATTCCAAAGTTGTTTATATGAGCAAGGCATTAGCCACATCCTCCCTAGAAGCACAAATATGGGAAGGACCAGCATTTCAAGTCCAACATAATGCTTGGCACATAGTGGAAATTTAATAAATATCTATTGAATTAATGAGTGACCAAATAAAGAAGTGAATAAATGAACTCAGTTCTCCCCAAAGATCTTCTAGTCCTCAGTTTGTTTTTGCAGGACCAACTGACCCCTTGTGTGGGGAAAAGAAGCTGGACTCAGAGTTCTATGAGAGGTTTATATTCAACCCCCAGCTGTTCAGTGCAAACCTAAAAACACCTAATTTCTTTTCTGGATAAATGGAATCAGAACTGACAGGATCCCCCAAGGCTGGTCTAATGGAGGGATTCTGCTCAGAACTATGGGGTGTGGGAAGCCAGGGAAGTGGGTCAAGCTCAGAGTTGGGATGGGGGAGGCTGTGGGTTACATTTAGTGATCCGGAAAGAGTGACCTCAGTACGTGTGCCAAAACTCTGGATCAGGAGAGGATGTGGGAGACCAGGTAAAAGAGCCAGAAAAGACAGAGATCGGGAAACTATAGTCAAGAAAGGGGCAGAACTTGGCCAGTAAGTACAGGCCACATATGTTACTCAGATCAGCTGTCATCTGAGGCTCTTTGTGAGCCTGTTGCATTGTGGTATGGGAGGGGCTCCTGGGCCTGGTAGGCTAAGAATAGGCGACCTGTCCTAGAACCCTGCACACTCAGCACCAATTTTTAGAACTTGAACAACAATCCTGGATCAGTGAACATGGGCTTCTTGGGCTTCTAGAGAAGACAAAGAAAACAACTTGCCCTTCATTTTTTCATAAATGTGACGGGATAAGTGTGAGGGGAGAGGAGAACTGAGTGAGCTATTGGTGTCTATGGTGACGCAGTAATACCAAAGACAGGCTTCCAATCCTAGATCTTTTCTGCCAACCTTCAAAAATAAACATTTTTTATTTCTCAAGAGGAAAAGACAATGAAAGTGACATATCCAGTGGCTTTCCTAAATTCATTCACTTCTTGGAAACTAATGACTCTATCTCTGATTAATTCTTCTGACTAATTCTCTATGGCTTAATTTCTTCTATGCAAATCTGCCCGTCAAACTACTGTGAAATCCAACTATAATATAATGCAGAATTGTGAAAGGAGGAGGAAGATTGCAGTTACTGTTTAGTGGAAGTGGTTATTACTCAGAAAATAATGATAAGGCTCAGAAGGAATCATTTTTGGAAAAAAGGTAAATCCCTCAAGGATTAGCAAGAAATAAGCTGTCCCTCCACTTTGTTGTGGAAAAAAATCCTGGCTTGGGACATTCAAGGACTCAACTGAAGGCATTCCTTCCTCTGTGTGTTTAGGATCTCCCTCCTCAGTCAACAGTGACTGCTACCTAGCACTGACAGTATCTCCAGCACCTCCAGGTGGCAACCTCCTCTGGGACCCCGGGATTCTGTAAGCCAGATGGTGGGACTACCTCAGCATCTGTTTACCAGATCTCTCTAGGGGAAAAGTAGCTTCCAATTTCCCTCATCTTTTGCCTTGCTCCTCATGGCACCAGAGCTCAGGGAGGAAATGAAACTGTCTAACCATGTTTGACTCTGAAATATTTTAGGCTTCTTCTTCAAATGTGTGAACAGAATGAGAAACTCCATTTGTTTATTTGATTAACGTCCCCAACTACATTGTGCCTTGTTAATTTCCCTGTTGATAATGCTACATTCGGCAGACACACCTTTTTTCTTTTCTTTCCCAGGTCTGTTCTTTTTCGTCTTTTCTTTGTGTAAAGGGTATGTACTGGCTTTGTGAAATCCCTGTAGCAAGTTGTGAATGATGTATGAAGTGAAAAGTCTTTACTCAGGGCACAGTAGGAATACAGAAAGTGCTGTGCATTTACTGCTGGGCTGAGTTTTTGACTGTGTGCTGTAGGCATAGATATCCTGTATTCATTCTACACTGCCTCAAAATCCCAGGAGCTCTAGATCTGGTGGCAAGGGGGCACAGTCCTTCAGAAAGGTAGAGAGATGAATTTATTGAGCTCCAAAAATCCTTCTTGGCACTGTGATTCTGCATTCACTACAGGTAGGGATTTTTTCCTATAAAGTTAACAAAGGGATGCGAATAGGAATTCAAAGTCTAAGTTCAAGGCGCAGAAAATTAACCCACTCCCTGGCCTGTGATATGAGAAGGTGGAGGTAGGAGACAGGTGATTGTCAGCACTCTGCAGGGTAATCTCACTTAGAGAGGATATATCTCTTCACCCTGCTTGAGAGGGTATATTGTTATGCCCCAAGGAGCCAGGAGAAAAGACCTGTTTTTGTGATTTATGCAGTATTTTCCTTTCAAGGAACCCAGAACTCCCTAATAATAATCACAGTTTTTTTGTGGGTTGTGTGTCATATTGGTGCATGATCGAAAATTCTCTCGTTTAAAAATTAGATGCCCAATTATCCAACAAATATTTTATACAATCAATTTGACATTATCCAGTGTCAAATTAGCTGATTTATGGATTAATTGTGGTTCAGGTGCAACTGGGATGTGGGACACACCCCCATGGAAGAGGGGAGCTGAATAATTAGGCAGTGGCTAATTATTGCTCATTGTAACTTCCGTGGAAGATGAACAGAGTGGGTGTGCAGAGCTGCTCTGGTTGCAAGGAGGCCATGGAAGCAAAGCAGACAGAACCCTCCCACTTAGCCTGATCCTCAGTTCTCCCTACAGGAAGCCCAGGAACTTCAAGCCTTGAATCCTCTCTTTTGGGTGTAGAAGAACTAAGCAACTATTTTGTAAGTGTTCAGCCATATTCAGGGGCAAGCACTTTACAGATCCTGATACTGTAACCACACTATGTCAATGCTGAGCAGTTGAGCAGTAACTCCGGTTTCATTTGTATCCTTGATTTTTATTTTCTGTGACTACTATCCTCCCACCCCTATCCCCTAATCTCACTTACCTAGCCCAATGACAATTGACTATGTTACCTTAGTCTCAGAAGATGGGGTAATTATTATCCAAGCTAACTGGCCAACATTCAAATAGAATCACTGATTTCCCAAAATTACCAATTTCTTAGGCTCTTTGGGCATTTATAATTAGGTTTTAGACATTTTATTCAAAATCAGACTATCTTTTATATACACAACTTAAAAAAGAACAAACTCTTGGCCTGCCATAGTCTCAGTCTTCTACTTGAATTACCACATTCTATATTCTACGTTCTACATTCTCATTCACAGCTTGGAATGTAATGAACCTAGAGATGACCCATGAGTAAGCAAGAGGCATTAAATAACAATAAATTAAAGACACTTTGGAGGCTGAGATGGAGGATCATTTGAGACTAGGAGTTTGAAACCAGCCTGGGCAAACATAGCGAGACCCTGCTAAGAACATAAAAATATTAGCTGTGCGTGGTGGCTTGTGCCTGTAGTCCTAGCTAAAATCAGGAGGCTGAGGCAAGAGGATCGCTTGAACCCAGGAGTTTGAGGTTGCAGTGAGCTATGATCACACCCCTACACTCCAGCCTGGGTGACAGAGCGAGGCCCTGTCTCAAAAATTAATAAGTTAAAGAAATAATGGTTCCATTCATCCTGAAGAGAAGAAAGCAGAGACATAACCATGGTTTTTAAGCACAAGAAAAGAGATCCCAGACAGAATGGGGAGCAGTTGGGTCGAGATCAGTCTGGAAAAAAGGGAATAAGTTCAATGTACAACTGAGGGATTTGTGTAAGAATCTTTATAAATCATACGCCCAAATCCTACTAGCCCTTGCTTTTGATATGAAGAGTTTTTATTTAATTGCTTAGGTCAATTATTTCAGGAGACCAAAAGTAATAGAAAAGTGTAAACAGGAAAATACGTTGCAGAATAGTTGATGTGGAATCTTCTGAGATTGTAAGGGAATATTATTGTTCCTTTTAGGCTGCAGGTTAGAACAAAGAGCAAATATTACTTCTAGCTCCAAACAGGTCAGTGAGTCTATTTTGGGAAAATATATTCTCTCCATTCATGCATGGTTTTCTGTGTAGGGATAAAATGATATGATGGTATTTCAAGTTTGCATTTCGTCCTTTTGATTATCCCCAGGCCATTTACCCATATCTCCTTTCCAAATGAAACCTGGTGCCTGCAGGCTTTTGCACATCTCTGGAATTATTTCATATTTTCTCCTTGTATCTCTTTTGATGACTACTAGATATTCATTTATCCATCCATAGCCTGGCAACATCCCAACTATCAAATGCATAAACCAAAACAGTAAGAAGGAAGAGGGGGTAATGGTAGAGCAGCCTACTACCTAAGTTAAACAATCTGTTTTATCTCTAAGGGGAAGAGCCAACCTTAGGCCTTCTGTATGCCTAGAAGTATCTTCTCCTACTGAGACTTTTCTCTTATTTTAAGTAGTCTGAAAATAACTGGTCCAGGAAATAAAATGAAACCTCTCTGTATCAAAAACAAAAGCCTTAAGCAAAGATGGTAACAAACCCTGAGACACTTAGGCTTGTCTGAACTCAAAATTCGGCAGTATTCTATGACTCAGCATGTCATGAAAATTTCAATTTGATTTTTGAAAAATGCTCTGTGCTCTGGATCTATCAGGAGCATATAAAACTGTTAAAATACGAAACATTTTTTTTTCTCTCATAGAGAAGATCAAATAGAATACCCAATCCAAATTTACCACATTCTTCACCAGTGGATCATTTCCAACAACTAGACAAATGCTGGAGGATGCAGTTGAAAGCTTCCAAGCTTACGAAGAGCCACGTCTTGACTGCAAGGCCAGGCCTGTCGGTAATGCAGTAGTGTGAGCTCAGCAATGGCCCATTGAAATGTAAAATTCAATGAATTTCCAGCTTCCTTCTCAAGACAGTCAATGCGGAAATCACATCCTCCAAAGAACATTACTCGATGGAAGCATAATCTCTCCACACCTCAGCAATAAGAGATTGCACCAGTCCATGACACGCGAGGTTTCAGAGCGCTCCTCCAAGCATCACACCAGCCCTCAGTGATTTCTTACAGATATTTACTTTCACACATGGCATATAGAACATTAAAAGGGTTTTGAAAAATCCCTCAGTTTTCAACTTCTGAAGGATTATTAACTTCAAAGTCTGAAGAAATGTCGCCCTTCTATCTTTGGAAATGCCAGGAGCCTTTGCATATCCTTACCACAGGACCAAGCAACCCCCAGCAGAGAAGAACGATTACTGCCTCGGTGGCAAGAGGATGGCTTTTGATCTCTTAACATATTGGAAATTACTTAAAGGTAAGCCATCTGCTAGCTGAGGAACAAAAACAGATTACATCACACCCTGCTAGAAAGATTGTGTTAAATCCTGTATATCAAGGCTTTTAATAATTCTATATTAAGTCAGCTAATAGGATTAGGTACACATTTTCTTTAGGCTTATTTCCTCAACTATTAAAAAAAAAAACTTTTTTTGTGCGTTCGACGATCTGCAAAATTCAAGAGTATTCCACTGTGAATAAAAAGGGTTCTTTCAAGAGGAAGCATTTCTTCAGATCACCACTGCTCTCCAAAGAGATGTACAGCAGAAGTGCCTTTCCAAGTAGTTTGTGGGAGAGGCAAGACAGGAGTTTCTATTCTTGCTAATATGATATATTGCCGGGATATTACAAACCTGCCTACTAGAGCTTCGTATCTTCATTGTTCTTCTTCAGCAGGTCAAAGATGGAATTCAGGCAGGTGGGGGATGAAAAGGATGTCTGACCCGATCCCTTCAGTAATAAGGATTAATGATAACTGTGGTGATAGTCCACCACAAGGCTGGTATGGCACAAGTATTGAGATAATCAAAGAATAAGCCTTGAATAACGAGAGCTTAAAGCATCTGCAAGACTGGACAATCCCAGCCTTGAGAAAGCTTGCAGTCTAAAATTACCACAGTACAAGAAAACTTACATTCTAAAATTACACTATGCCCAAACCAAACATACCGTCTGTGGTAAGCTTCAGGTCATGGGAATATTAGAATATATTCACTTCATGACATGCAGAAATAAAGTTAATTCTTTGCCCCTTCTTTCATTAATTTGCCCCTTCTTTATTCTTTTCTACTTTGTACAATAATTTGTTTAGTGTTATTCTAAAATTTCAAATAATTAAATATACACATTACACAAATTAACTTCCACTTATTGCTTCTAAGTATTTTACAAGATGCTTATTTACTCTGTGTGCTATTCATCACTCTGAGATACTGAGAGTTGAATTGGGTTTAGCAGTGATAGCAACAAATGCCTTTATCTCTCAATGATCCTTGAAGTAGTTCTTTAAAAGGTAAAAAAATTAAAAAAAAAAAAAAGCTCTCTGTTCTCCCGAGAGAGGGTAATTCTTATCTTGGTGACAATAGAGGGTTACTAGTAACCCTTGAGAACCAAATAAAATGCAGAATTCAACATATTTAGAAACCAGCACAAAATGTTGAGTATTGAAGCCACTTGAGAACTACTTGTTGAATAGCATTTCTAAGAGATTATTAGAAATGGTTGCCATGATTTTGCTGTAATTATTGAATGACATAGAATAAAATGAACTAAATTTTGCTATGGCACAAATGAGAAAAGGAAACTGTAAAACCAGTAGCCTAAATGTTTAGTTGTTTAATATTGTACCTTGGTGCAAACGGTTCAAGCTTTCTTTGTGTGCTTTTTACAAACATAGGACAAGGAATTAATAATAAATCTCATACTAATTACCATACTTAGACATAGTTTATTCATTAGCACTTCAAAAAGTTTGTCTGTAATCCTCACAGTGTTTTTAAGAGGTGGATATTATCACTCCCTGTTTACTGGTGAGAAAACTGAAATTCAAGGTGGTTAAAAGAACCTGCAGCAAGTGGAAGAGTGAAGATTCAAAGAAGGGTTTGATGCCAAAGTCCATGCTCTTTTTGCCACACCTGGCTGCCTTCAATTTGGAAGGGGCCAGGGGGTCTTGCTCTTCACTCAGTGACTTGGCTTACCTGGCAACTTGGCTTAGCTTTCTTTGTGCCAAATCCTTAAACAAATTGAGGAAACAATGTCATTTCCTTTGAGATGCTCAGAATTCAGTCAAGGAATCTCACATGCTGCTCCTGCAGGCCAGTCCCCACCGTGTTTCTCCACGATATTGGTGTTCTTTCCTTTCATTAGTTTGAGGCAGTCAAAACAAAATACTTGAAAGTCTTTTCACAGGCCACAGATTTTCTCTTTCATTAGCCATCAACTTTAAGTTGTCAACCTAATATTTTTCTGTCATGTTTTAAAATACCCAACTGTTGATTAACTTACTTGCTTGCCATCTAATCCTAGTGGAGAACAACATATATGTCCAAACAAACAACAAATCAGCAGTAAGAGAAAATCTCAGAAATATAATTTGAAATATCTCATGCATTACTGATTATTGAAGTTAGGGGACCTATGTGTAATAATAGAATCATATTATCTGCTTGTTGAATTAGAATTAAGAGGAAATTAAATATATAATAGTGCCCAAATACATATTGTCAAATACATATGTTAGTATTTGTATTAAAGTAATGCTACCTGCTGTAATAACTCCCGAAATTTCAGTGTCTTAACTTGATTTCTTCTTCATATAATTGTTCAATGTGGGATTCCAAGAACGGTGGCCTTTCAAGTCGCCACTCAGCATCACAGGTTCTTTCTATGTATGGCTCTGATATCTTTAACATGTGGTTTTAGGGTCACTGGGCTCATCTGCATTAAGATGGAGACCAGGGAAGAAGCATGGAGATAGGCTCCATGGAGAATGTCCATGGACCAGGGGAAGACATGGTGCCCATTACATTCACAGTCATCCTATTGGCAAAAACTCAGTCATATGGCCACATCCAACTCTAAGAGAAGCTGGGAAATGTGTTCTAATCATGTGCCCAGAAAGAAGAGGAAATAGGCTTAGTGATAAACTGGAAGTTTCTGCCATGGTGTTCTATGACAGTCTATAAAGAGAACCTAGACTTCCAGGTGCTTTCAGCCAAGGAGTACCTTGAGAATCAAAATGCAGATCTAGAGAGTTTATTCAGGTTAAAATACCTTCCCTAGCCCACCATTTGTATTGGACTTACTGCTAAAAATTAGAGGGGTTACCATAAGCACAACGACATTCTGATTTGATGAGTACTACTAATATAAGAACTCCTTCTAGCTATGTCATTGAGACCTGTATTAACTTTTTCTTACTTTCCTCAACTTCAGCACCTGGCACAACTCTAGCACCTAGAACACACTCAACAAATGTATGTTCAATGAATGAGTGGCCTTCTAGGATTGACCATGCATTTTTTCCATCAATTCATAAAGATTGTGGCCCACATATCACAGTGAATCAACACTTATTTTTATTGCTTTTATTGTTGATTCAGCCATGCTCTATGGCCATGGTCTAAATCTTGTTTATTCACCACTCCAAGTATGCCTATTAACTCCACTTGGTAGTATATCTTCTGTAACATGTAAGATTTTTACTGAAGTCTTTCCATGCTTATCTAGATTTCTGGGAGACAATCAGCAGCCATGTTGTGTAATGGACAAAACAGAGAGGAATGTAGGTTAACTTAATTATCTCAGCCTTTGTCTTAGGCAAGGTGCTTATTTATTCGGAGCTTTCCTCATGTAGAAAGTGAGAATAATAATACTTACCTTGCAGAGTTGTAAGTACAGCAATTTTAAAGACCCAGAAAAAAGTAGGCACTGAATTAATGGTAGTCACTGTAATCATAACTTATAATAGTGATTGTAATGTTAGCATTCATAATAAAAATTATAAACATCACTCAGCTTTCTTTCCTATTAGATATGTTAAATCAGAAAGCCCTAATATCCAGAAGCAACACCATGACAGAATTGTAAGTAGAGCACAAGTTTTTTCAGCTTCCTGCTGTCAGCTGAGTCCCTATTGAGCAGATACATCCCTGGGGACAGATGACCATCCATCAGAGGCTATATCAGCTAATAGCTAGAGCTGTCACTTTCACCTCTATTTGCATTGGATTGAGTCAATCTGCCTTAAGCTTTCACAAGGGTAAACAGTCAGTAACGAGTGAAGTTCTTATGACTTATAGCCCCACAGAGACTTATTACAGGATCTTATCTATTTCAATACCTGCAAGCAGGTGTGGATTATTAAAATGTGTGTACTGAGAATTTACTGCTTTCTTGAATTAGCAACCTTGACTCAGAAATGACATATTTTTATGTCAAAATAGCGGAAACCTTTCTTTTCTCTCTTCACTGATGCATAACATTCTAAAAGACAGGAATGGCCTTCAGCTAATACAGATCAATTTCCATTCGGCTTCAGTCACTATTTAATTACTGTTGACTTATTTAACCTTTCTCACTTCCTTTATGGATTATATTTCTTTCTACTCTGTTGTCATTTAGTTTATCTGGTGACATAATCAAACTTGAAATTATATAATAAGGTTTTGCATTTTTCTTCTTTCATGCCGCTTATTGTGTTGAATTTATTTTAAAACAAATTATTTTCTGAAAGAGAAAAGATTTTAATGAGCTGACTTTGTATTTTATCTTTGTATTTACTTCTTAAATCCTGATTTTTAAAAAGGAGGATACTCCAACTTCCTCTATCACCCATTTCAGAATGATAGAACCCTAAGTAGGTTCCTGGAAAATAATCTATTGTTCCCTTCAACTTTCCTACAGTATTTACCTGTTAAACAATACACTGTTTACTAAATTACATATTCAAAAGAAAAACAAAATGTTGAAGTGAAAACCAACCACTAATAATGCAAAGAGCATTATGTCAGAGTTACATAAGAGAAGGAATTGTCTTCTTTCTGAGCATTCATTTTTATTATTGCTGACATAAGCCACGAGATATAGAGGACAGAGACTGAACTTTGGAGTTGGACATTTCCGGATTCAAAACCTGGCTGTACTACACATAATCTGGATGTCCTCTGAAAAGTCCGTGGACTTAGCTGATCCTGTCTCCTTATCTGGAAAACAGAAATAATTATTCTACCTCTCAAGATTGCTGTGAAGGTTAAGTGAAATGAAATATGTAAAATATCTGGTATATGTGTTCTCTAAGTGCAACAGGTACATTTGAACCTATGAGTGTTACAGCAGCCTGAGCCTGGGTTTTCCTGAAAGTGGAGCCCAAGGCAAGGGATTCTGTATTACTATTTTGTTAGGGGGTACAATTTCAGGGAGATGCAGTAAGGGACAAGGAGAGTGAAGCAGGGAAGGAGGAGGAGCCAATGTGGGTATGCGTAATCAAGAGAGCTGCCATTATGTGCATCTCATTGATACGGGACATACTCCTGCCTGTCCGCATTGTATAGCAGCAGCTCTAGCTCCCCATAGTAGTCAGAGTTGATTACCATTGCCAATATAGTAATTCATCTCTTTGCCTTCTGGTCCACTAATGCAAAGAGCCTAAATGTGGTAGCTGAAGCTTCAAATTTGGTGGGACCCTTTCTGTGCACTGGTTTTGGAAGCGACTCTTCCCCTTCTCAATCCTGCAGTGGAAAACAGGACCTTCGAATGTGGGGACAGAAAGCACAAATTTTGCAAATGAGTTGTCTCTACAATGTGATAGTAAGCTGTTTTGATCCTTCCTCCTTATGAGCATTGAGAAAGACACATCTGCCAGATAGTCACATACCTAGCACCAGAGGCCTGCTAATCCACTTGCAGGAAAGATAGCACATCTGGCACAGCAGATACCATTGACGTTAACATCTGGTTATGTTTATGATAATTCACCATCATCCACCATGAGCTCTCAGGATTTTCCAGGGCTAGGTATGCCCGGAAATGAGCATGCAGAAAAAATTGAAAGAGGGATATGATGGAAACCATCACCCTTGTATTCTTCAAGTGTTTGATTGTGTCATTAATCTCTGCAATTCCTCCTGGCATGCAGTGTTGCTTCTGATTTATGGTCTTAGATGGGGATAGAGGCAGTTTCAGGGACTTTACTTGGTCCATCCCTCATAATATCCCTTATACTACAAATCTGGGAACCAGTGTGAGGGCTCTATCACCTGATAAATATATTTAACTCAGTTACACACACTCAGGATGTGGGCAATAACCTCAGGATGGGTCTGTGAACACTTTAACACACTGTGAAGAAAACTTGGCTCAAAATTCCATTATCACTGTGTCCAGATGGGCTCCCACTCTAACCAGAGATCTTTGATAACATTTCAGTTCATTTGGTGTCATTCAACCCCAACTCGTTACCTAACAGCCTTTGAAAAGTCTGGGTTTTCCCCTTCCAAGAGTGCAAAGTTACCCTGCTGCAAGTACATTTGGGGAAAGAATCAAAAGAAGATGTACCGTACATACTGGTGGTGGCATTGAAGAGTCCTTTCTCAAGAGATCCTGGCTTCCACACCAATCACTGAAATCTGGATCTATGAGCTGATTTAGATCTGGAAAAAGGGTGATGGGAAGGTGATTTTCTACCATAGTAGTTGATGTAAACGTTCTCTTTACCGAGTCTTAAGACACATCTCAACAGACCATTAGGATAAGCTCCAGGGATTCTTTGTAGGGCATCAAATTCTGATCATGGCTAGGTGCCCCCATGTTAGCAAACTTTCCTCTGTCCAGCCCTATATTCTGATTTCCTCACCCCAGTCCAAGAACCTCAAGCTCCAGTTCCACATATAAAGCCCTCTACTCTTACCAGAACATTTGAACTAGTTTCTGCAGTTCTTTTGGCAGGCAAGCTATTTCCTCCAGGAATGGTGCTTGGGCTGGGCTGAGACTTCTCCTTGGTCAACAGTCTAGAGGGAATGAAGAATGCTGGAGGCAGATCTCAAAGAGACAATTATCTTATGAGGCACCTGCTTTAGACGGGAGTCCTTGAACAGTCTCCAGGCAGGCAGCCACTACTCTCCTCCAGGAAGGGCCTTAGGAGGAGAGTTTACTGGAATCTGGTAGTTCAAAATTACCAGCTGGTTCACCCAAATATTCCCATCCACTCTTTTCCTATTGAGGTCCTGACAAAGGAGGTATTCACTCTCCTTTGTGGTTCTGCACTTTCACAATTAAATCCTGGGCTTGATTTTTGGCATGGTCTTCTCTGTGGTTCCATGAAATGGATTGGGATCATAATCCCAAAAGACACAATCCCAAAATAAATGTCATAGTCTCAAATTTTGAAATCCCTAAAGATCAAAATCCCTAACATCTAAAATCTTAAAAATTACAATCCCAAAACATTAAAATTCTGAATGTTGAAGTCCTGAAAGCCAGATTCTAGGGAAGGAATTAGAGCATTTTTGGTTGTATGCAGGATAGTTACATCATGTTAGCTGCATCATGTTAGGCAGAACTATTACCTTTTGTGTCTTTATTTGCATTTGGGGAAAAATTCACACAAGTAGCTTGGCCACATGATATGGCGACAACAAAAACCTCAGTTCAAAAGTGTGTCACTTTCCTGCCTTGACATTCCTTTCATCTATGACCTTCCAGGAGCTTTTTTTTTTTTTTTTTTTTTTTTTTTTTTTTTTTTTTGAGACGGAGTCTTGCTCTGTCGCCCAGGCTGGAGTGCAGTGGTGCGATGTCGCTCACTGCAAGCTCCGCCTCCCGGGTTCACGCCATTCTCCTGCCTCAGCCTCCCGAGTAGCTGGGACTACAGGCGCCCGCCACCATGCCCGGCTAATTTTTTGTATTTTTAGAAGAGACGGGGTTTCACCTTGTTAGCCAGGATGATCTCCATCTCCTGACCTCGTGATCCACCCGCCTCCGCCTCCCAAAGTGCTGGGATTACAGGTGTGAGCCACCGCGCCCGGTCCGCAGGAGCTTTTAATAATTTAAAGCCACATTTGCCTAAGAAGCTAGGGAAGTTACTAACTGGTTCAAAAATAATTATGTGCATGGTAGGATAAGGAGACACTTATGCAACAGTGTTGCTGTTTGATTACCAGTATTTTCGCCGAATTTGTGGTCTGAATATGAGTGCATTCAGAATGGAATTTTGAGTACCCTAAACAACATAGAAGAATGGCACAAGAACATGGGAAAATTTAACAGGGAATGTTCATGTTGATGTACAGCTAATCATATAGAAGAATTTCAAAAATAGCAGGTCCATGTAGAAAAATAATGTGAACATTTCTCTAAGTAGAATCATGCCCTGAAAGAGAGAGAGAGAGACAGACAGAGAGAGAGAGAGAGAGAGAGAGAGAGAGAGAGAGAGAACAAGCAGCTATTCGTCACGATGCAAGACTTCAAAATATAGTTCATGATCATAAAAGTTGGCCAGCTCTTATGGACTATCTCTGTGCAATTGCCCATAATCTATCCCTGTAATGCGCTTTTTTTATATATCAGAATTTTCTGGTTTAGGGGGAGTCTTTTGTTCTTTTTAGTTTTTTAAAACTAGTTTAAATCGTCAGAATTTTTTTTTTTTTTTTTTACAATCAGCATTTTTTGTTTGTTTGTTTGTTTGCCATTCTCTATGCTACATAGTTCATTTTCTCATCATTTTCAATACTGGAGGTATAAATTGTGTAGAGACTTTAGAGTTCTAATTCGTTTTATGCATTTTTTTGACATAAAAAAATGAAAGTGTATTATCACAATGCTGACTTTGTGTGAAAGCATTATGGGTGTATATAAAAACATTGAAACTTCCTCAATAAATGAAGAGATATCCTTTTAGCATATCTATGCTTGTGAAAAATAAAATTTCTCAAGATCTCAGCTCTTTGGGTGACTGCATTTGCAGTGAGTGACTCACTGTGGTTTTCTATCTGGGTGCACCAAATTACTGACCATAGTGATATGTGTTAATACATTTCCCTTTTTGACCTATTTCTTAATGAGTATGGTTAATCTGCTTATAACTGTTACACCTGTGTAACATTAGTATAACTGAGCGTTTATGCTTACAAAAATATTTGTTATTTTTACCTATTCTATCCTATTGTATTGCGTGAAATAATCTATGAAATGTTCTGTAATGCTTTTATATGTTTCTCAAATAAATCTCCTTTCAACAATGCAAATACATATATTTTAAATAATTTTTAATCATTTTTTCCAGAATTACGTTATTGAGATTTTGCTCTTACAGGATTTCAACATTCAGGATTATGGCACTTAGGATTGTGTCTTTCTGGATTTTGATCGGCTTCCGATGAGATGACAGTTTACATTGCAGCTGCCATAGAGGATCTTTGACTTTCACAGCATGGCTTGACTTGACTGTTGACATCCCTGTGTCTTTTTAAAAAATTTTCCAAGACTTCCAGTACAGTTAACAGCAGTCATCTCCTTTCTACAATTTCTATAATTATCATTGTATCCATGCTTTTAACCATGATGGCCCCTCCATTTGCCACCTGTACCTCAACCCAATTAACCACAGGTGAAAATCTTAGTTATTATAGTGCTACTACATGCTAGTATTATCACTACTACACCTTCTGCCAGCAATGGGATCTTCATAACCCAGATCCAAAATACCTTCCTTAGGAGCTGCTTTCTGGAGTCATTCAGCATTAATTGTCTTAGTCTTGGCTCCCCCGAAAGCAGAACCTGAACCAAAGATTTACGTTGTACCACCTTGTTAGGGCATATAACCCAGAATGAGGGATATGGATTACAAAAGCAGCAAAGAGTGAAAGAAAATGCAAGAATGCTGATCAAGTTGGTTGTTGCTAAGTTCAACTTATTGTTTGATGTTGCAAGACCATCCTCTGAGAAGACCTATAACTGCTTCCCAGGGCAGTCTGTCTTGCGGGAGAAAGGGAAAATAATCCACAGTCTCCTGCCTCCCATGGGTCAAATTTTCATCTCATGGGGATGCTAACTCCCTTGCACGTTCAGGTATTTGCATGGGTGCCTAACAGAGTCCTGTAGTGCTCTAAACTTCTGTATTACCACAGAAGGTTTTGGAGTAAGATGCAAAGTCAGGGCATTTAGTACATCACCGTCAGGGTGAATTTTATCAGAACCTGTGCACAACAGTCACCACAGTAGTGGCTGGAGTTAGAAGCAGGTAGTACAGAAAGGATCCTAAGTGATGCATGTCAGGGGTTTGATAAAGATCTTTCCAGCTTCCTGAGGAAAGAAATCACTTGGCATTACTCTCTATTTCTATATTACCTAAACAAACAAATCAACCGCTAAAGAAAAATTAACTGAAGGCTAAAGACTCATCCTCTCACCCAGTATTCCCTCCAAAAAGAATCCAGTTATGGAGTATGTTCTATTTTATAGCTTATTTTATTTTCATATCAACCTTCCCAGGAAGGCAGAGCAGGTACTGTTAGACCCATATGAAGAAAACTAAAACTCACAGTGGCTGCAAAATATAGTTACAATAGCAGGTAAGCAGCAGATCTGGAGATGTAATCTAATAGATTTACCCAAAAAGTATGCACCATGCAGCTAATTTATCTTTTCTCTCCTTCTAGAAATTCTTATTCTCATGACTTTCACTTTCATCAACAAGCTACCATAAGATGATCCATACATCCAAATGAGTCTGGAAGCTTGGGCTCTAAAATAAGTTGAACTTTAAATGTTTTCTGTGGTACTCTGTCTTTGATTTTTCTTCCTCCTCAAACTATTTGTTTGTGTTCGCTTGTTTCTCTTGAGGGGAGAAGGGACTTCAGTGGGGTAGCAATTGAGGATGGCCCAGACAAGATGGTGACATGCATCAAACATGTCTATATGGCAGCCAGTCCTGTTCTGATTATTGCAGTTGTAACTCTGGCCTTCTTCAAGAAAAGGACCATACCATCTAGTCTCCTTAGCCTCCCAGTAGTTACCTAGACACAATAGCTGCTCCAAATAACTTTGTTAAAGGAAGAGACAAAAAATTCCCTTTCCTCAAAACACGTAAGAGTGTATTCTTCTCTCTTTCCTCGGGCGTAAGACTAGTTTTGCAGGCCTATGTCTTATAAAATGTCCTTTGCCAAATTAAGCAATTTTCAAATGAGTAGAGTCATCTCAGACATTAGGAGGACAATTAGGGAGGACTTTATACAAAAGGATAATTATAAAATGCTTTGTGGGTTTCATGACATCTCAAGTCTCTTTTCAAAATATGTAGTACACATATGATGGTACCAGGCAGCCAAGGAAATATAAAAATTCAACTGTCTTTTTTTTCTAACAGCTCTGATAGTTTTGTGATAACATTAAAAGATTCCTCTGAAGGAAACATGTAATGTACCTCTGGGCTTGGGAGTGTGAGCCTGGTGTCATCAGCCAGTTATTCTCTGGGTGACTTGTACCATTTCTGTGATGTTTGTCACCTTTGTGGTTAATGAGCCCCAGGAGCGGAAGCTGCTAAACACACTTACCCAACAATTAACCTGCACTGCGCCACTGCTTCTACTGCAGCAGTCAGTGCCAGGCAGGGGGAAACAGGAGTCTTGGCTTGTTCCTATGGATTGAGTCACAATGTGACACTGGTTTCACCAGAACCTCTGTTGCTGTTTTCACTTTCTTGGTAGATATTTTTCTTCAGCCACTGAGAACACTCAACATTCGTGAAAACTGTTGTATTTGCCCTAATCTATTCTGAGTTTTTGAAACCTTTACTAAGAGTTCCAAACCAATGCAAGGTGTACTGATATAGGTTGGTGGTTAAAGTGATGGGATCAGGAGTCTGACTGCCTGGGTCCAAATTCTGCTTCTGCCATTTACTACTTGTGTGACAATGAGCTTGTGACACCCTCTGCAAGCCTGTAAAATGCTCAAAACTTACAGTGACTGTATTTGGGAAAGGGTACAAAAGGAACAGTGTTTGTTGTGATTTGGTTATGAGAATAGCACATACCTGGAATTGCTCTGAAATTCTCAGGTCTTATATATCTTTTCTTCATATGAAAAGGGAGGTCAGCATTCCTTTAAGACCTGCAGGAACTATGTGTCACAAGTCACAAAGGGGATTTAAGCAGATATTCCTTTCTTTATATTTCCTCAAAGGATCAGCCTGTCTTTTGGGTAAGTACTAGACTCTAGCTAAAAAAATTTATTCCAATTGCCCACCCTCTCTCCACATGGAATTGGCACTATGTGCAATCCAATCACTATAGGTTCTCCCCACATTGCGAATTATTTTCTCAAAGAGGAGAGCAACAAGAGGACAAGATCAATGCTGCTCAACAGAGTGGTCTTTAGTAATAAGCTGTAGTAACACTGTTACTAAAGCAGCCTTGTTTAAAGGGAGTTCACACTTTGAGCCAACCAAACCATTTCTTTATTTTGGCTGCATCTCTCCTGCAGTCCATTTGTATGACCACTGAATCAAATTCATGACAGTCTAGGATGTTAAAAATATGTGCAAGTATGGATTTATACATAAACACTCATATAAAAATAATTCTAGATATGTATGAACATGTAAGGTACATATGTATATATAATATATACACCTTTTTATATGTAGAGAGGCTTGGTCTTATGTCTTCCTTGCAGCAAGTTCTTATCTACCCTTTGGTCTAGTAATTAAACAATTAAGTGTCATTTATGATAATTACACATTACAACAAAGCGGTAAATAGGCATTAGCTCACTTGAGAAATATGTTCTATTTTAGAGCCAGTGCAATGTATTAGCCAAAGTCAGCAAAGCATTAGTTATTGGAACATGGCTTAGTGCTAGCATCCTTGAAGATGAGGACGCTCTAGTTACTACACCAGAAATGGGAAAGGCCCACAATCAATCTTAATCAGTGGGGCACAATGGCTCCCTCTGGAATTTTATCACCACTTGGCTAGTTCCACTTGTAAGTGGCTCAGATGCTAATTCCTGTGCTAGCTCTTGTGGATTAAGAGGGGGTGGTGTACATTTGTCCAGTACTTGCACACACATACACACACAAAAACACACACGTGTTAGAAAGGATTCTTCATTTTTTGAAAACTCTGTCATGTGGAATATCAAAATTCCTGAGGTTAGAGAAAGGAAACTCCTTACTTTTATTGTCTGCTCATCCTACATGGAGCAATTATTGCACGATTTCCCTCAGTAGAATCAAGTGAGAAGGCGATGGGGTAGTTTTGCAAGAGCCCTGAGCTCATCACTTCATGTCACAGATGGGCCTCAGTTTCCTCATTCATGAAGTGAGACAGGAATGGCTTCCCTGTGGTCCTTTTCCAACTCTGTGATTTTCATCACAGTCAGCAGTTTTTAAAACATAAAGTATTTAAAAATGATTATAGTGAATTCCCCTGAATATCTATAGCACCGCTTCTTGAGGAGTTCAAAACATAATTTTTAATTCATTTCTGCCAGGTAAAAAGACATTTCAACTAGTGGAAGTGTGAACCAGAAAATTATTCCATGTGATAGAGAAATAAGAGAGGGTGGTAAAACCAAAATTCTAAGTAACTCTGTTAGTCCTGAGCTAAACAGAATTAGGAAAAGTCCATCTCTGGCCTCCACTCAAATCTTGTATCCTGATTGTTCCTTGTCTTCTGTAGAAAGGTTATTGTTCTCTGTTATAGCAGTGACTTTTTAAAACCCTCGTATGGGCACTGTATTGGAATAAGGGATTCTAGAAAGCAAAAAAAAAAAAAAAAAAAATTCATTCTCAAAAGGTGCAATCATAAGAAAGGAATTTTGAGTAGAGTCTGGTCTGTTAACACTGCTACCATAGTCTGCCTTCGTGTCCCAAAGTATCTTCATGAAAAAAGAATTAAAAAAAAATTATTGAAAATAAACAGAATCCAGAATCCAAAGTCCCTCCTTCTCTCCTTGAAACAGCCTCTTGGATTGGCCACTCCCTTTTCTCAGAAACCACCATGATAAAGAAATGGGTGTTGTACCAAGGCCTTTATACCTTCTCATATGGTTTTTTTTTTTGCCCCTATCTCTTAAAATTCTCTTGTGGTTTTCTGATTATCTCTAACTTGCTACTTCTCCAAGGAGGTGCGATGTCCAATGGTAGCTTAAGATACACTTGACCAGTGGTGCAAATGTTATTAATTTCATTAATCTACTTCTAACAGCCTTTTCTATGTATGAAGGGAGCATGAAAGCTCCAGGAAATAAACTACAAATAGCCCCACAATAGTAGCAGGATGGCATTTCAAAAGAAGGCATCAAAGAAAGCTCACCAACAGTGATACTTTTTCCTAATGGTTCTGGGAGGATAATTAAGTTGTTTATCACCTTTGATGCTTATAACCCTAACACAGGTGTTCCCTGGAAACCAATTAAAAATACTTACAGCTGATAAACAGTGCCTTTCAGCTCAACAAATTTACTAATAATTCCAATCCCATTTGGAAAAGAATCTTGTAAGGTCTTTTGACACCAAAAGGCAACTTTCATACTCATTTACACTTCAGTGTCCATAGTGATAAGCATACACAGGGTATTTACTCAGCCTCCCTTGATCTCAATAGAAGAGTCCTCCAGAAAGCTTCCCCTGATGGTTGAACGACAACTTTGGTTTCAAAGTATGAATTGTGCTCTACAGTTTGGGATTTCCTTTGAAAGGAAATGGACTAGGATCTTTCCAATGATACTTTTGCCAAACTGTGAGGAAATAGTAGTGCTTAAGTTTGTTGCCCTCATTTTGTAACTTTCAGTGGACACTCAGTTGATTATTTTTAGTACTCATGGAAGAAGGAAGAAAGTCCTTGTGAAAATCCCAGGTAGCTTATGTGTCAGACTCAGAAAGTAGACTTTTATTTGGTTTGTCCTGGACTCTGTTGTTTGCTTATATACCGATAATTGTCCCACCAAGGCCCCAGTACTGGCCGCATCCATACGCTGGCACCTGTCTATAGGAGGCTTTTCCAACCTGGTCAAAAGTTGAAATCATTCCCCTTGAAAACTGGAGCAAGACAAGGATGCCCACTTTCACCACTTCTATTCAACATAGTACTGGAAGTCCTAGCCAGAGCAATCAGACAAGAGAAAGAAATAAAGGGAATCCATATAGCTAAAGAGGAAGCCAAACTATCACTGTTCATTGATGATATGATCGTATATCTAGAAAACCCTACAGACTCATCCAAAAAGCTCCTAGAACTGATAAATGAATTCAGTAAAGTTTCAGGATACAAAATCAATGTACACAAATTAGTAGCACTGCTATACACCAACAATGACTAAGGTGAGAATCAAATAAAGAATCAAATTCCTTTTATAACTGCAAAAAGTAAAATAAAAGACTTAAGAATGTACCTAAACAGTAGGTGAAAGATCTCTACAAAGAAAACTACAAAACACTCCTGAAAGAAATTATAGATGACACAAACAAATGGAAACATATCCCATGCTCATGGATGGATAGAATTAATATTGTGAAAATGACCATACTACCAAAAACAATCTACAAATTTAATGCAATTCCCATCAAAGTACCATCATCATTCTTCATAGAACTAGAAAAAAAAATCCTAAAATTCATATGGAACCAAAAAAAGAGTCTGCATAGCCAAAGCAAGACTAAGCAAAGCAAAACCAAACAAAACAATCTCTGTAGGCATCACATTACCTGACTTCAAAGTATACTGCAAGGCTACAGTTACCAAAGCAGCATGATACTGGTATAAAAATAGGCATCTAGACCAATGGAATAGAATAGAGAACCCAGGTTAGCCAACTGATCTTCAACAAAGCAAACAAAAACATAAAGTGGGGGAAAGAACACCCTATTCAATAAATGGTGCTGGAATAAGTGGCAAGCCAAGCCACATGTAGAAGAATGAAGCTGGCTCCTCATTTCTCACCTTATACAAAAATCAACTCAAGATAAATAAAAGACTTAAGTGTAAGACCTGAAACCATAAACATTTTAGAACATAACATCAGTGAATCTCTTATTGACATTGGCTTAGGCAAAGAGTTCATGAGAAAAAACCCAAAAGCAAATGCAACAAAAACAAATATCAATAGATGGGACTTAATTAAACTATAAAGTTTATGCACAGCAAAAGAAATAATCAGCAGAGTAAACAGACAACCCACAGAGTAGGAGAAAATCTTCACAAATTATGCATTTGACAAAGGACTAATATCCAGAATCTGCAAGGAACTCAAGCATAATCAGCAAGGAAGAAACAAATAATCCCATCAAAAAGTGGGCAAAGGACATCGATAGACAATTCTCAAAAGAAGATATACAAATGGCCAATAAACATGAAAAGATGCTCAACATCACTATCAGGGAAATGCATATCAAAATCACAGTGTGATACCACCTTATTCCTGCAAGAATGGCCATAATAAAAAACATTTTAAAAAATGGATGTTGACATGGATGTGGTACAAATCAACACTTTTACACTGCTGGTGGGAATGTAAACTAGTATGACCACTGTGGAAAACAGTATGGATATGTTTTAAAGAACTCAAAGTAGAACTACTGTTTGATCCAGAAATCCCACTACTGGATATCTACCCAGAGAAAAGAGTCATTATATGAAAAAGGACACTTGCACACACATGTTTATAACAGCAAAATTCACAATTGCAAAAATATGGAATCAGTCTAAATGCCCATCAACCAACAAGTAAAGAAAATGTGGTATATATACCGTGGAATACTACTCAACCATTAAAAAGGAATGAAATAATGGCATTCGCAGCAACCTGGATGGAGTTGGAGACCATTATTCTAGGCGAAGTAACTCAGGAATGGAAAAAACAAACGTCATATATACTCACCTGTAAGCAGGAGCTAAGCTATGAGGACACAAAGATATACGAATGATATAATGGACTTTGGCAACTCTGGGGGAAGGCTTGGAGCCGGGTGAGGGATAAAAACTACACATTGGGTACAGTGTCCGCTGCTCAGGTGATGGGTGCACCAAAATCTCATAAATCACCACTGAAGAACTTTTCCATGAAACCGCTTTTCCATGTTCCCCCATAACTATTGAAATACAATTTCAAAAATTAAAAAAAATTAAAACTTTTTTTTATTGACAAAGTTATTGATTATAGAGTTTGAAAGCTTATTCCTAGCTCTGCCACTAAGTAGGTGTGTGACTTTGGTCAGTCTCTTCTCTCTGGGCCCTCATTTTCTTATTTGTGGAGAGAATTAGACGAGATGATATGTGAAGGACCGTTTGACCCTAAATTTTATATGATGGTTTTGGCAGATGACAGATGGCTGATTGCCTTTCTTTCTTTCTTTCTTTCTTTCTTTCTTTCTTTCTTTCTTTCTTTCTTTCTTTCTTTCTTTCTTTCTTTCTTTCCTTCCTTCCTTCCTTCCTTCCTTCCTTCCTTCCTTCCTTCTTTCTTTCTTTCTTTCTTTCTTTCTTTCTTTCTTTCTTTCTTTCTTTCTTTCTTTCTTTCCTTCCTTCCTTCCTTCCTTCCTCTTTCTGTCTTTCTCTCTCTCTTTCTCTCTTTCTCTCTCTCTCTCTTTCTCTCTTTCTCTCTTTCTCTCTCTCTTTCTCTCTTTCTTTCTTTCTTTCTTTCTTTCTTTCTTTCTTTCTTTCTTTCTTTCTTTCTTTCTTTCTTTCTTTCTTTCTTTCTTTCTTTCCTTCTTTCTGACGGAGTCTCTCGGCTCACTGTAACCTCCACCTCCCGGGTTCAAGTGATTCTCCTGCCTCAGCCTCCCAAGTACCTGGGACTACAGGCACCGGCCACCATGCCCGGGTAATATTTGTATTTTTAGTAGAGACGGGGTTTCACCATGTTGGCCAGGATGGTCTCCATCTCTTGACCTCCCAATCCGCCTGCTTCAGCCTCCCAAAGTGCGTGATTACAGGCGTGAGCCACCGTGCCCGGTCAGATGGCTGATTTTCATATACAGCATTATTTCTCACTACCTCCCTATTTGAGCCTCATTATTTCATAATTAGTTTCTCGTCTAGCCCTCTCAATATAGTTGTATAGTTGCATTTAAGAAACCAATTCTCGGCCAGTGTTGCTGCAGCTGAGAGAACAAGAGAGTAGCAGAAGTAAAACTGAAAAGAGAGATTGGGGGCCCCTAAGAAATCAATGAAGAATTTTCAACAAAGCAAAAAAAAAAAAAAAATCACATTACCTGCCAATGTAGAGAACAGTTTGGGAGGAGATCTGAGTCAAAGAGTATAGCTCTTTTAGTTAAGAAGTTATTGTAGTGGTCTAGCAAGAGGTAACACTTTTTTGTACTAGATGACTATGGAGATACAGAGAAATGAATAGATTCAAGAACTATTTGGAAAGTGGGATTTACAGGTGCCCAGGGTGACTGTTAGTTTTCTGGTTCTTTACATGCATGAAGGTGTCATTCAATGAGATGTGAAACAACAGAAGACAAAAGACAACCGGGGTTAGGGTGAGCAAAGGATATCTTAAATTCAGTCTTAGACAATTGAGTTTATTTGCTGATGACTCCAAAATCTTTGGGCTGGATATACACAAATTTTGGGAGTCATCAGCAAATAAGTGGTCATTGAAGCCATGGGCATAGATGAGATTACCCAAGGGAGAGAACGTACAATGAAGAGAGAACAGGCCTTGACTAACTCCAAGTTTTGTTTTTGTTTCTTCTTTTAAAGATATGGTCTCGCTCTGTCACACAGGCTGGAGTGCAGTGATACTATCATAGCTCACTGTAGCCTCAAATTCCTGGGCTCAAGCAGTTCTCCTGATTTAGCGTCTGGTGTAGCTAGGACTACAGGTGCATACCACCACACCCAGCTATTTTTAAAATTGTTTTGTGGATATAGGGATCTCACTGTGTTGCCCAGGCTGATCTCAGACTCCTGGCACTGGGATTACAGATGTAAGCTACCACACCTGGCCTAACTCCAAATGTTAATGGCCAGGTAGAGAAGGACAAATTAACAAGGGAGTGATTGTAGAGGTAAGAGGAAAACCAGGGGAGAGCATTGCCAGTAAAACAGGGAGTTTATTTCATGAAGTGGGAAGCGGTTTATAGCATCACATCTTGAGAGATTAGATGGGGGTTAAAAAAAGTCCAAGTGATTTAACAAAATGAGGTAATTGGTGACGTTATCCAGAGCTGTTTTGGTAGAATGATAAAAGCAGAGCCAGAATGGAGTAGGGAGAGAAGGAAGTGAGAGATGAAGTCATAGGGACAGTGAATGGTAAGAAGTCTTTTCAAAAAGTCTGATTCTGAAGTGGGAGAGAGAAATGAAGGAGTAGAGCTAGAGAGGCTGTGGTGTTGAGTGACAATTATTTTAAAATAAGAGAAACTCAAGCATGTATTTATTCAAAAAACAGTAATTAAACCTTAATGTCATGCTACACCCTGGTTTAGGCAGTGGAGATGCGACAGAGAATTCTGAAAGCTCCTGTTCCCATGGGCCCTACATTCCAGTGGGAGGTGGAGAAACACAGACAGTATGCAAACATATAAACGTATGCTATGCCCAGTGGTGATCATGTATGAAGACAAATAAAGGTGACAGAAACTGTCTGCAGAAAATAGTACTATTTTCTGTACTGGGTTGTCAAGAAAGACCTCTCTAGTGTGTGGTTGCCATATTTAGCAAATAAAGATACAGGATGCCCAGTTTAATTTGAATTTCAGATAAGCAGCAAATACTTTTTCGGTATAAATATATCCCATGCAATGTTTGGGACATACATATACTAAAACAAGCCTACTCTGTTGGAACGACATTTTCAATATTTAATGTCAGAAGGAAGACTACAATTTATAGGACTCAGTTGAATATGGAAGAGAAAAGGGAGGTTGCATTTGACAGTGGTATAAAGCTTCTGAGAAGTCATAAAGGGATGGGCTGCAAAGTCCAGATGGAGGGGTTTACCTTAGCTAGCAGAAGGAAGATGCCTGTAGATGGACAATGGTTTGTAAGCATGGTGGGCAGAAGAGGAAGGATTCCTGGGTGATATGTCAATGTTCTTTGTCAATAGGTTGCAAAGACAGGGGCTAAATGGGAGAGGTAGGTTGGAGGTTGGAGAGAACGGAGGTGTAAAGAAGGAAGAGCATGCTTTGGCCTGACAGGTTGAGTGCTCTAAGGTCATGAATGAAGTTGATTATTCATAGTTCCATTATCACTGCAGAGTGCCCTGAAGGTAGATGGGAAAAAATTCCATCTACTCCCTCGCCTTTCTCTACCCAGCACCTATCTGTGGCTCCTGTAATGCTAGAGGTTGCTACATCCTTATTCTCAGCAGCTTTGCCTCAGGGGGTTAGTGAACAGACACTTCTGCAGAAAGTTGGGCCCATTAAGCATTTAGCTATTTTACTTTGGTTGGAAAGATTGTTGCCACTGTAGAAGCTGCTTTAATAGCCCTTCTTTGGTAAGGAGATGAATTCAAAGATAACATCAAAAGAGCCATTTATGAAGCATCTAATTTTGACAAAGCTCCATCTATACAGCCTGAAGTAAAGTGGAGATCTGTCAATTAACCCAATAATTTGAGCCATATCAACAGCCAATAAGGATAGATAACACAGTGAACTTGACTTTTTGGGTTTTGGCTTTTGACTCTGTTGTGTTAAGGTTTCTGGCCTTTACACACTACTTCAATATGGCATCTTTCCTTATTTTAGATGCACACATTGAATTCAGAAAAGAGGCAAATAATTTTGAACAAGTTAAAATATATTTTATTCCTTAACACTCTACATTTCATAATCATATCATTGCATTCTTAACAAGCATCATAATTGCTTTACATTATTTCATTTATATGCAGAACATTTTTATGACATGTGCCTTCATGTTTCAGAAACACAAGACTAAATACAGATCTGCTTTACAGAGGGAGAATAACAACCTGAGTGTAACTTTCTTTCCTGTGAAGATTAGCTCAGTGGGCCATTATCACAGTGCTCTATCCATGCAAAATCAACAGCTCAGCAAGCAGCAGTATTTAGAGACATTTCCCTTGCATGGGTGAACGTTTAAGTGCAATGAGATCAGCATTCAACAGGACAACAGAGGCAAAAGTCAACAAGAGGGGTATAAATGTCCACCAATTGTGAAAAGATATTTGTGGGGTCAGGAGAGAGTTCAATGCAAAGAACTCCACTCTTCCCTTCTCCCAGGGTGAAGATAACACCATAAATGTGCTTTCCAGAGGCACATTTTTAGCACTGTCTCTGGATAAGTTTAATTAGAGAGAACAGACTATCATGAAAAACTTTTATTCAGTGACCTGGAACCAAAGAAAATGAGAGTGACCAGGAAAGGAACAGTTGAAATTCAGTTATTTGATGCTTGGTCTTGTTGGCTTTTTGGATCCTCTCCTCTGTCGATTTTTCCATGGATGCACTTTTGCATGCTGCAGAACTGAGTTTCCACCCATTTTCTGTAACCATCTTATGCAAGCGCAGTTTCAGCCAGAAGCAAATAAGTCTTTTGGAGTTTGTGGACAGGATAGGGGAGCAGAGGGAACTTTTCTCTAGGCCACATGTTAGGAAATGTTGTGTTTCATGTGTGGGAGAGAAGGCCCAGTTCTGAGCCAACCTTCTGGATGTTTCTGTACAAAATCACTCTGGTTAATCAAAATTCTATGAGGAATTGCTTCCTGGTTGTGGCTAGGATCTGTGTGTCTTTCATAGAGTCAGAGATGTCACACGTCCAGAGATCTGAACAGTTACCTAGTCCAGTGGTCCTGAGTTATTGCCCTGGGACACATTGGTGAGTCATGATTGGTTGTGCACAAAGTGCCAAGGTTTTTGCACATCAGAAGAGATGACAAACTATCCCTATATTAATGTAACCTTCCTTTCCATTGCATTCTGACATGTTTTCTTGATTAGTAGGCAAAGAGAATGCGCCAGGAATAGCACCTGCAGCCTGTGTATGTCTGTATTCACAAGCTGAGCTTGTGAACAACATCTACCCTGTGTGATATGGAGGAATGAAGTTTGAAAACCACAATCACCATCAATGAATGGCTGCCATGTGTGCATAGGTTGGCTGGCGGTGATCTAAACTCTGCTGCAGCAGTGGTGATTCTCCTTGCACTGAAGGGCATGTTCCCAGAGATCTAACCCACAGCCTACAATTTGGAACTTTTACAGAGTGATGGGTAGTAGAAGAGGCTGTCTACCCTCTGTCCTTCAGTCCTTAGACAAGAAAGAGGACTACATTGTTTATTAGGCAGATTATAAACCATGCATCTCAACCCTGTCTTTAGGAGAAGGTTCCATTAGCTGTCACCACTTTCCCTAAGTCACTGTAGTAAGGCAAATTCTGTTGTTCACCACCTCTTATGTTTACACAGACACAATGAAGAGAATTGTCCAATGAATCATTCTTAGTGTACTTCGAAAATGAAGACCCACATATTCCCCTTATAAGCAGGCTTATTGATAAAAATTTTATTTTAAATTTGTAAGTAGCATATTAGGATAGAAAATCCCATTTCTGTTTTCGTAATAAAAATTACAATTTCTGTCTCTTGACAAAAGACCTGATAATGCTCCACTTCTAGTTCGGGGATAATTTAAAATAAAGTAAAACAAACATAATAGAGACATACATGCAAAACAAACAAACAAACAAACAAAAAAAGCTCATTTTACTCTTTGTATCAGATGACATCAGTACACCTTTTTTTTTCTGCACACTCTACTTTATAGCTTTAGCCTTCAATTCATTTGTACTTAATAGGACAAGGTGTAGGAAATTTATCTAAAAAATTTATTTTAGAATATAAAGTAGCTGAATAAATAGAGGCTACCCATTGAATAAAAATGGATTTACCTGCCAGCAAGGACCTATTAGATGTTCCATTGTGCATTCAATTATCAATAGTTCTTTCTAAATCCCTGCAATAAATCGGATTTTCAGATGATGATGGTGATTCTGCATTGCAAGCAGCATATTACTTCTCCCTTTGTACATCAACAGTTTTTACATTTAGAGCTTAGAAGCTAAAACCAGTGCAGTTATGTTATAAATTTTTGTTTGATAGTCAAAATAATGCACTATATTCAAACTATGACTTGCGGTTTTATGAAGCACTTTCTCATATACTATCTTCTTTGGACCTTACGAAAGACCATCAAAAAAGATTGCCAGACAAATTAGGTATCATCTATGCAACGGAATATTTTGCAACCACCAAAACAGGATCAGGGTGAAGTGGAATAATGCCATATTGTTAAATTAAGAAAAAAAAGCAGTTTCAGAACAACATGAACATTGTGATTCCATTTTTTATTTTAAAAATCACAAAAATAGAAATTTTGCATATTTCTATAATTGTACATTTATATGAGCCTAGAAAGATAAGAATCAAGCTTTGGGATGGTATTGTTGTGCTAGAAAAGGGGCAGTACCACTTCTTATTTTTATTTTATTTATTTGAGTCAGAACCGCTCTCCGTTGCTCAGGCTGGAGTACCACGGCACAATCTTGATTCACTGCAACCTCCACCTCCCAGGTTCAAGCGATTCTTGTGCCTCATCCTCCCAAGTAGCTGGGACTACAAATGTGAGCCACCACACTTGGCTAATTTTTTTTTATTATTATTTTTAGTAGAGATGGGGTTTCACCATGTTGGCCAGGCTGATGTCTGATCTCGAACTCCTGGCCTCAAGCGATCCTCTCGCCTCAGCCTTCCAAAGTGCTAGGATTACACGCGTGAGCCACTGCGCCTGCCCCAGTGCCACTTCTTTTTATGTGTACATATATGCTTCAAAAAGTGCAGTGGAATGATGGACAATTTAACTTTTTTATTTTTATTTTTTGCATTTTTCAAATAAAAAACTTTCAAAAGTATTATCTTCCTTTTGAAGATGAAAAAGCAAGTCTAAGAAATTTCAAATGACTCTTAAAAAGTCATACAACTTAATCCTAAAATCCAGGCCTCCTGACTCTCCTGCAACAGCTTTGGCCACTATATCTCAAGAAAAGAGCATTTGAACTGGAAACAAGGTTGGAGAAGAATCATGAGCTTCAAACTCTACCCTTTGGTATGCTATCACCTCGAGATTTCTTGGTCTACAGCAGTGGTGCTTTAGCCTAGTTAGCATATACAAATATAAAATAAAAGTTGCTAAATGCTTGTGTTTTCTCTTTCTGGGAATAAGGCAGCCTAGCTGACTGAGTCTCCAGATGGAAATTCATAAATTGTGCTTCTACCCTATTCATGCATGTTGGGTGAGCCACTGAACACTGTATCTCAGTTTCCTCACCTGTGAAAATATTGTGCTGACCTATTTTTTCAGGATAGCTGGGCGGGCTGCTTCATGATTTAAAACTGCTTTGAAAATACAAAGCTCCATTGAAATCGTTTGTCAAGCAGTGTTCCCGGCTTACACCTTCCTTCCTTCTCATGCCCCTCTCTGCAATATAAGCCCTGTAGTCTTGGTGCTTTTCTACATCTGATCTAAAAGTCTACAAAATTAAGCAGCAATTTTTGCATTCCAAATGTGTTCTCTGGTATTTGGTTGAAATGTGACTGGGTTTAACAAAGCATTATTTTTGTCACACATTAATGTAAAATGTGTGTGTGTGTGTGTACCCATAATGTGCATGTCCATGTGTTTAGCACAGTCAAATAGAAGCCCACGGGGCCTGAACACTTTCCCTGGCTTCATTTGGCATTGTGAGGCTTAACATCACCTGGACAGTAGGAAGTAGAGGCACAGCCTAAGGGTGTGGGGAGTAGAAACTGTTTTCTGTCTTCCTCCAGTCACTTTCCCTGCATGTCCCATGATTGCCCTCTGTGCCAGTTTTTGGGGAAGTGGAAGCCAAGTATCAATAAAGCAGCATGGGCATAAGAAGAAAGAGATCAGTGGAGTGAAGCCAAGTATTTTCATGAGCTACTATAACCAACTAAAATATTGTTGTGTGAAAGTAAAATCCTCCACCAAGAAGAGTTCTTCCTCATTCCACCCTACCTCAAACCCTGATCAGGTCCAGGGGAGGAACGAGAAGGGGATGTGGGTTGTCACATTATAGGCCCACACCCATAGGACACTTAAATGCAGGTATGAAAGGGACCCAGGGAAGCCTAACCTTTTAAGTTACAGCTGAGATCCTCTTTGATTGCTCCTATTTTTTCATATTTGAATATGTTCACAATTTTCTCAATGTTGATTTTAAGTTTTGGGTTAGTAAAAATGTCTTTCTCCATATACATTACACTTTCTTTCGGCCATAAACATCTTGTAACTCTTCCAATACCTACAACAGTGCTCTGTGCGTAGCAGGCAAATCAGAATGCCTAATAAAAATAGTTCTAGATGCTGTCTAGTGTGTGTCAAATGCACTGTGAATCTGGGATTGTATCTCAGACTCCTGCCGGCTTACTATGGCAATGTGTATGTTTTTCTTTGACTGAGCTCTCTTTGGTTAATGATCAAAATCACTCTGATGTTCCCTAACATGCTCATGAAGATCCCACAAACCTATTTTAAGCAAAAGATAATGTATCCTTCTTCTCTGACAGGCCCCAAGACTTTTTTGAGGAAGAAAGGAATCTCCATGATCTTATAGCCCAGTCACCCCTTGGGTTTCTATGGTCCCCCCTCTACTTCCCCATGAGGTGGGCTCCAGTGTCTGGTTGAAGCTCTTCAGGGAGAGAGAGCACAGTCCCTTCCGAGACAGCCCTTTTCCTCTTTGAACAGCTCTGTTGGATAGAAAGATATCCACCACATTGAGTGGAAATAGATCTACCCCGGAGTTCTGCCTCATGTGACCATGGAGAATTAGCCTAATCTCTTTTGAAGACAACTCTCATGTGTCTTTGCATTTTATAAGCCATCTCCAAGTCTTCTCTCATCCTAGCAAAATAGCCTGGCTTCCTTCCAGCAAACAGCTGCTTGGCTGCAGGTGTCATGACTTGTGGGGCAGAGATGAAATCCTGCAATTCCCAGAAACCCAGAGCAGACCTGTTTTATGGAAGAAACATGAACATTCCTCTCCTTTTTCCTTGATGGACCCATGCCCAGTACTATTGCTGAGGGTGGGCACTCAGGGTGTGTGCTCAGGCAGGAAGACCTTCCTTCCCACCATCTGAATGTGCCCTGGTGGACAGGCCAGTGCCTGCTTCACCCTGCTCCTTCTCTGAGGCATGGGTGAGACTGAAGCTTGGGATGACAGAATAGAGACACTAATGTCCCAACCTCTCCCTATACCTCAGTCCTTGCCCTGGGAGCTCATAATTCAGAGGATAAGAAAAAGCACATTTTTCTCTAACATAAGAACTAAAATTAATTTAATTAGTAAGAGTAATTACAAGTCTTCTAAATGTTTCTGGGTTTGGTGCACACTACGGTGAGAAACTATCACATTCTTCGTCAGTAGGGAGGCTCACAAATGACCAAGAAAACAAACTAGGGCTGAATAAAGCCATGCTAGTGGGAGTTTTGCTTTTGGCTTTCTTTTAAAGTTAGGCATAAAATTATGGACTACAGAGATGAAAACAACTAATCATGTTACAAATCCCTTAACTAATGAAGGCAAAATCATTATGTAATATGCTCTGTTCTCCTTGGGCTTAAGTGGCAAAAGTTTTAAGTTGGGACGGTTTGTGTAAGACCAGGACATGCATGTTCAAATGTACTTTACATGAACTATCCCATAATCTCTGATTCTGGGGAAAACATATTGAAAATTATCTAGAGATGGAGATATCTAGGGCAGGAAACTAAGGTGCCAGCCTGAAATATTCAGTCAATCTGGTTCATCTGTCTTCTCATTAGCCTCTCAGGTTGAATCACTATCTAGGTCCTGACTGTATTCCTTGGTAGTAAAGTCAGGTAACTTGGAATAGTTAAAAAGTTTTTGATCTGCCCCATTTGAGAACATTTGCATTAATTTCATTTCCAACTATAAGAATAACTGGTACTGGGCATGGTGGCACACACCTGTAATCCCAGCACTTTGGGAGGCCAAGGAGAGTGTATCACTTGAGGTTAGGAGTTCAAGACCAGACTGAGCAACATGGCAAAAGCATATCTCTCCAAAAAACAAAACAAAACAAAACAAAAATTAGTGGAGTGTGGAGGTGTATGCCTGTAATCCCAGCTACTTGAGAGGCTGAAGTGAGCAGATTGCTTGAGCCTTTGAGGTCAAGGCTGTAGTGAGCCAAGATCATGCCACTGCACTCCAGCCTAGGTGACAAAATACGACCCTGTTTCAAAAAAAAAGAAAAAGACATCCAACACACACATGCGCACGCACACACACACACACACCCCAAATAAGACCCAAAAGTATAGTGAAAGGTCTTTTTCCTACAGGTAAGATGGGAGGTGAGGGGCATGGAATTAGTTATGAAAACCCGGTGTGCTAACTAATGGAACAGAGGGTACTGAAGCACACTGGGGAGAGGAGGAGGAAGGGAGGCTGGGGTGACGAGGGTGAGATGGAAGGCTTCAGAATAGACCGAGGCCTTAAGCTGAATCTTGAAAGACAAATAGGAGTTAGCCTGATGGCTGAAGTAAAGAAAGGCATTAAGAGCAGAGGAAACATCACATGAAGAGGCACTATCAACGAGATAGGAGGAAAATCAGCAAGGAGGGGTAGCACAGGAAAGCTAGGAAGGAGAGATGATTAATAGTGCCAAATGACAAGGGATCAAGTAAAATCAGGACTTAAAAGTATTTCCTGGCTTCTAGGGTGACCTGAGGCTCCCATCCCTACACACTAGCTTACAGCAGTTGGAGTATCCATTACCTGGAATCACAGAGAAGAGACCATAAAGGCCTCAGTCCCAATATGAGAGCCTCTCTATGGCCTTCTGATGAGGGCCTTGAATCTAAGCTTGATCACTTTTAGAGCTAGGAAGTCCCACCCAATCTCATGGCCAGGCCAACTTTAGTGGTTAACAAGTTCTTTACAGCAGAGAGTTGCTGGGGCCTAATATTTAAGAATAGATATCCCAGATGATGTGTCTACCTGAACTTCAGAATCTACCTGTTAGAACTGTTCTCTCCTCATCTTGGGCCCACAGTACCCAATAGTCAAAAAAGCCACCACTAAAGAGCACACATTATGTGCCAGACATTGGGGTTATATCAGAAGCTTATGTATATTTTCTCATTTAATCCTTCCAGTGACCCTATTAAAGTAGGAATATAGATACAGTTATTTTGTTTTTGCAAATCACAGAAATTGATTCAGCTAGCTTAAGCAAAAACACAATCTATCAGAAGAAAATTAGGACGCTCATAGAATAAAAGAAGCTGAACAACTAGGCCCCAAGAAGGAGGCAGCAAATTGGTAACTCAGGAAATTCAGGCCACAGGAACTGGTGGAACTGATGGACACCTCTTTATAATGCCATCCTCATAAGGAATAACCTTCAACTACTTTTCATCCTTGGGTCACTCTGCTCAAGATTAAAATCCCAGGGCAGCAAAGCTTGACTGTCCATGGTAGATAAGTCACCTTGATTGACACTGAGGCTCTATCTGACTTGGGAGAAATCAAGGTGCTTCTACTAAAGCAGGAAGAGGAAATGCTGAGTAGAAAGAAACAACAGATGTCCATTAGGACAGGTGAAGTTATCCCCATTGTACAGATCAGGAAACTGCAGCTCAGAGAAGCCAAGAAACTCTCCCAAGTTTACACAGACAATAAATGACAGGGCCGGGGTTTCAGCTTAGACCTTCCTAACTCTAAAGCCTGGGTGCCTTCCATTCCTCCTTGCTACCTGTTTGCCTAAACTGCATATGGGCGTTGCCTTTTGAGTCAAGCCATGCCTGGTAGGCTGAAACTCTACTGTCAGTCCAAGAGCTGGGTCAGTCTCCTCAACTCCCATCCCAGTTGCCAGGGGGAGGCTCCGCAAAGTTTTCTGTCCCACCACAGAAGCCTATCTTGCTGTGAGGAAACAGCTATGCTCTGAGGCCCCACTGGGAGACAAGAGAATATTAAACCACAGCCTGTCTTTCCAATGTCTACCCAGTGACTCTGTGTTGCTTTGAGAGCAACACACAATACTCCCTTCTCAACATGCTAACCTTCCAAATATTTGAAAAGAGGGATCTGTTCCACTCAGGTCTTCTCTTTGCAAAGCTAAATATTCCTGTTCCTTCAATGATTCCTCATACTGCTATCCCATATGACCGCATGGGGATAATTTCCATATGTTGGCTAATTCTCCAAGACTTACATCAGATGAGAATCTGGCCCTGTATGAAAAGAAACCATTTCCCCTCGCTTTCTCTTTCTGATTCATTAGATTTCACATAAACCTTTCTGATGATGACCTGCTGTTTTCAAACTCAGCTGCAACCCAATATGACTCACCAGGCAAAATTCTCATTCTTCAGTCTTCGTTTATCATTTCCCACCAACCTAAGGCCCCAGCAAGCACCCTTCAGGGGCAATATGTGTCCGTGAAAAATGCCAGGTTTTGATTCTTTGCCATTTTTTAGTTTATATAAAGTCATATGACTTTTAAAAATCAAAGTTTTTGCTCAATGTAAATAATTTAAAGTTTGAACAGCTGTAATCATATTTTCCAAAGAAAACACCCTGAAAGGTGGTTAAGGGCGTTTGTGCCAGATCCTCCCCTTAAAATCTCTTTAATTGTTCTTTTCATTAAAAAAAAGAGAGAGCGCACGAATAGAGATTTGAATGACGTTTTGGGGTTTTGAGCATTTGAAAGGTATTTCTTCATAAAGACATTAGTTGTACTGTTTCTGAAACAAAGTGTCTGATTATGTAAATAGTTATGGAATCTCAAAATTTGAGTTGGAAGAAAGGAGGAAAAAGAGGAGTTGCACACGTAGGGAAAGAAGTCTAGGATTTTTCTGTTCAGAATCTTTTAGCTAGGCAACTCCAAAAACTGCAGCTGGAACACTCTAGAATTAAATAAGTACTGGAATTTGGACTAAATGAATCCATGTCAAAGGTTCAGCATGTGACTCCGACACAGTAAAATATTCCCGTCCTTTTGCTCTTCAGAACATGATTCAAAGTCTACCATTTACATTCTGTCTGTCATAGACAAGGAACTGAACTCAAACAGAGGAACTTATTGTTTGGTCTCTGCCACCAAAAGCTATGTATCTTTGAACAAATTACTATTCAACTTTGAAAACCCCTTCCATAAAACTGTTGGTCAGTGACCATCTCTCCAGAGAGATGATCTTTAAGGGTGAATCTGTGGTAAGAGGAAGGTAAGAAAATAGAGCAGTTTCTATTGCTATATTGCATTGTTCCACCTGGAACAGAGAGTCTCTCCAAGTCCTCTGCTTGACTGGATTTAGAATGTTCAGGCTGAAGAATGAATTGCTTAATGGAGTTGGTAGCTTCTGTAGTCACTGGCCATCAGGTGTATAGAACTGTAGAATCATAGAATTGGAAGGTTCATTAGATGTCATCTGATACAAACATTTGCCTAATGAAAAGATGTCTCCACATTGACTGGTTGCAGTGGCTCGTGCCTATAATCCCAGCCCTTTGGGAGGCTGAGATGGGAAGATGGCTTGAGCCCAGGAGTTCAAGGTTACAGTGAGCTGTGATTGTGCCACTGCACTCTAGCCTAGGTGAGAGAGTGAGACTTGAAAAATAAAAATCTCTCCACAAGACCACTGAGTAGTGATGTCTGAAATGGTGGCTACCTGAACACAGGAATAGAGCTCTTGCCACCTTTCAAAGCAGCATTTTCTGTTCTGGGATGGCTCTAGATGTTATACCATTTCTATATTGAACTGACATCCACCACCTTTTTGTCTTGGATATACCCTCTTGAACCACAGAGAATAATATCTACAACATCCCTAAACTTCCCAATTTCTTTCAAATGTTCTTCATATGGGATTCCCAGACCCTATATTTCCCTGGTCACCTTTTTAGTGCATACCTCATTTTGTTGCAATTCCTTGTGGATAATTTGAATCTAGCCCTTCTACTGGGTGAACAATGAAGATTTGTGGAAGTCTAGACTATGAGGCCAAGTACTGTATTTGTCTTGTTCCATCAGCAACTTGTAATGACTGAAATGTTGTAGGTACCCCCAAAATATTTATGGAATGACTTGTTTTTGTTTGTTTTTTTGAGACAGAGTCTCGCTCCGTCACCCAGGTTGGAGTGCAGTGGTACGATCTTGGCTTACTGCAACCTCTGCCTCCTGGGTTCAAGCAATTCTCATGCCTCAGGCTCCAGAGTAGCTGGGACTACAAGTGTGCACCACAACATCAGGCTAATTTTTGTATTTTAGTAGAGACGGGGTTCACCATGTTGGCCACGCTGATCTTGAACTCCTGGCCTTAAGCGATCCTCCTGCCTCTGCCTCCCAAAGTGCTGGGATTATAGGTGTGAGCCACTGTACCCAGCCTAAATGAGTGAGTCTTTAACCTTCCTTCTAGTTGGCTTGAGTAGAACTCCAAGGAATACGAAAGTCAATTCTCCTTCTAATAGATGGTAAATGAAACCCTTTGAATAAAGAGAATGGTTCTCTCTCTCTCACACACACTCTCTCTCTCTTTCTTTCTCTTGCCCTCGCTCTCTCTTGCTCTCTCCTGCTCTCTCTCTCTCTCATCCTCCCAGAAAGAGCCAGATTAGACTTATTGGAAGACTGGTAAGTTACATTTTAATATATTAAACTAGGTGGAAACACCATTACTAGAAAATAATTTAGACCTTGGGCACTTTGGATTCAACATGTGTTGTACTGATGTTTTCCAGTGCCTTGGTGATTCATACAACTTTCTGGGATCTTTTGATTAACGGAGAAAAAGTCATAAGATCAGCAAGAAGAGAAACTAGATTTTTGCCTCAACTCAACATGTTAAGTAATCACCTGACATCTGCAAAAGACCACCTCTTGGCACCTGGCTACACAAGCTGAAATGGGTAATTCACTAATTACTTGGGTGTGTGCCTCTTTAAATGAGTTGTGGAGTGGGCGAATATTTGGGGGATTCCACTGGAGTGAAACACAGCTGTTGAATTATTTATGTTCACTTGAAAAGCACAGAACACAAAAGTCCTGTGATTTCACCTCAGCATTTCCAGCCTCCATGGACAGATTTTGTCTGGTGCTTGAGATCCAGGTCCTGTTTCTAGCAGGCCCAATTGTAACTTATGACTTAACCCTCTAAGTAAAGTAAAGTAAACCCTCTAAGTAAAGTAAACCCTCTAAGTAAGGCTCTTGATTGGCAGGCACCTCTCTCTGAGGACAAGAAAATAATCTAATAGGATTTATTATTCCTCTGAATACTTCCAGTTTTAGTGCAATTAAATTAATGTGAACATATTTTTCTGTGGTCCTGTCTTGCACTAGGCTCTCAAACGCTCTCCCTGTGTGTGTGTGTGTGTGTGTGTGTGTGTGTGTGTTGGGGGGAGTGGCATGTGCACTTTGTTTTATGTTATATTTTCATAAATAGCCAGGAGACTGAAGAGGGCATGGACAATCAGACCTCTAGCTCCTGGCAAGGAATTACAAACTGAAGGAAATCAGCTTTAAAAGCTTTTTTGGCCCCTCACATTATTTTTAAGCAAAACCTAACAAGGATATGAGGAAGGAAAGGAGGCAGTATACTTTTCAAGGAAACTAACTTGAAACTATTTAGAGGCATGCTATCTACAGTTTCTATTAAAACAAACAAACAAACAAAAAACGTTCTCAATACCTTCCTTTCTTCCTAAGGTTTCTTCCTAAGGTTTAAAATAATCCTTAAAGCCAATATAATTACAGCATTTACTTCCAGTCCACATCCATTTTGTTAGCCGTCTCCAACCTCAACCTTGCATATCCTTCACCACTAGAAACCACCTCATTTTAACTGAAAAAAAACAAAAAACAAAAAACAAAAAACTGTAAAACAAAAGCAAAGACTCGTAATGATGTATGGCTTTAATTCTTAGCATAGACAAACAGTTCGTTACAGATGAGCATAAATTAAACGACTAACAACAAAATCTGTGCTTTACTTGGTGATCCTGGGTTGACCTTTTCCTAAGATGTACTTCTGTTGTGGTCCCTGGGAAGAAATACCTATTGAGGGACAGGATTCTGACTGTAAAGACATGATTATAATTCACAGAGCAGATTAAAAGTTCACAAACAAGCTATTCATTTCTTCTAAACTTCCCAGCCAAAACCCCTCTAGACTATACTTTCACAACTCCTGCATAAGGATTTCACTAAGAGTTCAGGCTATCTTCCTTCCAGTTCCCACTATACCTATTGCTGACTGTTGGAATTCTCCACCACTAAGCGTGGGCAGTCTGACTCACTCTAGGGTCTGAGAATAGGGGCCTCCACATCATGAAGTTCAAGTCTTGTGAAAAATAAGGAACATTAGACAGTGTAACCACACCAGTTAAATAAAGACCCAAGGCAAAATCATGCTGGGGAAACCTTCCAGATTTTGCTGAGCACTTGCTGATTTCAGTTCGTTCTTTCTTTCTTTCCTTCTTTCTTTCTTTCTTTCTTTCTTTCTTTCTTTCTTTCTTTCTTTCTTTCTTTCTTTCTTTCTTTCTTTCTTTCTTTCTTTCTTTCTTTCTTTCTTTTTCTTTCTTTCTTTCTTTCTTTCTTTCTTCCTTCCTTCCTTCCTTCCTTCCTTCCTTCCTTCCTTCCTTCCTTCCTTTTTTTTTTTTTTTGACAGAGTCTTGCTCTGTTGCCCAGGCTGGAGTGCAGTGGCTCGATCTTGGTTTACTGCAACCTCTGCCTCCAGGGTTCAACGAATTCTCCTGCCTCAGCCTCCCGAGTAGCTGGGACTACAAGTACACACCACCACACCCGGCTAATTTTTGTATTTTTAGTAAAGATGGGGTTTCACCATGTTGGCCAGGCTGGTCTCAACCTCCTGACCTCAGGTGATCCACCTGCCTCAGCCTCCCAAAGTGCTAGGATTGCAGATGTGAGCCACTGCACCCGGCCTGCTTTCATTTTTGCTTCTTCTCAAAAAAAGGTTTACTGTAAGGTATTTATTTATATGTGGCTTCTTGACCTTCTAAATGATTATTGAAAAGTATGCAGTGTGAAGACCTTAATCCCAAACTCTCTCTCTCTACAGCGTCAGATTATTACAATTTTGGGTGTTCAGAGGACAAGCAGAGGGCAGAGCACTCCAGTGTAATATTATTTACTTGTTTATAGGTCTGTCTTCCCCCACTCAGCAGGAAACTCTATCAAAGGCAAGAACTTTGCCCTTTGCATCTTTTTATCCCCACTGCCTTGTTTGGTGCCTGGTACGCAGCCAATAAATATTTGTCAAATTAATCCATGAAGGTAAATTGAAAGCACACCATTAGTGTTAATTGGCAAGACCTTCTGTGGGCAAGCAAATGTGCCCACTAAGCCCTGGTAACCACAGTGTCTTTTGAGGCCCAACATTAAGCCCTTTTTCATTCTTACTGCCAAGCACAGAGCTTAAGAAGGCCTCAGTTTGATTTCCATATTTGGATCATGCTGAGTGTAGACCCCAGTTCTATAATCCATTTCTTTCTGAGGCTGTTGGCATCTCTGGAGTCGGGAAGTAACATCTGCTTCAGTGAGCTGATTACCCAATGAGAAAAAAAGAGGTAAAGGCTAGCGTTAGGTGGGGTCTGACTTAGCGTCAAAGCAGGCATATGGCATGTATCTTAATGAGAATTTGCATATTCAGGAAAGATACATCTGAAGGGAAAATTAACTGGTTCAAGACGGAGCACATAAATACAATATGGCTGATCAGATTGCCCCAAGTTGATGGCGCGCTGTCTTTAAAAGCCTTCATATTTACTTTTCCCTTTCAATTCCCACTGCATCACTCTGGTTGGTGCCCTGGTTTACCTCAACTCTGGATTACTGTAGCGGCTCTTCCTATGGTCTATCTTTGCTGGATGGGTCTTTGTACCAAATCCTGCTCCACAAACTAGAATGTTAATCTCCCTAAATCCAAGACTCAAAAACCAAGGCTTCATTTGCTTTGGTTTGCTCAGAAAGCTTGGCTCAAAATCAAGACTTTCATTTACTAAAAAACCAAGGCTTCCCTTCTTTTCCTGGCACTCAAGTATTTCATCGAGGATCTGGTCTTAACCTGCATTTCCATGCTACCTCACTACCGAGTTCCAATCCATCTCTCCATCCCACCAGGCTGGTCCATTAATTCATCCAGGGTTTCCTGGTTCCTTTCTATTATCTTTATTTGTCCTATTTGCATAGAAAGTCCTATTTACATTGCTTCTGCCCACCTATCCAGGTTCAGCTCTTGTCTACTCCACAAATCCTTCTGTTGTCATTCTAGTCATCACCAACACTTCCTTATCTGAACAACTATAGAACTGTAAGACACTGGGAGGGAACTGATATGTATCTATGTTTTAAGAATCTTTTGGTTCAAACATTATTCAGCAGGATAAAATCACAGGTTCTTTAGAAATTTCAATGTCAGCTGACAGATTTTCCAATGTGGGGACCTCCTGTGATGCAGAGAATACATCCCCAGTCTAATGAGATAAGACAAGTATGTTCTGTCCACTTCATGTCTTTTGTCCCTTTTAAAAATAACAATGTATTAGAGTTATGTCTAGAGGAGTGAGCAGTATCAGCCAGAGAAAGGTTTTAGTTTTAAGAGAATTCCACTCTGAAGCATGAGAAGATCCAAGTGAAAAAAAAAAATTGTTGATTTGGATCTGAATGGTGACAGCTTGTGGGGTTGGCTGGTTAGAGTATAAGGCATAGTGGCAGAATGAAACTGAATTATCCAAGAAGAGGAGGGAATCCCAGGAAAGAAGGTGTTCCCAGACATCCATACAAGGCAGAAACATAGAAACATAGCAGAAGATGGCTTGAGGAGAATAAGAATGGCAACAAAATCTGCCCTATCTTTTGAACTCTATATGGATTTCTGAGCAGTTATGAGTCAGATTATTTCTAGTGATGGACTGATCATGTATCCATTTTCAGGAGATGCAGAGAATAAGAGCAAGGATGTGTCAGCCTGTAAGAGCCTAGATCAAGGGGCCCTGCCAGAGAGATTCTCCTGTGGAAATGGTGGTTCCACAGGAGACCATGGTGGTTGTGGAAATGGTGGTTCCACAGGAAATGGTGGTTGTGGAAATGGTGGTTCCACAGGAGACCATGGTGGTTGTGGTGGTGGTAGAGATGAATATGAAATCAGCGGGAAATCTACCTGATTGGGTTATGTAGCCAACAGAAGGGAAGAGCATTTATCTAATGTCAGCTACATAAATTTTAATAGCAATGCCTAGAATGAAACAGCTTCCAAAGTGCTAGATTTAAACCTAAAGACTGAAACCTGCCACTTATTCCACGAACACTCCTGGCAGCTATAATTTGTAAGATTTTGTTTTTTAGAACATGTTTTGCAAACATTTTTGGTCACCTGAAGTAAAAAATATCCTATACAGGCTAATGTTTCATGAAAAACGAAAAAAAAAAAAAAAAAGAAAAAAGAAAAACCACGTTCACTGAGGATAAAATACAAGCCATTTTGATTTTTTTTTCTAATTTGGTCTGGTCTTTTTTATTTGGAAAATGCTAGCCAAGACCTACTAAATTGACTTCATGACCCACTAATTTAAAAAACTATGTTAGAACAAGCAGGCCTGGCTGACCTCTAAGACCAGAAGACAAGAGCTGAGAGAGACCCAGTAAACCCTGCTTCTGAGAGATTGCCAGGGGCACTATTAATGGAAGATTATAAAGGTCTCTTTTAACTTTTAAACTTTATCTTTTATTGCTTTGACCCGGTTGTTGCAGGAAAACTCCTCGAGAAACCACACAAGAATGGAACACTTGCTTAGAGACATGAGAGTAGCCTAGAATCTAAGAATCTGTGCTTCCTTCTACAGTTGTCTTTGGAACAAGAATAGACATTCATGGCAGACCAAAGATCACTCTCTGAAGGTAGGACCATGTTTTTATATCCCCTTCAGCACCCAACGTGGTGCCTCACATGAGGAAAATGCTCAAAATAATGGTTAATTACACATTTTGAGATTCACACATCCTGGAAGAGCATCTTTCAACTTTTAAAGGGTATTCCCCCTTTTGATAAACATGTACTCACATTGCTGACTATATGATCCCAGATTCTGATCCAGGACCTTTCACCTATCTATGCCTCCATTTATGATTACCTGCTCTAGAAGTTGAATGAATAGAAAAGGAAATGAGCATTTGTTTGTTGAAAACTATTAAGCTCCAGGCACTTGGCAAAATGTATCTCATTTATATCATGCAGCAATTTTATGAGATAGGCATTATTTTCTCCATTTTAGATAAAGTAACAAGAGCGGTATGAGGTTAAAAGACTTGACCAAGGCCACAGAGCTAAGGCATGGCAGAGCCAGGACTTGGATTGCCACATCTGGATGATTCTGAAGCCTACATTCTTCACATGCCATCAGAGTGGGTCTTACATGGAAGTAGGCCTTTCAGAGCTTCCTAGAATGGATACTAATCTAGGCGCAAGTGTTAGCTCTTTCAAAACTCTCTTTGTATTGATCAGCCTCTTTGGATCTCAGTTTTTTCACATGATCTGAAACATGAATCATGCCCTTCTCACAACAGAACAACTGTGAAGATTAAATGAAGTAATAATTTATGTGAATTATAAAGAAAGACCGTTTTATAAATGTGAGATGCCACATAATGCCTTGACTTACTATAAGGCGTAAGGATAAATGTGATAACTTTTGTAAATTACTTGGCATCCTACCTGAAAAATTATATATGCTCAATAAGTGTTCATTTTCTTTTCTTCTTCCTTAAGGTGTTATATGAGAAATCCACATAGGAGCAACCCAAGAAAACCATGCAGGTCAATACTAGCCTGGAAAGACAGAAGGAAAACATGCCAAGTGGAGCTCACCAGAAGGACAGTAGTCAGAGTTCAAGAGCCCAGCTTTAAAAGGCATGTGTTCACTGATGTGCTTTAAAATCTGTAATAAGCAGTAGTATACTCTGGTAGTGAGGAAGAATTGAGGCACTTGGAGAACTGGAAGACTATTTGAAGACGATGATGATACCTACTGATCATGTGAGTCAAGACATTGGAGTCTTGTCTACAGATTACATGAATGGCCTCCAATGGTGAAGATTTGAATTTAAGGTTGCCAAGCAAGAATTTCAGAAGGGGCCTCCTTGACTTTAGAAAATAAATGTGACACTGGCTCAAGCTGCCTTTCTATCTATCTGTCTTGGGTAGCCTCAGCAGTATGCATTAGCTTGGGGGAGGAGTAAGAAAATAGGAGATAGTTTTGTTCCTATTTGAATCAACCCATTTATGCCAGAGGCTGCAAATTTTTTGTGTGAAAAATAAGACCTTGGCAATGACCTTGCACAGTAGGATATAAATAACTCCCACAAGTGTAGTGTTCCAATAATGGAACACTAGGCATACATAGGTTAAGGTTCATTAATATTTAACTGCTTTCCAGTGTCTGTATCAGTAGGTATCATCAGCTTCTTCAAATAGACTTCCAGTTCTCCAAGAGCCTCAGCTCCTCCTTACTACCAGTGTATACTATACTTTATTACAGATTTTAAAATTAGATTCTCCTGATCACCTGGAAGTCAGAGGAATCAGGGAATGAGGACTTGCTTTTTCAAATCCTCTTTCTTTTCCAGCATTTCTGCTCTAGCTGCTGGATTTCCAAGTTAGTCATCTACAAGTTACACTTCTTCTTTCTGTCACTTCATCTCACATGCATTTTGTGGGCATCTTAGTCTATTTATGCGGCTTTGTCCCCTGATGTTTAAGGAAACTCTGCTTGAGGGTGTTGCTAAAGAAAATTCCCAGCCATAGCTCACAGGAAACAGGAGAGAAGGAATCTTCAAATCATTGCCAAGGCCCAATTTCAGGATGGATAAAGAGAATATTTTTCTGGTGTCAGTGACTTGGATCTTCTGCCACTGAAAAGGTCACGAGCAAGGCTAGGAAGATCTTAAGGTAATTCTCAGGGTTGTGAAAATCAAGTGAGCTACTAGAAGTAAACATGCTTTATAAATTATGAAATATTTCACAAATGCAAGGGAGTATTTATGTCAGAGGCTGGAGGGCCTAAGATTCACCTCTCCTCCCCTCCATGTTCTGACTGAGAGAATAGGTATAAAGATAACAGGCCAAAGGGAACAAGCATAGACTTTGCTACGTGTAGAGAAAATGACCACATCCCTAAAAATGCAGTCTACTAATGTCTGGATTACAGAATACAGCTTGGAACTGAGGTCAACATGAAATTTTTCTAATATGCTCCTGAATCCAAGCCATAGTATCTCCCTGACAGGTTGACTCTGTCTGAGAAACAGGCTCCAAATCCATTTACCCAATTAACTGTGGGTCTGGGAGTGGAAGGGAGCTCAAAACCTGTGGTACCCAGACAGCTCACAGCTAAAACCGGGACCCATGGATTACATAAAGCCTTGACCAGTCAGTACACTCTTTCTCCTGGGAGGAGGGAATTAGATGAGAGAGAGGCCCCCAACAATACCCAAGGGAAGAGAGGTCCGAATTCCAATGGAAATGGGGTTGGGGGGGATACATTTCTTTATTTCTCAATACTTCCTGTGGGGAATAATGATATCATAATTTAAATTTCCTGTGCAGAGCAAAGAAACTCATAATTATTTTGGGTAACTAACTTCTCTGTTCCACCCTGGTCTTTCAGTTACCCTCCCTATATTTAGTTCACTGTGAGTAGTTAGGAACTGTGTTGTCAGCAAAAGCCCAAGTTCAGAATCAAGGATAATAAAGGAGGTCAAGAAGCTCCCAAAGAATGAGTTAAAGGCAAGAGAAGAATGCATTTCAACAAGTTGTTTGAGAGAGTTATGCTTACTCAATACATATCTGCTTACAGTAACAACATATATTTAGAGTTATTTCAAAACCTGATTCTTGAAATTCATGTTAAAAATAATTTTGTTATGGGTTAAATTTAATAGCTGTAACTCCTTTTTCCTATTGAAAAAATTCTTTTTGTAACAGATTTTCTCAGGGAGGCAATTATCATATTGTAAAAGACACACTATAATTTTTCACCAAATATCTGCTAAGTATCTGGCATATGCTACACAACATGAGATATCCAGAATTGAATACGATATGATGCATCTTCTAAAGAGCCAATATGAGAGGCAATGGAAGCAATAATAATATAAAATGAGCTAGATGTATAGACTTATAATCAAACTGGAACTGAATATGTGCTCAGAATGGGATCCATATATAGTAATAGAGTGATTACTAGTTTGAGGAGCAGGGGCAGGGATGGGGAGAACTTTGGAAGGACAGAGAAACTCAGGAAAGACTTCAGGGAGGAGGTGGCATTTTAACTGAGTCCTTGAAAAGTGGGTATTATTTAGACAAAGGAAAGACAAGATGTAATAGACAAAGGGAGTAGTGAGAGAAAGATACTGGGTAGGTTGCAGATTAGAAAGAGAGAATAGCTACTGTTGACTAGATTATAGTGCTTGCCAAAGGGAGCAATGATAAAGAGAAAGCTGATTAGAGATGAAATAGCAGAGCTTTTCATGGCAGGCAAGGGATTTTGAACTCTGTTCTCCATGGTAGTGGGCCTTTATAACAAAGCCATGAGCAAACTGCAGGATGTCCTACCTGTTTGGTATGTATGAACCTTGGCTTTGTCTTCCAAAGAACTGGAGGTGGAAGGGGAGGCTATTTGGGAGGCTGTTCTAATTTTCCAGCAGAAGTTGTATTTGCCTGAGCTAGGATGGTGGCTGTGGCAACTGCAAGGAGAGGAAGAATGGCAAATGTCTTGCTCAGAAAGAACCGATGGCATTTGATATACCTGATGTTAACCTAGTGACAGCCAGGCCCACTTGCTTTAACAGAGATTCCCCTCATCTTTGTAACTGATAATTAAAAAAAAAAAAACAAGAATAAATTAAAATCATTTAGGTAAATACCAGCTGTCTTCAATCCACTGATTTCCAAGCACTGCCCCATTTTCAGAGCTCAACAACACCTGAGTAACTTGCCCATGGGCTTCAAACTTGGCTCACCATGTCAGCTTGCTGTCCCTTTTTCATTTCTTTAACACACAGAGCCACCATGGACCATTTCCTTTGCACAAAGGGTTCCATAGCTATGGAATAGTTTGAAAATCATAACTCATCCAACCTTTATAGATGAAGGAACTGGAAGGATACTGCAATTTCTGGACTCCAGGTCACATCACAAAAGAAATAGATAATAAATCCTCTTTTCAATATGCTGAATTCCCAATTTCTCTTTCAATGTTGTAACCCTGCTGTGTCATTATTATTCTGTTTTTCATCCTGGCACAATATTAACATCAGAGCTTGATTATAGATTTATCAGTATTCAGATGTGGAAAAATCAATCATTTACGAAAAGAACACCAGTGTTAGATGAAAAGCTGCAGAGCCACTTCTGTGGAAAAGGAGTAGAGATTCTTGCCTGAGTGTTCTCTGTCTTGTTTCATAATTGCTGTGTAGTACCATTTTACTAAAATAGCTAATATTTCATTAACAACTCACATTATAGAGTCAGATTATTATGGATTTTCTGTTTGTGACAGGAAAGTTTATTTTTCTTAACCAAAATAATTACAAGCCATGAATCCTCAGGAAGGTAGAGGTTGTTGACATAATAAAAAGATAATTTAGAAATCCAAAAAGGGGTCTGAAGGGTCAAAGTGAAAAGATAAGTAAAATGTATTTTCCTTTTAATAAACTCATACTCCCTGAAGACATCTGAGAAATGGTAATAATAGCACACAAATTATTAAATTTCTAAAGAGGATTAATGGAATGCAGCCTTGACAAAATTTAGTTGCACTCTCTTGGTATGCCTCACATTTTGTGATGACTCTATCATGTGCTTTCTCTCTACTCCTCACATTGTACCAGAGCATCTAAAACCCTAAGGTGTGCACAGATCACAGATCAGCTGGACAATTACAACAGGAATGCAGATTCTCATTCAGTGTGTCTGAGATGAGCCTGGGATGCAGGTGATGCTGATGGTTCAGGAATTATACTTTGAGTAGCAAGGCTATACATACTGCTCTGCTCTGACCCTGTGGAGTCTGGCCACCTTCACAGGGTCTCCTATATTGATACTGCAAACAATTTTTTTCTCAAACAGTGCTCCCTGGTATTCTAGGGAATAGTGGGAATTGCTGAAGAGATAGGGTAAGGTCCAGAAGTAGACTCACACAAATACTGCTAGGACACTACCACTCTGCTAGAGCAGTTCCATTTTTATGGGTTTGACATATAAGCTGACCAACATGGAGAAACCCCACCTCTACTAAAAATACAAAATTATCTGGGCATGGTGGTGCGTGCCTGTAATCCCAGCTACTCAGGAGCTGAGGCAAGAGAATCTCTTGAATCCAGGAGGCGGAGGTTGCAGTGAGCCGAGATTGCGCCATTGCACTCCAGCCTGGGCAACAAGAGTGAAACTCTGTCTCAAACAAACAAACAAACAAAAACTCCAATGCTTAAAAAGGAAAAAACCTGAAAATGACAGCTCTAGGCTTTTCCATCTTCTCTTCATCAAGGAAAGCTATTGCTTGCTGAGAACTTACAGTATGCCAGTCCTCCGCAAAAGGATTGCCCAAAGTCACACATTTAAGAATACAGGCTAGGGTCCTAGAGCTGTCTGATTTTACCTAAAGCCTAGGTTGTTCCACATGCACCATTCTTCCTTCCTGTCCTGCTTCTGTGCTTTTGTCCTAGCCTCAGGGGTCTAATGCTCTGCTTTCTCTGGTGAGAGTGAGTAATGTGAGAAACTATTCAGTATTTGCTAATGGATTCTGTAAAGAGAATGTGAACAAAAGATCAATATTCATGTATCAATGTATTTCTATATATAGAAGCAATGAAAATAGGAAACTAAATTTAAAAATATATACCATTTAAAATAGTTCTAAAAATGAAATAGTTATAAATCTAGCAACTGTAATTGTATAATAACCATAACTAACATGCTATATTTGCTACATGTTCAATTACAAAATGCTAATGAAAGAAATCAAAGAAGATCTAAATAAATGGAAAGACATACAGTGTTCATTGTTTGGAAGACTTAACATAGTAAAGATGCCAATTCTCCCAAAGTGAGCTATAGTTTTAAGCAACACCAATCAAAATCCCAGCAATTTTTTTTTTGTAGGTATAAACAAGTTGGCGCTAAAATTTATATGGGAGAAAAGAAATTAGAAAAACTAAAATAATTTTGAAAAAAATAATGTTGGAGTTCTTTCAGTATAAGTAAAATTTTTAGGACTTACTATAAAGTTACAGTAATCAAAACAGTGGAATGAAATTGGTGAAGAGATAACAAGTGGATCAGAACAAAAGATAATCCATAAATAGACTTATACAAATATGGCCATTTAATCTCTGACAAAGGCAGTTGACAAAAACCATTCAATGAAGAAACAATAGTCTTTTCAATAAATGGTTTTGGAACAATTTATCTTTTTATGTAAAAACATGAATTTTACCTAAATTTCACACCTTATGCAAATATTAACTCAAAATAGAGCCTAGCTCTAAATATAAATCATGAAACTACAAAACTTTAAGAAGAAAACATAAGAGAAAATCTTTATGACCTGGGGTTAGATGATGAGCCCAAATGACACCAAAAATACCATCCATAAAATAAAAATTGGATATATTAGTCTTCATCAAAATTAAAAAATTTTGCTCTGTTAAGGACATGGTCAAAAGAATGAAAAAAATAAGCCATAGACTAAGAGGAAATACTGCAAATTACATATCTTACAAAGGTCTTCTATCGGTATACGTAAAGAACTCTCAAAACTCAATAAAAGATGACAACAACAGTTACAAATGGGTAAGGGGCTTGAACAGATGCTTCACCAAAGAGGATTTAAGTATGGCAAATAAGCACATGAAAAGGTATTCAACATTATTAGCTATTAGGGAAATGCAAATTAAAACCATGATTCAATACTGCTTCATACCTACTAGAATAACTAAAATAAAAATACTAATAATACCAAGTGCTGACCAGGACATAGAACAACTAAAACTCTCATACATTGCTGGCATAAATGCAAAATGATATAACTACTTTGGAAAGTGGTTTCGCAGTTTTCTATAAAGTTAACGTATGCTTACTAGTGATCCAACTCTCTCACTCCTGAATGTTCATCCCAGAGAAATAAAAATTTATGGTCCCACAAAAAGCTGAATATGAAAGTTCATAGCAGCTTTACTGGTAAAACCATCTAAATGTTCTGTTGCTTAACAGGTGAATGGTTAAACAAATTGTGGTACATTCCTACAATGAAATACTACTCAGCAATAAGAAGGAATAGACTGTTGATACATTCAACAAGTTGGGTGAATCTCAAAGACACTATGCTGAGTAAAAGAAGCCATCTCAAAAGGTTATTTATTCTATAATCCCATTCACATGACGTTCTTGAAAAGATAGAGAACAGATCAGTGGTTGCCAGGGGTTGGAGGAGGGGATAGTTGTGATTATAGAATGACAGCATGGAGGACATTTTGGGGTGTTATGCATGTGTGCTTTTTATAGTAGTAATTACATGTATCTACATGTTTTGAAATTCACAGAGCTGCATACCAAAAGGAACAAAAGCACAAAACAAACAAACAAGCAAATGGTGGTGGAAACTATTTTTAAAACTTCCCTGTTTTCAGAGCTCAAACTAGTCCTGCTGAAAATATTTTTTAAAATATGAAAGCATAGGGGAAAATGTAAGTATTTTGTTCTTTTGGATTTTTCTGTTCTAGTTATGCAAGTAAATTGAGGTAGAAAAGCAAGCCTCCTTTAGTTGGTTTGTACTCCCTCCAGATTTGGAGGGAGTACAGGAACTGAAAGAATTGAGAGTGTTCGTGGCTGGTCCATCCAGACCAACAGGGGACAGTATGTGTTACTCTGATGACTAGAAATTTTGTAGATGAGCAAAAGACATTCTAATTATCAATTAATGTTTATAATACTTACATCCTCTTCCATTAGTCTTATCTGTCAATGTTAACGAGTCAATATAGATAAGATTATGATCATTTCATGTGAATACTTGCACAAAAAGTAATATATTTAAGGACTAAAATTAGGTTGTCAGTTCATTCTATTCCTCTGGTATCCCAAAACTAGGAGGTGGAGCCTTAGCAATTCGTTACTACTGTCCTTAGTGTTAACTGTGGAATTGTAGGTATAACAAACTTCTAGGTCAGGAGTTAGCAAACTACAGTTCTATGGCCCACAAGCTAAGAATGTCTTTCTATATTTTTAAACAGTTGTATAAAAAAGAAGAAGAGGAAGAAGAAGAAGAAGAAGAGGAAGAAGAGGAAGAAGAAGAAGAAGAAGAAGAAGAAGAAGAAGAAGAAGAAGAAGAAGAAGAAGAAGAAGAAGAAGAAGAAGAAATGGCAGAGACAATGTATGTCTCAGAAAGCCTAAAAAGTGTACATTCGTCCGTTTTTAGAAAAAGTATGCCAATCCCTACTCTGTTCCCAATTTGAAAAACAAATAAATAAAAAGAAAAACAAGCAAGTCTCTTAGCCAAGAAGGAATCGATGGGAACTTTTTCAACCTTATAAAGTGGATCTACAAAAAACTACAACTGATTACAGATTTATCAGTATTCAGATGTGGAAAAATCAATCATTTACGAAAAGAACACCAGTGTTAGATGAAAAGCTGCAGAGCCACTTCTGTGGAAAAGAAGTAGAGATTCTTGCCTGAGTGTTCTCTGTCTTGTTTCTTAATTGGAGTCTTCATAAACACTAACATCACACCTAGTGGTGAAAGTCTGAATGTTTTACCTCTAAGACTAGGAAAGGGTGGCATGGATGTCCACTCTCCCCACTCTATTCAGCATTGTATCAAAAGATCTTGTCAGTGAAATAAGATAAGAAAACAATAAATGGCATCCATGTTGGAAAAGAAGTAACACCATCTTTATTTGCAGATGACATTATAATCTAAATAGAAAATCCTATGGAACCTACCAAAAAGCTAATAGAACCAATAAGCTAGTTTAGCATAGTTACAAGACACAACATATAAAAATTAATTAGATCTCAAAATAGTAGCAATGAACAATTAAACTTTCCTTTTAAAATTTTCAACAACATCAAGACATGAACCACTGGGGGATAAATCCCATGAAACATGGCAGAAAAAAAATTAAAGAAGTCCAAATAAATTTAGATATATACTCTGTTCATGAATTATAGGAATAAATATTATTGAAATATTAATTTTACCTAAATTGATGCACAGATTTAAGGCAATACAACCGAAATCCGAGCAGACTCTCTTTTGGACAACTTGAAACTGCTCATACATTTTAATGGAAATGTGAATGGCCTAGAATAGCCAAAACATCTTTTTAAAAAAGACAAAGTTAGAGGACATATACTACCTGTTTAAAAGCATAAAGGCGAACAAGGAGAGGTAATGGCCCTCGTTGTATTTTTTGATGGTGAAGATAAATTGAAATATGTTTTTCAGCTCTCATATTGCATTTTTAGACACACACAGCAAACGGTGGGTGATGTTTGTAAATATACTATTTGAGAAAATGTCAAAGTAACTGGGAGTATTTAGCCTGGGGAGAAAAGGAGGGGTTTGTTAAGGAGGCCAGATTACTATGTCAAAGAATATGAAGGGCTGTTGTAATAGGAGAGGTATTTGAGCTATTCTGTGTAGCTTCTGAAGGAAGAGCCTGAACATACAGAAGGCAAAGGACGACTTGGCTCAGAATGAGGATAAACTTTCTGGAAGCCACCTATCATGTATGATATGTTGAAACTAGATTACTGTTTCTAAAAGTGTAGTCTGAGGTCTATTTGCATCATAATCTTAGAAAGATGGTTTAAAATTTAGATTCCTGGGTCATAACATGAACCATTAATCTTAATCTCTGGACCAGGTATCTGCACTTTAAAAACCTTTGCAGACGAGTTGTGTATTTATTAAATTTGGAAATTGCTGGTTGAGATGACTGACAGGGATTCTTTTGAATTCAAAGAAGCTCTATTTCTCCTTTTCCTTTTCTAAAGGTCTCCTTTAATTCATTTTGTTGGGTAAATATGACAGTCTGTCTATAGTTTGCATTTAATTCTGTGTTCCAAACAACTTCATGGCAAATTAAACTTCATAGCACAAACTTTGGGAAATGTTTAATAATGGATGACTCAATGTGTTTTCATGTGGATTGTTATCATGGTAGAGCATCAAAATTACTTACTGATTGCTCCCTTTGCTTTAATGTCAGGATTTTAGCAATGCATGGACCAACTGTAGTCTAATGCATAGAAAGAAACATCAAAGTGATAGTCCCACCACAGGGTACATTATGGCCACCACATAGACTGTACTGGGTTGTTGACCCAGCCTTTTTTTAAAGTCACAGTGTTACAGGAAAGGGGTCTGGATCCAGACCCCAATACAGGGTTCTTGGATCTCACTCAAGAAAGAATTCAGGGCAAGGGCAAAGTGAAAACAAGTTTATTAAGAAAGTAAACAAAGAAAAGAATGGCTACTCCACAGACAGAGCAGCCCTGAGGGCTGTTAGTTGGCCATTTTTATGGTTACTTCTTGATGATATACTAAACAAGGAGTGGATTATTCATGCCTCCCTTCTTCAGACCATATAGGGTAACTTCCTGACATTGCCATGGCATTCGTAAACTGTCATGGGGCTGGTGGGAGTGTAGCAGTGAGGACAACCAGAGGTCACTCTCGTCGCCATTTTGGTTTTGGTGGGTTTTGGCCAGCACCTTTACTGCAACCTGTTTTATTAGCAAGGTCTTTATGACCTGCATTTTTTGCTGACCTCCTGTCTCATCCTGTGACTTAGAATGCCTTAACCATCTGGGAATGCAGCCCAGTAGGTTTCAGCCTCATTTTACCCAGCTCCTATTTAAGATAAAGTTGCTCTGGTTCACACGCCTCTGACAACAACTGTTGCCTAGAGAAACCTGCAAAGGAGATCTCTATATATGGTCCGTGAACTAGGGATTACAGTCATAAAAACAGTAACATTTTAATTTTCAAATTTAAAAAGAAATAAAAAATTATCACCTCAACTCCACATATAGTTTCATGGCAGGAAGAAACATACCATTTAACTACCTTGCATATACAATTAAATACCTTATAAACGTCATTTAAACCATCTCCATCATCACAGCATTCCTGGGTATACAACAGCAGCAGGAAGGATAGGAGCTCTTCCACAAAAAAAGCAGGGAACAACTTTGCCAATTAATTCAATGTTATATACACTTTAAATAGCAAATGCAGGCATATCTAAGATTGTTAGTTCTCTGGATGCATTGGTTCCTTCTATCATTATGAATTGGACTTCCTTATCTCTGGTAATACTCTTTGTCTTGAAGTCAATTTTATCTGATATTGATTTGGTTTTACTGGCTTTCTAATATTTAGTGCATGCATGATATGCATTTTTCTAGCCTTTAAGTTTCAACTTCTGTCTTTATACTTAAAGTATCTCTCCTGTGAATAGCATATAGTTGGGTTTTAGTTGTCGTGATTGCTTTTCTTTTCCAGTCTGACAATCTCTGCCAATTAATTGGAATAATTCATTCGCATTTCATCTAATTATCAATATGACTGGGTTTAACTCTATCATCTTTCTGTCTGTTTTTTATTGGTCCTTTTTGTTCTTTTGTCTTTCATGTGTGTGTGTGTGTGTGTGTGAATCAAATAATTTTTAGTATTTCATTCTCTTTTCTTTGTTGGTGTATTTCTCATAGTCTGGAGGCTGGAATTCTAAGCTCAGATGCCAGCACAGTCGAGTTCTGGTGAGGGCCTATTTCCTGACCTGTAGATGGCCATCTCCTTACTGTGTCCTCATGCAGTGGAAGAGACAGAGAGCTCTCTGGGGCCTCTTTTATAAGGGCACCAATCCCATTCATGAGGACTCCACCCTTATGACCCAATTATCTACCAAAGGCCTTACCTCCTTATGCCATCACATGGTGGACTTAGGATTTCAATGTATGAATTTTGGGGGACACAAACATTTAGTCTATAGTACCCTTGCCTCAGAGCTGCTAGACACCAGTAAGAGGGTACAAGAATTTGTATGCCCTAGCAAGGGCAGCCATATATTAAGAAGCAAGGCATCCCCAAGGCTCCAAAGTGCTACCTCAGACCTGGGCGCCCTTGAGCATGCTCCACTTGGACTAAAGAAAAAAGAAAGAATCAACCTGGGGTGATTCTCCAGGATGCATACTGTGGGTGCATGCATCAGAGCTGGAGAGGAACACAAAGTGGGTGATAAACATCCAAGGAGCTTCTCCTGCCCACTAAATGATCTTGAACTGTGACTGCTCCCTCCATTAGGCTGCTGTCTCTGAACCTATCCTTTATTCACTAAGTCATATTGTTGGGGTCCTTTCCATTAGATCTACTGTCCACTCTTCTCCTTACTCAACACTGCCCTTTAAAATTTAGCCTACATCAGTTAGCATTCTTCAAAACATTTATCCCAAATTTCCTCTAGTGTTGGTAGGGTGCAAGTTGGTACAACCTTTCAGGAAAAGTGTTTGGTTTGGTAGTATCTAATACAGCTGAAGATATGCACACCCCACAACACAATCCCCCTCCTAGAGACCTAAGTGCAATGTGCTCATATGTTCACCAAGAGATATGGACACCATTCACAGCAGCTTTATTCATAATATCACCAAACTGGAAACTATCCAAATAGCATCAATAGTAAAATGATAGATAAATTGGGATAGTATATTTACTCAATGGGATGCTATATAACAATGAGAATAAGCAAATTACAGTATAGATGAATCTTAAAAACACGGTGAACAAAATCAGCTACACAAAAGAACACACACTGTATGATTTCATTAAAATTTAGCACAAAACTGATAAAATTAGTCTCTGTTGATAGAGGTTAGGACAGTAACTACCCTTGGAGGGAACAGAAATGAAAAGGAGGGATAAGGGAGGCTTTTGGGGTCCTGGTAATATTCTGTTTCTTGCTCTGGGTGCTGCTTACATGAGGGTGCTCAGTCTACGGACTGTGCAATGATGACATATTTACTTCTTTACATGCATATTATGTACCTAATAGGGAAAATATTTATCTCTGCCCAACCTTCATTTAAATATGCCTGCTTAAGTCTTATATATGCCACACAAATGTACATTTGATTTGAAGGCCCTTATCCATTCCCTCAAAAAAATCAAAGTCGTTATTGTTATCTACCAGCTGGGGCAGGAGCTATACCTTTAACTTGTTCATGTCATGAGATGTTATGTTAGTTCCCTCCCACCAAACCACACCAAGATCAGTAAAGGAATTATGTAAATACAATAGGCAGCCCTGATGAAACGGCAATTATATATCTTAGCAGCTGTGTGCTTCTGTTCATGTTAGATAATTAACCAGAAAATTGTTTGCATAATTATTTTATGAAGCTTTTGGTGATTTAACCATTTAATTCTGAAGGCTTATCCAAAAGTCATTAAACCATTTAAAGTGGTAGAGATCACAGTTGGTCCTATTTCAGCAAACTTAACAAAACCCAAATGGCTTCAGAATTCCATGGATCTCTTCTGTGTAACCAATCATTGCAGCTGGCAGGTCTGTGCTGGCTTTCGCTTTTTACATTTTTATTATTTTCCCTCTAAAGGACATGTGTGTCAACTCTGTTAAAATGATATACAACCAAAATGAGTTCTTGGGCCTTCCACTACTCTTTCTGATTAGATGAAAGTACACATGAATCACTGCCTTGGTTATTAAATCCATGTGCTTCATTCCTTATTTGTGAATAGGAGACATTAAGAAAGAGAAATCCAGAGAGGTTACGAAGGCAGAGGCAAAAGCAAAGAAGGGAAAACTGACCTTGGAGATTTGTTTGAAAAGTATTTCTGGCCCACCAAAAGTATAGCCAACTTTATAATATTTTGGTAGCTTTTCTGCAGGTTGCTAATATCATCATAACAATATAGTTGATGACATAAAGCTTCAGTAGGGAATATTTTGTATTCCTTTTTCTTTTGACTTAGAGGAAAAACTCAGTTCTTTGTATCTGGCAAGATGCTGAGGTAAGTCATTGATGGAGGCATGTTGACTGGTTATAGCATTGGGCTTGGGATCTGAATACTTGTACAGTATTTAAGTCCTAACTAGGTCCTTGTCATAATGTATAACCTCTCAAAGACTCAGTTCTTGCTTCTCAAATGGGAACACTGGAAGCAATTAGAGTGGAGCTTAGCATTCAGATTAGAATCAAACTGCATATGCTCACATCTCAGCTCTGCTCTTACTAGCTCTATGATCTCGAGCTTGTTGTCACTTAACCTCTGTGCACCTCTGGCTAATTTTAACAACATCTGTCTCATCTAGTGGTTGAGGGTTCATCTTGTCCAGCTGTGCTACAATAACAAAATACCTGAGACTGAATAATTAGCAGACAACAGAGGTTTATTTCGTACAATTATGGAGGTTGAGAAGTCTAAGATCAAGGTGCAGGCATTGGGTGTCTGGTGAGGGCCTTCTCGCTGCACCCCTACATGGCAGAAGAGATTGAAGGAATGAATTGGCCCTTTCAAACCCTTTTTTTAAAATTGTACTTTAAGCTCTGGGATACATGTGCAGAATGTGCAGGCTTGTTACATAGGTATACATGTGCCATGGTAGTCAAACCCTTTTGTAAGGCACTAATTCCATCCATGAGGGCTTTGTCTTATGACTTAATCACCTCCCAGAGCCCCACTTCTTTATACTACGCCCATTGGCAATGAAGTTTCAACCTATGAATTCTGGGAGACACATTCAGACCATAACGGGATTAAATGAATTATGTGAACACATATGGGAACTCTAAGAGCTGCCTGGCACAGAATAAGCACTTTATAAATGATTTCTATTGTTATTTTTACATCTGTTGTTTGGGAAAATAAAATAACATTGTCTGTGTGAAAGTGCGACTTAAACTGTAAATTTTAGAAAAGATGATTCCCGTAATCCTGTAATTTGTCTGAGGATGACCCATTTATGATTCCCTAGGGAAAAAGTCAGAAGTTCAAAATTAAATATACTAAACACGAGTTCAAATTAGTGCATCTTAGGGAAGAAAACTCAACTGCATAGCTGCCATCAATTAATTAAATCTTCACAAGAGCCCAGTGCAGGCACAGTTCAGCTGGAAGATAGCAACTGAACAGTTAAATCCAGGAAGGGAACAAAAGATGGGCAACTATTGTTCAAGAAGCAGAGCGTCTGCCATTTTTTAAATTACCCCTTGGGAGTCACTGCTAATGGGTATGGGCTTCTTTTTAGAGTGATGAAAGTGTTCTAAAATTGATTGTGGCTGCGACTGTGCAACTCTGTGAATATACTAATTCCATCAAATTGTACACTTCAAATGAATGAATAGTATGGTATGTGAACTATATCTCAATAAAGCTATTTTTTTTTAAAATCCCACCCCTCGAACTTCAATTCATATCACAGGTTTCTTTTTTAAGCAACACATGAAAAGAGAATGCATTTGGCCTCTTCTGGAGTGGTGAGGCTGCGGGTGCCCAGGCTGAGCTCAGCAGCTCCCGCTCTGGCCTTCTAAGTGATGATGGCAGGTACCGCAGAGCCTGCCAGCCTAAAGTCCCCACCGGATCATGAGCAGACAGAAAAGAATGTCAACTTCTTCCTTTTTTATTTTTTTCTCATTTGTTTGTAAATAAGAGCAGGGTTTGAAAGGATAAGGCTGACCCCACGGGTGTGTGTCCTCACATAACTGCTCATTACGTCAGGTGGCAGACAGAGGGAAAGAGCAGGGGCCAGCACCCAGGGGACTGTGGTGGTGGGCAGCCCTCCCAAATGAGGCAGGAGTTCCTCCCTAGAAGAGGTGTCTGTCTGTCGTGTTTCTGGTACAATCTCTCCCAAGCTGTTTGCATTTCCACAGGGTGTTTTGAAGAATAAAGAGACTGAGATCTTGCGTGGTAGCAGGCGGTTATTCTCATACTCACTCTAGTCTCCCATTCAGACAGGGACTCAGAGCTTTGGCTTCTGCCAGAGGTGAAAGTTAGTGACTTCCAATGTAAACAATGAGAAACCATCATAAAGAGATCCACAGACATGAAAAAAACAAAAGCTCTGCAGATAAAGCCCCCGAACAAAGCACCAGACCCCATTCTCAGAGCATAAGACTAGATTCTCTGGAGGCTGCCGGGCACCAGTTTGTCCCAACTTCCAAATTGGAGGACTGTTAGAAACGTTTCTTTCCCAGTGAGAGTGGAAGGAATCTTTAGAGACATAGTGAACTTCTAAGACACCAAGCCTGGTCTCAGGGTATCAGGGCTCTGTCATGGGGTTGCCCCGTGTGCCACAAAGTGCACCCTTCTTATATGTGACTTTCTGGGGAGATGAGCGTTAATTAATAGTATATCTTTGTTGTGTTTAGCCAAACGTTACAAATGGGTCAAATTCTAAAATGTTTTGAAAGATAAAACTAGTGGGTACAAATTTGAGGAGAAACACAATATTTACATGGTCCCAAAGTATCTCCCCACAAGATTTTTATTAATTACAAAGAGAACAATAACATTAACAATAGGAAAAACTAGCCTGGGTGCCATGGCTCATGCCTATTTATAATCCCAGCACTTTGGGAGGCTGAGGTGGGAGGATCACTTGAGGCTAGGAGTTCGAGACCAACCTGGGCAACATAGGATGACTCCATCTCTATGAAAAATAAAACATTAGCCAGGTGTGGTGGTACATGCCTACAGTTCCCGCTACTTGGGGATGCTGAGGCAGGAGGATTGCTTGAGGCCAGGAATTCAAGACTGCAGTGAACTATGATTACACCAATGCACTGCAGCCTGGGTGACAGAGAAAGATCCTGTCTCAAAAAACAAAAACAAAAAAATCTAACATGATAAATTGACATCATGTGTGATAATACACTGAGAAAGAGCCAATATATCTTCTGCGATATTCCTGCCAAATATGTGTAACCTGAAAACAGTTATGAAGAAGCATTAGGCAAACCCAAATTAAGGGACATTCTGTAAAACAGCTGGTTTATATTCTTCAAACATGTTAAGGTCCTAAAGGGCAAAATAAAAAATAAAAAAGGAAGAGTTCAAGATTAAAAGAGACTAAAGAGATCTAAGGTAATGCCTGATCCTAGATTGGATCCTTGATCCTTTTACCATAAAGTCTGTTGCTGGGACAGTGGTGATTTCAATAAGGTCTAAAGATTAGATAACAGTGTAGCAGTGTTAACTCCTTAATTGTAATAATTGTACTGTGTTTATGTAAGAAAAGCACCCTTGTTTTTTTGGGACATATACACTGAAGTATTTAGGGGTAAAGAGATATGATATCTGCAACCTGCTCTCAGGTTAGACAATAGTAATGATGACAGTTATATATAATTAGAGAGACAGAATGGGAAAGCAAAAGTGCTAATCGATTAACATTTGAAGAATCTGAGTGAAGGATACATAGGATCCTTTGTACTATTATTGCAACTTCTTTGTAAGTTTGAAATATTTCAAAATAAAATCTTTTTAAAAACATTACATTTCCAGGAGAAAAAAGTGAAATAAATTCTACGTGGCTTCTGGAGTCTTTACAGACAAAAAAGAGTTTTTGTCTGTAAAGACTCCAGAAGGGGGATGCGATTTGGATAAAGCAACCCTTCTGGAGGTTCCCCATGCTGCACTGGATCTCTGTTGGAACTTTAGAATTCCAGAGGTCTCTTCCACATGGCTGCTCTGTGGGTTGCCAAACTCATCCTTCCCTGAAGGGAGATTATCTGTTTAATGGTTAGGAGAATGTGAAACACTGCCTTGACACTCAACATTTGGAAATAATATCTAATGTGATAGAGAGTCTGGGGACCCTGTCCAAGGAAATTATTTCCCATCCTCCTGTGCAAGGCATCGAAGGACTATTGTTTGGATTATTAAGATAATGAGATGCAGATGGGAACTTAAATTACAATGCTACATATAGAATCTTGAAATGTTTTCTCACTGGATTTTAGCTACTTCTGTTCTTTTCTTGCCTAATTTTCTCTTTACCTGTTTTATGTTTATGAGTTCATTAGCTGCTGTTGTCAGGACACTGTAGGAAGAGGCTTAAAGACTTTGTCATTTGTCCTTTGCCAAATGCTTTCAGGAACTTCAACATATCATTCTGCCCCCTCCACCTCCCCCAACACTCCCGCCACTCCCTGCCCTCCTGCCCCAAGTCGTATTTCTAACTGGTGGAAAAAAAAAAAAAAAGGCCGGGCGCAGTGGCTCACGCCTGTAATCCCAGCACTTCGGGAGGCTGACGGGGGTGGATCACGAGGTCAGGAGTTCGAGACCAGCCTGGCCAACATGGTGAAACCCCGTCTCTACTAAAATTACAAAAATTAGCCGGGTGTGGTGGCACGGCCTGTAGTCCCAGCTACTCAGGAGGCTGAGGCAGGAGAATTGCTTGAACCCGGGAGGTGGAGGTTGCAGTGAGCCGAGATGGCGCCACTGCACTCCAACCTGGGTGACAGAGTGAGACTCCAACAAACAAACAAACAAAAACCAAAAAACTTTTTTTCCCCTAATTCTGGGGAGATTATATAGCAGAAAGCATTGAAAACACAGAAAAGCACAGTAAACAAAATTCAAATTCAATAATTCTATCATCCACAGTTAATCTTTTTGCATTCTTGATAATGATTACATTTTAAAACATCATTCATGAGCTAATAAACTTTCGGAAAACTCTTTTAAAAAAATTTTATTCTTATTTTTAGTAGTCTTATAACTCAATATACAATTGTTTTTCTATGTATTTATATTATTATGCTTACTGTGAGTAAAATTTTAGAATCTCAGAAACATCTAAATTTTCTATCTTCAATGATAATACATTTTTTCTTAATATTTTTCAAAAGCCTGACCTTATGAATATTGCTTACACAGGATAATTTAAACATCTTCCAACTTACTAACAATGCTAATATTAACATTGATGTAAATAAAGATGTTTATGGTGACATAAAGTTAGAGAAAAAAAATTAAAACAAAAGAATCCCTAATGTTATAGATGGAATTTTATCCTCCCCTCAAATTATTCTGTTGAAGCTCTACCCCCCACTACCTCAGAACGTGTCTGTATTTGAAGACACGGTCTTTAAAGAAGTAATTAAGTTAAAATCTGACTGGTGTTCTTATAATAATAAAAGGAGATTAGAATGCATCAAGGAAGACAACCAAGGATATGCAGGCACAGAGAAAAGGCCATGTGAGGACACAGCCAGGAGGGGCAGCCATGTGTGAGCCAAGGAGGGGGCGTCAGGAGAAACCAAATCTGTGGACACCTTGATCTTGGACTTCCAGCCTTCAGAACTGTGAGGAAATACATTTCTTTTGTTTAAACCACCCATTGTGTGGTATTTTGCTATGCCAGCCTGAGCTGACTAATAGACCTAATAATATGCGCCTTCCTCATATTATCAGAGCACTTACATTTCTTATTTTAATCGCTTATTTAGTTTTTTGTCTTTTCTGTTAGCCTGCCAGCTGTGTGGAGGTAGGGGCAGTGTCTGCCTTGATAGTTAGTATTTATCAAGAGTTTTACATCCCTTACCACATTCAACCTCACCCTAAGCGTGGGGTAGGTATCTTTATCTTCATTCCACAACTGAAGGCTTGACGCATGGAGAGGTTAAATAACTTACCCAAAATACCAGTTGCAGTTGAACCTGCACATAGTGTTTGGAACGTAACAGGCAACCTGTATATGTGGGTTGAATAAATGAATAAACAAATAAGTTAAGTTATGGAAGCAAGATTCAAATACAGGTGTGTCTGACTCCAGTGCCCATGCTTCTAAACCTGCACTGTCTTCTGCTTGGATACAAGCATATTGTCAGGGCTGGTATGGTGCCAGGGACACCATAAGCTCTGAAAAATGCCTGTTAAATAAATAAATGACTGAATGAGTCACAACCTGTCTGAACTGCAGTTTCTCATGAATAATACCACCTACTTTCATCTTGCAGTTGTCATAGGGTGTAAATAGGATATGAAAGGCAAATGAAAACTTCATTCTTATTATCGCCTTATTTTAAAGTTATTAATAGCACAGTCTTCAGAGTCACACTGATCTGGGTTTGAAACATAGGACCAACATTTAATGGCTGTGTGACCTAGGACACATTATGTAATCTCTCTGTGCCTCAGTTTCTTCATCTATAAAGTGGACATGATGGCACCTACTTCACAAGGCTATTGAAAGAGTAAATGATACCTATTACACATAAAGCATTTAGCATTAATGAATGGTAACTGTTTTATTATTTTTAAACTAAAGCACAAAGTTTAAGAAAAGTCTAATCTTATTGATAAATAAACCAATGAGAATTAAACAATCCCTCTCACTACAAATTGGTGAGAGCTAAACATCCTATAGCACCGTAGAACTGATATGTCACTTGAGAGGAATTCCATAGCAAGTGTCCCCATCGGCCCTGGATACCCCTGAGAACAGAGTTTCTGGGAGGAGAGGGTACATTCCCAAGCCTTCCTGGTCTTGGGAGCAGTGGCCATAAGCTGAAACCAAGATGGCCTTGGAATACACACTAAATCCAACAAGACTTAAGGAGAAGTTTTAAAAACAAACAAAAGACCACTTCTAAGAACTTCCTTTCTACTTTTATGTCTACTTTTATTAGGCCAATGATCCCTAATTTTGTGCATTTATGGGTCACATAAAATGTTGCAAGCTCTCCTGACCATGAGCATTTGGAGAGTCTCCCATCATTAATGAAGATAGTAGCACCAGGGAACCCATGGTTCAGAAGTCAGGCTAATTAAAAATAGCACCACATTCACTGGTGGTAACAATCCAAATCTAATATTGGGTATTGTGTCCATTTCAAACAAATTAAATTTTTTGGCAGGGGAGTGTATTTTAGGTAATCCAGGCTAGAACTTTCTTTTTCAGGTATGAGATCTCCTCCATCTAACAGGGATATGGAAATATCAACTTTCTGAACTAAAAAATAAGGTGAACTACATGACCTTGAAAGTCCCTTTTAACTAAAGGCTTAATGATAGGAGGGTCTGTGTTTGTGTTTATTTGTTCCACCTGTGCTGCTAACCTGGCTTTCTGAACTGACAGTTTTTCTGTATCCAATAAAGCAGTGATGAAAACACCTGCACAGTGATGAAAGGAAATTTTGAATATGGCACCAATACATCAGTCCTTCTCAGCTACCTTGTCTAAACAGCATATACAGTGGTCAAGAGAATGGGCTTTAGGGCCAGACAGGCCTAGAACTGAGTTTGAATTCTACTACTTTCCAGCTGTGAGATACTGGGCAGTTTAATAAATTTCTTTAGATCTTCTTCCCTCCTCTGTATAATTAGGACAATTATAAATAATCATTGAAGATAATTCAATGAGACAATGTATATAAAGTGTTTTGCATAGTTCTTGACATACAGTAAGTGCCCAATAAATGTTTTCTATTATCCATAAATGCTGGGATCGAAGTGGGTAGATAGCATCCCATAGTGAAACAGTGTAAGTTCTGGAGTAAGACAGGAACAGGTCAAATCTTGGCATGGTTTTTCTACTTACAAATTTCGTGATTTCCTGCAAGTAACAAACTACGAGCCTCAGTGTCTTCATTTGTAATTATTCAAACCCAGATCTGCTTGACTCAAAACCTTATGCTTTCAATTACTATGCTACAGGGGCGAACACGATACCTGCAGGGTTGATATTTGTACAACCCTTTGTAGTGAAGGTGACATCTAGAATAAACTCAAGTAGTTGTAGAAATAGCAGGAATTACTGCTTCTGTCATGCTCTTCTTCACCATTGTCATCATCATTATTATCATGCAGTGGTCTAGGATGCAGCTGTAAGGTAAAGTCAGGCTATCTGAGATGGTGATTGTGGTTGAGCTGATAGAGACCCAGCATAAGGCAGCCCGAGTAGCAGAGTAAGACCCAGATGGTCACTACCCCTCCAGCTCAGGTTGTCCATTCATTTAGTGGAGATAATAGCAGGGGAAAGGAGTATCATAGGTTTGCTTGTGTGTTGCCTCCTCTGATGAAGGAGAAATGTCTATGAAAACCAGGAAGGTCTCTTCCAACTTTTACATTCTCAAATTTGATATCTAATGAAACCACCATTTAGAATACTCTGATTGTGAGTCACTTAACCTCTCCGACCCTGTTGTGTTATCTCTCAAATAGTGATAATACTGTGTACCTCTGTGCTCCTGGCAGGGAACAATTACTCCTGTGTGTCCTGAATGCTTTGGACAGTGCCTGACCTTAGCTAAAGTGAGGACATAATTTCATGCTTGTTGAATACTGAAGAAATGGTGGGGGCAGAGGCAGGGGTATAGATCCCTGCAGAGGCATATACCCTCTTACTGTTAACAAACAACTCCTTTTGGATAAATCAAAACCCAGAACTGAGGCCACTCACCAGCTGTCTTGCTGTGAAAGCCCTGCAGCTCCCCACAGAAGAAGTCTCCTTAAGAGAGAAGAATGTCAAGCATGTCTCCATGCTCTTAAGTACAGAGGAAACTGGCCTGCAAAGTTTGAAAAATGATGCAAAAACTCAGCACCTCTGAATTCCTCAGAGGAAAGGCTGCTGAGCTTCCTCTCTGGTGCTTACCAGATTGGAATGTGATACCCAGGAGAGGCTTTTTGCTTGACCATGACAGCAAGGCCCAGCGCCCTTAAGTGTTTCTCCATGCTGTCCAGCAGCCAGCCACTGGAGATTTTTTTTTTTTTTTGCATTAATGAAACTGTAGCCTCTGGTTTTGTGTTTCTACTTCACATTTTCCCTTCCTCCCCAGTCCACATCGTCATCATTCATTGCCTTTATTAAGGGCCAATTTGCTGGGCATTTGATTGTCTGTGCATGACAGTGGATAGACACTACTCCATCTCTAACATGATAGGAAATCACTCCCCACACATCCCAGTCACCCGTGTGGTCTTACCTAGTTCCCGATGTTCCCTCCCTATCAACACACACACACACACACACACACACACACACACACACACACCCCAGTCTTACAATTCACTATTTTCAGGTGGTTAATACACAAATGTTACTAGAGATTGAGAGCACATTAAAGCCATTTTTAGTCCAGATTCTTCTGCCAATTCTTTAGGGATGGGGGATTCAGAAGCAGGCCCTTGGAATACATTTGTTTCTGGAGGGTGGCTTGTAAGAAGGAAGGCTGAGACAAAGATCTGGAACAAGAAGCAAGCCTAAAATACACCACTGTGAGAAGATGTGGGGAAGGGAGTGTCTTTAAAGTCATGCTACTTTCCTCCAGACCCAGTCTGCCTCTGCCTTTGAGATTACTTGCAATAGGATCCAGATTATCATCCCCAAAATTGAGCACAAATAGAAACGACATTGAAAATAAAGTCAATGTGGGTGACAGCATTTCTTGAGGCAAAATCTTCCATACCAGATGGGAGAATGTATGTCACCGTTAGCCAAGACCAAACAGTTCTCAGGGCTGCATGAAACCAAGGTGTGGGTGCAGCTTTGGAGGGACAGTTCTCGAGCTCTGGTCGCAGCTTCCCATCCACACTGCCCAGTGTACTTGGAGACATCCCTGAAGGAGGTGTGGGCCAGCAGGGAGCCCCTGCTGGCTTGACCTCATGCTCCCAAAAACATGCAGTAGCATCAGGACTGGAAAGGTAGGGAAGAGCAAAATTGAGAAAGAGAAAATATCTTTCTTCTGGTAAGAAAATAGATTTTCTGTTGAACTGCTCTTAGAGTGTCCACAATCTCATTATTGATTTTTGGGGCAAAGCCTTGGGTCGCAATGCTTTCGTTTCTAATGCAGCCTCACGATCCTCTTACCACACCTTCATCTGGGTGGATGGCAGTGCCATCTTAACCCTGATTTCTTAATGGCATATTTCCTGTTATTGCCCTTGTATGAAATGACAGTTCTCTTTTTGGCTTGGTTTTCAAGGAGCCGGAAATCCTACTGTCTGACTTCTTGAACTAATGAGTTCACTATTGGGACAGCACAAATAAAGACTGGTGCTTGGGAGATCTTGGCTCGCTTTCAGAGAGTGTTGTTTCTGAGAGTGCCTTAAACAATGATCAGAGGAAGACAGCAGAGAGCTATAAGAAGAATTATGTGTAGTCATTTGGGGTGGAGAGATAGGAAAAGTTTAAATAATTTGGGGAGTCCCTAAACAACATAACTAAGCTTCAGATGCACAAAGATGCCTAAATTGGTTGATGTTTTAAAGTCAAAGGAAAACTAAATACAAACAAATATGGGAAAGTGTTTGAATGAGGAGGTAATGGTACCTGACTTGCAGGAATGACTTTCAAGATCCCAAAGTTGGGGACAGTGGGAATTGCTCTTTTTAAGGTTTTAGAAATTTTCCTCTTGCTGTTCTTATAAAGGGAAAGCAAGTCTGTCCTTGAGAAAACTTGTAAGACAGCCTTCTCTTTAAAAAAATGCTCTGAAACAGTCAAGTGCCACAAAACTTTGAAAGAACTAAGATCAACTTGGTGTTTGACAAAGCTAATATAAGAATGGTAATCAATCCCTTGGCAATGGAAATTTTAAATTTAAAATAAGCTTCAACAAAGCCTTTGAACCTTCAAACACTTTATGCTTAAGAAATTAATGGGTCCCTGAAGAAGTCACATTTCCTTTTCTGTTTCTATAATATATACTTCAATTACATTAATCAACAATGCAGCAAAATAACTGACACCAACCAACTTCCAAGTCACATTTCCAAGCACTCCTTTTCTTTAGCAGAGACTTAGCATTTTAAGATAGCTAATTGAGGTTTATATAAGCATGAATAAATATTTGGTGAAGCTGGATTTTCCCATCCTGTTGTCGCCCTTTGCTCACCCCGGAATGGTTTCCCATCCTTTTTTTCCTTCTAGTGTCATTCCTGTTGAGTGTGATAAACCATCTTGCTGACAGAGATATTAAGTTAAAACCTTCCTTCTGCAGTATCTATGAAGATGCTGAAACACACATCAGATGAGTTCCCTTTTCAGGCAAATTTAAAAATTCTCCCAAGACTGTTCTTCATTGCAAAATCAGCTAAAGGGTCCCTGCTTCCCTTTAGTTTTCTATGCTCTGGACAAAACAAACAAACAAACAAAACATGACATGCACCCTTTTACATGTGATCCTCCTTGTAAATTGGCTTTTGCTTTCATTGTATCTACCCTCAACCCTATCCTCACTAGAGTTTTGGTTTTACTTAACTTTTCTCAGAGAAAGTGTCTCCACAGGCCCTATTGACAATTTTCCCCCCCATTTGGGTTCTCTCTCTCTCTCAGAAATGGAAACCTTAAAAATAAAAGGCTTCAGGACAGGTGCGGTGGCTCATGCCTATAATCCCAGCACTTTGGGAGGCTGAGGCAGTAGATCATTTGAAGTCAGGAGTTCGAGACCAGACTAGCCTAAACAACAGGGCAAAACTCCATGTCTACTAAAAATACAAAAATTAGCTGGGTGTGGTGGTACATGCTTGTAATCCTAGCTACTTGAGAAGCTGAGGCAGGAGAATCGCTTGAACTTGGGAGGTAGAGGTTGCAGTGAGCCTAGATTGCACCACTGCACTCCAGCCTGGGCGACACAGTGAGACTCCATTTAAAAAAATAAAATAAAATAAAAGGCTTCAAACTTAATTTTATTAGTGTAGTATTCTATAAAACAAACCAATGAAAAACTTCAATATTCCATTTGGGTACCTGCCTCTCTGTTTGGGAGTGGACAGCGTCTATCCTGGGGGGAGGCCATTTCTCCTTTTTGCTAATAGTCTACAAGGGAACTGCTCCTAACACTTTGCATACTGCAGAGAGGGGCCAGTCTTGTTTTCAGGTTCTTTCAGCACCTGCTGGGCATTTCCAATTTTACAGTCTCCCCTGCAGCGCATAAATACTGAGGCCCTTGCCTTACTCTTCATCTTAGAAACAGTTCAGATAAATTTATCCTCCCAAGGTGAATTACCTCTCCCAGTAGCTTTTGAGTTTTAATAAAGAATCTCCTGAGGAAAAAATGAATAAATTAGTTTCTAATGATGGAATTACTTGCACAAAACAGTGTAAGATATTTGAATAGATTGTGGAATAAGGTAGACCTTTCAGTCATATCACCTCAGTAGCCTAAACCCATACAAGGCTTATCCTTTCTAAAAATAATGCTAGATTTCAGAAGTTTTATTATTTTTAGTTCAGGTAGATTGCAAGAGAATTCAGTGTAATGAGAAATGAGATGCATCACTGATACTTCAATGGTTACTCATCTCCCTTTCAAATCTGCTTGCCACTGAGAGAAAAAGTAGAGCACCTAGTACAACACAAACAAATCATCTGTACGCTTGGTCGGATTCTTCACTTTCCACGTGGGTGTTTTAGTCAAACAACTAAAGATAGGGAAGATCACAATTCAGTTACCAAGGCTAATAGAGCTCTCCACAGCCTTACCTTGCTGTACTCTGCTTGGCTCAAATCAAGAGACTAATTTCTTCTCTCTAGTCCCTGAGGAGAGAGAAGGGCCTTTCATGTGTTCCTTTCTTCCATGCCTTGAATATCACTTTTGTCATTGTGTACATGTGTTTTGGTTACTTTTTTCAATTTAATAAGCTTGGCAATGTATGTAAATAGGCAGAGTTGGATGAGAATATCTACCCACACAATTACACACAAAGGGAAACTGTTTGGGTCCAGATCATCACCTTTTATTGAAACTGGTATTCAATAAAAGGCCTTATGTACAGAGATAGATTTAGACAATCCCTGCTTTTGTGCATCAAGGAAGGAAACGATGTGTATTCAGCTACCTAACTTGGCCACGAGCAAAGCTCAACACTTCCACAATCTCTGGGAAAATGAGATGTTACATGTTCTTAGCAGGAGCTGACAATTAAGCTGAGTGAACAATCGTGCAAGGCGGGGGAGTGGGAGTTCACGCTGCTTAGCCACATGCCTCAGGTGCTCGGCTGAGTGTGAGGCCGAGGGCCAAAAGCTTTCAACCACCCAAGAAGCTGGGGATCCTGAAACCTACAGCCCTATGGCACGTTATTCTGTTTATTATCTTGGAGACTCCCTGTTCTTTCCAACTATTTCCTCTGGCACGATAAGGATTTTGTGAGGTGCCAGGGGAGATATAATTCATTAGAATCAAGTAATGATTTGTAATATTTAAACTCTTCCATTAAACCAGGAAGCAGGTCAGAAACTAACCTTTAAATACAGCCAAGGGAGAAAGTCAGCGCAGCAGCTTAAAATATATATATTTTGCAGGAAGCATGGAGCGTATAATTAGCTATAATTTCTGCAACTGCAGTCAGGAAGCTTTATTTTTTTGGCTGATAGGCAATGTTATCTCTTGATGGCCTGGGAAACCAAACCCTAGCGTTACATTCCTGGTTCCCACATAGACCTTGGTGGGTGGTTTTGGGGGGAAACTGGGCAAAGGAGTAAAGGAAAGGAATGGGCAGGGTGGGTCCAGAAGCTGGAGAAGTTGCAGGTAAGGATCAGGGTGATCGCCTCTTTGATTCTTTCGTAAGAAGACTCTGAATTTTGAGAACTGTATTTAAACATATTCTGATTTCCAATGTGATCATTTCCCCCAAGACATTTTTAATGCTTAATATATTGGGCAAATGCTATACTTCTTGGCTCCTGCTGATAGTTGTAGAGGAAGTTGAGTGTACTACTGTTAGAGGATCACTTTTACTTTTGGCTATTTCAACGAGTGTAGATTTTTTTTTTTTCCAGTGGGCAAGTCTCAGTCTGGCAGAGGCATTAAAAATTAGTAAAGGTGGAAGCGCTTTGAAATATTTGATCTCTTCTCGAGGAAGCTGAGCAGAGGGGTGGGGAGTCCCTCAGGAAGGCTTGCTGTGTGGAAGCATGTATACCAACAATGAGATTTTCTTCAATGCCTCCTGTGGCCTTGAATTCTCCCCTCTAGTCAGGCACCAAAGGGGAAAAACCCAGCACTCCTCTCTGACATTTGATCTAAATCTCCTGAAGTCATAGGGGAGGCTGGGCAAGCTCAGATGGGGCAATAGAGCAAGAACAGCAACATGGCAGTAAATAAATCTGATTTTTGTCCATTTCAGCCAAGGCTGATTTTGTTTGCTGGGAAGTGATTTCTCTTACCTTTGTTTTTCTGCAGATTGTCAAATCCTGGCTCAGTTTGCCCTGTGAACCACATCAACCAACTAATCATCCACCAAGCAGATGAACTAACAGACATCTAGCCTGTCCTTAACAAGAGTGACAGTAATTGGCATTTTAAAAAAACCATTATCTCATCCAGTTATTTATCAGCATTCTGCAATGTATTAAATCTCTTTTCTAACTATTTATAAAAATTCCACAGTTCATTTGGGAAGGAAGATATATGATTTTAAATGATTTAATATTTGAAAATAGTGTACGCTTAGCTTAGCACCAGAAAAGCCCAAATACTATTTCTCCTTCCGCTTCCGGGGATGATCTCCCTTTGATGGGAATCACATTCAGAGGCATATTATACTGATATTCCCCAGATAACACATCTTGAATTACAAACTCAGGCATCTTCCAGGTACTGAGGAAGAGAGGATAAAGCAAGAAGGTGAATAAACACTCATTAGATGAGAAATGGGAAAGCAAAGGGCATCTTTCCAGGGACCTCCATTGCCAGCATTTATCCTACAACATCCACAGTATACAAATAATTGCCTCGGAGTTCTGACTTGGTCAGATAAATCTGCTCACTGCCTCATACATAGAAGCAGCCCGAGACCGTTTCTCGGAAGGCTCACATCTCTTCCACAGCAGCTGCTCATCTCTAATGAAACCGTTCTGTGCTGTCCTCCAGAGCGGAGCCGCATTGTCCCAGCCATGAATAAATCATTAACCCTATTTTATTAATAAGGCTAAGCTAACAGTACTCCCAACCTGGACCAGCTCTTCCTTTCCTGCAGCGCCTCAGAAACAAGTGCCACACCGCTCTTCCTGTGCGGAGAAGGGTTGTGAGCCTCAAGGACTTGCCCGGCAGGATCTGGGGTCTGAGGCATGAGCCAAATGTCCTAGTCGAAAGCCTGGGAGAATTGCAGCTGATGAGAGAGTCAGCTTTAAAGACAGGCAGTTACTCCAGGACATCCACTGTTTCTACGGTACCCCATGAGGGGAGGCAGCTATGCAGTGTCACAGGGTGAGGAGTCAGAACAGGGAGCAACTCACCTTGGTCTCACTTTTTATAAAGAAGTAACTGGGATGTAAAATTTTTTTTGCATAAGAAATAATATTCTAATATCATATTCCCTCTTATAGAGACCGCAAATCATTTCCCCACTTTGGAAAGAGGTAGAAATAGATTATAAACTTTATTTTTTTAAAAAAACTTTCTCCATCAATGTATAAAGCACCTTGCTATGTCATCAGTTCTCTTTTACCATTTACTGAATTGTATTTCAATTGTATGCAGGCCTCTTTTGGAGGCAAATGACAGAAACCCAACTTAAATTAAGCAATATGAAAGGAGAGAAGTTGTTGACTTAATGAAAACTTAAAGAGGTGGGCTGGATGTTAGGCATGGGCTGAATCCAAAAGTTCAAAGAATGTCATCAGATTCTTCTCTGTCCTCTACAGATTTCATTTTCAGGTAGACTGTTTCACATGATTCCTCCCACTGGGAGTCGGCTGAGGGTTTTGGACACCTAACTGCCCTCTACACTAGCTGAGGAATTAGATTTGAAAGGACTGTACTGCTAGATATTTCCATGGGAAATTTCTTGAGGAGCTCAATCATGAGAACTCTTGAGCTTCCCCAGACCTGCTCATGTTGAGCCTTCCCACTGAGCATGTGATAACCAACATCCACCTGGGGATCCATCAAGAGCCTTGGAGTCATCCTGGATTCCTCTCTTTCCTTCCCCCTCCTGCTTCAAGCCACCAGCTAGTCCTATTGGCTCAATCTTCGCAATGTATATGGGCCCAACTACTTGTCCGTAGTTCTGTTACTGGCACCCTAATCTGAGCCACCATCATCTCATGCCTGGACCAGTGTAGAAGCCTCCCGACTTGTCTTTCTACTGATATTCTTGCTCCCCTAAAATCCATTCTCCATGCTTAGCTATAGTGATCATTTTCAAATGATCATAAGTGAAACTGTGTCTGTATCTTCCTAAAACCTTCCAACTTCATTTTCTCATTGTTCTGAGGTCTAGAATTCCGAAAGCAAGGTGTTGGTAGGTTTGCTCCTTCTGGAAACTTTGAGGCAGAATCTGTTCCATGCTCCTCCCTTAGATTCTGGTGGGTGCCAGAAATCCTTAGTGTTCTTAGCTTGCAGCTGTACTACTCCAGTCTTTGCCTCCATCATCCCATGGAATTTTTCCTGTGTGTCTCTGTGTCTAGATTTTTCTCATAAGGATACAGGTCATTGGGTTAAGCCAGTATGACCCTATATTAATTTGATGACATCTTCAAAGGCCCTATTTCCAAACACAGTCTCATTCACAAGTTCTAGGGGTTAAGGTTTGAACATGTCTTTTGAGGGGACACAATTCAATCCAGTATGGAACACTCTATGGCTGCCTCCAAATTCACATCTGTCCCACGTGTGAAATACATCTACCCTCTTCCCAAATCCTTAAAAGAATCAACCCTAAGTCCAAAGTCTCATCTAAATATATCAACTCAAAACGTCCCAAATCTTAGCTCCTAAATCATCTAAAATCAAGTATAGGCAAGATTCTGGGCACAGTCCATACTGGAGCAAAATTCTGTCTGTGGACCTGTGAAGCCTAGAAAACAAGTTAACTGCTTCTAAAATACATACATGCATGCAATAGGCATAGGAGAGATACTTCCGTTCCAAAAGGTAGAAATTGGAATGGAAAAAGAAGTCATTGATCCCAAACAAGCCTGAAATCCAGCAGGACAAATTCCATTACGTTTCAAGGCTCAAGAATAACTACTGTGGTATAATGCTCTGTCTTCTGAGATGGCCAGGAGAGTATTGTGGGGGGGACCCCCAGACCTTAGTGAATTATAAGAGGCTCTAGCTTCCTTAGCAGTGAGGCCTAAGGGAGGGCAGCCGGCACCTAATGAAGAAAATGGAAAATATCTGTAAACAAACTGCCTATTTTGTCAAGGATGAAACCTGAGGACAGTGGTCCCTTGGACTGGCCTTAGCCATGTCTGTAGCTACAAACATTCTGGTAGTCCCCAAAGCTGCACTTGAGGGTAAGAGAAGGGAAGGAAGAAGAAAGTTCTATAGCCAGTAAATTGCTTATGTTTGAGATGAGGGCATAAGCACAGCCAACTTCATGAGTCTACAACCTGTGCAAGTGCACAAGGCCCTCACTTAGAAGGACCTCAGGATTGGTTTACTGCTCTTGTATTACCATTTTGAAATTCTTTGTATTTGAACGAAGGTCCTATGTTACAATTTTGCATTGAGCTCCCAAAATTATGTTACTAATCCTGAGTGTAAGACACTGCCCTACACTTGCTTATAACAAATGTGTTAATGAATAAGGAAAAAATTGGAATCCTGAAAAAGCTTTCTATCTTGAAGTCAACTGGAAAGAATCCTGTAAGCCTTGTTTTGCATACAGAGCGTTTTGGAATAAGTCACCCAAGGAAAGAAGCTGAATGCTTCTTGAAAGACAGCTAATGGATGGAGGGTCCTCGAAGATCCTTAAGCTGTCTGCATTAGTCTTCCCAAAGGAAAGAAGGAGGAATACACCACCAGTACTCCCAATGTGTTCTTTTTGGGTATCTAACTACTGATTTCTGATTGTGTCTCAGCCTGCCAATGTGCTGTAAAAGAAACCCATAGAGCAAACAGTGTGGCTATGGGCCTCCCTGCATGTTTATGAGTCCCACATCACCTGGGGCTGGTGATTCTCAGCATTTTATGCCCCTTTATTTGGAAGCATTTCCCATTGTCCACAGAATATACTAAATGCAACTCTGCCCTTCTGAACCATCAGTAAATAATTATTCTTCTAGCTGCCCAAGAAAATGAAGGGCATTCACTAAGAAGTTTCTTAGCCTCTCTCCCTTCAAGCTTTTCTTTACTTTAAAACATATCCCTCTCATCTGGCTTCTATGTCTTATCTTGCAAATGGATAAAGTCATGTTTCTGTTTTCATATAATAACATAATGTCATCCTTACCAGAAGTACATTTTCAGGATGAGAAACCCAAGGTTATTCTCATTCAATTTTTTGTCATCCAATATGTCTTTCAGGATTTAAATAAATAAATATTCATGCAGGGAGTACAACTTTCTGTACTTTGGGAGTATCCTTACATACTACTTAACATGCTTAATCTATTTTTGAATTAGCTCTCTTCATCTGCCCAAGCTCAGAGCTCCCTTTCCCTATCTTCATTTTACTGCTTTTACCTTGGCTGTCTATGACAGCCAGTCTCCAAAGATGGCCCCACTGGGCCACACCTCCCAGTATTTGTGGACTTGTGGCTGGTCCTGTCCCTCATTTTAATCAATAAGACAGGACGGTAGTGACACTGTGCCAGTTCTAAGTCTATGCCTTCAGAAGACCTGGAAGCTTCTGTTTTTGTGCTCATGAGATTCAGATTTAAGAAGCCTATTTTCATAGACCAAGCTAGACCCATAGTCAGACCATATGGAGAGAGAAAAAGAGATGGATGTTTCAGCCTTCCAGTCAACTGTGTCAACACTTGAGACAAGTGAGTGGAGACAGACATCTTGGATAATCCACTTTAATCCACCATATTTTACTACATAAGAGACTGTGAGTGAGAGCATCATAAGAATCATCCAACTAAGCCCAGCCAACCCACAGAATTATAAGGAATAATAAAATGGTTGTTTTAAGCTCCTATGTTTTGGGAAGGTTTGTTTGGCAGTAATAGATAACTGAGACACTAATTCTCTTCACCAGTCTCCTCGTGTCAGCTTCCTAGCAGCCCCATCAGTTTCATTACCTAGTCTGGAGCCAAGTAAACATAGGTAGTCAACATATTGTATACACAAATTTCAAGTGGATGGAATTCCAAAATATATCTTTGCTTGCACAGTTTGAAGTTCTTTGGGGAAGCTCTTTTCCAACATTTTGAGGCCCAGCCCTGGGCTGCCATTCAAGCATTTGCCAATTATCTTATAATTTTGGCAGTTGTACTTTGCCTGACATTTCTGCGGACCTCATTTGTATTTAAAGTACCTCAATATGGATATAGTAGTTGTAGTCTAAAATACAGAATGTGATTTGAAATTAATGTGTTTTGATTGCTGTGAATGCCTTGTCTGATACTGAGGTAATTTTAAAAATGACATGATGAGACCATTCCTCCAGAATTTCAGGCTGTTCTGTAAGTATTTTGTTTCTAGCAATGTGTTGCAGGTTTTTGAAAGTAATAATCTACAATGCATGCCAGAAGAAAATTCCAATTTGAAGTACTAAAAGAAAAGTGTAAAACATTGCCACATTTATTAGCATTTTGAGGTGCCAAAATCTATGTGAAATTTCAAATGCTATCCATTTCCTCATTGTGGTAACATTACACATGAGAATTCACAGGCTCTTGCCTGCAGAAACACTTCCAAAGAATATCTATTGGGTCCTCAATGAGGGTTTCATGTCAGCTCTAGCCAGAGCCCCACTTGCTTTACCATTTTCTTCTCCCATGCATCTGATGGATACTGCTGTGACCTCCTGGAACATATGTTTTCCCATCAGCTGAGGCACCAGAACCTTCTACATGCCAAATTTCTGAGTGTTCTGATTTGTCTCACACTCTGTTAAGTAGACACATAGCTGTGTTTCATGGGCACTATGTTTTCCTGAAACAAATCTTTTAAATTTACTCATTGTGCCCCTGTTTACCACAGGATTCCTATAAACTCATTGGGCTCAGAGAGGACTCATCTTCATGGACAGTGAGTGACAGACACCATTGTGTGCTCATGTCTACTCCTGACCACCATAACTTACCATGGCTTTAGAAGATCACACTTATCAAGCTTATATGACTTACCATAGCTTTATAAGGTCACAGTTTTCCAGCTTCCTCTTCTGGTAATTTTTTTGCAGGCTTTCTCAGAAATGTCCAGCCAGTCTGAATCATAATCATGTACTTGAACCCAGCTCAGGTTCAAAGAGGGTTTCCCACCATGAAACATAGTAAATAATTGCATGAGACACTGAACACCTGAGATGTAGGCGTAAACAGTTCACTGACATTTCCCTAGTAAGGACTGCAAAGAACGTGGAAGGGGGAGACTAGAAGCCAGATATATTCCTAACTCACTCACTCACTTACTTGTCGGGTAACTTAAGCAGGTTAGTGACACTCTCCTGGTCTCAGTTTTTAGATGATCCCAGTAATTTCAGCCCATAATTCTGAATGACAGTCAGGCATGGTTTTCTTCCTACATGCTGAGAACACACCACTCCTAAAGAGAGATGTGGACTTGGATGAAACCATGGCAGGCTCCCTTCTCACTAAGCACACCCCACGGTGTGATGATGCAGGGGGAACAGGTGGGCAGCCTAGGCCTGTGAAGGTAGGCATGAAAACAGCAAAGCAATAAAATGCAAGTGCGAGACAGAAACACTGGCTTTTTATTGTAAAACAGGGTGCAGAAAAAAGATGACAAAGAGACATTGCATTAAAACACATCAAGGATAACTTTTCCTAAACTTCCTAGTGGGCCAAGATAGAGTATTCTCTTCAGGATTTAGACGGACAAAAACTGTTCCCTGGGATGGCATGGACTGAAAATGTTCTCTCAATGCTTCTATCGAGACTAAAAAGAAGCGTAAATTTGTCTCCCTAAGGCCAGAAAGGCTCTACATAATAAAAAATAAAAGCTAAAATATGGAGCCCTTGCCACATGCCAGACACTGAGCTAAACATTTTACTTACATTAATACATTTAATCATGCACCAGCCCCATGATGTAATATCACTATTTTCATTCCCATTTTAAAGATGGGAAAACAGACACATAAAGAGCTTAAGCAACTCGCCCAGGATCCACAGCTAGTAAGCTGCAGAAGTAGGATTTGAATTTAGGCAATTTGGGTAAGAGCACTTAAATCATGTGGCACTAGGGTTTCTCAGCCTCTGCACTGATGACATTTTGGGCTGGATAACTGTTGTGGAGGGTTACCACATGTTGTGTGGCATCTTTTGCCTCTATGCGCTGGATGCTAGTAGCATCCCCTCAGTTGAGACAATCAAAAATGTTTCCAAACATTTGCCAAATCGCCCCCTATTGAGAACCATTGTTTGGCACCAAAACTCTCTACAGTCTGACAATGGCCTCTGTCACAGCTCTGACCAGCAGTTACTATTCCCAGCTTCCTTGGTGTTATAAAGGAGGTTGTGAGTAGGTATTAACGAGTTAATATAGACGTAATGCTTAGGGAAGCCTTGGGTTCATAACAAGCACTAATGTAAGCATTAGCTTTTATTATTGCTGTCTTTGCTGTTGTCGTCCTGACAGGAAAGGCAGCATGGTGGGGTGGAAGGGAAGCTCTGTAGTGGACAACGAAAGGTTTGGGAAGTGATTCTCTCATCTCTTGGATAATCAAAACCAGGGCTCCAGTGTGAAAGATCCAGCCATCGATGACCAATTCCAGCAGCCACAGCCAGCAGTAGAAGCTTTGTAAACAAAGTTAAAACATCAGCTTTGTCCAGGCAGAAAATTAAAACATCAGGAAAAATTAATTGCTTTCAGTGAGTTTTTATTAAAAAGTCCTTTTGAGAATATGATCTCTGTCCCATTCTTGCAATTTGTCCTTTCTGTTGGAGCCTTAGTTGTCTCCTGCCTTGAGGCAATCTGCTACTGACTTATTGAAGGACACATCTCATGTCGAACAGGCAACGGCTTGAGGAAGAGTAAGAATAGGCCTGCATAGAAGCAAGAAAAGGAGACCAGGCTGATGTGTGAAGGGATAAAACAGTCAAGGGAGTTATCATATTTTGTTGCCCAATTGCTGGCAGAAGATGAATCAACAAGTAGGCAGTCATCTTTAACTGGTGATCGAGTGGTGGAGGCTGGTGGATAAGTCAGGGAGGCTGGAGCGCTTACACACCTGTGTGAGGTGAGCATTGGGACTCATTCCAGAAACAACCACGAAGGGCTTTCTGGAGACGCTGAGACACTGAGGCACCCTTGAGACAAAATTATGAACTGCTAGGCAAAATCCACCATGAGCCTTCACCACTAAAACTAAGATTGACAGATGATCAGGGTTCGATGGCATCAGCTGCTTTAAAACAAGAAATATAAAAAATTCAGGGAACATGAGAACACAGTGCATGTAGAAAGATTTTGTCATTTTCATTAAAAGCATCACATCAACTTAGTAATGCTTACAGACTTACAGGAAAAGCCATGGTGGAGTTTCACAGGTGAGGATTGTGAAGAAATCTACTCACAGCAGTTAAATGACCACTTTTCCATATGCCCATTTAAACTCCTTGTGTGTCCCTTTCTTTATCTGAAATCACAACCGTGTTGTACGTGGTTTTGCCTACTTCATATTAAGCATTTAATTTATTCCTCATAACACCTTGAGAGGTGGGTATTATTAACCTTAATTAACAGGTGAAGTGGCAGTTTAGAGAAGTTAAGTCATTTGCCTAAAATCACATAAGCAGTCCTAGATACACCAGGATCTCTATTTCAATTCCTGTACTCTTTCTAGTATCCTGATCCTGAAAAGCAGACACCAGCTCTCTGAGGCCTCTTTTAGCTCCAAAATTCCATGACTTTTATGGGCTCTGTATTTTTAAAAACGTGTCTGGTTCTTAAATGTTTTCTTCTTGGAAAGGTTTTATCAGAGGCAAAGAAGCCACCAAGGGGGCCTATTTCCCTTTCCGCACCACCTCTTGTATCTTTCTGTCCCCACCAGTTTAGAAGACCTGGAGATGAGTTCCAAATACCTATTCTAGATAAATGTTTTAATCCAGAAGCTTTCTCAGGAAAGAACCACAGACGGCAAGCTGACTTTGGGAAAAGAGAATTCAGACTAACGCTGAAAGGACCAGAGCTGACTAGGAACAGTCCAGATCTAGTGGCCTTTTATGAGTGAGAATAGAGCTCTATGGGTTTACAGGTTAAGTGAGATGATACACCTGGGAAGAGGTCACCCAAATATCTTCCATATCCAGTCAGTCCATCACATGGACAGCAGATGAGCTCTGAAAAAAAAAAAAAACAGACCATGTCACTTCCTGGCTGAAATATCTCCATGGGACTTCAGCAACTTTTAGGATAATCCAAAATTCCAAGCACAGCCTCTAGGCTCCTCCAGAACTTTATCCCTCTTACCGTTCCCAGCCCTACCTCTAAACCCATGCTTATATTCACCTCTTACTGGAATTCCTGCTTTTTTCAAAAAAGTTGTTGGCTGCTTGTTTTTGCCCCTTTCATAATGTGAAATTCCCCCAGCCAGCAAGATCCAGACTAAAGTCACCACCTCTCTAAGGACCTCCATCCTTTAATCCTACCTCTAGGAAGATGAGCTACTTTGAGTTATTATTCCATTTCTCTGTCTCCACCATAAGTCTACATCTTCTAAATCCGTAACTTGTTTGTTTTCTTGTCATGGTGCCAAACTCATAGTAGGTGTTCAATGAGTGTTCATGTGAATGCAACAGTGTTAGAGTTAGTCAAAATGATGTAATAAGAAGGAATTAGGACATGCATTTGATTGCACTTTGTCTTCTTTGCTTCATCCCCTCCAACTCCTTGGCTCTATTTTGGTATTGGTTTATTTGCATTAAAATGAATTAATATTGGTTGATTTGTGGTAGAATTTATTATTTTCTTTATGTTTCATATGAGTCAGGGACTGGCATGTCTATCCTTTATATAAACACTACAAATCTCTCTGCACATATGAAAGCACCCATCTCATGCACTTACAAGTAGGTGTTCATCAACAAAGTCCTGCCTTCTGCAATCTAACAAACTCTCTTGTACTTTCTCCTCCTAACCTATGATGAGCATTCAGGGATGGTTTCCTAACTTAGGCAACTCACCTGCTCTGTGTCCAGTCACTTGAGGTTCAATTGCTAAATGGTTTCCAAAGATATCATGGGTCAACGAGGCTAAGACATAGATGGGAGAATGCTAAAGAAAATTCCTCCTCCATCCTGGTCATGCCCCAGGACTTTTTTGTTCCCTTTCAGGTTATACTTTTCTTTTTTTTTTTTTTGAGACGGAGTCTGGCTCTGTCACCCAGGCTGGAGTACAGTGGCCGGATCTCAGCTCACTGCAAGCTCCGCCTCCCGGGTTCACGCCATTCTCCTGCCTCAGCCTCCCGCGTAGCTGGGACTACAGGCGCCCGCCACCTCGCCCGGCTAATTTTTTTTTTTTTGTATTTTTTAGTAGAGACGGGGTTTCACTGGGTTATCCAGGATGGTCTCGATCTCCTGACCTCATGATCCGCCCGTCTCGGCCTCCCAAAGTGCTGGGATTACAGGCTTGAGCCACCGCGCCCGGCCTCAGGTTATACTTTTCAATTCTGTAGCAGCTCTCTGGAATTAATCCCCTGACTTTTTTACTGCCTATGCCCAATATAGGATTAGGCAGCGAACATTCGCAGCCAGACCAGCTGAGGAAGAACACAGATGATGAGATTTATAGATAAAATAGGAGGCAGGCCAGTGGAGGGAGGTGAGGTGGGCCCAATGTGCACAGACAGACACAACTTAGCAGGGACCCTCACATTACATACCTACATGCAGAGGTGGGCCCATTACTAGGCAAACATGAACATCAATTGTTTGTAGAGAGCACAATTTGCTGCTTCTGCTTAAAGAAGAGTATATATGGAGTCTATAGGCCTACTTGTTAGAGTCAAGGCTCAGCTTTCTCACTATGAAATCTTGAGTGAATCATTTAATTTTCCAGGTCTTAGTTTCCTCATCTATAATATGGGTACACACCTCATGGGATTGCTATGAAGACTAAATGTGATAATACAAGAAAAGTGCTTAGCACAAAGTTTAGCAAGGAGTAGTGGTCCAAAAATTTTAGCCATCATCACCATCGTTATCATCAACATTACTATGATTGGCTTAAGACTCAAATTAGGTCAAGTAACTTGCAAAGAGAACATTTTCAACTAGGAAAATACCCCCAATCTTTTAGTTACTGGGAGTATAAGATTTCTCTTGAAATATGTTGAGAATTAAAAATATATTCAGACTATTTCACATTTTGAGGGCACTATTCACAAAACTGTGGCTACTGTGAAGAACAACTAGTGTCCCAAATCTGCTTGTTATTGTTGTGTAAGAAGGCAGCTGATATTTACAGACTTCTCCCTTTTGAGTCATCTCAACTGGTCTGGCTATGAATGAATATTGCCTAATGCTGTCTTTGGGGGTAGCCAATCGATGTAATATGGACTAGAGGCTCTAGGACCTCTCCTCAGGCAAAGACAAAAACATCTTATTTCTTTTGCACCCCCCGTGATGCAGAACACAGAATGGATACCTAAGACAAATGAAGAATCCTGAGAACTCTGCTGCTTGCTCAGGCTGCTCAGAGAAAAAGCATGTAGCTTTGCTGTTATGATAACCTAAGTTTGAGTCCTTCTCCACCAAGTATTAGTAGACGTACAACCTCAGATGTTTAGCTTCTCTGCAACTGGGTGACATGACTTACCTTGTAAAACTGTGGCACTGAGTGATTTGACATTCTTAGCACAGGGCCCGACATATATGAGATGCTTAGCAAACTGTAGGATTTTTTTTGTTTACCCCTTTCTCCCTTCTGGGTAAGAAAATAAGGCAGAATGAGAGATGGAGAAAATTACCCCTCTGGGATGCAATTCAAAAAATGACCATTTAGATAGGGAGAGGAGCCAAAATAGTCTAGAGGGTTATTTTAGAACAGGATATGGGCTCTCAATTCAAGAAAAATGATCTGTGTAAAGCCACGTAGCCTATCTTGAGAAACATTTTTGGGGGGAAACTTTCTTTTTCTGGCAAACATTTAAAAACTGTTGCTTTTACATTAAAAGCCAAGATAAAACTATTTTCAAAGTACAGTGTTGGCTCACTGAGTGATGGTGGGGTCTATGCTTAGTATATGGGCTCCATAAATATTAATGAAGGGCCCAGATAACAGATAATAATGGTAGTGGTGCTGGACTAGTTCTCATGCCTTATGTTTTCACCCAGAGGGGTTGGCTATGATTTCATGTTTAAAGGACTGGACTTCACTAGAAAACATATCAGGCAGTGTGATGTATGTCTTCCTACTTCTAACAATGAGATCTATGCAAACTCACAGTCATTCACATATACACACAAACTGAAATCAGTAAAAGCTGAATTTACACAAGTGTTTATTTTGTGTTGAAGATACATTTTTGCCACAGGGACTACATGTTTTGCCTTAATTTGATTATTTTGCTGGTATGTCTAGACACATTGGTGTCTCAGAAAAGCAGCTATTATCCCCAGTTTTTCCCCAAAGTTTCTCATATTTTCCAGCCACAGTAACTCCTGCTTCACCTCTCCCCACACTCATATATGACACTCTCAGTTTGCCTGTCCTATTTATTCACAAGACTATGTATATGTTCTATTAGCAATGGACTAAGAACTTTTAAATCTATATATGCATGTGTCTTCCTGGCACACACTTTCACATGTACATAAGACTGGATATATTCACTGTCTGCTGCTGGGCAAGGGGTGGGGTCTCATGTCCAGGCTGAATGGGGATGAACCACCTCACATCTTTGACTTGTATTCACATTACATGGTCCATAGGAATCATGTAGCTGTTTTGTAATATAAACTCCAAAGCAAATCCAGTATGTAGACTTGCCTGTAAACTACCCAAAAGTCACTGTGCCCACACAAAATAGGTCAGAACCACAGCATTATAACTGAAAATCACAGATAAACTTAAAGAAATGGCCAGGCATGGTGGCTTACACCTGTAATCCCAGCACTTTGGGAGGCTGAGGTGGGCAGATCACCTGAGGCCAGGAGTTCTAGACCAGCCTGGCCAACATGGCAAAACCCTGTCTCTACTAAAACTACAAAAATTAGATGGGAGTGGTGGTGCACGCCTGTAATCCCAGCTACTTGGGAGACTGAGGCAGGAGAATCACTTGTACCTAGGAGGTGGAGGTTGTAGTGAGCCGAGATTGCACCACTGCATTCCAGCCTGGGTGACAGAGAAAGACTCCATCTCATAAAAAGAAAAATAATAATCAACAATTCTACTTTTTAACAGCAAATAATAATGAAAATCCAGGAACCATAAAGACAATTAACTTACAAAATAATCATCTGAATATTGCATGACTTTTCCTTCAAGAAGAATCTTACATAGTAATTATTTTTCTGTACCATGGAAAGGCAGGAAATAAATATATAAACATCATTACCTTATATATTTAAAAACCCCATCCCATGGATGCATTCATGATGAATATCATTGATATCTCTTTCTAAAAGACAACAAAAGAACACCACACATCAAAATTTCAGATACGCATTATCTTCAAATCAACAAGTCTACTTTTAGAAATTTATCCTAAAGATGTCATAAAAATGTACACATGTGTATTCCCAAGTATGTAAGTTGCAGAGTACTTTTTAATAATGAAGAAAACCACCACCCTATAATAAATACTAAGAAACCATTTGACAGAATAATGTAGAACACAGTTATGGGCATGGGTATTTGGATGTTTCCAAATAAAAAAGGAGGATTTTTGAAAGAATATATTATGTTTATGTCTATGCATGTTTATGTGCATACATGCATAGCAAAAATATGTAGAAAGATTAAATGGGCTATCACTGGGTGGTAAGATTAAAAGTTATTTTCACTTACCTCTTTATACCTTTTTGCACTGTAAAAACTTATTTAAATTTGGGGGGAAACACACAACAATAGTGGGCACACACATATTAATGCCAAGTAGGAATATATTAAAAGTCAACCCTCCCCAATACACATGTACAGGTCACTGGGGATTGATGATCTCTCTAATGTCAGTAAGAGGAGCTGAGTCGTCAGGAGAGTAGGGGTGAAAGTGAAAAGTGGTGTGTTCCTTAAGGCATATGAAATCCAGGAGAGTGTGCCCATGTACCACATGCCCACTATATCCAAAATTGCATTTACTCTTCAACCAAGTGAAATATTCAATGCAGCTCATTTAGCATTTCATTGCAAAAAAATGAAGCAGGCACAGAAACTAAATATAATGCTTTATTCTTTCTCTCTTACTTTGATCCCTCCTTTCCTTCCTTCTTTCTTTCTTTCTTTCTCTCTTTCCTCGTCTCTCTCTTTCTTCCTTTCTTCAGATTTCAAATTCCTTATAAGCTGTCATATGGCCAAACCACCCCTGGAGAAAGTGGCAAGCTGACATTTTTAAATTTAAAAGTTGCCTTATTTCCTCTGCATTCTGGTCCTGGAAATGGAGTAAGTTTGCTTTGCACACCCTTGGCTGCAGGGGTGATCAGCATTCTGTCTGTTCTTCCCAAAATTTCTGCAAGCATCTCCCATCTGAGATGCTGCATTATTTCCAATGTGCCTTAGACTCAGACACTCCACCAGGCATATGACGGACCAGTTAAGCTTCATAACAAGCAGAGCTAGGACATGTAGATTTTATTTAAAAGGACACATGACTATCTATTCAAAATGAAATGTTGTCATCCTGGTCAGGCCTGGATCCAATCTGTGTTGGAGAACATGAAAGAACTTCTGGCTACAACAATGAATCATCATACGCTAATATAACCTAGTCAGGTACACTGCTATTTCTTGCCATTTTCTTTTTTATCCTGTGAAGGTTGTCATCATTTCACACACATTTTGCAATGCTAAGGGTAGTTCCATTACTGCCTATCTTGTAGGGATGGGGAAGCAAAAGCACTTTATAACTGTGTTTCAACAATTTTGAATTTACTTCCCCAAATCTCTTTCTAACTCTATCCTCTATGTGTCTTTTTTCTTTACATATAAATATGATGTCTTTCTCTGTGACACACAAACATACAAAGTCTGGACAAATAGCCAGGGAGTTGGGAGTTCTATTCCATTTGAATTTTGAAAATGGAATTGGTAAACTCAAAATATGACTCTTTCGAAGCAATTTGGAGACAAGGCATCACTAGACTAATGGGATGTAGGTAAAGCAACAACTAACCTGAAATGTTAGAAACCCCCAAGTCTCTGGAATTGCCACCACTCACGGATCCCAGAAAGTCCAGCCCACACACCTTCAACCGTGAGACAAGATGGCCGATACAAGGAGAGACCGTTGCTTGTGGTGCCGTTAGGTTGTTTATGGTGTTGTTTACATGTTTTAAACAGCATAGCTATTAATGAGATTATGTTATGAGATGCTCATTTCCTTCTATATTATTGCTGTGACACTCAGTAACAAACGAGAAACACTCAAATACACAGTAACTACATATGCAATTGGATTCTACAGACATTCTCCCTTCTTTCAGAAGGAAATTTCTGTTACTTTCACTTCTCAGGTATGTCACAATGAGTTTGAGAAATAAAAAGGAGAAAATACCTCTCAAAAGAACAAATAGCGCATACCACGAATTAACAGAGCAATAGTAATTGGCAACAACATCCACAGATATTAACCTGCAGTGCTGAGCCACGCAGAAACGAGTGAGATTAGTTCCATTTCAGTTACAATAACAACAGGAACCAGGCCCACATGTTTGTATCTTAGTGGAAGCAAAGGACAGATTGCAAAGCAAGTCTAGATTCAATGATCAGACAGGATGGAGCCCTGCTTCCGAAAATCAAAATGAAATAATTGCCAGTGGCAGCTTACACTGGGTTCTAAGAGTTAGGAGGCAAATATTTTTGCAAAAAGAACCATGGGGAAGCAAAATGAAAATAAATTGCTACAGGTTCTAGGCATTCTCTGTGCTTGGGCCCTGGCTGTCTTATACACAATTTTCAGAAAAATGGATGGTTCCGAAGCAAAACAAAACAAAATGGAACACATCAAGGGGCAATTTTTGCATGGCCCCGAGTAAAACAATTCAGATCTCCCAAGCTGGTGTCTATGGTTTAATAAAGGATTTAAAATATGCCTTGCAATATTTCTAATTCCTTCTACAATTGAGTCAAGAGACAAAGAACCAAAGTTGTAAAAGAATGTTCTAAATGAATACTATACTGGAAAATAGAAATCAAAAGTGGGAACTTTAAAAATTGAATGTTTGTTTAGCTTTTATACCACCCTAAAACAAGCAACCCTGGTCTGTTCACTTGGATTTGATTTGAGAATTTGAGATCTGCCTCTCCTACCTCTGCTAAATTAATCCCACTCCTCCTTCCACTCCCACTCATGAGTCTTTATGACTTCCTCCCTCTTTTACACCCAAATGCAGAAGTGAAGTGTGAAAAGCTGTTTAAGTACTCTTACTGAGAAAGGAAACTATCTGGCCATTTTTTATATTCCATGATATTAAAGTAATTCATCTGCGTTTGCACTAATGACAGTAAATCTCTCTTGCTGACAAGCTGTGGTCAATTATCCTTTCTACAGCCTTTTAAATACAAAGCAGTAGGAAGTGCGTCAGTGTTGGAAACTTGTGGCTTGCTTATTCAAACAAAACAGCCAACCAGCTTAAGTAGCTCCCTCAAAAATGCATCACCTTGCTGCTAGACCCCAAACAGCTCTCCCAAGGGCGTGCAAACACTGGGAACTTCCGCTGGAATTTACATGTATGAAGGAAATGGTTTAAATAAAGTGGTATGCTATTTATCCCTATAATGAGTAGTTTAACAGTGACAATTAGAAAGGAAATTCTACAAGCCAGGACTCCAGTTACTTATTACTGCCACTGAAAGTCAATTAAAGTATCTAACTAATTACAGGGATTGGGATCATCTGTCATCTGGCAAATCATATTAGAGGGAAGAGGGCCTTGGTTTGTTTTTGAAAGTATGTGATCTAGTCTCCAGCATGCTGGTTAATTTTCAGACAAGGGAGTGAATGAGGGGTCTTGCCCCACACATCTGCAGATCTGTTCACCTAGGAAGCTCCAGAAATGTTAACTGTACTTCCATCCAACCTCAGCTGCTATACAAAGAGCAGGAGTTGGCCAGGAGATGGATGGAGAGAGATCCACTCTGCCAGACCAATCATTCACCCAGAACATTGTTCTTCAACTCAAGAGTGTATAGTGATTCCTTGTAGCCTCCTACAGCAAGTTCTCACTCCTTTGCCCACTCCCAAGCCTGCTCTCCTACCATTCCCCAGTGCTTCCATCAATCATCTCCGTCAGCTGTTTCACAAATATTATCATCATGACTTAAATCCCATCTGTTCGTTTACTCAGCCTGTTAGTTAAGATGCATTCTACCCCTCTCTTCTGCGTATCCAAACTCTTTTCACCCTTAAAGGCTCAGTTCTGGTCCTGATTCCTCCTTAATGCAGAATCCAATACCAGATCTTTCCTTCTGTACACTGCCTATGGGCTTTTGGCTTCTTCATTCAATGGTTCTCAGATTGTGAACGGGTTACATCTTAAGTCTTTGCTTCCTGCCCAGCATCTGGGATACATTTACACCCCCAAAGTGGTAACCCCCTGATTCTTGGTCTCTGTTATTACTGCATTTAGTCTCATGTTTAGTAAAGTGCCTTAATCGGACCTAGCTAGCATTCTTTTGTTAAATTTAATTTGGCCTGAAGCACCTCCTTATGTATTTGAAGTCCAACCTGAAGGTTTCTCCATACATAGTGAACCTAACTGGATGTGTAAACAGACTGTAATTTACTTTTGCACCAATCACTGAGTTTTGGCCATTCAAAGGCAGTCAGCAATTCAAACTGTGCTCACATAAGACAAATGCCAAGATGTAACCAAAATCTGGCTGCTTCTGTACCTCACTTTCCTTTTTCTGTACAGAAATCCTCTCCAACCACATAGCAGTGTGGATTCTATCTGAACCTATTCTGGTTCAGGGGGCTGCCTAATTTGCAAAGCATTCTTTGCTCAATCGAATTCTGTTAAATTTAATTTGTCTTAAGTTTTGCTTTTAACACCTTCATTTGTTCACTCCTTCACTCATTCAGCACATGTTTAGAATGGCTTCTTACACCAAGACACTTCAACAATGACTTCTAAGTCTGCGTCCTGGGCATCCTCTCCTACCACATGGCCTCAGTGGGAAGATGCATTTGCTCATACCACCAAGAACAAATCAAGGAGTCTCTTAATGCTCACTGATCCTTCTTTGCCAACACTTACAGGGAAATAGCTATAAAAGCACTTACAAATATTAAAAAATTGAGCTCTCACCCCTCAGCTTCACACAGCTCTCCCCAGAGCAGTCCCAGAGCAAACCAGGAGACAAAGAGGGGAAAATATTTTCAAATGATCTTCTGAATGATTTCAGAGCTTACATAAGGTTCAAGTTTAGTTCAAGGGATGGGCAAAAGTTGGGTCAGCCAGCTATGCTAGGGTCAGCCAGACACTGGGGTCAGCCGGCCATGTTTGGGTTGAAGCAAGAACATTTTTGTACTTCACATCCCAAGACAGATATTGGAATTTTAGCTTTCCTTCTTGCAATTTCTTTATGTTTTAATAGCCCATTTCACTGTGGCATGACACTTCCCAGAGGATCTATTTTCTCACTCTTCCCATTCCTGGCATGTGCTTTGGCATCTTATGTTCTGCACTTGTGGTGTTTAGACTTTGTATCTCCACTAGCATTTGTCTCCAATACATTGTTTGTGGAAAAATGAACATACTGCATGCGTCCAAGGAAACTGAGTAGGAAGAAACAAGAAACCTGACCAATGTGAAAATGCACAAAATTTTTTCATTAAAGCTTCTTACCATTTTCTGCAGGAAATATTGCCCATAACAAAGCATTGAAAATGGAATATTCTCAGGCATCAAACATAAAGGCGGGTTTGATAGGTTCAACAACAGATCATATCACAAAGGACTGCTTAAAACTATTCAATGCTCCACCTCTCTGACAGTACTCACCACATTGCATCGAAACTATTGCATTTTCCTTGCAACTACCACACTAAAAGAATTAAGAGTATAGAGCTGTATGTCTTCCTGGTGCCTAGCATGGTGTCTGGCACCCAATAGGCCCCAGTAAATATTTGTATTTGGTTATATAAGTACCATGTTCTAGGTACAGAGGTTTCAAAATGCCCAGATACATAGTAGCCATCTTCAAGAAATTCAAATCCTAGTGCTGTGATTCCCAAGCCTGAGTGGTCTTCAGAACTGCTCACAAAGCTGTAAAAGTACAGATTTCCAAGACTCATCTCCAGAGATGCTAATTCAATAGGTCTACATAAGGGCTCAGAATTCTATATTTTTAATAAGTTTACCAGGCATCTCTAATTATCAGGTAAATTGGGAATCATTGGTCTAGAGGGTAATAATAAAGCCTTGTTTTTACACCTCTTTTCCTACACTAAAGTATTTTCATATCCATTATCTCACTTGATTGTTACTCTCTGAGGGGGGTAACATAACCTGCAGGTTACAAATGTGGAAGTGAAGCCACGAGAGTTTACAAAGTTGGTGAATTCAGAGCCTGAATTTGCACCCAGGATTTCCATCCAAAAGCTCAATAGTGTTTCTATCTCACCATCCTTCCTGAGAGTGATGACCCAGGTTAGCTCTTTTGAATAAATAGTAACAAACCACAGGTCATGTTACGTGAACAGCCAGTATGTTTGAGTCCCTCTCTTAGGTTCTTTGGGAGAGATGAAGTAAAATGAAAATACTGCCTTCTCCCCCAACCCGTCCCCGAGAATGACACCGGAGAGATAACAATTATGGCGACAGATCCTCTCAGTGATAGCAAACAATGAAGGTTATTTCCTTATAGGTACATTTGACATGGAAAATACTAACAAAGTCAATTCGAATGGGTGCAATAAGCCTGGTTCATGTGTCACATGGTCCTTTGGTAGAGACTACACAGTGAAGCCAACAGCAAACCAAATGCAATTCTTCAACTGAACGTGGTTCATTAATTCAGTGCTCTCGCTTCTCTCCGAGTTGTTACCTCCTAGCCCACTTTGCTTTACTCTACCATCTGCAGTGTGGCTGAGATAACTCATTGAAGGATTTATCCCACTATTATAATCCAATATGACATTAACAGGGCATTTTATAGCAGACATGAAAATTCCAGCTGCCTTTCTGGATTAGTAACACAGCAAGTTTCATTTTGCAATTACAAACTACAAGAGAGCAATGCCAGCAAAAGGCACCTCCATTTTCTATGCCGGTACATGACCTGCAGTTTTCCCTGCCACCTCCCTGACAGGAAGAGGCCAGAGGTCCAATAGTGTGGACACAGAGCTATGTCATCATTCAAGGACATGTCCCTTCAGGCTGGGAGACACACAGTGAGGCTCCATGAAGCATTCAGAGGACTTGTGCTGACAATAAGAAAATAGGAGACAAGCCACTAAAAAAAGAACCAGAAAGAAATGAAAGTTTTTAGTCTTTGATCTCTTGTAAATTCTGCTTGGAAGTGTTTCTGGGCAGAAGAACATCTCATCAAGGTTTTTTTGTTTTCACTCTTCTATGTGGTGGTACCAGGTATTACCAGAGGAAGTTAGGGAGGGAAGATGGAAAAGACAAATGTTCCTAGCCATTTTTCAGAGCACTGACATTCAGGGAAAATGACTGACAGCTTTTGTTTCCTTATACTCACAACTGGACATTAACAACTCTGAAAGGTTAGTATCCAGACAAAAGTGGCATTCTATGATAACTCTCCCTTTATGGTCTCCTGGGTTGGGATTTTATGGCCTAATCATACTAAAATCAGATTTCACTGGGCCCACTGAATTATACACACACACATACAAGTTCAGACCACCTTTTAAGTAATCACTCTGGGAAGCTACATGCTTGATGGGAACCTCCTTCTTTTAAAATGAGCATTATGGTCAATGGCATATTCATTCAGCCATGGAATATGTATTTACTGACATCTATTATTACAAGGTCCAGGGCAAGTTGCCACTGCTAAGATGAGATGAGGCAGCAAAGGCAGCCAAGGATCATCCTGAGTAGGTGCAATTTGGAACACCCCACAGAGAGGAGTCCAGCTGCAGCCCACACTGTGCTTACTTCCCACTGGATGTAGATGAAAGCAGGGGAATGGGGGATGGAGGCTATAGTAGCTCCCGAAATCTGTATGGGGCAAGTCTGAGATTTGAAGACTGAATCACATTACTTCTAATATAACAGTTTCTCTTTTTCTGTGATCAGTGTTATTCATGGACATTTCTTTAGTAACAAATGTTATATCCAAAGGCATGGAATAAATGACTTTTATGTTGGTGTGGTATTGTCTCTGAGCTCTAGCATTTTTAGTGGAGTGAAGTACATTTTGAAATAAACAAAAACAAGGTATCTTACCAGGATAGGAACCACGAAAGCAGATCTAAGTGACCCTGCATATCTAAAAGAATGGTTTTTGTGGGCCAGACGGCTCTCAAGGGGAGCCAATGAGGTTGCCAACTTTACTGCCTCTGGGCCAGCTACCTTAGTACCTCCATTAGGAGCTCTCATTGTCCTTGTAAAGATCTGCAGTTACAGTCATTCATCCTTCAAAAGAAGAGGACATAGAGACCTTAAGTAAAATGTCTTGCAAGCTAGGTGATCCACATTTTATGGTTTTTGTAAAACTTGTGGCCATTATAGTCTTGATTTAATCTTGGTTTTAGGTCTTCACCACAAACTGAGCATTGTTTTTACATAACCATCTGCTCTGTAAGCAGAGCGTTTTCAGTCTGCTGTGTTAAAGGCCTGAGCATTGTTTTAAAGAACTTTCTGCTGGAAAGCCTCAGCTGAGACATCCCTTGGCCTGGTTTCTGCTGCTAAGCCTCACAGCCTGCGTAAGCACACAGATTAATTATTTAAACAGGGCCCTGGACATATTGAACCCTTCTATGTAGCAACTTCAATGTATTATGTGTTCTTTAACATCAGTTTTAACTTACTCAGCTCTTTAAGAAGGGTCAAGATATGCCTGTTGATTACATTATTGGTACTTTGAGTGTTTTCCGTGGGATGTTTATGGGGATGTCATTATTGCATGCCTTTAAAGATGTCTGTTTAGCAAAATTTCCCATGTCTTTTTGAGATGAAAAAGCAATTAATGCAATCTCTCTAATATTCTTAATATGTCTAATATTATTAATAGCAACAAATAAAGTTTAGCTTGTACAACTGAACAACAAACTGGTCAAAGTATCCCCCAAAAGAAATAAAAATCTGATAATTTTTTAAGAAACAAATTTAATTAAAACATTATTCTGTAATTCTGCTACAAAATGAGTTTGATTTTTAAAACATGTCTGAAAATGACAGTATCCTCTTAAATACTGTTCTCTAGAGATAATCATTTTTAGGATCATGATCTTAGTGAAATATGTGGTTGATTTCTATTTTTATTGACACTGTATTGTAGTGTAGTATAGTGTATGTGTGTATGTGTTGTGATTCCTCCACAAAGAACCAATGTATTAGTGACAATTTTGAATGTAAGAAAATGTTTTATTTCTTTACTGGTGAAAATTTAAAAAGACATCTCTGTAGCAGGGTATTGGTCAAATAATCTACTAGTTAAACAAGGGTAGAATTTTTTTTTCAAAATATTGTTACAAATTTTTATTTGGAGGGAGGGATTAATTTTGGGGATTTTTAGAAATAGTCTGAAATGATGTGAAATGAGGTCTGGTACATAAAGTAGACCATCAAACCTGATAATAACATTTTGGGGGATTTGTAACTATAATGAAGAGACCCATTTTCCTTCTGGCCCTGCGACGATTCTACCGAAGAGAAATTTTGAAAATGTGCGGAGAAAGGGTAGTGCCAGCAGAATACACAACACACGTGTCCTCATGCATGACTGCCTCAGAGGCGGCTATCGTTTGAACTTAAAGAGTATGAGATATTTACTTACAAATCATCAGTTCAAAACAGAATGGGAGAGGTCATGTTTAAAATATCTGTCAGTCAAAGCTGAGAAGCATTATTTTTTTTTTTTAAATAAAAATGCTTTTTTTGCAACTGATATCAAAGTAAAATTATTCTAAGAGCACATCTTGGGCAAAGAATCTTAAGTGCTTTTCATTTTTTGGATTAAAAAGAATTCCACACACCCAAAATTCCTCTGTATGCCTGAGAGATTAATTTATGCCTGAGAGAGTTTCTCACAACTTTAGGCAATGTCAGTGAAGTCATTATGAGGTTAATCAAAAATTTTAATGCAAGAGACATATGACATAGGAAAATGTATGTACATGCTACAGTTAAGTAAGAAGTGCTTTTTTAAGACATAAGTAACTGAGTTGTCCATTAAAACTAAAAATAGAAACTCCTGGAATCTTGATAAAGTCTGGTTTTAAAAGAAGTTGACTCTTAGTTGTCTTCATGATTAGTACATTTATCTGTTCAGTTAAATCTAAAGAAATTCTGTCTGAATATATCCATTTTTAATTTTACAACTTATTGTGGGTTTAATGGACCCTAAACAAGCCACATATATTTAAATGTATAATTTAATAAGTTTTGCCTTATGTAAACATCCATGAAGCCATCACTGCAATCAGAATAATGAACACATCCATCACCTTCCAAAGTTTCTTCATGACTCTTCATAATCCTTTCCTCCCCATGAATCCCTCCTTTCCCAGACAACCACTGCTTGGCTTTCTATCACTATGAATTCTGTTAATATAGAATTTTATGTAAATAGAAACATGCAATATACTATACTCTCTTTTGCCTGGCTTCTTTCACTAGGTATAATTATTTTGAGAATCACACATGTTGTGTGTTATCAGTCCTTTATTCTTTATTACAGATAATTCTACTTATTCCTAGTATTCCAGATATTCCTATTTATTCCTTCTTATTTCATCATATGGATGTGCCAGAGTTTGTTTATCCATTTACCTGTTGATGGCCATTTGGGATGTTCCAGTTTTTGATTATTATGAATAAAGCTGCTGGGAACATTTATGTACAAATCTTTGTATAAACATGCACTTTCTTTTCTCTTGGGTCATAGGTGAATGTATTTTTAACTTCTTAAGAAATTGCCAAATTGTTTTCCAAAGCAGTTGTGCCATTTTCCATTCCCACTAGGGGTGTGAGAGAGTTCTAATGACCATATTTATATAACTGACCTATGTCACAATCTTCTCATTTAAACAGATATTAAGCATTTTTATTTTTTTATCTTGTTGACTGACAGAGAAATGACTTGATTGTCCCTAAATTGAATCACTTATACCTTACTAACACAAAGATAAGTCTTTTCCAGTGACCCAGTGCCATCTCTCCAGACAGCCCACCTTGCCTGTTTTCCCTGTTCTGCCTCCCTCTCTCTCCTTTCAGTCATTACTTTTGCTTGAGGAATTCTCATGAAAAATAACCCTGAAATAAAGGGATAAATGGAGAGAGAGAAAAAGTAAAGTCGGTAGAGACTGGATAGGGTTGCAAAGTCAAGGAGCGTAGTTGGGTAAGTTGCTGTTTAGTTGATGTATTCATTAGGATTGGGTTCACCTTTATGTGAGAGATAACCAAAAACAGCAGTTGCTAAAATAGAAATGTATTTTTCTCTCTCATCAGAAAAGTTCAGGGCACTAAACGGCAACTATGGAATCCTTTGAGTTCTACGCCCTGTCATTCCCTGGGTGTGACTCTTACCATCATGATCTGTGGTAGCTTGTCCCCAAAGTTGGCCCTGACAATTCCTCTCTGTACTATATGCATAAGCTCCCCCAACTTCTTCTTATGGGTGACTGTTTTGACTACTAGAATATAGTGAAAATGATATTATAAGGCTTCCAAGGTCAGGCCTTAAAAGAATTAACAGCATTACTTCTTGCCCTTTGGAACTCTCTCACCATGTGAGGAGCCTCCACCATGTGGAGAAAAACTGAGGCACTCTGGTTGACAGCCCCAACTGCAAGTCAGCCCCAAGTGTCAGCTATGTGATTGGCCCACCTTAGATGTTCCTGTCTAGCCCCAGAAGAATACAGCCCCAAATGACATCACACAGAGAAGAAGAACTACCCAACTGAGTTCAGTCAACCCACAAAATCATAAGAAATAATAAAATCATTGCTTTGAATGACATGGCAATAAATAACCAAAACACATTCTAAGAACTGTGATTAGCCACGTGGTTACATGTGTGTAATCCCAGCATTTCAGGCAGCAGGATGGGTCGACGACAGCGGGTACACAGCCTCTTTTTAAAAGAAATATTCCAGAAATTGCCAAATTGTACTTCTTATGTTTCATTGGTCAGAACTCAATCATGTAGCCCTACCTAGCTTGTAGAGAAGCTTTTGTGTTTTTGTAGAGAAATTTTGTGTGTGTGTATATATATATATATATATATATATATATTTAAGTTCTGGGGTATATGTGCAGAATGTGCAGTTTTGTTACATAGGTATAGAACATTTAACTAGACATTGATGAACTCAGCTAAAAATTGGGGTTGTGTTAATTTGAGGGAAAAGGACAGGACAGCATTGGTATTTCGTGGGCAGTTGAAAGTGTCTGTCTTAGTTGTTTTTTTTGTTTGTTTTGTTTTGGTTTTTTTGTATGTAGTAAGATTAATTAGGGTTAGCACTGCTCAGAGGGGAATACATATTTCCTCAGAAACTCAGGTGGAAAACAATGCGAAGGAAAAAGTAACATTTTGAGCAAGAGAGAAATGGAAGAAATATCCATCAGAGGATGCCAAGTCAGCTTTGCTAGTGCCACCTATTGAGATTAAGGAAGCAAGTGCTAGGTTCAAATATAGAGAAACTAAGGTCTGGGAAATTCTGCTTTGGGAAATTCAATACGAAGTCAATGGTGAATAATAAAAGGCATTCCTGAGCAGCACCAAGGACCTAGTGTGAATTCGTGGGGCAATCAGTGAAGCTGTTTGGGGAATTATTTTAGTAATGATCAGAAAACAAAAGCAGACAGTGGGAGATACTTGGATTTGGGGATTGACAAGGTAAGAATGGAAGAAATTCATTTTAACAGACAATGCTGGCATAAAAAAATAGTGTGTGTATATATATAATTATATATTAAATTGCATATATAATATACAATTTAATATATAATGGTATATTATAGTATATATAATTATATATATAGTGTTTATAATATACAATTATATATATACTGTCTATATATATAATTTCACACATACCCAAATATATTTGTTGAAATAATTTACCTATTCAAAAAAATTAAAGAAATCAATAAGTTTAGTTTATCAACAAAAATAGCTAAAGATAATATCTATAATACCTATATAAAAAAATGAAGATCAGACGATATCCCAGCTTACCCCATCCTTGTTGTATGAACCCAGAAATGTCAACCTCAGTGAACTGCAGTTTCCACATCTATAAAATAGAGTTACATTTTCGATCTCAAAAGTTTCTTGTGGAGACTAAATAAACCAATATATGTGTAGTACCTGCAACCTAGTAGGCACTTAATAAGTGTAATCCTCTTCCTCCACTCCTTCCCCACAAAAACGCACTCTAAAAAGAAACTATGAAGTACTATTTACTGTGTATTAAAAAATGGTGTATCACTTAGTATAAGATTTACATTTTTAAAAATATGAGCAAAGAATTCATAGACTCTTGCAAGTTTGGTGCTAGAACAGTTCTGAGCTTATCTCATCCAATCCACTCCTTTCAAAACGGAGAAGATGAAACCTAGAAAGCTTACTTGGTTCACCCAAGATCATTCACCAAGATGGTGCAGAGATGAGCTAGAAACCTTGACCATCCCCCACCTCAACTGCCAATCATTACTTAATAGAAAAATGGACTACCAACACTTGTTCAGAGTCAAAATTATGTCATAGATGGAAACAGAAAAATTTAAAAAGAGACATACAATGATTTCCTCACAAAATTTTTACCAGTTACATCTAGTAGCCTAAAAGTATTAGCGCACAATCTTCTAGCCAACAAACTTAAATTCTTTACTGGAGGCTATTAAAACACTTGAGAGTAAATGTTAGAAGTAGATCCATAATCTTATTGAGTTTTTTAAATGAACAAAAGAAGAAAGTATTTATATACCTGGCTATGTGAAAATTAAAATTTCAGCCTGGTAAAAGACATCATAAATAAGAATTTTTTAAAATGAAGCAAGTTGGGAAAAAAATGACACTCTATATGACAGGCAGTGTACTGGTACATAGCAAACTATTATGAATCACCGGAAAAATATGAACACCCCAGGAGAAAATGGGCAAAGGATATGTACAAGCATGTCCCAGATAAAGAAATATATATAACCATTAAACAGAAGAAAAGAGTCTCACTAAAATTTAAAGAATCACACCTTAAAACAATGAGAGATATATTTACCTCTCAGATTACCAAAGATTAAAAAGAGTAATAATAATAATGATAAAGGAATAATAATATCTCATACCTTGGTTAGCATATAGGAAAGGGAGTTTTAAAAAATATATGCCTAGTATTGACATAACTTTCCTGAAGGGCAATTTGGCAATTTCTATGAAAAATTGTATAAAATTGTTGACTCAGAAATGCCATTGCCATGAATTTATCTTAGAAAAGTACTTGCTCAGATGCCTAAAGACATTTTTTAAAGATGTATATTGCAGACTGAGTTGTAATATAAAAAAACTAGGAAGTCAACAAAATGTCCACTCATTGATGAGTAGAAATAGAAGAAGGATGTGTTCATATGGCATGTTCTACTGTTTAAAACAAACAACAAAACAAACACAAGGTTGCTCTAAATGTATTACCTGGAAAAGTGCCAGTGACACATTAAGTTGAAAAGCAAGTTGTAAAGCAATATGTATAGGATGACCCTATTTTGTAAAAGGGGAAAGAAAGTATAGGTGTTTGAATACACATGGAAAAATGTCTTACTCAGAGTCCTTAACTGAAAGCAACAGAATTGAACAGAATCTAGCTTAGACCAAAAGGGATGGTTTGGCTCATGTCACTGGGAAACCATGGATGGAGCTGGCCGTAGAGGCAGCTGGATCTGGGGGTTCAGGTGATGTCTTCAGAGTTGTCTCTGCACCAACCCTGTTTCTCTCTGTGTTTTGTCCTCACTCTTTTCATTCCAGACAGCCACCTCCCTCATGTAACTAAAAAACTTCAGCCATTCATAAGCTGACTTCAGATCTTTCTAACAAAATGATCTGCGAAAGAAAGACATAGAATTTCCTACTAGCTCTAGCAGGAACCTCAGGGAGAACCCTGCCAGTTTGGTCCCCAAACCCTTCCCTGAGGCAGTAACTGGGGCCAGGGCCAGGGCTGATTCTCATCGGCCAGCAAAGCTCCTGCTTCAATCCTGAGAAGCAGTGGGGGCACAGAGTAGGGAGTGGTGGTTCCCCAAAGGCAGAAAGGATTCTGGGAAACAACATAAGTCCACTACTATTAATACGGTAATTTAAATAGGCAAATATGGGCCAGGTGCAGTGGCTCATGCCTGTAATCCCAGCACTTTGGGAGGCCAAGGCAGGTGGATTGCCTGAGGTCAGGAGTTTGAGACGAGCCTGGCCAACATGGTGAAACCCCATCTCTACTAAAAATACAAAAATTAGCTGGTGTGGTGGCACACATCTGTAATCCCAGCTACTCTGGAGGCTGAAGAACGAAAATTGCTTGAACCTGGGAGGTGGAGTTTGCAGTGAGCCAAGATCAGGCCACTGCACTCAGCCTAGACAACAGAGCCAGACTCTGTCTCAAAAATAAATGAATAAATAAATAAATAAATAAGCAAATATGGGGACTGTGGGAAACGGGATTTTTCAAAAAACCAAACTCCTACCAAATCTCTCCTTCTCATACACAGACACACACACACACACGCACACACACACACACATACATATACACACACATCTTTTACGTTATTTGATCAAAATGCAGCCCTGTGTTATTTCTGGACAATAAAGTGGTTAATTTCTTCTGGAAAGATACTGGAAAAGGAATTTTATTGAAGAGGCTGACTGGGCTTTTTCTGCGAGCAGAAACCCTGATTCTGTGAGATAAGTGGGGGAATACAAGCCTTGGCTGAATGCTGCCATGGCTCTGTGTGGGCTCGTTCTGGATCACTCCCCAATTCCAGGGGCAGGAGGACTCCAGGGCGGGGCCAGCCTCATGGCTCTGCTGTAGCCCTAGGACCTTCTGACAGCTGCTGAACAGGCTATAAATGTCCCCAGAATATATTTTCCTCTCCAGAAAGCAGTTAGTACACTCTCTACCACATTGGAAGCTGATTGCCTTCTTTTCCTCCTACAGGCATGTCAAAGAGAAACCAGAAATGCAAGACCTAACAGTTAAACTCATTAATTTGGATTCCACAAATCTAGAATTAGAGATAAATCAGATAGGAGCTATAATAAAGTTTCTGTGTTATCTCTAAATAAAAGATTTATTTTGCAAATTATAGGGTAAATAAGATTGCAGAGAAATGGGGAAAGCTATTTTTCAAGTACCATGCACTATTTCAGAAGCATTCATCAACAGGTAATCAGCTGATAAACCGATGACTCGTTGTAAAGCACTGTTATCTATTCAATCAAGTTTTTTTTTTAAAAAAAAAAACAGCTCTTCCATTGGACACTTTGTAGCCTAGTTCTTAGTTACTATAAATATTCTGAAAAGCATCTAAAAATGGTATAATTCAGAATGCTTTACTAATTCAGTTTACTGGAGAGTTTTTATTGTAGGATGGCTAAAATTACTTTTCAGATGCTATAGTGCTTTAAGAGCATTGGTTTCTGAGGTTCAAATTCAGGTTCTATTATTTAATGATCTCTTGGGCAAGCTGCTCACTCTGTGAGCCTGTTTTCTCGTTTTTGTAATGGGACAACAATACTCACCTTATGGAATTGTCGTTAGGATCCGGTTGGAAGTTTGGCACATAGTAATCCATCAATAAATATTATTCTTTAATCTTCTTAATCACATATTGTATTTTGAATGTGCCCAGCTCTCCTAAGACCCTAGACATTCAAAACAAATTTTTTTGGTTTAGTGAGAACAGAAATGGATAAGGACAGAATGGAGCTAGCCCTAACACACATGCTGGCCAAGTGCTTGACGAAACACCACTTTGTTCAGTACAGCAGGTCATGTCAACCCTGAGGAAAAAACTCATCATTCTGAATCAATCTGTCAACTTTAGTTCATTGATTTTACAGGATCTGTGGATTATTTTCTTTAAAGGAAGCAACCTTACTTACCATGTCATACCATTCCTATATTTAAAAAGCAAAACCAAAAAAACTCTCCGCCTCTCCTCCATAGAGTTAGGTGGCATTTTGATCTATTCAATCTTGGCAGAGTCCACCAGCATAGATTGTTCCCATTTCAACAACATTCTTGTGCATGTGACATGCAGTCAGTGCTTACCCACAAACCACACTGAGGGATGAGCTAGGAAATCAAGAGGCAGACCCAGCAACTTGGTAAAGTAGAATGAGTGTGGAGAAAATAGAACAAGTGACAAACTGGGGAAAAATATTTGGCACACGTTTAACAAGCAAAGTCTATAAAATTCTACTGTAAGAATGCAAACATTTAAAAGAGACTACAAGTTAATCAGAAATGTCAAACAATCCAACAGAAGAATAAACCTAGATTCTTCTCTGCCAAGTTACAAAAGAAATTCAAAAGGTCAAAAGCTTATGAAAAAAAGCTAAGCATCATCAGTAATCTGGGAAATTCAAGTGAAAGCAACAGTGGCTCACCAATTTTGACTGTGAGATTTGAAAAAGTTAAACAGACTGATAACATCTAATGCTAAGATTTTTAAATGTGTATTCTCTAACACCAATTTTATTCATTTTCTATTGCTGCAGTACCAAACTGATGGTTTGGTATTATCCTACAGTTTAGTAGATCAGAAGTCCCACAGAGTCTCACCGGGCTCAGATCAAGGTGTCAGACTGGGCTGTATCCCTTTCTGGAGGCTCTAGGGGGAATCTATTTCCTTGCCTTTTCCATTTCCTTGCCTTTCCCTTTTTTTTTTTTTTTTTTTTTTTTTTTTTGCCTTACAGAGGACACTGGCATTCCTGGCCTCCATCATGCATTGTTAAAGCCAGCGATGTTGCATCCCTCTGATCATTCTTCTGTAGTCACCTCTCCCTTTCTGACCACAGCTGGGACAGATTCTTTGCTTTTAATGATTCATGTGATTAGATTGGGCCCAACTAGATACTCCAGGATAATTCCCCCATCTCAAGTTCCTTAACTTTAATCACATCTGCAAATTCTCTGTGGCCATGTAAGGTAATATATTCATAGGCTCTCAGGATTAGGACATGGTTACGTCTGGGAGGAGGCTTTATTCTGCCTACCACACTAACGGTGAGAGGATGGCCTGTTTGTAGGACAGTATGGCAGTATATGCATTATCACTGACCCAGCAATTTGACACCTGAATATCTATCCCACAGAAACACTTGCACATGTACATAAAAATGTACATTCAAAGATGTTCATTGCAGCATCATTTGTGACAACAAGAGATTAAGACAAATCAAATATTCTTTGAAAAAGAGCGGTTAAATAAGTTATGATATGACCATATTATGTTACTAGGTAGCAGTTAAAAATACAGGTAGATCTCTATGAGCACATATGCAAAGACCTCTACAACACATTTTTAAAAAAATTTTTAAGTTTTATTTTAACTTTTAAGTTCAGGGATACAAGTGCAGGGGTACAAGTACGTAGGTAAACTTGTGTCATGGGGGTTTGTTGTACAGATTATTCTATCACCCAGGTATTAAGACTAGTACCCTTTAGTTGTTTTTCCTGATTCTCTCCTTCCTTCCACCCTCCAGCCTCTGAAAGGCCTCAGTGCATGACATATTGTTAAGTGAAAAAAAGAAAAGAAAAAAACAAGTTGAAGATAAACTATAATACAAATTTAAATTTATAGATTAAGAATTTAGAAAATGTCTGAAAGATCTCTACCATTGGAGGGCTCTGAGAATTAGAATGGAATTGAGGATAAGGGATGGAGGGAACATGTGTGTGTGTGTGTGTGAGAATATATACACATGAATACAGTTATTTTATTTTATTTTTTTTTTGAGACAGAGTCTTGCTCTGTCGCCCAGGCTGGGGTGCAGTGGCCGGATCTCAGCTCACTGCAAGCTCCGCCTCCCGGGTTTAGACCATTCTCCTGCCTCAGCCTCCCGAGTAGCTGGGACTACAGGCGCCCGCCACCTCGCCCGGCTAGTTTTTTGTATTTTTTAGTAGAGACGGGGTTTCACCGTGTTAGCCAGGATGGTCTCGATCTCCTGACCTCGTGATCCGCCCGTCTCGGCCTCCCAAAGTGCTGGGATTACAGGCTTGAGCCACCGCGCCCGGCCGAATACAGTTATTAACACATAATATATTTTATATTTTTATGTATATTATAAATATATAATAGGTCATCTGTATATTTGTATTTAATATGTATTACATATAACATTTTCTGCATATTATGTATTATGTCTGTGTATTAAATATATTTATATATTTTTGGTGTATTATACACATTATATATCATCGGTACCTGTATATATTTATATTGATATATCTGTAATATTTTAATTTTTACAGAGGTGTATTCACATGTTACTTGTATTTTTTAATATTAAGTTGTTTAAAAAACAAAGTGCACCAGATTGTAAGTCATGGGCACAGCTGTGTGACTTGGGCTACTCACTTCATCTTTCTGGGCTTTAAATAGTCTATAAAATGAGAAGTTAGACACAGAGATTCTAAATTCGATTTCAATTCCAGATTTTATGAATAGATGCAGCAAAAAAATTTAAACTCACTCTAGTAATATTTTGGTGATGTATGAAAAGGAAAACAGTAATTTCTTTATTGATTTTTAAAATCACATCCTACATTTTCTGGAATGGTCTTGACATTAAAATATTTTAATTTTTGATTCAGTAATATATTAGTACTTGCCATATTGTATGACTCAACTGGGATCTCTACAGGCAATCTAATACACTGCTGGTGTTAATGCAAATTGGTACAACCTTTCTGAAAAGCAAATCACAACAAGAGAAAGTTTTTTAAGGCAGTTTAATCATTGACCTAGTAATCCCACATCTAGAACTTTTATTCTAAGAAAAAACACAGAAACACTCTAAATGTCCAAAAACAGGGAAATGGTTCAATAAATTAAGCTTTATTTGCAGGCAGCATTATTATACAGTCATTGATAATATTTCAAAGAAATGTTAATAACACAGAAAAACTTATAATCAAATATTGAGTGACAAAATATATAGAAATATGTATATATTTCCTGCTCTCTGGTATAGGTTTTATGTACATGGACCTAGAATAAAGATTGGAAGGGAATGTACCAAAATGTTAATGACGGATAACTCTAGCTTGTGATATTTAAAATGCTTTTTGGCAATTTCACATCTTCACACAGTGAACTAGTATTACTTTTTTAATCACAAAATAAAATCCAAGTTGGTCTCCGAACTTATAAATTACAATAAGCTTTTCAAATGAAAATTTTCACTGTGTTTATAGAAAAATTACTAATTTTCTTAACCTTTGGAGGATTATCTATTTTTAATTCTTCCTTTTTGTTTTGGATTTAGTTTACTCTTCTTTTTCTAGTTTCTTAAGGTGGAAGGTAAGTTATTGATTTGAGACCTTTTTTCTCTTTAAATATAGGTTTTAGAGCTATAAAGTTTCTTTTAAGTAGTGACTTCGTTGTATCCTATAGTTTTTTTTTTTTTTAATAAAATGTGCATTTTCCCAAAGTACTTTCTTTTTTTTTGAATTTCTTCTCCTTTTTTTTTTTTTTTTTTTTTTTGTTGTTGTTGTAGTTTAAGTTCTGGGTTACATGTGCAGAACATGTAGGTTTGTTACATAGGTATACACGTGCCATGGTTGTTTGCTGCAACCATCAATCCGTCACCTACATTAGGTATTTCTCCTAATGCTATCCCTCCGCTAGCCCTCCACCCACTGACAGGCCCCGGTATGTGATGTTCCCCTCCCTGTGTCCACATGTTCTCATTGTTCAACTCCCACTTATGAGTGAGAACATGCGGTGTTTGGTTTCCTGTTCCTGTGTTAATTTGCTGAGAATGACTTTCTAACTTCCTTTGTGATTTCTTGTTTGATGCATTGGTTATTTAGTAGTTTTTTTTTTAAATTTCCCCATATTTGTGAATTTCCAAATATCTTTCTGTTATTTTAAATTTAATTTCCTTGTGGTCAGAGAATATGCTCTACATGATTTCAGCCTTCTTAAAAGTCTCAGGACTTGTTTTATGGGAAACATATTTGTCTGTCCTGGAGACAGTTCCATGTATATTTGAGAAGAATGTATATTTTTTTGCTGTTGATTATTCAACAAATTTCTGTTAGGTCTAGTTGGCTTATAGTATTGGTCAAGTATTCTATTTCCATGTCTATCTTCTGCCTATTCTATCTTTTATTGAAAGTAGGATATTGAATACTGTTGAATTGCCTATTTTTCTCTTTAATTCTGTCAGTTTTTGTTTCACATGTTGGGGTTCTATTGTCAAGTGCATATATGTGTATAATTTCTATGTCTTCTTGATAGACTGATCCTTTTATCATTATCAAATGATCTGTCTATAGTAACAATTTTTGGCTTAAAGTCTATTTTTTTCTGATATTAGTATGACAAATCCAGCTCTCTTTTAGTTATTGCTTGCATGACATTTTCCCCATCCTTTTAATTTCAACCTATTTGTATCCTTGAATATAAAGTGTGTTTTTTGTAGATAGTAAGTAGTTGAATCGTTTTTAAATATCTATCCTGCTAATCTCTGGCTTTTAATTGGAGTGTTTAATCCATTTATATTTAATACTATTACTGATAAAGTAGGATTTACACTGCCATATTTTATTTGTTTTCTGTATGTCATGTATTTTTTATTCCTTGATGCCTCCATTAATGCTTTTCCTTGTGCTGAATAGATATTTTCTAGTGTATCATTTTAATCCCCTTGTTGTTTATTTTACATCATTTTTTTAGAGTTAAATTTTCTTAGTTTTTGCCCTGAAGATTAGAATTAACATCTTAGTTTAAAACATTCTAGTTTGTATTAATACCAAGTTAATTTTAATACTGTATAAAAACTTTGCTCCAATACCGTTACTTATAAACTCTCAACCTTCCCATGTGAGAACAATATTTGGGATATATTCATTGTGTCAGTTCTACTAGTAAGCAGTGGTTATATCTCACTTTAATTAATAAGCATGTCTTGAAGAACTCCTAATTTCTATGTAGGAGTTAAATGAAGAGGTAAAACAACCAGGCTAGCTTTTTAAGCAAGGAATATGGTAGCTCCATGTCACAAAGGAAATTTTGAAGCGGGCACCCCCATTCACTGAGTTTTACCAGTTTCATTTGGCAGCTCGTAAGGTGATTTTATGTGCAACTGAAAAAATGTAAAACTCTTTCCCACAGTGCTTTAAACAAGTTATAATGCATTTTCAGATACAAAGGGCTACAGGGAGATTTCCTGACAAGCTTGAATAAAGGTGGAAATTTCAATTTTTTATGAGATTGTTTAAGCACTGACTTTAAGGCAGCAGCAGTAAGCTCACTCTTGCTGGCTGTGAGTACATTGAAACTCCCAAGCTGAAGAGAGGTAAATGAGCATTCCAGGGTGTGCAAAATGAAAAAAAAATATGTGCACAGTTTGTGTGTCACAGAAACAATTATTCTTTAAATTCTATCATCAGGAAGTGAGAAAGGCAAATTACCCTTCATATACACATTCACACACACACATTTATATAATGTGTAATATATCACTTTGCATTGCAATGATTTATTTGACCATAGACTGGAATAGGAAGTATAGCTGAAATACAGTCATTTCTATATGATCTTTCTATTTCTTATCTTTTTAATCACCCCTTTATCAGAATATATTTTTAAACATGTGTGCCAGTTTAGTTAAAAAGAGCCTGGCATTGTTGTTAAGCAGATCTGAATTTGAGTTATGATGCTGCCACTAGTGTGACTTGGTACTTAATCTCTTAATCATTTAAACTCTCTAAGCCTCAGCTTCCTCAACTGAAAAGTACACTTAAATTTGGTACCAACTTTACAGAGCAATTGAGATAATGAGTCAATCTGATTAGCTATTACTAATGTAGTTATTGCTAATAATACAACTATAAATAAAAATAATAATAACAGCAACTATTTTGAGTACTTGCTACATGCAAATCAATGCATTAGGGCCTGAAGACAAATGGTAAATGGAAATATGTTGAGCTCATTTCATTCAAATGTGCTTCAAGAAAAGTCTGAGAAATGGGGAATAATGGCATACAGAATGCAATGCAGATCAAAGGAAATTTCAGATAAATGTTTAGGGAAATTGGGAGCAATGGGATTAAGGTAGAAATGGAATTGGAGTTGGAATATGTCTGCTTACCAGTTTTCAACATACCAATGAAAATAAAATATTTGGCTTTTTTTGTTTGTATATTTTGTTTTTCCAAAGCTCCATTGTGCTTGTACTTTCATCAATGTCTTGAAAAATATTATTTGTATTGATTGGTTCAGCATAGATTATCTTCATTTTTCACAACAGACGTTTCTTTGATATTACAGTCAGCCCTCCTTACCCATGGGTTCTGCATCTGTGGATTCAATTGACCATGGATTGAATATACTTGAGGAGGAAAATAAATGGTTGTGTCTTACTTGAATATGTATAGATTTTTTCTTGTCCTTATTTCTAAGAAATACAGCATAACAACTCTTTACATTGCATTTACAAGGTATTAGGTATTATAAATAACATAGAAATGATTAAAGGTGTGCAGGAGGATGTGCATAGATTGTATGTAAATAATACCCACTTTATTTCAGAGGCTTGAGCATCCACAGATTTGGGTATCTACCTGGGGTCCTGTAACTGATCCTCCATGGATACTGAGGGATGACTGTATACGTAAAAATATTTGTAAAGTAAATCACATTTGAAATGAGCTTTGTGCTTTCCAGTCATTGCATTTTGTTCATTTTACTCCCTACTTGAATTACTTTCCCTCTCTTCTCTGTCAACTCAAATTCTATCCAGTCTTTCTGGGTCACTACCAACACCACGTATTCTCTGAACCTCCTCTAAGGTCATCCCAGGCCTCATTGATTTCCTACTCATGTGAATTACTATGGGATCTGCATTTAATTACAAAGAAACTCAACAAGCAACTGTTGACCAATTACAATGAGCCAGGCCCTGGAATTGCTACTGGAAACATAAGATGAACAAGATGCTGTTCCTGGCCTTTCTTTGGGGACATAGAATCCAGTGGCAGTAGACAGACATACTAAGAGAATCATTATTCCAAAAAAATTTTTATAAATAAAGGGCATATTTAAGGAGAAATACTGCATCAGAAAGATCAGAAAGAAAACCAATCACTCACTAATTTGTCTTTTTGGTAAATCTGGATTTTCATCTGAAGCACAATGCACAGCTAGGCTTTCATATATTTTTTCAGAAATGAGAAAGTTGCCCTTTAAAAGTAGTTACAGGTTTTCTATCTCCATAGATAGAGGAAAAATTCACCTTTATAAGAAGACTTCTCTTTTTATTATGAGAAAGAATTCTAACATGCATTTCATGCATTTTCATTATGCAAAGTTAAAGCTAAAGTGCTACTCTGGAATGGAGACAATTGGGAAAAGTGGTTAAACTACTTTGCATAACGATGTAAACATTTGACTTTACTGTGGTAAGAATTACATCTTGCAGCAATTAGCCTTTGCCACAATGGTGTATTAAAAACAATTTCAAAATTCAGTGACTGAAAAAAATATTTTATTTCTCTAGATGTTTGAGTCAGCTGGGCAGGTCTCACTTCACATTGCAGGTCTGCAGGTCTGGGTCTTCCCCACATGTCTTTCATCCTTTCTGTCCCATTGAGCTATTCAGGGCACATTCTTCTCACGGTGATGGCAAAGGCACACCAAACGACAAGCCCAACCACACAAGCACTTTTCAAACTGCCTTTTGCATCACATCTGCTAACATTCTATTAGCCAAGCAAAACACATGGTCCAGCCCAAAGTTAAGAGGCTGGGAAGGACATTCCATCTTTAGTAGCAGAAAATGCAAAACTACAAGGCAAAGAATGTAGACATAAGAAATGATAGAGTCACATACAATAATTCAACCTCTCAGACCCCATAAAGATATTGATTGAAATGTGTTTGAAACTGAGGGAAGGATTTGGGGTTTGCAGTTATTCTCAGTGGACCAGAAAAAGAAGAGATGTGAGGGTTCTCTTGGCGGCAGGCTATGAAACAGAGCACATTAAATAGGGAGGGCTCTTGAAATCAATACCTGTGAAAAGGAGTGAAAGGAAGCAAAATTGGGCAAAGGGAAAAGTTGAGCTCTGATGTGGTCTCAATAAAGGGTCCAGGCAACTCCATGGGAAGTTTTGGAACTTGTGGCCCTTCAGAGTTGTCCCAAGTTGTGGCATGGTGTCCAGACTTTTATATCTCTGCTCAGTCAGTCTTCACAATACCTTTGCTTGATCAGGTCTTGTGTAATTTTGGCCATAGGCAATCTCCAATGAGGGCTGATAGGTGAGAACTGTCTTTTGGTAGCACTCACAGGAGTCTTCATTTTGAAGGAGAATCTTGGTTGCAAAGCACTGCACCCATTACAGCAGCTACTATGTGCTAGACACCAGTCTAAGCGCTGGGGATATAGACAAAGAACAAATGAATAGGAAAATATATCACACATCAGATGGTGCTGAATGTTACAGGGAGATAATAAAGCAGGGTCACTCAACTCCAGTCACATAGCATCCCTGAAATTATTCAAACCCATCACGTAATTCCCCATTCCAGGGTCTTTGCTACCTATCACTTATGGCCCCACTCTCTTTAGGTCTTGGCTCAAGTGTTCCCTTCTCAATAAAGCATTGTATCACTATTCTGTTGTAAATTTCAGCGTCTCCAACATCCACCCATCCTAGCATTCCTGTCTCTCTTCTGCTACTGGCCAGTTTTCTCTGTTCTCCTGAGAAACCAGCACTCTGCCCCCCTGGCTACCTGCTGCCCTTCTGAGACTTGAATATCCTTGTTGGGGTCTTGTAATGACTTCTTTTACTTTCTTTTTATTTCTCCCAAATAAGTAAAACATGGCAATATTAAGGAAGGAGAGTGATTACTTTGCAAGAGTTCCCCCATCCCCTACTCCTGCCCCATCCTACCCTATCCTGGCCATTAAATAATAATTTTTCTCAACACTAGAAGTAAACTGGGAAAACACACAAATAGGAAACTCTGATTAAAACCGATCAGGAGAAAGTGACTGAAAATGGCTGCAGACAGTGTACACACACATGACTGGTTTCCTTTGAGGCCGTTTTGCTTCCGTCTTCTGAGAACAGGCTTTCCTTAGCAAAATCCTCTCCCAGGCAGGTCGAGCCCTGTTTCTGAGTGCTCCTTGACTAATGCAGGTATTGGTTTAGTTGTTGCCCCTCCTGTCTTCCCGACTGGATTCAAATGCTTTCATACTTGAAAATGATCTCTTTAAAATCACCCTGATTTTTTCCAACAGATTAGTGTATTTGGAGTAATAGCATGAGCTAAGGTTCTATAACATGGGGTGGGGGAGAAGTTTAAGCAAATTTCTTACAGTTTGGTTTTCAGTGTGAGTTGAAAACAAACCAGCCAAGTGATAGAAATATATTTCAGACCCAAGGAAAAGATAAATGTCATCCTTTCTATGCTGTACAGTAAATGTGTACCGTAATTTCTCTGTTCAAAAAACGTAGGCATTTCCAACCTGTAACGTATAGACATGGTCATTTATGACAGTTAGGTATTTGATGCCTTTTTTAGCATAGCCATCTTCCTACCATTTTACTTTCCATTTTCTTTTCACTCCTAATCCCCACCCCCCATATACCCATTCCAACTCACCACTCTTTATCCTCCAATCCACAAATTAAAGTATTTTTGCTGGGAGTTATATATTCCACTGCTCAACAGGAGATCACTACTGGAATTCTTGTAGCTGAAATATCCAGATGGTTGTCCTAATTTTTCATTTAACTATTTGGTGTGCTTTGTTATTCTATCTCATTTTATTCATCCTCAAAACATTTTTAAAAGTTATTTTCTCTAAAGAATAGAAACATGAAGCTTCATGTGAGGTGATTCAAACCAAAGTTAGGAATTATATTTCACTTCAGAAGGCAGGTTTTTCAAAACAAATATAGACTGAAGTAAGAAGGTTAACGTGCCTTTAAATGTTTGCCTTTTCTATAAAAATAGGCTTATTATTTACTGAAGGTTTTTGAACAAATATTTATTGAATACTTACTATGTGTCAGACATTGTTCTCAGCAGTTAGAATATCTCAGTGAACAAAAAATGAAGACCCTGACACTGTGAAAGCTTAAATTTGAGATAGGAATGCTGATAATAGACACAAACATAATAAATAAATAAATTACGTAGCTTGTTAGAAGCTTCCTATACAATACAAGAAGGGTTTCCATATAACATGCGGAGGAAAAGAAGAGGGAAGGTACGGTAATTGGACAGCAGGAGGTGTTGGGGCACAATATAGCATACAGTGGCAGAGCAGGCTTATTGAGAAGGTGGTATTAGCATAAAGACTGAAGAGCTTTTCGGGCTAAAGTAACAGCCAATGCAAAGGCCCTGAGAGGGGAATTTGTCTGGCATGTTTGAGGAGCAACAAGGAGGTCAATGTGGCTAGAGCAGGGCAAATCGGGCAAAGAGAAAAAGATCAGACAGGTAATGGAGATCAGAACACCTAGAGCCTATTAGACCATTGTAAGGACTTTGGCTTTTACTCCGAGTAAACTGGGAGCCATTACAAAATTCTGAGCAGAGAAGTAGGGTATTTTTGGTTTTTTGTTTGTTTGTTTGAGACAGGGTCTCACTCCGTTGCCCAGGAGTGTAGTGGTATAATTCTAGCTCACTGCAGTGCAGTCTAGAATTCCTGGGCACAAGTGATCCCCCTACCTCAGCCACCTAAGTTGCTGGGACTACAGGTGCACAGTACCATGTCTGGATAATTTTTAAATATTTTTGTAGAGGCAGGGTCTCCCTATATTACCCAGGCTGAGCTCAAACTCCTGGCTTCAAGCAATTCTCCTGCCTCAGCCTCCGAAAGTGTTGACATTACAGGCGCAAGCCACCCCACTGGGTCCATATTTAGGTTTAAAAGGGTCACTCTGGCTTCTGTGCTGAGACTAGATGGTGGGTAGAACAAAGATAGAAACAGAAAGGTTAGGAAGCTGATGATGGTGGTGTACACCAAGGCAGCAGCAGAGGCAGCACTGAGAAATAGTCGTGTTGTGGATGTAGGATGAAGGTGGAGCAAGAGATTTTCTGATGAATTGGATATGGGGCATGAGAAAAATATGAGTCAAGAATGATCTCAAGGTTGTGACCTGAGCCCTGGGAAGATGGTGTTTCCATCAATTGAGATGGGAGTGGCCGCCAGAAGTACAAGTGAGGGGGCCATATCAGGAGTTCTGTTTTTGACATATTCAATTGAGACAACCAAATGAAAATGTTAGTAGATAACTATATGTGAGCCTGGAGTCAGGATAGAGGTGTGGGATGAAGAGGTAAATTTAGGAGTCTTAGGCATTTAAGTGGTATTTAAAGCCATGAGATTAGATAAAATCACCAAAAAAGGAAGTAGAGATAGAGAAGAAAAGTGAACCAAGAACTGAGCACTGGAGATCAACATTCAGAGGGCAGGTAGAAAAGAAGTCAGCAAAGGAGACGAAGAAGAAGCAGCTAGGAAGATAGGAGGAAATTCAAGACAGTGTGTTGTCCCAGAGCCAAATGAAGAAGGGTCAAGTAAAATGAGAAGTGAGAATTGGCCACTGCAGTTAGCAACATGGAAGTCACTAGTGATTTTGACAAGAGCAGTTTCAGTGAAGGAGTCGAGGGAAGCAAAAGCCTGACTGAGGAGGATTCAGAAGATAATAAAAGGAGAGGAATCAGAAATGGCAACTAGAGACATCCCTCTCAACAAGTTTTGAGGCAAGCAATCCAAAGAAATGGGGTGATAGCTTGTAGGGAAAGATGGGAGAATAACAGCATGTCTGTAAGCTAGTGGGAATGATCCAGTAGAGAAGAAACATTTTGAGAATATAGGAGTCAGAAAAGATAATTGCTAAGGCAGTGTCCCTGATGGGAACTAGTCATGGCTGGAGGGACTGGCTTTAGTTAGTAGAATGGAGACCTTATCTATGATAGCAGGTGGGAATGTAGCAGATGAGGGGCAGATGGAATGAGTGTGGACATGTGATTGTAAGGGTCAGGGGAAGTTCTCTTCTAATTGCTTCAGTTTTCGCAGTGAAGTAGAATGCAATATCATCAGCTAAGACACTATAGATGGGAGAAGGAAATGTCAGAGATTTGAGGAGAAAAGAGAGAGTATCAAATAGTAAGCAAATGCAGGAACAAATGGACTAAAGAGGTGTAGGGTGATTAATGGGATCAGGAAGGGTTCACTTGAGTTTGCACTTATGAATTTAAAGTGAAATCAATTAGTATGGTTGGGTTCTTTTCTTCTCCAGCTCCAGTAAGTTACCCAGGTGCAGATACAGAGAATGCAGAGAGTTTAATTCAAAAAGCATTGTGGTTTTGTCAAACAAGCATAAAAAAAAGTAGAAAAGCAGCAAGGAAATTTTTTTCCTTGAAGGTGTGTGCAATTGAGAGTGATTATTGAAGATGGAATTCAGCTGGGTATGGAGGGAAGCGAGGACATGAAGTGGTGATGGACAGTGAAAGGGTGGTAGAAGAATTGGAGGTCACAGTTAGGTCAGAGTATGAGAGAGGGTCATCTGGAAAATCAGATGATGTTGGTCAGCGTGTAATACATGACACTGAGAGAATGAAATAGCATGGTCTAGCAAGGCCCGCCCATGGAAGTGGAGACTGCAGATGGGATGACACACAATGAGGGAAAAAGAGGTCAAGGATCCGAGATCACAAGACACTAGAAAGATGATTCACGCATATTGAGATCACCAAGAAGTTAAAACTCCAAAAGGTAAATTAAGGAAAACAAAGTTGTAGTATAACTGTACAATGAAATATTATACAGCCATTAAAAATAGAATTTTGGAAAAAATATTTAAAGACATGAAGAAATGATTTTAAAAACGCCAAGGGAGTAGGGAATCCAAGATATTTAATTTTATATGTAGTACAATTCCCTTTTCTTTTTTTTTTTTTTTTTTTTTTGAGACGGAGTCTCGCTCTGTCGCCCAGCCCAGGCTGGAGTGCAGTGGCGCGATCTCGGCTCACTGCAAGCTCCGCCTCCCGGGTTCACGCCATTCTCCTGCCTCAGCCTCCCGAGTAGCTGGGACTACAGGCGCCCACAACCACGCCCGGCTAATTTTTTATATTTTTAGTAGAGACGGGGTTTCACCGTGGTCTCGATCTCCTGACCTTGTGATCCGCCCGCCTCGGCCTCCCAAAGTGCTGGGATTACAGGCGTGAGCCACCGCCCCCGGCCTCACCCTTTTCTTAAATATATCTTTATGCATAGAGAAAAGACTTGAGGAAATAAAATGTCAGTGGTGTTTATCTCTGGGTGAATTATTGTTTTCTATGTATCTTTATTATTTTCTAAGTTTCCTTCAAAAAATAGGGAAAAATCATTAACAAAAAAACAACAAAAGAGAGTAAACATATTATCTCTGGTGCATTAAATTTTGTAAGACCATTTTAAAAAATAAATAATTTAGTCACAGCTCCCAGATTTCCCACTGTCTTCTGTGTGTTAGTTCACTTAGGTAATGTGAGATGTGACACAGTTTTATGGCCAAATTATGAATTTTCTTTCATCTTCAGACGGTATTTTTTCCATATAACAGTTTTCTTTTCAGTCGATTGAAACTCTAGAAAGTTGTGTTTCTGTCCAAAAGTTCTCCAAATGGAGATGTTCAAATCTGAAGTAAGCTTTCCTTCTAGAGAGGACCATATCCTTTACAGAAAATATGGGAAAATAGCAGCTATGTTTCTAAAGCTTAAGCATCCAAATCCGGCATGGAAAACTAGAAAGGTTATAACTCAGATTGCTTTAGTAGATGCTTCTCCCATTCAGGGATAAGCTGAGCGAATAGGCTTCAACCATGGGATCTTTGTCCTTTGGTAAGGTACACCGAAGTAAGCATATTTAAAGAGAATGTCAGTTAATTTTAAATGTGTAATTAAGTCTGGTTCAAAGTAAAAGTAAATACACACACACATACCCTTCTCTCCACTCCAAGAACAAAATACATGTTTGTGTTTGTGAACCTAGTGGTTGTCTTATGTTTCACTTTTACTGTCAGCTTTTCCTAAAGGTTTTTATCCCTGACCTATTAAAAGAAACTCCACAGAGAAAAAGACCCCTGTCTTGACTCTCAGTCAAGTAGATTTCTACCTGTCCTTATCTCTAACACCCTCTGTAGTCTCATGTTGACAGTAAAGAGATAGGGAAGATAATATAAGAAAAGATTTAGGATTGAATCACATGACATTTGATTTGAAATTGTACAAAATTGTGAAAGCATTAATCTCATGCTGACTCGGTCTGAGGAAAAATCCCATTTATCATTTTGGAAATTTTTTTATTTTTAATTTAAACCAATTTACAATACAATTGACACGAGAAAACTGAAAAAAAAATGTGGTTGAACTTTAACCATTGAAAGTTCATGTGTCTAATCTCTGCAGAAAAGTCTGGAGTAATTTTGAGAGGAAAAAAAAACATTGTCTTAAAAGCTGAAAAAAAATCACTTTTAAGCATGAAATTTCCTAAGTCATGAGAGTCTGAAATCACATGGCTACTTCCCTGGCTACTGACTTCAAATACTTTCACCCTTGTCTGAAAACCTACTGCCTACAGCCTGGCCAGAACACGGGGTGGGGATGCTCATTTGTAAAAAGCTGCCTGTATCTCACTTTGCCGTCGCCCCATCCCTAACCACAACGCCAAGATGGGTGAAAAATAAGATGCCTATATTTACATCAGATTTACATTAGACCTTCAATTCAAACATACAAAGTTTGCAGTGACTAGGCAACTTATAGCCGTTCTTATAATAATGAAGTTTATTCCACTTTTATGATAGTATAACTAGCCTGAAGATGAGGGAAAGGCCTGAGAGGTCATCTAGAGCAGTGGTCCTCAACACTTTTGGCACCGGGGACTGGTTTCATGGAAAACAATTTTTCCACGGACTGGAGAGCAGGGGAGGAGTTGCAGGGGTGGAGTGGGAAGATGGTTTTGGGATGATTCAAGCACATTCCATTTATTGTGCATTTTATGCCTACTATTATTACATTGTAATATATAATGAAATAATTATACAACTCTCTGTAATGTAGAATGAGTGGGAACCCTGAACTTGTTTTCCTGCAACTAGAGCTTGTTTTCCTGCAACTCCAGATAGGAGTGATGGGAGACAGTGACAGATCATCAGGCATTAGATTCTCATAAGGGGCATGCAGCCTAGATCCCTCATATGCACAATTTACAACAGGATTCACATTCCCATGAGAATCTAATCTAATGCCACTGCTGACCTGATAAGAGGTGAAGCTCAAACAGTAATGTGAGCAATGGGGAGTGGCTGTAAAAACAGACGAAACTTCTCTCACTCGCTCCTCACCCCCACTCCCCTCCTGTTGTGTGGCTCTGAGGTTTGAGGACCCCTGATCTAGAGCCCAATCTTGTAACTAGGAAGGCACATGACTCTCCCCAAGGTCATGAGGCTGAATAGAAACACTTAAACGAAGACCTCAAAATTAGATTATCGTGTGTACATGTATCTACAGTAGAGTGTTACACACACATCTACCTTCACAGTATTCAAATCGCTCTTTACTAAGGATTTAAAGAAACAAGTTTTCAAAACTTGGCTATAGTTACTGACTCAACCATTTGCTCACTATAAACTAGAATTCCTTCTTATTTAAATGTAACATTTCAATTGCAGGAGTTCGAATACATTATATTCTGAATAAGCCTAAGGTACAAATATTTCAAAATAATACTTTAAATAGAAAAACTCGTCTTTGGTACATTAACACTGAATTTTTCCATTTCTTCCTAAGCCAGTCATGAAATACCTACTAATTCTAAATGAAGTAAGAACTTGGTTATGTGATTCAAAAATGTCAAGAACCTCTGGCCTGCACAATCTAACATAAATGGAAGTTTGTGCAACTAACATGATTTTGGTAAAATGTATTTTTTAATTAAAAGTCATATAATTATATAAAAAGCTGTTTATGTTAAAACCAAAATCAATACCAGTGATGATAACTAATGCTTACGAAGTGATTACTACGTGTTAGACATTGTGCCTACTAATTTACTATATTATCTTGTTTTATACTTTCCACAATCCCTTGGGGATAGCTATGGTTATTAGACTCATTTTACAGTTGGGGGAACTGAGCACTAGAAAAATTATGGCATTTGCTGAGATAATAAGCTAGCAAGTGGCAGAATTGAGATTGGAGCCCAGGTAGTCTTAACCACTCTATCAACCAGATCACATAGAACAGTTATTAGCAAATAAGAAAAGTATGGCTTTGTGTGAGTTTAGTTTTCAGTTAAATGGTGTGTTTCACTGATGGCTGATATGATTAGCACCTTATAAACCTTGGAAATGTTGCTTGTCAAGCATGGAAAAGTTAAATATCTGTGCTTGCTATTCTGTTCCCAAGACTAATTTTTAAAATTCCATAGTACGTTAAGGTAATAATAATAAAAAAATTAATTACATAAACAGGCCATTAGGTTAAGAGCCTACACAAGCATGACCTACCGATTTTCCAAACTGATGGTAGAAATTAGTATGCTGATGGACTTTAACCACTGCATAAAAATAACCCAACATGCCCTTGTAAATCATTGTCAAACTCATTACTCATTACAGATTGTACTTCTCATTATCATGCCACATGTAAAATCTTGACAAGATTTGTCTGACATCCAAACAAACTCTTATAAGTAACTCAAGCAGCACGTTTCTATGGTATGTCAGCCCGCTGCAGGTGTTTCTCTATCACAATGAATAATTACATCAAACAAAGACAAGAAATATTCTAAAGCTGACAAAACCACACATCTGAAATCTGTATTTTCTACCTCTTGGGAAATTAAAATCTACAAGTATAGGGGCTTCAGTGCCCATGTCTTGGGGCCATTCCAGGATTATAAAGAAAGATTTTTTTTTTTTTTTTTTTTTTGCAAACCCAAGGATTATAATAGTACAGGAAATTAAACTGTATTTATAGACTGGACACCAGCACACCAGCATGCTTTCTTAGCTCTTCAAATCTCCCAACAAAAATAAAAACACCAGCAATCAAACGGGCGAGCAAGAAATGACAAGTGTTTTGACAGCTCTAGAATACTTTGAGGTATTTTTAGCATATTTCTGAGTCGTATTAGCTTAACCTGTAATAGAATATAAATGAGCCCATATGGCACAGATGTAATTATGCTCCATGTGAGAAATCCCTGTAGTAGGTTGAGGAGGGGGTTGGAGGAGAAGAATACACCAGCCCCCACCTCCCTCCCCAACCTCTCCCCCTCACCACATGTGCCTTCTGGAGGGCATGATTTACACATCATTTGCATTGAGAAGAATATGAAGAAACACATTGCTAACAACACAGTACTGAAAAGGGCAAGCAAAAGATTGGGGATTCCTAAGGGTGCTGCTCTCTGTGACTGACATCCGGTTAGGAGTAGAGGCAGCTTCCCCTGGGGATCACATTTGATGAAGCGATCTTTGATTATGTGGGCATAGCAATCATAAGGCGTAATTATTATTACTGCAAGAGAATGGGCAACAAATCTCTGGGGAAAGCCTCTGTCATAGACACTTTGCTGGCACATGCTGGAAGCGAATGTTCTCCCAAGGATCATTTTCATTCCAACCTGATATTTAGCTGAAGCTTCTTTGACTACCAGTCATGAAACATTAAATATAGATTAGAGCCAGAGAGATGTTGAAAGTTGAAATTCACCGGAGGTGCACGCTTGTGTCCTTGAGAAACAACCTCGAATGCTGTCCAGATGTTGCAGCAGCAAGGCAGAATGGTCCCAAGCTGCAAGGAGGCCACAACAGAGGAAAGAGGAGATGTTTAGCATTCCACCAGCCTTCTGTTTGGTTTATTTGTACTACATTAATTTAGCAGAGAATCCTAACAGGCTGTTAGTGGTAGATGTTGCAAAGTGTTCACTACCCCGAAAGAATGAAGAAATGCTTTTGTGCCAAGAAGAGGAGTAATTCTAAGCACGTAATTGATTTCCTACAGTTTCAAACTGTGATAAGACTAAGGTCTAGCAACAGAAACATATGTTAGCAGTTTTGTCTGTGTTTCTTGATGAATTTAAAAACAGAGCACCCCCATAACTAGTAGATGGTTAACTTACTTTGAACATCTCACTAGATATTAACAGATACTTGCAGTGGAATTTGGAATACATTGGTTTGATTTGGAATGGTTTGCAGAGGGCAGCTGTGCTGTAGGAAGCAAAATTCATTGCCCAGGTGTGTGATGGAAACACCTCTCCCATTTCCTCAAGGAACTGGGTGTACTGCATTTACATTCAAGACTCTCTCCACTTCCCTTACCTCACCCACTTTTGCAGAACATGAATCAGAGGGAGGCTCTTCTGGTATTAGTTAGCATTCAACACGCTTTACTCAGGGAAAACTCTTGCTCACTATCACTCCCAGCAAACCAGAGATATTAAACCAGTCACCCTAGACGCAACTGACCAGTGTTCTTCTTGTTCATAGGAAACAGAGACAGAGGAGATGAGGAGGTGAGCACCATGTAGGGATAGGAAGTAAGACCTAGGAACTCCTTGCCGATGAGGGCTGAAGAGTGCTGGCTTGGATGAACAAAGAGTTTTTATTCCCATAGACCTTTAGAAACAGGAGGTACTGGTTAATTCCTCAGGTCTCTCTGGAAGCAAAGAGCTGGATTAGATGATATGCTGACTACCCTCTCTTTTCCAGGTGTCTTTTACCTTCTATCAAACTAGCATACGAAAATTCTGAATCTCTCTCCCACCAAAAAAAAAGCGGGGGGTGGGGGGAAGGTGGACCAGAAGCTTTGCCTGAAGTTGCAACAGTCACTGGGGGTCTCTCGTCATAGTGCTTCAGGGTGTAAGGTGATCATTAACAGTCAGCAAGGCAAGTGCCCTGAGGCATGTGAGAGCTGGGAAACAGCAGAGTCAACTCTTACCTTTTAAGCATCCCTCCTCCAGCTCTTGTTAGAGGCCCCTTCTGCAATGCCAATTCTGTGTTTATACTGATGTTGGAAATCAATATGTATCGAATAACCCCAAAGTCATGTTAAACAAATACAATTCACCAAAAAGGAAGAGCCAGTCCCTGCCAATTTTCATCAATCTTTGTTCCACTTATGTAAGCGCCCTGGCAACTGGGCACAAAAACAACCTCAAGAAATATCATCATACTCCATCAATGGGTAGCCCTCCGACGATAGGTTTGGAGTGGGGTTGAAGGGTGGAGTGGGAAATGTTTCACCAGGGAGGTGGCCCTTGAATTGGCTCTTACAGGGTAGAAAAGAATTTTGTTGGAGGTTTGGGGTGCTAAGGAGGAGATTCCTGCAGCTGGATGGCACACTTGAAAGCACAGAGACTTTGAAATTGCAAGTTATCAGGGAACTGCAAATAGTGGGGTAAGGCTAGAAGGTAGTAGGTGAGTAGGGAGAGAAAAATAAGCTAGATGGATAGAAGGTGGTCATCCTAAGTTTTCCAGCCATTAAAGTGTCTTGAATAGAAGTAAACAAAGGATTGAGCAGAAGTGATCAAATCAGTTAATATTATAGTGGTCTAGGTGTGAGAGGATGAGTTCCTGAACCAGGGCAGTGACAGTGGGGATAGAAACTACAGGAGGAATAGGAGAGAAGTTAAGGTGGTATAATCTACAGGACTTAGTAGCTTTTACAATGTGAAGAATGAGGGCAAAAGGGAGCCTGGAATGATTCACAAGTAGAGTGAGCAAACAGCAAATACTGTCCAAATCACTGAATTTCATCTCCAAATTGATTGTTGTGTTACTTGAGAAGGAAGTTTCTTTCTGTATTTGATTTTGGTTTGATTTAGGGAGGCTTTATTTGGAATTTCCAGGTATCCCCTTCGTGTAGCAGTCCCTAAGCTTTTTGGCAACAGGGACTGGTTTCATGGAAGATAATTTTTCCACAGATTGGGGGTAGGGAGGATGGTTTCGGGGTGATTCAAGTGCATTATATTTATTGTGCACTTTATTTATATTATTATTATATTGTAACACATAATGAAATATACAACTCACCATAATGTAGACTCAGTGGGAGCCCTGAACTTGTTTTCCAGCAACCAGATGGTCCCACCTGGGAGTGATGGGAGACAGTGACAGATCATCAGGCATTAGATTCTCCTAAGGAGCATGGAACCTAGATCCCTCACAGGTGCAGTTCAAATAGGGTTCACGCTTCTCTGAGAATCTAATGCCACCACTGATCTCACAGGAGGTGGAGCTCAGGTGGTAATGTGAGCAACGGGGAGCAGCTGTAAATACAGATGAAACTTTGCTTGCTTGCCCGCTGTTCACCTCCTGCTGTCCAGCCCGGTTCCTAACAGGCCACGGACCATTACTGGTCTGTGGCCCAGGGCTTGGGAACCCCTCCCTTAGTGGACAGCAAAGAGAAAGCGCCTGGATGAAGGAGAAGAAAGAGGGCAACTGTGCTGGGAACCTTCAGATTGTGGATAGTGGAAGTAAGGTGATGATGGTCACTAGGAGAACCTTATGAAAAAGTAATATAACATGTTCTAAAAGCTTTATTTATTTTATTATTTTATTTTTGAGACACAGTCTCACTCTACTGCCCAGGCTGGACTGTAGTGGCACAATCTCGGCTCACTGCAACTTCTGCCTCCCAGATTCAAGTGATTCTCCTTCGTCAGCCTCCCGAGTAGCTGGGACTACGGGCACGTGCCACCGCACCTGGCTAATTTTTGTATTTTTAGTAGAGACAGGGTTTTGCCATATTAGCGAGGCTGGTCTTGAACTCTTGACCTCAGGTGATCCACCCACCTCGGCCTCCCAGGGTGCTGGGATTACAGGCGTGAGCCACCACGCCCGGTCCTAAAAGCTTTTTTAAATTATTCTTTCTGACCCAACAAATTACACTTGTAGAAATCTATCTTAACAAAATGACCAAACTGCTTTTTTTCCATTCTCATAATGTTTCAGTGAACATTTCTGTGCAAATAAATGTTTACTGCAACATTATGAGAATGGAAGAAGTTCTACATCATCAATAATTGAAGTGATTAAATAATTGTTCTAGTAGTAGTTAATGCAGGGACATAAGAGAACAAAGTAAAAAGCATAAAAATTGGAAAGGAAGAGGCAAAATAGTCATTATTCACAAGTGAGATGGGTGTACCTGTGGAAACCCGAAGACAATCAACTAAAAACTGGTTATAAACAATAGAAAGACTCAGTAAATTGACAGATTGAATGATTTGTAAAACATGTCAACAGCTTTCGGACCAGTGCGGTGGCTCATGCCTGTAATCACAGCACTTTGGGAGGTCGAGGTGGGCAGATCAAGAGGTCAGGAGATCGAGATCATCCTGGCTAACACAGTGAAACCCCGTCTCTACTAAAAACACACAAAAAATTAGCCGGGCATGGTGGTACGCACTTGTAGTCCCAGCTACCTGGGAGGCCGAGGCAAAAATCTCATTTGCCAAGGAAACATAAATAATTGAATAAATGGAAAGTATATACTAATTTAAAAAGATTTAAATATTCTATTTGAGAGAAAAACTGACTCAGTATTAAAAACTCAATTCTCCCTAAATCAATCTATAAATTTCATGAGTTTCCCTATGATACCAATATGCTTTTTGTTCGTGATGGTAGTTTTGGGCATTTTTGTTTTGTTTTGCTTTTGAATAGGCAAAATGATTTTTCCTAGTGGTGGGGTTTAAATTTTGTAAGATTTAAGAGTGATGAAGGGATACTAATCTTATTGGCCATAATATTTCAGTGAATAAAACCCCTAGGCACTGGTAATTAAGTATGACTCAATTAATGGAAGAGAATGGCGAGTCCAGAAATAGAATCAAATACTTACTAGAATTTAACATGTGATAAATAGTGCAGCATTAGTCTGGTCTTAAATTCTGAGATGAAATTCCCTTTAGAAGAAAACTGGTAGTATTTCACGATTCAGTGGATTTTGAGTGAGTAATAATTTGCCTATTAGAGAACATTATAATTTTGTTCCATTCTTTACAACAGGCCAGGATGGGTGTATATTTGTTTCAACGCAATTGTTTTTTCTAATTGGTGTGTGTGTGTGCGTGTGTGTGTGTGTGTGTGTGTGTGTATAAAAGTAGTCTCCACATTTGTATTTATAACCAGATACCCAGTGCGCACTATATGTGTGACATTTTTGCTTAATGCAGTATTCGTGGGTGCCCAGAGAAACAAAACCATTACATTATCATCTTTTTTAAAAGGGTTGATAGGTGAGGCATTTAAAAGTTCTGGCTAAAATAAGGTTTAGGGATTATTAACGGATTTAATTTCTGCAAGCCAACTCCATGACACATTACCATGGCTAGCTAAGCATTAACTGGATTTTCCATCCATTTCCCATATTGTTGAGCCCAACCTTAACTTGTCAGCTTGGGCAAATCCCTTAACCCCTGTAAGCCTCAGTTTCTTCCCCTGTCAAATGAAGGGGTTAGGTGAATTGATCCCTCCAGGCCTTTCTCACTCAAAGCTTCTGTTATTCTGGGTACAGCAGACCATTGCCACACTCTGTTGCACAAAACATAAGGTAAAACAAAAGGAGAAGTGTGCTTAGCTAAAAACAATGCAGACATTTTAGGTAGAGTAGTTACCAGTTTAGCACAATGATTGCCAGTCTTTCTTGAAACTGCAGCTCTGTGCCAAAAAAAAAAAAAAAAAAAAAAAAAAAAAAAGTACGCATCTCAATATTTGTAAATACACTTACTTATAAATTCTACACATGTATTGCTATATGTGTATATATATGTATTAAGGTATACTGCAGTAATGAATTATGTTCATTTGAACACATCCAAAAAATATAAAGTAAGTCCTAGCATTTTCTTCCAACACTTCAGTGGGTCATCTTGTATACCCGCTAGAATGACTGGTTTAGAGATAGAATTAGTTTGCTCTTCAATTAGTATATTTAATAGGGAGCAAACTGGTGGAGCCCAGAAGCTTTTTCAATTAATCTGTGGGTGAGGGGTAGCCAAGTATGCTTAAAAAGAAAAATCTTTTTTGAATCTGAAGTCAGAAAACCATGCTCTGACGATTAGTAGAACACTAACAAAAATGCCATTTCCCATCCCCAGGGGCTTCTACCATTATCCTTGCCTCTTAATTCTTCGTGCCTTATTTTCTTCACATGTTAAATAGAGTTAATACTACACGGCCCTATAAACCTCACAGAGTTTGTAACAAAATAGATTTTATATGTGATGTATATGGATTATATATAGTAACAAAGTAGATTATATATAGAAACCTATATATAATATAATCTGTATATAATTATCTGTATATAATATATATCATGCATTATACAAATGGGAAGTATAAGAATTATTGTTACCAAATGTACAAATACTATACATTCCAATCCAGTTTAACCTTCTACAATTGACCCGATTCTTACGTACATGTAAACCTAACCAAAGAGTACCATGTACTGTATCCTAAATTGATCAAGTTTCTACTTAGGAAAAGGAACAGGGCAATTAAGTTGAAAAGCCTTCTGAGAATACTGTTGAGCTGCTCATCATTCTAACACATTTTATTCCCGGGTACACAAGAGATATTTTAGTGGCAGGGCCCCCCTACCTATTCTGCTTACACCCTGCTCCCCACACCACTCACTCTTAGCCACCCAGCCGCTCTCCTCCAAAGCACCCCACCCTGGCAGGATTGGGCTATCACTTCTTGGGCACTGTCCCATGCTCTGATAATCAACCCTTATCTGCCCTGTGAGCCATTCTTTCAGAACTTTGCCATCTCCTCACTAAGAGAACAGTATCCATGTGCAGATGGCATAAATGTCATTTATTGATGACAGGTTAATGTATGACCCTGGCCAGGTGTAAGCCTGGGCCCATGAAGCAAGGACTACAGCATCATTGGCAACTGTCCTTCCCCATAGTCAAGTAGGACTCAGCAGGAACCAGTTATTGCTTCTTGAACTCAGGAGAGCCCCCTGCTGGAATCCTACATTGTTCCCCAAACTTCCAGGGTGTCAACCTCTGTGCCTTGAAATTGATGGCAGCTGACATTTATTAACCACTTGATATGTGTCAGGTTTTATTGTAAGTGCTTTCCATGTTTTAATTCATGCAATCATCACAACAATCCTGTGACACTGAAATGGTATATCAGAATGGAAATCAGCTGAATATCAATTCTGGATACAGGTATCATTAATATCCCATCTTGATATTTTGAAGATGAAGAAATATTCTTTTATTCAACAAATATTTTTGAGCTCCTACTATAACCCAGGCACTGTTCTAGGCCCTGAGCATACTCCTATAAGCAAAACACAAAAACCCCTGCCTTCATAAAGCTTAGATAACTGTGAAGGTTAATGAAGAAAATTTTTTGGCAGTGATCTTAAATCAGACCAGACAGTCAGCTACTTCCCCTGCTGGGCCTTGCCTGTCACAGCTGAAAAGCTGCTTCTCAACTTGTGTGGAGCTATCAGAGTTATAGTCATTGGACTGGCAGCCCATCTGCTCTCATAGATGGCTTCAGCTCCAGCTTCATTTGCACCCCTGTGGGCACTGGGAGCTGAGTTGCCAAACTTCTTCTCTCATAAAGACTCCAAGAAGTGGTCTGGGACAATGCCAGAAGAGTTCATAATTCTGTCTTTACCAGCTCTGTGGACAGAGGAAGAGTGCTGATGCCGAAACGTTAAAAACGTTATAAAGTCACTTGGAAAGAGCTTAAAACAAAACAAGTACACTTTGCAATGGAAATTTCCAGCTACATGTAAGAATTTACTAAAGACAGAACCTCAACTTGGTTTTAAAAAAGAAGGCAACTTCCCTTTGTGAATTAGGAACAAAGCAAATTAAGATCTTGATCTCATGGGTACTCTACTTATAAAGAAACAGCCTACCATTAGCATTTTGACAGAACTGATGTGGCCAGCTGTGATGAGGAAGCACTGTCTTTGTAAACTTTACCTCCAGGCCTTTAACATTCAGACGTCCCTTTGAACCTTGGAAGGCTACTATCTCAGAGAGAAAAAGCAGAAAATCAAATAACTAAAGTGAGGGCACATCAGAACTGCTGGGACAGCATGGCCTTGCTAAGGAAGGTAGGCTGCTCTGGGGTCACCAGCGGACGTTGAATAATTTGCAGATGTAATTTTCTAAACTGTGATGTGGGGTCAGGAGGGGGCTGATGGTGGGGGACTAGGGTCACCCTAACAATGTAAACATTATGCTGCTATCTTTGCCCTCATACTCAATTCTTATTTCTTCCTGTAAATTACAATATCTTATATTTTTCTGATTTTAAAACGGTACATGGTTAGAATAAAACTGCAAGCATGGCAAAACTAACAATCGAAGGTGACAGTCCCTCATACCGTGACAATGCATTCCAGTTTGTCCAGGGCAGTCATAGTTTATATATGTTGTCTTGGTGTAATTATTAGTAGCAAACCCTTCATTTTCAAAGGCATCTCTGTTTGTACAATAAATTACAATGTTACTCTATTCATAACCTACACCCCAGGTTTAACTATGGTTAACTCGTTCAGTCTATTTTCAAAATTCACCCTTGCCTACTAAATTCAGGAGCTCTGAAAGGTGTTTCACATGTGCTTAAGAGCATAATCTTCACAATTATTGTATGACGCCCCATCTTCCCTTCCCTGAGATTTACTTTGACAGTGTGCAGCATCTGTGCAGCATCTATGAAGGCACTCCTGCAGCCCCTCTGCTGCCCCTGTTGGCACTGGGCCACCTCCTTTTACTGTCAAAGTCAGTCAGCCCCACCTGCACTGATGATGCAGTAACATGATAGCTCCAGCGAACCAAATCCACTCAAATTGCTGCCAATGAACCAACTCTTTCTGCTCCACAAAGTCATAATGAATTCTCCAATGAAGTAGGGCACTTTTCATGGTGCACTTTGTCAATGTAGTGGCACAGCATGCCCAAGATTTTCATTAAAATAAAAAGTAAAGGAAAAAAGGAAAATCTCTTACAGATTTTTTATGAAAACAGCCCTTTTAGTGTTCATTCTCAGGCTGCCTTCTTAGTTGGCTTTAAGGGTAGATCCACGGGTACTATTGGTGTACATCCCAGTCCTGAAAGTCGAGCACTGATCTTCCACCAAGCTGGAGGGATTTGACTCTGGCCTAAGGTAAGTTATTCCCCAGGAGATGCCTTGGTCCTCATTAAAAGAGAATTCTGGCAGTATTCTATATACAAAGGCATGTTTGACTCATAGTGTGATCTCATTTGCCACATGCAATCATTTAAAAAATCTATTTCTATTAATGGTCCCCTTCCTCTTTATCTTTTCCCCTCCCTCTTCCACATTTTCTTCACAGTATTCCAGTCTCTGTGGTGTTTTATTAGCGTAATGTTTGTTCATTTTCTTACTTCTTGTACTTTATTTTTTATGGTGGTGGGAGAAGGAGGAAAAATCTTTCTTGCCTAATGGTGTCACTTTTCAACTGTCAATTTCTGGCGAACAACACTATGTCATAGCACAGACTCAATGCCATGTGTATGTGAATCCTTAATAATTGCTGCTGTGATTCAAAGAAGAAAGCTCAGGACTTATAATAAATCCTTCATATTATTACCTTTTCGACAGAAGATAAATACAGATGTCAAGATATTTAAAATATTGGGTGGGCTCAGGAAATAGAGACATTTTGTTTTTCATGGCATCCAATAGCTAACCAACAGGAAAGAAAGCAGACAGGAATGGTATTTTTGTCTCTTCAGCACTTGCTAACAGAAAACCTACTTTTCATCGAAGCTGCTTAACTGAATGTACATTAAACAGCAAACCATATCAGAAAAACCTTTAGTTTTGATAATTTTCACTGCTTACATTTTTCTGTCTTGGTGTCTCAGAAGTTTCTCTTGCCATTTAGCCAGTAGCTAACCGTTGCATCCCGATGATACATTCAAACATAAGAATTCAGTGTAAGGTCAAAAAAAAAAAAAAAAAAAAAAAGGCTCTCTCAGATCTGGAAGGAGGGAGTTCTCAAAGCTGCCCACATTCCTGCATACTACAGCTCCACATTTCCTAAGACCCTGGCTTAGTTTGCCAAATGGGACAAGTTAAGATAATTTTAAGCAGCCCTAAATTGCACTGCAGCATTTTGTATGAAGGAACTGAAATTCTGTGCTAATTAGGAATATTTATATCATGGGGATGTATTGCAGAGTGGAATTTTTAAAAACCAAATTATACTGAAATCTCACCATAACACTCTCCTTAGACTTCCTGCTGTGGGACCTTCTTCATGGTATAAGTGGCTTCTAAAAAGATCTTTTCAGTGCTTCAGGGATGAAACCTCTTGAATAGTGCCTAATATCCCCCAGCTGATTCAGCATTGCAGCCTAGATTTCTATAGAAGTTTCAGGGCAACAAATACTAATAAACCTTCGAATGATTAAATTAATACGGTTTATTGATAAAGTATTACAGTCTATATTTTGGGAGATTTTAAACTTTGCCAAATGTAAGTCATTATTTGATTAGTGCTATGGTTTGGATGTGGTTGGTTCCCACCAAAACTCATGTTGAAATTTGGTGTCCAGCGTAGTGATGTCAGGAGGTGGGGCTGATGGGAGGGGTTTGGGTCATGGGGGCAGATCCCTCATGAATGGCTTGGTGCTGTTCTTGGGGTGAGTTCTCACTTTTTTTGAGACTGAATTACTTCTCACAGGAATGGATTACTTCCTGAGAAAGTGGGTTGTTATAAAGTCAAGATGCCCCTAAGGTTTTGCCTCTTTGTATGTGTCCATTTCCTCTTTAACTTTCTGCCATGTTGTCCTACAGCATGAAAAGCCCTCACCAGAAGCTGAGCAGATGCAGGTGCCATGCTTCTTGAACTTCCGAGGCTGCAGACTGTGAACTAAATAAACCCCTTTTCTTTATGAATTAATCAGCCTCAGGTATTCTGTTATAGCAATACAAAGTGCACTAAGGCAATTAGTTTATGGTAAACTTGAATCGGTACTATCAGATAGATAATTTGATCTGCTGACTGCCTCAGCTGTCCCTAAAATAATGTCTCTGGCTACTTTTAAATATCAGGAACCCTCTTTTTACTTACCGATTCAGTGTTGAATCACACAAAATAGTATAGTATTTATACATATTACATTATTGATCTAAAGTAGATTTGACTCAAATAAAATTTTAACCAGGCAATGTACTAAGCTTTTGGGATATTGAGTAAAACAGAGATTAGTAGACTAGAAAGGAGGAGAGACAATTATATAAGCTGTTACATAAACTGTGACAAGTTTTGTGATAACGAAGGTACAGGATGCTACATGAGTGCATAGCAGGGGCACATAAGAGGCTCTGTGGGGGTTAGAAACATATCAGACAGAGATACATATACTTAATGATGACATGTTTTCCCCAAAGCTATCTAAAGAATATCTCCATGCATCTTTGGAAGGTTTGATGGTGGTCAGGCGGACGAATATGATATTTTAGAATCTCGGATTCTAGAAGAACAACAAAAATTTTCCAATAAATAGAAGCACTGGATATTTTTTCTTTGTTTACTAAACACTTAATAATTACATTAAGAAGGCAAATGCACATATTCACATTATCTTTCCATACACAAGTGACATCAAACTGGAAGACAGAGTGGATATAACAGATGATGGAATTAAAACTGAAATGTACTGTTTTCATTCAAAAGGATGAAGTTACCTTTTTTAGTGGGAAACAAGATTAAATGTAACAAGGATACATATAAGGACTTAAATTTAGATGAGAAAGTAGAAGCAAAGGAAAATCTGGTCTGTTCGTGGTTTGCCCAGGGGGAAAAACATCACAATATTCAGCAAAGTTTTCTGGGATGCTATAGTGAATGTATCTATGAACAAAACCCATGCAGCCTGAGATGACATTAATAGAAATATATAATTTCCAGAGCAGGTGGGTGTTTAGCACATTGATTGGCTAACATCTGAAAGATGATTTTTCCTTCTGGGGGTCACTTTTAAAGAGAGACAGTGACAAACCCACGTGTTTACAGGAGAGTGAGAAGTCAGAATGATTTATTAAGTCAATTTGATGCAACTACACTTTGTTGAATATTTGCTTTGTGCTGGGCACTGAGGATATAAAAAAGACAGTTTCCTCCTGTGAAATTGATCACGGTGTGCTGGGGAAGATGGACACATGAACAAATCACTGTGATGTATTCATATAATTGCTGCTTTAAAAGTGCTATGGGAACACAGAGAAAAGAAAATTAATTCTGCCTGGGGGTATTAAGAACCTACCAGGAAAAGATAACATCTGAATTTGGCCCTTGAAGCATGGTGTTCAAATTTCCTCAGTGGTAACGGAACAGGGAATGGAGGAGACAAGGACCTGCCAGGTAAAATGAACAGTGAGTCCAGTGTGCCTGGATTTCATCAGGGGCTGAGGGGAAATGGGGCTAAAGAACCCAACAGGGGCCGGCAAGTTTGGATCTAAATATTTAGAAAATGGGGAGCCATCCGATGCTTCTCATATGAAGAGTGTTCAGCTTGGAGAAGGACCAGTCAAGGTTTCACAGGTGCTTTACACCTTCAGATAACTGCACTGCTGCTGATAGAAAGTAGGAGAACATATCTGTTGAGAAAGGTTCCAAGGAGCAGACATGGTACTAATAGATGAATGTGACAGGCTGATTTTATCCCTTCTATCAACCAGAATAGTCAGCAATGGAAAGGAATGTATCAAGATCCAGGATCACCTTGATATTGGTGGGATCACGCAGAGAATAGATAATGACACCACAATAGTCAGCAATGGATTCTAACTTGTTTTTAATCTTAGGAGCACTATGGAGTTTTCAATTTATCATTTCACTTTGGCTCCTAGGAAGTTGAGAGACAAAATTTTAGCCCACCTCTGGCTAGTATACAAAACCTTATAATATGCCCATTGCATATTACAAGTTATCTTATCTATATTTTCTACTCAGCTAATACTCTAATGTATTTTTACATTTATGTTATGCTATGCATTATGATGAACCATACGAATGCTTTTTTAGTGGAGTGGTATATAAATATATAGGTAAGTGATGAGTCTAACTAATTCTAGAATCATCCCTTTTTCAGTTTATTCAGAGGTACAAAAACCAACATGAACTTCCCTCCTTTTCTACCATGGAATCAATTTCAGAATATTGACGAGAAGCAAACTGCAAAGCAAAACCACAGTGAGATACCACTTCATGCTTGTTAAAACAGCTATAATCAAAAAGACAGACAATAACAAGCGTTGGCAAGGATGTGGAGAAATTGGAACCCTCACACATTGTTGATGGGAATACAAAATAATTGAAGCCACTTTGTTAAAACAGTTTAGCAGTTCCTCAAAAAATTTAACACAAAGTTACTATATGACCCAGTACCACTCCTAAGTGTATATGCAAGAGAATTAAAATAATATATTCACACAAAAACTTGTACACAATGTTCGTGGCAGCACTATTAATAATAGCTCAAAATGGCAACGACCCAAGTATCTATTAATGAATAAGTAGGAATAAGTAGGTAAGCAATGTGCTGTATTTATACAATGGAGTATCATTTAGCCATAACAAGGAATGAAGTACTGACACATGCTAAAACCTGTGTGAATCTGGAAAACATTCTGATAAATGAAAGAAATCAGGCACAAAAACCACATGTATGACTCTCTTTATGTGATATGTCCAGAATAGTTACATCCACACTGACAAAAACTAGATCAGTAGTTGCCAGAGGCTGGGGGAGGGAGAAATAAGGAGTGTGTCCTAATGGGTCAGGGTTTCTTTTTAGTGTGATAAAATATTCTGGAGTTAGGTAGTTGTGAGTATTGTACAACTTTTTGGGATACTAAAAACTACTAAATCTTATTTTAAAATTTTATGGTGTATGAATTGTATCTCAGTAAAAAACAATATTCAAAAAAAAATTAGTTGGGGTAGGTGGAATGCGTGGGGGATGGGTCAATTTTATTTTCTTGGAAAAGGTTTTACTTGATTATCATTTCAACCACCTCTACTTAATTCAAGTGCTGTTTTAACTTTCTTTAAAAATCTCATTTAAAAATGCATGTGCCTTAGCCTTGAAATTAGCATAATTTGCTATTTGGAAGGAATTGCTACTAAATGACCATCTAATAGCCAACTCTTTTTTTATTAGTCATGAACTGCCCTCTGAATTAAGTATTAAGACTATGTACAAGTAATTAATTACATCAAATAAATATTTATCTTTGAAATTCAACATCATCTTTCATAGACTAATTTACACATTAAAATATTTATATGAATACTATGCAAAATGTTTATTCACATAAACATTTTAATTCAAAAAAAATCAAAAATTGTTTTCCATACTCCCTAGCTAGAGTTCCTAGCTAGACTCTAACCTGGCATCCTACATACCTGGAGGAGGTATATCTTTCCAGTATATTACACAGTACAAAGGAAGGGGCTGCTTAAACTTTCCAAGCTACAGTAAGTTCTAGAATAAAATTATTTTATTCTAAAAAGATTTGGCAGTCTTTTCCTCTGTGCTGTGATTCTTTCCTGTGAAGAATTAACATTCTTTACATTCTTAACATGCTTAAGACAACATGAGTTTAGATATCTTAGATTTTTTTTTAATCTTGTAAAATCAGTTGGGATATATTTTAGTCCTGTCTTACTCACATTTCCCAGTTACCTGGATTAATTGATGTGAACAACAATGGTGCTTTGAAGCTCTCTGGTACAACAGTGGAAATGATCACATTTCTTGGTTAATGAATGAATTGTTCTTTCATAAGGATTTGTTTATGGAAATAAACAGAGTAATACCTTGATTAGTGAATTCCCTGAGAAGGAAGGGCCTTTTAAGAAGTCAGATGTATTAAAAACCTGAACAAACAAAATACTCGGAAAGGTTGGGAAGCTGAGCTGCCTGAGAAGTCTCCATGCACAGCTTCTTCTGCAAATGGCAGCCCCACTGAAAGCAAAGAGGCCCACCCTGGGTAATACCAGGAGCCTTTTAAGTCCCTCCTCTGCCTGCCCATCAAGCTGCCACCTGCTGCACTATCTCCCTCTCTGTGGCTGTTGTCAGAAGCCCTATCTAAGCAAGAGAGAATCTGTATCCTTCTCTTTCACTGTTTAGTGGTCAGTTAACTGATCCTACTCTGAAAGTCTTCTTATAAAAGGGATAACTTTAAGTTAATCTCTAGTTGTGGAATTCAATTTCCCCCCTTAAAAAAAAAAAAAACAACTAATACTTTTAAAAGAATTTTAGACCTGAGTAAACCACTCGGTGGCCTTGGCCACTTGACTGTTCCTGATTTAGCCCTTTAGGGACAAAGACTATGTGGACAGAACAGGTCTGCTCCCTACTGAGGGTTCTGTAAAGCTGGTTCTCAAGCTTCACTTCACTGGTGAAGTTCCACAACGTGTTTATATGAGGGAGTTTGCTGGTAAGATGAATCACTAGGGGTTTATCTTGAAGTTGTGTTTTAATCCAGCGTTTCAAAGAGAACTCAAGAACATCCAGCATTAGAGCCACCGGAATAGAGGTTCCTGAACCTTTTCCCTGGCCAACAAAATCAGCACCTCTGAAGATGAGGCCAGAAATCCTCATTGTTAACATGCTCTCTGAGTGATTCTTATGCACATTCAATTTTAGGAATTCCTAGAACCCATTGTCACCTCTGATAAATACTGTATATTTTGAGGATCATCTGATTTTATTTTAGTTAGCATTGAATAAGGATCCCCATCATACTCGGTCTTATCTGAGGTCTTCAAACACACCCTACAACTTCTACATTAATTCAGTTTGTCTCTAATGAAGCTGTATGTTATTAAAATACATGTTCTTTATTTATAGAGCCATTAGTACATTCAAGTGACCTCTGGTCTCTTCCTGAATTATCCCTCCTTGGGAAAAAAAGCTATAAAGATGATGAATGATGTAAAATTTTAGAAGAATATAAAGGATGGTGGTATTAGAAGATAACTGCATATGCTAACTTACTATTTATTTATAGAAATTTTTGATATATTTCTATATAATTTCCCCAAATTCACATTCTTAAAAATAATGTATATTTGGGGAGAACTATGAACATTTGGAATCTTCTTCTTAAATAATTGCTTTAAAAGGCATATATTTTCAGATAGATTTATATATATATAAATATAGATTTTTATATGTGGAGAAAATATTCACTTCTATTCATAACAGTATAGATAGAAGAAAAAATCTTGCAGTTGGTTTTTAGTATAGATTAAAAATTATATTTTAGAGAACATTTTTAAGGATGCATTTGTAAAGCTAGGAAAATTTCTTCTCCAAAAATGTCAACATAACATTTTAAACTAGGGCAGGTGTATTCATTATCTGAATTTGTATAAAATACAACCCAGGCAATCGAGATTTCTTTTCTTTTTTGATAAAATGTTTAAATTAAAGATCATGAGAAAAAGATTGTCTCTATAAATACGATGGTAACTTCATAAATAATTAAAATCTATAATCACAGCTAGAGATACATACTAGATTAATCGGAGACGAGATGAACTATATCGACTCTCGCTCCCATCCAGCCCCTCACTAAAGAGCAAAAATGTAATCACTTGACAGAAGTGTTTCTGATGAAAGCCATACAATTATATCATCTGTAGTTTAAGAAAAAAAAAAAAAACAGTGGGGTTATATGTGTTCACTTGGGAGAAAAGGGTTGACATTAGTCAATCTCCATCTTTTTCTGATCTGTTTCTGGGACAGACACAAAATATGAATCTAGAGAAATGTGTATTGAAAAGACATAGAGTAACAAAAAGGGTAGCAAGCCAGAGAATACGTGCAAAGACGAGGAAGAAAGATGACATCTGAAATACAAAGAAATCAGGTAGAGTTAGAGCATGAGGACTGATCTGAAGACCTCTTAACAGAAAATGGGGTAAAAGGAGAGGGGAAATCAATGGGGAATTGACCACTGACAGAAACATACTTCGAGAGAATGAAATGGGGAACTGAAGAAATTCAGGAATCCACTTAAAAAAAAAAAGAAATTGTAAAGAATGAGAATGTGGAAGGAATACTTCTAAAAGAAAAATCGTCTAGCTGCAACAGCTAAACATAGATGTGGCAGGTAGAATAATGGCCCCAGCAATGGGTATGCCCTCATCCTTGGAACCTGTGCATACGTTACCTTACATGGCAAGAGGTACTTTGCAGATGTCATTAAGACTAGGAACCTTGAGATGGGGAATTATCCTGTATTGATCTAATCATGAGTTCTTAAAAGCAGGCAACTATTTCCAAATGGAGAGAATCAGACAGGAAGAACTCTACCCAATGGTGCTGCCTTTGAAGATAGGAAAAGTGTGCCATGAGCTATGGAATAAGCCTCCAGAATAGAGGAAATAAAGCTAGAAAAAGTACGGAATAGATTCTCCCTTAGAGCCCCTAGAAAGAAACATAACAATGCAACACCTTGATTCTAGCCCAATGAGACAGGTGCCAGGCTTCTCACCTACAGAACTGTAAGATGATAAATTTGTATTTTTCAAGTTTTTAGTAATTTGTTGCAGCAGCAATTGAAAACCAATATACTAGATCACAGAGGTGACCAAGGCACTAAAATGGCTAGCTACTCTTATATGAGGAATTAATATAATTACTAATCAATCTCTTTGATATAAGCCCTCAATCCTGCTCAACTTCATGCATCAAAATATCTTCAGTCCATATCAGTTTTATCAAAGGAACATTTTCATAATTGCTGTGAAGTAAGTTCCCTTTGGTAATATAGTCAACAAGGACAAACAAAGGATCCTTATAATTGTTCAATTTGTTATCAATTCAGTAGAGGAGTATATTTCTAAAGGGAAATTATGAATCTCTTCCAGGTCATGATTTAGAGTGGCCTCAAAGGGCTGTTTCCATGTTACCCAAGTATAAAACCTACCAATTAGGTCAATTTGTTAGGGGCTGTAAAGAAATTAAATTGAAATTTAATTAGTAGTTCCCCTTTATCCATGGGGGATACATTCCAAGGCTCCCAGTGGATACTTGAAATGGTATAGTACTGAACTCCGTATATATTATGTTCTTTTCTATATGTATCTATGATAAAGTTTAATTTATAAATTAGGCACACAAAGAGCTCAACAATGACTAATAATAAAATAGAACAATTATGACAATATACTATCAAGTTACATGAATGTGGTCTCTCTCTCACAAAATATCTTAGTGTATTGTATAGTACTTACCTATTTTAAGACTGTGGTTGATTTGGGGTAACTGAAACCTCAGAAAGCAAAACCACAGATAAGGAGGGAACTACTATACAGTCATGCATCACTTAATGATGGGGATATGTGCTGTAAAATGCATCATTAGCAATTTCAACATATGTGCTGTGACATGCATCATTAGCAATTTCAACTCAATGGTGAGAACACCATCGAGTGTACTTACTTCAACCTAGATGGCATAGCCCTCCTACACGCCTAGGCTATATGGTCTAGCCTATTGCTCCTAGGCTACGAGCCTGCACAGCATGTACTGTACTGAATACCATAACACAATGGTAAGTATTTGTATATCTTAAAGTAGAAAAGGAACAGCAAAAATACTATATTAAAATCTTATGGGCCCACCATCATATATGTGGTCTGTCGTTGACTGAAACATCACGATGTAGCGCGTGACTATAGCATATCCCAAAGCACACATTAATGCATAGAAATGCACTTATGCTTTAAGAGCAACATCACCAATTGATTAATAAAGTACATCTGTGTCATTTAACCTTAAGGTTGCCCATTATCTTAATCTTTTGTGTAAATAAGTCTTGTAAAACGTGCTTAGCCTGAAAAGAGATGCAGGAAAAATATGGCATTAGCTTGCTTGATGCCTTTTCAATTTCCATCAGCAGTAAGGGTGAGTGCTAGAAGCAGGAGGAGTGAGGAAAGAGGGAGGTGGAGGAAAGAAGAGACAGAAAGGAGGAAGAGGGGAGACGAATAGGTAGAAGAAGAAAAGAGAAAAGAAATACGCAGGGTGAAGAAGACTAAGATGTGTAGTTGACTCTAGTGCTAATTACATACTTCATTTCTTTGATTCCCCCAACAGATGTGAATTAGTGAAAAATGATTATTATTACTATTTTAGGTAAATGGCTTTGAGGCTAAGAGCTGGTTGGGATTCAAGCCAGTTCTTGCAAGTCCAAGATTCTTTCCAAGATGACATTCGACTTCTCTGTCCAATTCTCTATTATCTTGAAATTTATTTCCTTTTTAGAGGAGGAGGAGGAAAGGTCATATTTAAAATCCAGGGTTATGTCCCTATTTGAGAGATGTTTTCATTCAGTTCCTCTATTCACACCTACCTGGGCTAGCCCCAGGAAAGAGTAGTTGATTTTGGTTTTCATTATATCCCTTCCCTTTTTCCCCCCTCCAATGCAAAATGACCCCAACTTGTCTACCTGTAGGACATGAGCCTCCCGTCTCCCGGCAAGATGCTCACATCTGCCCCAACTCGTCAATGAACAAATGAAGCAACACAGCTCCTGGGCACTGTCCCACTCTGTGAGGACTCTCAACCCAGAAGGTCTGTCAGTGAATTTGTCACATTTGGCCCTGGAACGTACTCTTAAGCTCCGTTCTCCTCTGACCTCAGAACACTCCTATAACAATTCTTGCTCCATTCCAGCCCTTTCAGAAGAGGGCCTTCTTTCTCCTAACTAGGACTTAGCCCCCTCTCAAATGTCATAGCAGCTGTACTGCAGACTAATTCATATGAAATTTACCAGGTCTGGAAAAAATTTAAACAGAAAATATCCTAGGTGTACACAGGAGAACCCAAGTGTGGTGATGAAATCAGAGAAGAGGTGACTAGGAAGACAACAGAAAGGCCTCCAGTCATTCTGGGGCCCTTCAGTGACTGGAACATGGTTTTCTAAAGGGGAGGCAGTCAATGCCGAGCAGAAACCTTCAGACCCTCAACTTCCTCTTTAATTAGCTTAACGTGAATGATAATTCTCACATTTTTACAGAGCTTCACCATTTACAATGGGGCTTTTATATCTATTACTTCATTATTGTCTCTATTTGATTCATTAGGTCCTGTGGGTCAGACGCACTCAAGGTCCCTTAAGCAAATAAATCAAGACTAGAACCCAGGTTTTTTGTCTCCTAGGCCAGAGTTTTTCCTCATACCACAACACCTGTGATGATGCAGGAAATGTGTAAAAGAAAACGGAAGTGTGAAATATGAAGTATAACAGCACAATACTAATAAATGCCTTTCAGATATTTTTTTAAAAATTAAACTTGCTTAATGTTATTTACAGATTTTTTCCACTGAAATTATGATACTGTATGTCCCTGTCTAGATTTGAATAATAAAAGTTTTATTTCATTGCCTGCTATGAGTTGAATATTTATGTCCCCTCAAATGCATGTTAAAACCCTAACCCTCAATATGATAGTGCTTGGAGATGGAGCCTTTGGAAGGTAATTAGGCTGAGATGGCATCATGAGGGTGGGACTCTCATGATGGGATTAGTGTTCTTATAAGGAAAGGAAGACAATGGTCTCCTTCTCTCTCCACCTGCATGCACTGAGGAAAGGCCATGGGAACACAAAGCCACAAGACAGCTGTCTGCAAGCCAGGAAGCAGGCCCTCATGAGGAACTGAATCTGTTGGCATCTTGATCTTGGAATTCTCCATCTGTGAAAGGACTGTGAAAATTAAGTGTCAGTTGTTTAAGCCACCAAGTCTACAGTATTTTGTCACAACAGCCCAAAAGACTTTAGACACTATGCAATATTATCAGGCTATTCATCAATCTAAAAGAAAATTTGCAAGTCAAAAATAAAGCCCACCAGGCGTGGTGGCTCAATCCTATAATATCAGCATTATGAGGCCAAGGCAGGAGGATCACTTGAGACCACGAGTTCAAGACCAGCCTAGGCAATACAGTGATACCTCATTTCTACAAAAAGTTTAAAAAACTAGCCGAGTGTGGTGGCGCATGCTTGTAGACACAGCTACTTAGAAGGCTAAAGTGGGAGGATCCCCTGAGCCTGGGAGGCAGGTTGCAGTGAGTTGTGATCGAACCACTGCACTCCAGCCTGAGGGTCAGAGAGAGACCCTGTCTCAAAACATAAAGATAAAAATAAAGCCCATGTAGTATACACAGTAAATTCATATTTTTCTCAATTATATTTTATAAATTCAATATATTTCACTATTTTAAAAAGTATATTTGCAATTTTAATCACTCCTCCAAAGCAGGGCCTCTCAACTTTGGCACTTTGGATAAGATAATTCATTGTCATGGGCTGTCCTGTGCATTCTAGAATGTTTAGCAGCACCCTTGGCCTCTACGCATTAAATGCCCATAGCACCTGATATAGTTTGGGTGATTGTCCCCCCAAATCTCATGTTGAAATGTGATCCCCAGTGTTAGAGGTGGAGCCTAGTGGGTGGTGTTAGGGTCATGGGGGTGGATCCTTCATGAATGCCTTGGTGCCCTTCTGTGGTAATGAGCCAGTGCTCACTCTGTTAGTTACCAGGAGGTCTGGCTGTTTAAAAGAGTTTGGCACCTCCATCTCTCTTGCTCCCTCTCTGGCCAGGTGATAGGCCTGCACCCCCTTTGTCTTCCACCATGAGTAAAATCTTCCTGAGGTCTGGACTAGAAGCAGATGTTGGCGCCATGCTTCTTATGCAACCTGCAGAAACGTGAGCCAAATAAATCTCTTTTCTTTATAAATTACCTGGTCTAGGGTATTTCTTTATAGCTATGCAAAGCTATGCAAAGACTAAAACAGCACCCTTCAGTGCTCAGTTACGACAGTCAAATATGTGTCCCAATATTGCCAAATGTCTCCTAGGGAACAAAATTGTCCCATATTAAGAATTAGCTCTAGAGTCTAATGTGTAGGTACTTCTTGCAACAATTACATTATCTATGTGTCTTTTTAAATTCATTTACATTGAGTTTAATTAAGAGATAGCAAGAATAATATTGTGGTTTCAACAATAAAGGCAGTGAAACTGCATGTGCGTTTACAAGAAGGATGACATTAAGCTCAAAAAAGAAGTAGACCAATTGTGATGGAGGAGTTTCATATAGAAATGTGAAGGTCTACATTCACATTTCCAGGGAAACCCATCGTGAAATCCATTGTGAAGGATTGCATGGTCCACACTGTGTATTCTACAATTTTCAATAATCACAGTATAATTTTTAAGACTTAGCTTACTTTTTCCTTTTTGTAGATACAACTTTTAATTTGAGGAAAGATATGGGTGTTAACCCTACTTACCTTGACAAAAAGTATAATAATTAAATAAACTGTTGATGTACAGCCATTTGGGGAAATCTCTGCTTGACTTTATAATCTCATCCTAATGTACTGCTTTATTATACAAATACACACACACACACACACACACACACGCCATTTGGGAAAATCTCTGCTTGGGTTTATAATCTCATCCTAATGTACTGCTTTATTATACAAATACACACACACACACACACACACACACACACACACCATTTGGGGAAATCTCTGCTTGAGTTTATAATCTCATCCTAATGTACTGCTTTATTATACAAATACACACATACACACACACACACGCCATTTGGGGAAATCTCAGCTTGAGTTTATAATCTCATCCTAATGTACTGCTTTATTATACAAATACACACACACACACACACACACACACACACACGCCATTTGGGGAAATCTCTGCTTGAGTTTATAATCTCATCCTAATGTACTGCTTTATTATACGAATACACATACACACACACACACACACACACACACACACGCCATTTGGGGAAATCTCTGCTTGAGTTATAATCTCATCCTAATGTACTGCTTTATTATACAAATACGCGCGCGCGCGTGCAGAAGCCTGATAGTTCCTTACAATCTGGTAAACTTTAACATCAATTTTTTACAAAACGATTATTTATTCCAAGGGAATACTTTTTGAGAGCCTTTTCTAAAAGCACCTGTTTAACCTGATTTCATGAACAGGGTTCAGTGGCTAGTTAGAAGCCTGTATCTATGCCTGTATCATTTCTTCGGGAGGCAAAGGCTAAAGGTGGAATGTCCAAGATAATCAAGGTAGTTTGTTTCATTTTATCTTCATGTTCTACTCAGCTTCTGTACTCACTATAAAGACCAGTTACAAAGGGTTGTGTTCATTGACTTTTAATCTGGTAATTAAAAAGGCTATTACCACCGTGGAGTACTTTCAATGCTGGAGCAGTGACCAACATGTAAGCTTTTACTCTATTTTGTGAGAGTACAATTTAATCCATGGAATAGGGTTTCCAATTATCCCAGTTTGCCCAGGACTTCCCCAGTTTTACTACTTAAAATTCCCACATGCCAAGAAATCTCCCAGCCCTGGGCAAACCTAGACAGTTCGTCATTCTATCTGAGGGGCCCAGAGTTTTTGACAGACTATTTGGTGAAGTTAACTTTCTAAAATATTTCCAAGAGTTGGAAAGATAAGGTCAAAAATAGTCCCCAAACCTACTTTTTAAGGAAAAAAAAAATCCTTATAATGATCAAGCAGCACATGACATTTAGAATATGTATCTAACTAGCCTGTATGACTTCCAGGTATTTGCTACTGCAATTGTAAAGACAAGCATTTCCAAGGGCAAGGGAACAGTCTGTCTCAGAGTGCTTCATTTAAGCAAGGACATGCTGCCAACTTGAAAGGAAATAAAGGCCACACTTTGTCTATGGGGGGATCCTGCAGTTATTCCCCTGCAAATTTAATTCAAACAGGTATTGAGATCTGAAACATGGAGATATCCACAAATTAGAGGATACTTGGTTTTTAAAAAGGAAAGAAAGAAAATCCAGGCCACAGAGAACTATATCAAAGCAGCAATAGTGGTTCCTTTTCATGTTAATCACTGTATTGCTATGAACATGTTTTGAAAGTCTATCCTATGAATGAAATTTATTGAGATCTTTTTTATAAAATACACATATAAATTTTAAAACAAAACTATTGTTTTCAGGTAAGTCAATTTCATCTTTTAAAAAAATGTGTATGCAAGATGTACAAATCAGTGCTATTTTAATACTTTGCTTTTAGAATGATTATACAAATATGCCATTCAACTAGTGTATTAATGATACCTCAGGAAAATGCAGTCTTACTTAAATTTTGTCATTCAAAAATATACCTCTTTAGAATATCAATGAAAGAATTTATTTAAAGTAATCTCTTTTGGAAAATTGTATCTTATTCTTTCAAGCAATTTAAGGATCTGCTTGACTCATAAAACTGACGATGACCCACAGAATACTTATTATATGTTCAATGCGTACATGTATAAGTACATGTACTTATAAACTGTATTTGAACTTATACATTGTATTACATTAGAAAAATTTCTTTGAGAAACCCTTTTGTTTGATGTGTTATTAGGGTCCCAAACCAACCTATAAACAAAGATCCCCAGAGGAAGTATTATAACTGAATAGCAACTTGATTCTGTAATAGAGTAGAGACATTTGTCGCCAAAAAACATGATACAAGTTAGAAAAATTACGCTAGAAATTGTGTTTTAATTTCCAGGTTCTAAGCAAGCTGTTTTGTCACTATACTTGTTAAAGTTTAACATATCCATCGTCAAAGGTATGACCAAAGTGAATAAAAATATTTAAGCCCAAAAAGTTTAAGGGAACTCTGAGACATGATTGACGTTCAAGTACCATTTTTCAAATTTTAAGGGCTATTGGCATCTGCCAAGATTCAAAACAAAGATATATATCTTGGGAGTCATCAAAATAAACTTTACTTTTTTGGTACTTCCCTTGTAAGATCCCATTTCAAATGTAAGGACATTGAAATAAAAGCCTTCAATTTAAGATAGTATTGCAATTCCTTTTTAGTCATGTAACTAGAGAATTCTAATATATATTCCATGTCTTATTTTGGTTCCTATACATTAATCCTGCAAGCCTTTGACATTAGTGTATTCTGCAAAGTATTGATTGACAATATCACCAGTGTCCACCTGGTACATACGTACAACTAGACATACGTACAACTACATTTTGCTTCTAATCTCTCAGACCCCAGTTACACAGACTATTATAATAAGAAATGTATCAGAGATATTCAATGCCATGATACTGGTTTCAATTAATTGCATGTGCATTATATAAATTGTGGCCAGTAGTCAACAGATGGATTAGAAAGCAATAAAAGTAGCTGAAACTGAACGCAAATGCACACACAGTAAATATGCATCTTAAAAAAAATGTATACCAAGGTTGAAACATGCTAACAGGGAAGGTGATCTGCCCCCACTCAAGTCCTGAAATGACTTATGATATAGTCTATTATTTTTCTTAATTGGCCACCAACTCTTCATTGTAGTCTCCTTTCCTAGTTAAATGCTGGACATTAAGAGTGATACAACTACGTCAGAAGGCTCCAGTACTTACAGTGGAGACAAAAGGACCAGGCCAGTAAACTCAGGCTGACAAGTGACTACCATAGGACAAGCTGAAAAATCTGGCCCGGCTCTTTTGCATATGTTTGACACTGGCCGGCTCTGAAATTAAAAATATGACTCTCTGTCCCCACAAAGTTTAAGTGAAAAACTACTTTTTAGAAAGAGCTTCAGAAGTCTTTCATACTACTTATATATTTACTCCAAAAGCTAAATTAAGTACATTGTGAGGGGGGAAATTGACCCCAATTTATAGCTGGTTTAAAAAAAAAATAGGCAAATTGAACCATCTGAAAATAGGGTTTGTCATGGAAACAACATGCTAATGTAACAGTATCCCAAGTAGCCTTACGGTTTTCCAGACACGTCCTATTTTGCCACCAGTATTAAAATAAACAAAAGAATACACTGGTTTTCTATATACTACATCATTTAAAATAAATTGTTTTCTAAAAACAAAGGCTGGTGGTGGCTTAAAAATGTCTTCTAAAGCTATATAACCACAGCATGTAAAACCTTTCTGCATCAAATTCATAGTTACATCATGTTAAGGACACCTACAATAAGACTGCTTTAAAATATATTTTTGGATAGCAATTAATGCCAAAAACATATTTTTCCAGAAATTATCTAATTGAACTACTTGGTGAGGAGATAGATATGTGTGAATTTGGCCTAAGAATACTATTTGTGTGTGTGTGTGTCTATACAATAAAACCTTCTGTCTACTATATTATGTTAATGTAACACAGAAAAAGGGAACACAAAATTGCATCTTGCTACGTAAAATAAAATGCTACATTTTTAGTAAGATTTAATTTTTTTCATTTTCCTTAAAATGAATAATGACTTATAAGACAATTGCATTATAACATGGAAAGTAACTCTATTGTATCAATGATCTTCATTTTAGTTCCTTGTCATTTTATCACAAAATGTTTTCATGGGAAAATTTAGTAAAGGGTTTTTTAACCTATAAAGGTATTTGAGGTTTTCCATCTAGCATTTTCCATTTCTCATAACCATATTTCCATATTATGAAATTTAAGTAAACTTTACATCTCTATTTTATAAAAATTAATGCATATATACTTATGTGTATCCTTATCTGTATATACACATATATACACTCATGCATAAATTCTGACTAAGAGTAGACCAACTAGATAATTTATCTGGAGAAGGTTCCTTGAACAATTGAAAAAAGGGGTCTTCAGAAGCAAACAACAAAACAGCCTTACAAACCCAATTGCTGTTTAAAATGTTTATGAACACATAGCCAGTTAACCATTTATTGATTGCCTATTTATGGTTTTGTAATATCCAAGATTATGGAAGAGATAAGATAATACCTCTAAAAAATATGAGAAAGGTGACGATTTTAAAATAAGCCTCCATAATATAAAAAGTCATGTAAATTTACCTTCTGAAAGAAAAGAAAGCTTTAATATTAAAATTAGAGTTCTCTTTTAATCCTGAGTAAAGAAATAATTTGCAAACTTCTATTTTCTACTGTCATGAAAACAGGTCTTTTCTTGGGACTTCACAAATGTCAATCACAACAATGCAAACAGAGTAATTCTTTGGAAAGACTGATCTGAGGGCTTAAGGGTAGACTTTTTTCATTGAATTCCTGAATTTTTACACTGTGGGATTGGCTATGAGACACCATAAAATGTAAAATAGTTCAGACAGCTCAAGCTCTATTATTTTCAGGCACAAAAACCATATAATTTTGTACAAAACTTTGAATTTTTTATTTGCGAAATTAAAAATACGGTATTTTATATATATAAACTTCTATTCCTCTATAAATATAGATGATTTTGTGATAGTGAACAGAATAAATGTATACCAAATTCAAAGACCAATATCATTTTAGCGTATGACAGACATAGATAAATTTAGGTCCTAAGTACCGGCATTTAGATAAATTCTTAAAGTTTAAAACAATACAATCAGGAGGACTGCTTTTATCCTCTTCTTCACAGAGAACTAAAGTGAATATTTTTAAATGGCTTTGTAAGATTTACATTTGACACATTTCTGTAAATCCAAAAGAGGAGCACACAGGATTTAATGCAGTAGACCTGCACACATTTTCCCTTTAGCATGCATGCCCATATCTTGTTTACTTCAGGCCCTATCTCCCCATCAATTATTCTACCTTCTTTAGCTCCTGAAATCTTACCAGGTTATTATTGGTGGTGTGGATTGTTCCTCCCTCAGAATGTGTTGCTGAATAATAATCGTAATAAAATGTTGAAAGTGTTCAACTTTTACATTTTAATGTTTCTGATATATGTCTAGTTATTTGATTAAAAATAAGAAAATAGCACTTCAATTTGAGGAAGTCCATTACACTGAAATATCCTTCAAGTTTTCAATTTCTGTTTACATTTTACTGTCTTGTTAAGGAAAGCAAAGATCAACTCCTTAACAAAGCTTTCCAGGTGATCTCAACATTTCCATTTTACAGACCGGTAAAATCTAAGGGCAGGCTGTCTCATTCCTAAAGGCAGGTTGCCAGGCATCCGTATGCAATTAGAATTAACATTTTATAACCCATATCTTCAGTCTCTTCCAACCCACACAAAGCTTCATGCTTCTTCCCAAATCTCAGTAACCACATCTTTCCATGACGCTGGCCAAACCCATACCAGGTTTTAGACACTAGAGAATGAAATGAGCTCACCCCTCAAAAATTAGACTTCAAAAAGTTTGGCATTGGTTCTCTCACTCACCCTGTAACCAACTAAGGTGGGAGAAGGGAGTGTCTGGGCGTTGAGGGTGACCTTGGAGGGAGGCTGAGACTGCCAATGCCCACACTCGTGGGCTCCCATGAAGTTGGGGGAAAGTTCTGGACAGTTAAAAATCCAGCTTCAGGAAGTCGAAACGATGGGCCTTCGCAATCCACCGCTGACCAAGGGAGGAATTGGAATGTACGGGGGCCCACCTCCAGATTTGGAAGCTTTGTGGAGTACTGTACCATAAGACCCCTACCTCAAGCCAGGAAAGGGAGGAAGGGGTCAGACGGAGGGGGAGGGGGTAGAAGGAGGCGGCGGGAATTGACCCTGGCAGCGCAGCCCTAGTCGCACCCCGCAGTGCTGAACTCGCTCCGGAGCTGGCGCCCAGCCGGCCCCGAGCACTAGCTTCAGGGAGAGGCGCGCGAGGACGACCAGGAGCGCTGGGCGGTTGCACTCCAGTCTTAGCTCCTTTGCAATACTCCGAAAAGGGCAAGAAGGAAAAGCCTCAAATGGTCAAACCGCCCTAAATAATTAAAAACTTTTGAAAAAGAAAAACGCGTGATCGGTCGTCATTTAAATACAAATATACTTACAAAAATCTTACACAGGCTATTTACAATCATAAAAGCGAACAGTCCTGGTACCAGAGTGTGAGGGCAAGAGGTCTGTCCATCCTCCCTCTGGCAGTCGGGCCCTCGTGTCCTTTTGCCTCAGGGACGGAAGCTTTTGCAGGAGCTGAGTTCTTCAAAGGAGCCTGCGAAAGAGAGTTACCTAGTGAGGAAGCCTCGAGATGTCAGGATTGGCACGAACTCCACGGGGCTGGCTTTGGGCAATGGCTGCGCCCCGGCCGAGGCCTGGGCATGGGCTGAGCCCCAGGTCTCAGACGGTAGTCTCCCCTTGTTTGCTGTTGGTGAGCCTCGTATAGAACTTCCTCCAGGAGTTGAGAGTCTTGCCGGACCAGATCCAGAAGCCCGACGTGATGCCCACGATCAGCGTCATAAGATACTTGATCATGAAGACCGTGAAATCCGGGCTCATGGGCGGGTGCGGCGGGGCGCCTCCGCCCGCCTGGAGGTGAGGGCAGGGGATAGCGTAGCTCTTGCAGCTCTGGGCCACCCAGCTGCGTTCCCACTGGTCCCGGAAGGCCTGCTCGTAGAAGTAGCAGGCGATGACGATGGTGGCTGGCACAGTGTACAGCACGCTGAAGACGCCAATGCGCACCATGAGCTTCTCCAGCTTCTCGGTCTTGGTGCCATCGTGCTTCATGATGGTGCGAATGCGGAAGAGCGACACAAAGCCGGCCAGCAGAAAGGACGTGCCGATAAACAGGTACACGAAGAGGGGTGCCAGCACGAAGCCACGCAGCGCGTCCACGTTGTTGAGCCCCACGAAGCACACTCCGCTTAGCACATCACCGTCCACCTGGCCCAGCGCCAGGATGGTGATGGTCTTGATGGCCGGCACAGCCCAGGCGGCCAGGTGAAAATATTGTGAGTTGGCTTCGATGGCCTCGTGGCCCCACTTCATGCCAGCCGCCAGGAACCAGGTGAGCGACAGGATCACCCACCAGATGGAGCTGGCCATGCTGAAGAAGTACAGCATCATGAAGAGGATGGTGCAGCCCTCCTTCTTGGTGCCCTGCGCCACAGTACGTGCCCCGTCCTCGGTGAACTTGTCGTTACACACCACTCGGTCCTCCAGGAGGAAGCCGGCGATGTAGGCCACGGCCACGGCCGTGTAACAGCCGGACAAGAAGATGATGGGCCGCTCCGGGTAGCTGAAGCGCCGCATGTCCACCAGGTACGTAAGCACCGTGAAGAGCGTGGAGGCGCAGCACAGCACTGACCAGATGCCAATCCAGGTGCGCGAGAAGCGCAGCTCCTCGGGTCCGAAGTACATTAGCCCGTACACCTTGGTCGGCTCACAGGGTGCGCCGCAGTCCTTCTCCCCCAGGAAGTGGTAGTTGAGGTAGGAGGGCACCTTGAGGGCGCGCGGGCAGGAGAACTTGCCTCGCTCCGACGCGCTGGCGCCCCCCGGGAAGCCGCCACGGTGCCCTCCGCCGCCGTGCTGAGGGTTGCTTGTCCAAAACTCTGGAAGCAGCGAGGGCGTCGGGGTGCCCTTGTCGGACGTGTTCTGGCCCACGCACAGCTCGCCGGCGCCGTGCACCGGGAACTTCTCGCACTTGAGCGTGTCTGGCCACTGGAAGCCGAACTTGTTCATGAGCGCCTCGCAGCCCTGGCGCGCGCGCTCGCACAGGGAGCGGCAGGGCGGCAGCGCTTGCTCTAGCACGGTGCACACGGGCGCGTACATGGAGCACAGGAAGAACTTGAGCTCAGCGGAACACTGCACTTTCACTAGCGGGTAGAACTGGTGCACCTCGAGGCCCGCGTCCTCCTGGTTCGTGTGGCCCAGCAGGTTGGGCATGATGGTCTGGTTGTACGCGATGTCCGTGCACAGCGGGATGGAGATGGGCTGGCAATAGCCGTGGTCCGGGATGGAGATCCCCCGCTCACCGTTGTACTGCTGCCCGCTCTGTTGCTGCTGAGGCGGCGGCGGCGGCGGCGGTTGCTGCCCCGGCCCGGGCCCCTGGCCTGGCCCCTGGCCCGCCGCCTGCGCCCGGACCCCCAGCAACAGCGGAGCCTCCAGCAGCCAAAGCAGCAGCAGCAGCTGGCGCGCCAATCGCCGGGGGTCAACTGGGGGGCGGCGGCGGCCACCGGCGTCCCCGCTCCCCTCCTCCGCCAGCCGGGCCGAGAGCGCCCCGGCACAAAGTTCCCAGCTCACGCCGCCGCCGGCGGCCCGGGACTTCTTAGGCACCTCCTCCTCAGCCATACTTTCTCGGCTCCTCTCTTGGCGCCGCTGCGCTGGGGCTGGCAGGGGCACGGCCGGCTGTGGCACCCCCTGCGGCCAGGGAGACCTCTGCGCCGGTGCCCTCCGTCGAGCCCAAGCCGCGTCCGGCCCGCTCCCCCGGCTCCTGCTCTGCGTACCGCAGCCGCCGCCGCCGCGGAAACTTGCGATTCATGAAGCGCGGGCGGCGGGGAGAACCCGGGTGGCTCGGGTGCGCCGGGGTCGTGTCCCGCCTTCCTGGCCCTCGGCTCGCTGGCTCCCGGCTGGCGGCGCCGCGCTAGTGGCCGCGGCCCCGTAGAGAGCGCAACTCTCCGCAGCCCAGCGGGCTCGGCTCCCCCCTGCGCCTCCGCCTCCTTCTCCGCCGCCGCCGCCTGACCATTTGTGTCAATCCCTCAACTCGCTCCCTCTCCTCTCCCTCGCGCGCCCTCGGACCGGTTTCCAGGCGCCCCGCAGTCTGTCTTTCACCAGGAGGGAGGAGCCTTGAAACCGACGCAGAACTGGAGGCTCAGGGACCGTCGCCCAATCGCGGCTCCGGCTTCCTGGCGCAAAGGGAGCCGGCCGCCTTCTAGCCTGAGCGAATGCCAGCGGCTGGCGGGCGGGGTAGGAGGCGGCGGGAGGAGGAGGAAGTGGTGGTGGCACTACTCAGGCACAAAGAGTAGGATTGCTATGAAGCGGGACAGGCTTGGTTGCTTTTGCTTTTTCAGAAGAAAAGGGCGAGGACAAGTAGGAGAATGGTCCCATATGCTACTGGAGATAATGAATAGGAGTCAGAGGACCGCGGGACTTAGCTTTTCTTTTCTTGTATCCATTATCATGTTTAAAAATCCTGCTCTTAACGCTGGTTACCAACAGCAAACCGGGTGCTGCTTCCAGAACAGATGCCTTTGACTTAAGGAGCGCACGGTTTCCTTTGAGTTTGTGTCTGTCGAGGTTTTGTTTAAAATATTACATTAATAAATCCTCTAGTTCACTGACTGGGCTTGGCGGGCTTTGGTCGCGCCATTTCCCTAGAGGAGACGTTCACGGGATTGCTGTCAAATGAAACAAAACACAAACTTTGATGGAATTTGGAAAGTAAAGCCAGATGCGCCTTCTGCTAATATCATTCTTGTAGTCAAACTTCTTTTTTTCCGCCTCTTTAATCAAGTCAGAAACAGAAGCAAAAGAAAACTATCCATTAAATTTTTGGAGAGGAAAACTTAAGAACCCGACGACTGAGGCGGTGGGGGCGCCTCTCTGGGATCGTCCTCGCCGCTCCAGACCGCAGAGGTGGCGCCAGCGGGAGCTGCACTCGCCGGCAGCCTAGGCCCTTGGGGAGCCTTTCTAAACCCTGGGGACGCCCACGGCTCTGATGGGAACTCCTGGGACCTGGGCCATTTAGGTTCCACAGGCTGGGCTACAGAGCTGGAGACGCCAGTTTAACAAACAAAACAAACAGTCTGAAAGCAAACAGCGAACTGCACATTCTCTTCCTAATTCCAAAACAATATAATCCGTCTCAGCAGACGCACATTAATGTTGTTTTCCTTGTAAGATTATTTTAAATGGTGGTTTGACTATGTGATTCAGTTTTATCAGAAAAGTGCTATTGGACTATTAATTCTTCGATTTTTTTTTTTTTTTGTGCCTGTGATCAGACTCTGTCTCAGCGTACTTTTTGCCAATTACTGTCATTCCTTTACACATTCATTTGTTTAATAGATACCAACCACCCATTGTGCTATAATACACTCTTAATATACACTCTTAAGTCGTAGAGTATAAAATGAAGGAGACTTGTGCCAGCCCTAGAGGAGGGCATAATACAATGGGGCACAGAAATGCAAATCACTTGTCACAGTGTCCATCCCAAAGCCAAAAGGGCACAAGGAAAGCAACCAGCTCAGATGAAATGGGGTTCTGACGGAGAGGTAGGTGCAAGGTGCAAAAGATTAAATCTCAAATTCACTTGAATTGCCGAAAGCGGCCAGAGAGATGAGTGTAGCTGAGGCACTTTGAGGGGAGACAGGAGGAAAGGTTTTAGTCCAGACTGAAAGGTTTGGGCCAAATTATACAGAAAATAGAAAACTATTGGAAGATCACTTTCCCCACATAAGCAAGGAATGATTTCAGGGTGGCTGAAAGAGGGCTCTTGAGGCAGGCTGTCATTAGGAAGCTTTAACATTCATCTACACATAAAGGTTACCAGTTAGATGGGTGTTACTTGTACTACATACTAACAAGTCTCTGATAATTTCACTACTCAGCATGTTGGTGTCTACACATCTTTACCTACCAAAGCAAAATGACATCTATTTGTCTCAGATACATGTTATTGTTTTTCAAATGTTTATATAAGCAGTACATTCATAAAATGCATATTTGCGTTAATGTATTTCTGATTGCTAGCATTTTTTTAAAGCAACAGGTACTAAATGCACAATTATGTGAGCATGTGTATGTGTGTTGACTGTAATTTATGACACATTTTGATATTGAAAAGGAGGTTGGGAAGCACAGCTTTCTGAGGTCCTTTGAACCGTTCAGTAAGTGTTCATTTTACACCCTAGGATCCTGGTCCCCAGGCTCCCAGGGACACTTTTTCTCTAGCCTTTCCACTCTGATGCTCATTCCTCTGCCGATGGTATCCTGTGTTTAGGAACTTTATCAAGCCATCTGTCTCCTATCACTCCTGTCTTGGAAAGACTTAACCTGTCTTGTATTCTATTCTCTCACGTCATTCGAGCTGACTAGGCTGAGTGAAAAGTGAATTTATTCTGATGTGTTAATTACCAAGAAGCATCATATGTGTTAAGCATCCATCCCTACCATCACTCCAAATCCTTCTCCTTCTCCCCTAAGGGGTTAGGGCACAGAGAATATGGCAGAGCACTCAGTTCTGTTTCTCAGAGTAGAAGACACTGTCTTGCTTCAAAAGTTGTTCTACTGAAATTCTTGAACTTGTTTTATATTCCACCTGACAGTGAAGTTTACTACGAGGAGGCTCAGAAGTACAGCCAGAGTTAAAAAGAGAGAGAGATGTACCCTAGAACTTAAAGTATTAAAAAAAAAAAGAGACAGAGAGAGAGAGAAAATGTCATTCTTACCAGATTATGAAACTGGAAGCAACCAAAGATGTCATCTAGAAATGAGTTAATTTTCTGCAATCTACAATTAAGAATATTGGACCCAGAAATATTAAGGGATGTGCCTCAAGTTAAATGGCCCTATTTGGCTTGAATATCATTAGAAGCTTATTTTAATCCTTCTATGTTCCTTTAAGTAGCTCTAGTACTTTTAATCTTTTTTTAAAAGTTAGTTTTCTGTGGAAGCTCTCCCTCAATAGAATGTGTAAATAAAAAACCTTATAAAATTTTTAAAAAATCATTTTCTGAGAGTTGTCTTCCAAAGTTTAAAAAAAACAACAAACTTCATTTTCATTTATTATACAAATAAAATATTTAATTTATCAAAACTATGTAATACAGAAGAAGGTACTAAAATCAGAAACAATTCAGAGTTTTAGTCAGTAATAACCAGAGTCTTCTGAAAGGAGGTCTTTTGGAGGAGGTCATGAAGGCAATGGGTAACAAAATATTAGAAGAGAAATATGAGCAATGTATTTCAACAGAGTATAAAATGTACTATTTTCTCAAGATGTGGAAAAATTTGAGATCCACAGATAAAAATTACTAAGTATGAACTATTATGAACTTGGTAATAAAAATATTTCAGTTAGGTCAAAACTATAAACAACCCAATTCCTCCTTGATACTGCTTTGTCAAGCATCATACTCAGTCAAGTTTTCTTATATCAAAGATCTTGTTTTATCAGGCCTTTCCCAAATCTTCTGAAGTTTCTCCAGACTGCTTATGTCAGGTTGAATGTGGATAATTAGCAGGGATAGAGATCCAGTTCCAATTACATATAGTTGAGTGTACACAGACACACAGGCAGTTAGGTGAATGCTCCATGTGCAACCTGAAGGATCTTAAGCTTTTAGGTGAGTTGCATTTTTGCTGGCTTGTGGGTGGCAGACTTGAATTGTCTTTGTTGAAGAATAGAGATTAACATTGGTTAAGACTATATTTTTGAAAACCTACTGTGTATACTTGGTGTTATTTTGCACGATGTTTCCATACATTGTGTTGCTTAAACTTTGAGGAAGGTGCTAATTATCTTATCCCTCTTTTTTTTTTTTTTTTTTTTTTTTTTTTTAGCCTTTTTCTTTTTTTTTAGAAGCAGGGTCCCATTCTGTCTCCCAAGCTGGCATGATCATAGGATCATAGTTCGCTGCAGCCTCAAACTCCTGGGCTTGAGCAATCCTCCCACTTTAGCTTCACTCCTTGTTGGGACTACAGGTATGCACCATCATGTCCATCTAATTTTTTAAATTTTTGTTGAGACAGGGTCTTGCCGTGTTGCCCAGGCTGGTCTCAAACTCCTGGGCTCAAGCTATCCTCCCACTCAGCCTCCCTATGTTATCTCCTTTTAATAGATGAAGGATCGAAGGCTCAAAGCACTTAAGTAATTTGTACAAGATCCCATAGCCAGTAAGTGCCAGAATGGGGCTTGTGTCTGACCAAGGTCCATGGACTTCCAGTTAGTAACACTATGTGATCGTGTCCAGTGAAAAAATCACAGAAGAAAATGTGGTTTCTGGGAGCACATCAGATGATTGCTCAGTATTTAACATAGTTTTCTATACCAGGATATATATGCTAGGGGCTTAAATGCTGGGATTCACTGATGCATTAGACCACCCTCTCCAAAGGTGTACTGTGAGATAAATTTGTTCAAATAAGTTTGGAAAAAAGGCCATACTCTGTGTCCTTATTGGAGATTCACATTAGCCTAATATAATCTCTGAGAAGTGCTGAGCTGAAGAACCCTTTTAAACTTTTGTCTTATTTAGTATTTCCCACATTTGGAATATACATATACAAACACACACTTGGAATACACACATGTACATACATACACATACATAGACACACATATATATTATACTGCATCAATATTTTGCTTGGCATTAATGCTCTGTGAGATTCAACTTGAAAAATGCTGAATTAGACCTAATATATTTTGGATTTTTATTTTATAAGGTTGGACTCTCACCCCTGTATTACTTTTGAATGTCAGGTGTAGAAAGTAAGAACTTGGCCTGCTATGCTTTGAGTTCCTGACTCTTCTTGAATTCCTAGTGAAGGGAAGTTGATTGGTTAAGGAGCTGATAGTAATAGAGAAAACTCAGACCATACTATTCCCTTCTTTCTGGGTGGCACCACCTAGGAGTCTATTATATCGTCTTTTTAGAGACACATTAAGTATAACTCTACTAAAGCTTTCAGCGTAGTTCTCTATTTCATTTCTTCTTGAATTTCCAACCCAGAAATTACTACATAAGCTATTTCTTATCTTCCATAACATCTGTATTCTTCTGCAACAATTCTAAAAATGAATGTCTTTTCTTTCTTTGTTTTTCCTTTCTTTCTCATACAAATCTGCTCTCGACATTGGTAAAATAGTTCTTGAATTCATTCACATACAGAAGCTCAATTTGCAGACTCATATATATATATATTTCCCTAAAACCACTTATCAAAAGAGATTTTCAGTGTGATTACCTTGACTTTTATCTTATAGGGTACTTACAGCTAATTGATATTAAGATCCTGAACTAACTTATTATTTGAGAATCAGCCGTAATTTGTTATAATTTACATTTTAAACATGGCAAGACTTAAAGATTTAATATAAAGGGGTGGCTCTGTAGTTCTAAATATGAATCATGGATTACTTCTACACAAATCTCACAAAACATTTTTTATTTTTTAAAAAAGATAAGAAGTATGAAAGAGGGAACAAATCACTATCACTGAATTTTCATCAAGGTAGGATAATAACCCAAATTTTCTTGTAATTAAAAAATTAAACTATAATAGGAAATTTTGCTAAATACATTACTTAAACATCAGTTTCACAAAAAAAGTGCATATAAATAGTATTTCATGACTCTGCTTTAATTAGTTCTGTTGTCATGTCATTGTGCAATTGTAAATGGTGTATACTATCTGGGAAAACTTTTGCAAAACATGCAGGCATTTGTATTAGATTTAGAATGTAGTCCTTCTTCGAGTCCCTGGGAAAGAAATATAGATGATTCCTTGTAAATTAAAACCTTATGCCTCATCCGCTTAAAGAGGCCTGATTGGCTAAGATGTGGGGTGCTGAGTTTGCAATCATTTTGATGCAGAAATAAATTTTAGGAGAATAAGTAAAACTTGTGCTTCTGTAAGTGAACATTTCTATTCTCCCTTCTAGATGATTTGTGTATGGGGGAAATAATGTTATGCATCTGTTAAAATTATAGTCTGATCAAATTGTTTTCTTCTTTTTTGTTTCTTGCTTTAACCTGAAATCTCCTGGCTGCATAAATTGACAGGGAAGTCAATTTAATGTTTCTAAAGTTTGGGTACAAATATTTCTTAGAATAATATCTTTGGGGTCGGGGGCTGGCAAGATGACCAAATAGGAACAGCTCTGCTCTGCAGCTCCCAGTGAGATCAGCGCAGAAGGTGGGTGATTTCTGCATTTCCAGCTGAGGTACCTGGCTGATCTCTTTGGGACTGGTTAGACAGGGGGTGCAGACTACAGAGGGCGAGCCAAAGCAGGCTGGGGCATTGCCTCACCCGGGAAGCACAAGGGGTTAGGGAACTCCCTCCCCTAGCCAAGGGAAGCCGTGAAGGACTATGCCATGAGGAACCATGCATTCTGGCCCAGACACTGTGCTTTTCCTACAATCTTCACAACCCACACACCAGGAGATTCCCTTGTGTGCCTACACCAGGGGCCTGGGATTCAAGCACAAAACTGGGTGGCTGTTTGGGCAGACATTGAGACACTGAGCTAGCTGTGGAGTTTTTTTTTTTTTTTTTTTTTTTCACACCCCAGTGGCACCTGGAATGCCAGCAAGACAGAACCGTTCACTCCCCTGGAAAGGGGGCTGAAGCCAGGAAGCCAAATAGTCTAGCTCAGTGGATTTCACCCCCATGGAGCCCAGCAAGCTAAGATCCACTAGCTTGAAATTCTCACTGCGAGAACAGCAGTCTGAAGTTGACCTGGGATGCTCGAGCTTGGCGGGGGGGAGGGGTGTCAGCCATTACTGAGGCTTGAGTAGCAGTTTTTCCCTCACAGTGTAAACAAAGCTGCCTGGAAGTTCAAACTTGGTGGAGCCCAACAAACTCCTCCGAGCTAAAGGAGTATGTTCTAACCCAATGCAAGGAAGCTAAGAACCTTGAAAAAAGGTTACATGAATTGCTAACTAGAATAACCAGTTTAGAGAAGAACATAAATGACGTGATGGAGCTGAAAAACACAGCACAAGAACTTCGTGAAGCATACACAAGTATCAATAGCCAAATTGATCAAGAAGAAGAAAGGATAACAGAGAGTGAAGATCAACTCAATGAAATAAAGTTAGAAGACAAGATTAGAGGAAACAGAGTGAAAAGAAATGGACAAAGCCTCCAAGAAATATAGAACTATGTGAAAAGACCAAATCTACGTCTGATTGGTGTACCTGAAAGTGATAGGGAGAATGGAACCAAGTTGGAAAACACTCTTCAAGATATAATCCAGAAGAACTTCACCAACCTAGCAAGGCAGGCTAACATTCAAATTCAGGAAATAGAGAGAACACCACAAAGATATTCCTCAAAAAGAGCAACCCCAAGACACATAATCATCAGATTCGCCAAGGTTGAAAAGAAGGAAAAAATGCTAAGGGCAGCCAGAGAGAAAGGTCGGGTTACCCACAAAGGGAAGCCCATCAGACTAACAGCGGATCTCTCAGCAGAAAGCTTTCAACCCAGAATGTCATATCCAGCCAAACTAAGCTTCATAAGTGAAGGAGAAATAAAATTATTTACAGACATATGCTCTCAGCAAATGCTGAGAGACTTTTTCACAACAGGCCTGCCTTACAAGAGCTCCTGAAGGAAGCATTAAACATGGACAGGAACGCTAGTACCAGCCACTGTAAAAACATACCAAATTGTAAAGACCATCAACATTATGAAGAAACTGTGTCAACTAATGGGCCAAATAACCAGCTAACATAATGACAGGATCAAATTCACACATAACAATATTAACCTTAAATGTAAATGGGCTAAATGCTCCAATTAAAAGACACAGACTGGCAAATGGGATAGAGTCAAGACCCATGAGTGTGCTGTTTTCAGGAGAGCCATCTCACAAGCAAAGACACATATAGGCTCAAAATAAAGGGATGGAAGAATATTTACAAAGCAAATGGAAAGCAAAAAAGTAGAAGGGGTTGCAATCCTAGTCTCTGATAACATAGACTTTAAACCAACAAAGATCAAAAAAGACAAAAAAGAGCATTACATAATGATAAAGGGATCAATGCAACAAGAAGTGCTATCCTAAATATATATGTACCCAATACCAGAGCATCGAGATTCATGAAATTCTTAGAGACCTACAAAGAGACTTAGACTCCCACATAATAATAGTGGGAGACTTTAACACCCCACTGTCAATACTAGATTAATGAGACAGAAAATTAGCAAGGATATTCAGGACATGAACTCAGCTCTGAACTAAGTGGACCTAATAGACATTTACAGAACTTTCCACCCTAAATCAACAGAATATACCTTCTCAGCACCACATCACACTTATTCTAAAATTGACCACATAACTGGAAGTAACACACTCCTCAGCAAATGCAAAATAATGGAAATCATAACAAACAATCTCTCAGACCACAATCAAATTAGAACTCAGGATGAAGAAATTCACTCAAAACCACACAACTACATAAAAACTGAACAACCTGCTCCTAAATGACTATGGATAAATAACAAAATTAAGGCAGAAATAAATAAGTTCTTTGAAAACAATGAGAACAAAGATACAATGTACCAGAATCTCTGGGACAGACCTAAAGCAGCGTTTAGAAGGAAATTTATAGCACTAACTGCCCACAGGAGAAAGCAGGAAAGATCTAAAATTGACACCCTAACATCACAATTAAAAGAACTAGAGAAGCAAGAGCAAACAAATTCAAAAGATAGCAGAAGACAAGAAATAACTAAAATCAGAGCAGTGCCGAAGGAGATAGAGACACGGAAAACACTTCAAAAAATCAATGAATCCAGGAGCTGGTTTTTTGAAAAGATTAACAAAATACATAGACCACTAGCCAGACTAGTAAAGAAGAAAGAAAGAAGAATCAAATAGACACAATAAGAACTGTTAAAGGAGATACCACCACTGACCCCAGAGAAATACAAACTACCATTAGAGAATACTATAAACACCTCTACACAAATAATCTAGAAAATCTAAAAGAAATGGATAAATTCCTGGACACATACACCCTCCCAAGACTAAACCAGGAAGTAGTTGAACCCCTGACTAGGCCAGTAAGAAGTTTTGAAATTGAGGCAGTAATTAATAACCTACCAACCAAAAAAAAAAAAAAAAAGAAACCCAGGACCAGACAGATTCATAGCTGAATTCTACCAGAGGTACAAAGAGGAGCTGGTACCAGTCCTTCTGAAACTATTCCAAACAATAGAAAAAGAGGGAATCCTCCCTAACTCATTTTATGAGGCCAGCATCAACCTGATACCAAAACCTGGGAGAGACACAACAACAACAAAAAATTTCAGGCCAATATGCCTGATAAATATCAAGGCGAAAATTCTCAATAAAATATTGCCAAAGTGAACCCAGCAGCACATCAAAAAGGTTACCCACCATGATCAAGTCGGCTTCATCCCTGGGATGCAAGGCTGGTTCAACAAACGCAAATCAATAAACATAGTCCATCACGCAAACAGAACCAATGACAAAAACCGCATGATTATCTCATTAGATGCAAAAAAGGCCTTTGTTGAATTCAACACCCCTTCATGCTGAAAACCTCAATAAACCAGGTATCGATAGAACATATCTCAAAATAATAAGAGTTATTTATGACAAACCCACAGTCAATATCATACTGAATGGGCAAATGCTGGAAGCATTCCCTTTGAAAACCAGCACAAGACAAGGATGCCCTCTCTCACCATTCCTATTCAACATAGTATTGGAAGTTCTGGCCAGGACATTCAGGCAAGAGAAAAAAATAAAGAGTATTCAAATAGCAAGAGAGGAAGTCAAATGGTCTCTGTTTGCAAATAACATGATTGAATATTTAGAAAACCCCATCGTCTCAGCCCGAAATCTCCTTAAGCTAATAAGCAACTTCAGCAAAGTCTCAAGATACAAAATCAATGTGCAAAAATCACAAACATTCCTGTATACCAATAATAGACAAACACAGAGCCAAATCATGAGTGAACTCCCATTCATAATTGCTACAAAGAGAATAACATACCCAGGAATACAACTTACAAGAGATGTAAAGGACCTCTTCAAGGAGAACTACAAACCACTGCTCAAGGAAATAAGAGAGGACACAAACAAATGGAAAAACATTCTATGCTCATGGATAGAAGAATCAATATCATGAAAATGGCCATAGTGCCCAAGGTAATTTATAGATTCAGTGCTATCTCCATCAAGCTACCATTGACTTTCTTCACAAAATCAGAAAAAACTACTTTAAATTTCATATAGAACCAAAACAGAGCCTATATAGCCAAGACAATTCTAAGCAAAAAGAACAAAGGTGGATACATCATGCTATCTGACTTCAAACTACACTAACAAGGCTACAGTAACCAAAACAGCTTGGTACTGGTACCAAAATAGATATATAGACCAATGGAACAGAACAGTGGCCTCAGAAATAATGCCACACGTCTACAACCATTTGATCTTTGACAAACCTGACAAAAACAGGCAATGGGGAAAGGATTCCCTATTTAATAAATGGTGTTGGGAAAACTAGCTAGCCATATTCAGAAAACTAAATCTGGACCCCTTCCTTACACCTTTTACAAAAATTAATTCAAGATGGATTAAATAGTTAAAACTATAAGAACCCTATAACTATAAAAACCCTAGAAGAAAATCTAGGCAATAACATTCAGGACATACATGGGCAAAAACTTCATGACTAAAACACCAGAATCAATGGCAACAAAAGCCAAAATTGACAAATGGGATCTAATTAAACTAAAGAGCTTCTGCACAGCAAAAGAAACTATCATCAGAATGAACAGGAAATCTATGGAACGGGAGAAAATTTTGCAATCTATCCCATCTGACAAAGGGCTAATATCCAGAATCTACAAAGAACTTAAACAAATTTACAAGAGAAAAACAAACAACACCACCAAAAATTGGATGAAGGATATGAACAGACAGTTCTCAAAAGAAGACATTTATGCAGCCAACAAACATATGAAAAAAAAAGCTCATCATCACTGGTCATTAGAGAAATGCAAATCAAAACCACAATGTGATACCATCTCACACCAGTTGGAATGGTGATCATTAAAACGTCAGGAAGCTTTTTGATGTGTTGCTGAATCCGGTTTGCCAGTATTTTATTGAGGATTTTTGCATCGATGTTCATCAGGGATATTGGTCTGAAATTCTCTTTTTTTGTTGTGTCTCTGCCAGGCTTTGGTATCAGGATGATATTGGCCTCATAAAACGAGTTAGGGAGGATTCCCTCTTTTTCTATTGATTGGAATAGTTTCAGAAGGAATGGTACCAACTCCTCCTTGTAACTCTGGTAGAATTCAGCTGTGAATCCATCTGGTCCTGGACTTTTTTTGGTTGGTAGGCTATTAATTGTTGCCTCAATTTCAGAGCCTGCTATTGGTCTATTCAGGGATTCAACTTCTTCCTGGTTTAGTCTTGGAAGAGTGTAAGTGTCCTGGAAATTATCCATTTCTTCTAGATTTTGCAGTTTATTTGCGTAGAGGTGTTTATAGTATTCTCTGATGGTAGTTTGTATTTCTGTGGGGTCGGTGGTGATATCCCCTTTATCATTTTTAATTGCGTCGATTTGATTCTTCTCTCTTTTCTTCTTTATTAGTCTGGCTAGTGGTCTGTCAATTTTGTTGATCTTTTCAAAAAACCAACTCCTGGATTCATTGATTTTTTGGAGGGTTTTTTGTGTCTCTATCTCCTTCAGTTCTGCTCTGATCTTAGTTATTTCTTGCCTTCTGCTAGCTTTCAAATGTGTTTGCTCTTGTTTCTCTAGTTCTTTTAATTGCGATGTTAGAGTGTCAATTTTAGATCTTTCCTGCTTTCTCTTGTGGGCATTTAGTGCTATAAATTTCCCTCTACACACTGCTTTAAATGTGTCCCAGAGATTCTGGTATGTTGTATCTTTGTTCTCATTGGTTTCAAAGAACATCTTTATTTCTGCCTTCATTTCGTTCTGTACCCAGTAGTCATTCAGGAGCAGGTTGTTCAGTTGCAACACATCAAAAAGCTTATCCACCATGATCAAGTGGGCTTCATCCCTGGGATGCAAGGCTGGTTCAACATTCGCAAATCAATAAACATAATCCAGCATATAAACAGAACCAAAGACAAGAACCACATGATTATCTCAATTGATGCAGAAAAGGCTTTTGACAAAATTCAACAGCCCTTCATGCTAAAAACGCTCAATAAATTCGGTATTGATGGAACGTACCTCAAAATAATAAGAGCTATTTATGACAAACCCACAGCCAATATCATACTGAATGGGCAAAAACTGGAAAAATTCCCTTTGAAAACTGGCACAAGACAGGGATGCCCTCTCTCACCACTCCTATTCAACATAGTGTTGGAAGTTCTGGCTAGGGCAATCAGGCAAGAGAAAGAAATCAAGGGTATTCAGTTAGGAAAAGAAGAAGTCAAATTGTCCCTGTTTGCAGATGACATGATTGTATATTTAGAAAACCCCATTGTCTCAGCCCAAAATCTCCTTAAGCTGATAAGCAACTTCAGCAAAGTCTCAGGATACAAAATTGATGTGCAAAAATCACAAGCATTCTTATACACCAGTAACAGACAAACAGAGAGCCAAATCAGGAATGAACTTCCATTCACAATTGCTTCAAAGAGAATCAAATACCTAGGAATCCAACTTACAAGGGATGTAAAGGACCTCTTCAAGGAGAACTACAAACCACTGCTCAGTGAAATCAAAGAGGACACAAACAAATGGAAGAACATACCATGCTCATGGATAGGAAGAATCAATATCGTGAAAATGGCCATACTGCCCAAGGTAATTTATAGATTCAATGCCATCCCCATCAAGCTACCAATGAGTTTCTTCACAGAATTGGAAAAAACTGCTTTAAAGTTCATATGGAACCAAAAAAGAGCCCGCATCTCCAAGACAATCCTAAGTCAAAAGAACAAAGCTGGAGGCATCATGCTACCTGACTTCAAACTATATTACAAGGCTACAGTAACCAAAACAGCATGGTACTGGTACCAAAACAGAGATATAGACCAATGGAACAGAACAGAGTCCTCAGAAATAATACCACACATCTACAGCCATTTGATCTTTGACAAACCTGAGAGAAACAAGAAATGGGGAAAGGATTCCCTATTTAATAAATGGTGCTGGGAAAATTGGCTAGCCATAAGTAGAAAGCTGAAACTGGATCCTTTCCTTACTCCTTATACGAAAATTAATTCAAGATGGATTAGAGACTTAAATGTTAGACCTAATACCATAAAAATCCTAGAGGAAAACCTAGGTAGTACCATTCAGGACATAGGCATGGGCAAAGATTTCATGTCTAAAACACCAAAAGCAACGGCAGCAAAAGCCAAAATTGACAAATGGGATCTCATTAAACTAAAGAGCTTCTGCACAGCAAAAGACACTACCATCAGAGTGAACAGGCAACCTACAGAATGGGAGAAAATTTTTGCAATCTACTCATCTGACAAAGGGCTAATATCCAGAACCTACAAAGAACTCAAACAAATTTACAAGAAAAAAACAAACAACCCCATCAAAAAGTGGGCAAAGGATATGAACAGACATTTCTCAAAAGAAGACATTCATACAGCCAACAGACACATGAAAAAATGCTCATCATCACTGGCCATCAGAGAAATGCAAATCAAAACCACAATGAGATACCATCTCACACCAGTTAGAATGGCAATCATTAAAAAGTCAGGAAACAACAGGTGCTGGAGAGGATGTGGAGAAATAGGAACACTTTTACACTGTTGGTGGGATTGTAAACTAGTTCAACCATTATGGAAAACAGTATGGCGATTCCTCAAGGATCTAGAACTAGATGTACCATATGACCCAGCCATCCCATTACTGGGTATATACCCAAACGATTATAAATTATGCTGCTATAAAGACACATGCACACGTATGTTTATTGCAGCACTATTCACAATAGCAAAGACTTGGAATCAACCCAAATGTCCATCAGTGACAGATTGGATTAAGAAAATGTGGCACATATACACCATGGAATACTATGCAGCCATAAAAAAGGATGAGTTTGTGTCCTTTGTAGGGACTTGGATGCAGCTGGAATCCATCATTCTTAGCAAACTATCACAAGAACAGAAAACCAAACACCGCATGTTCTCACTCATAGGTGGGAACTGAACAATGAGATCACTCGGACTCAGGAAGGGGAACATCACACACCGGGGCCTATCATGGGGAGGGGGGAGGGGGGAGGGATTGCATTGGGAGTTATACCTGATGTAAATGACGAGTTGATGGGTGCAGCACAGCAACATGGCACAAGTATACATATGTAACAAACCTGCACGTTATGCACATGTACCCTACAACTTAAAGTATAATAATAATAAATAAATTAAAAAAAAAAAAACGTCAGGAAGCAACAGATGCTGGTGAGGATGTGGAGAAATAGGAACGCTTTTACACTGTTGGTAGGAGGGTAAATTAGTTCAACCATTGTGGAAAACAGTGCAGCAATTCCTCAGAGATCTAGAACCAGAAATACCATTCGACCCAGCAATCTCATTACTGGGTACATAGCCAAAGAATTATAAATAATTATATTCTAAAGACACATGCACACGTATGTTTATTGCAGCACTGTTACAATAGCAAAGACTTGGAACCAACCCAAATGCCCATCAATGATAGACTGGATAAAGAAATTGTGGCACATATACACCACAGAATACTACGCAGCCATAAAAAAGGATGAGTTCATGTCCTTTTCAGGGTCATGAATGAAGCTGGTAACCATCATTCTCAGCAAACTAACACAGGAACAGAAAACCAAACACCGCATGTTCTCACTCTTAAGTGGGAGTTGAACAATGAGAACACATGGACACAGGGAGGGGAACATCACACACCAGCACCTGTCAGGGGGTGGGGGCCTAGCATTAGGCTAGGAGGGATAGCATTAGGAGAAATACCTAATGTAGATGACAGGTTGATGGGTGCAGCAAACCACCATGGCAGATGTATATTTATGTAACAAACCTGCATGTTCTGCACGTGAATCCCAGACCTTAAAGTGTAATAATAATAATAAAAATCTTTGGAATTATGATTACGAACAAATGAGCTGGGTGCTATTATTCATTCCTGTATCCCAGCACTTCGGGAGGGCAAGGCGGGAGAATCACTTGAAGTCAGGAGTTCAAGACTAGCCTGGGCAACATAGATCCTGTCTGTACAAAAAGAAATTAAAAATTAGTTGGATGTGGTGGCACATGCCTATAGTTCCAGATACTTGGTAGGCTGAGGCTGGAGCTTTGCTTGAACTCAAAAATTTGAGGCTACAGTGAGCTGTGATTATACCACTGCACTCCAGCTTGGGTGACAAAGCGAGACCCTGCCTCAAAAAAGAACAAATGGGACATGTACCCAGGTATTTTTGCTTCAGATATGACAATAATTTTTTTGGCCAGGATAAAAAAAAGCACTCAGCTGTTTGTACTTTATTAGAAATCTAGCTGAAAAGATCCTTTTGCTGTTTTTAAAAAAAAAGAAAAAAGCAAAAGAGAAAGCATTTTCCTGCGTGGAAGTTGCCATCATATCATAATACCTGATTTAATCTTTTTTTTTTTGTTGAGACGGAGTCTCGCTCTGTCGCCCAGGCTGGAGTGCAGTGGCCGGATCTCAGCTCACTGCAAGCTCCACCTCCCAGGTTTATGCCATTCTCCTGCCTCAGCCTCCCAAGTAGCTGGGACTACAGGCGCCCGCCACCTTGCCCAGCTAGTTTTTTGTATTTTTTTAGTAGAGACGGGGTTTCACTGTGTTAGCCAGGATGGTCTCGATCTCCTGACCTCGTGATCCGCCCGTCTCGGCCTCCCAAAGTGCTGGGATTACAGGCTTGAGCCACCACGCCCGGCCCTGATTTAATCTTCACAACAACTCTGGTGCAGGTTGCAGGATAGTCACCCTCATTCACGATACAGAAATGGAGTCTTAGGAAGGTGACTTGCTCACACAGCCTGTCAATGGATGAAAGAGGATTCACATGCGGTTACCACAGGTATGAACACAGCCGCATGCCAAGGGAAACAAGATCCATTCCAGAAGTTCTGTAATCTAATTAAATCAAGGTCATTAGGAAATACAAAATTCTTCTATGGACCTATCTCTAAGACAGCCATTTGGATCTTTTAGTGTGAAAGATATCAAACCCCATACAGGCAATGACAGAAGGCCATTTCTTAAACCTAACCATGACAAAAACTAGGCTGCATGGTGAATCCTTCTTAGATGAGGGAAGGTGTTTATGTAGGGAGGTAAAACCATAAATTCAATATGTAGCTCTCCTGTGATTTGAGTTGAACCAGGGGTAGAACTTTAGGGGATGTACTCAGCATTTTCAAATTTATTTCTGCATCCAAAGAAAGGCCTGGATATTGGCGTATTCTTTGGTGCTGGGTAAAAGGCATTGTTGTGTCTTTTATCATGGCAAGTTTTTCTTGCTCTGCTGAACCTCAGTTTCCTCATTTATAAAATTAAACTGATAACCTAGTGGGTAGTGTTTATCTTGCTGTCTTTAATATACTGTAATTCTGATCACAACAAAGAGGTATGTGTGTTTATATTTAAAAGTCAGAATATTAATGAACAGGCAAGTGCATTTGTTAAAACTGCCCCAGCACATTGATTTTAGGAATCTGCATTATTGATGTGATAGCATGAAATGCAATCGGGATCCATTTAAACCAAGGGCTTTTATTTTCAGCTTTCATTTCCCCTCAGTTCTCTCAAGAACAGAAGCAAGGGGAATCTCTGTCTACATGGGTTAGTGTGCTTCCCCTTAGGCCTTTTCAGACTGTGGAGTTCATATGGCATTCTGTTTGCTGCAGGTCCTGCAGATTAACATGGAACTTTTAGCTTCGAAAGTGAACTTTGCAATGATTAGACACTATACATGTGTTTGAAAAATGTGCACATAGATCAAGATTGGATCTGGTGATTTTGATATGGTTAAATTTTCCATTTTATCCCATTCTTACCACTATATCCATTATTTCTGAAATGTTCCATATTCCTATTGTTGTGCATCAAACCAACCCAAATTTAGTAGCATAAAATTATAACCATTCTATTATGCTTATGATTCATGGGGCCAGGTATGTGTCCAGGGTCAGTGGGAATGACTTGTCTGTACTCCACAGTCTGAGAACTCAGCTGGGAGGACTCCGACAGCTGATACGGAGTGGGGGTAACTAGAGCAGTTGAGGGCTGAAATAGCTGGGGCTGGAAGATCCACTTCTGGATGGCTAGACTCTGATGGAACTGTAAGCCACAGTGCTTACTAGTGGCCTCTCCAGCGTGGAAGCCTTAGGGTAGTTGAGGGCTCTTCCTAGTGGCTCGGTGTTTCAACAAACAAGGCACAAGCTGCGTGTTCTTTTATGACTGATCCTTGGACATTACGTAGTGCCACTTCCAATAGATTCTAATGATCAAAGCAGTCACAATCCTGACCAGATGTGAGTGGAGGGCACAGGCACTGCCTCAAGGGGAACAGTGTCAGAGAATTTGTAGCAGCTTTTAAAACTGCCACACAAAGAAAGCTTTATGCAATAATTTTCTATTATCAAGGTTAAAGATTGCTGGAGTAATAACATTCATTAAACACCTACTATGTGCTTGTTAATCAATTTTATGAGGGATGTCCTATTATTATCTCCATCTCACTGAAGAGGAAAATGAGGTGTACAGAGGTTAAGGAACTGGTCACATCCTAATGAACATGAGAATGGAGATTTGAACCAAGGCTGTCTGACTACAGCATGTAGGACCTTAGCCACTGGCCTATAGAATTCCCCTTCAGCTAACTAGAGTAAGGCCTTTTAAGAACTGTTAAACAAACATTTTAAAGCTATAGGCACTCACCAAATATTAAGACATATTTTGAATAAAATCGTTACTAAAATTGACTTGGTGGTCTTGAACCCATGGCAATTGACAAAAATGTCTCACCTCTGCATAGACACCTGTATGTTGGCAGAGTATTTTCCCGGCAGGATTGGGCAAGCTTGAACTGGCAGAGCTGGAGCCCTCCCCACGAAGAATGAGTTGAGTCACTAGGCCTGAGAGTTACTGGATCATGACCGTTGGGAAATCAGACATTCATCCTTGGCTCTTTTTTTTTTTTTTTTCTTTAAGAGAGACAGGGTCTCATGGTCTCGTTCTGTCACCCAGCCTGGAGTGCAGTGGTGTAATCATAGCCCACTGCAGCCTCCAACTGCTGGACTCAAGCAATCCTCTGGCTTTGGCCAGAGAGTAGCTAGGACTACAAGCACACACCACCACATTTGGCTAATTTTTATAAAATTTTGTAAAGACAGGATCTTGCTATGTTGCCCAGGCTGGTCTTGAAATCCTGGCCCCAAGAGATCATCCTGTCTCGGCCTCCCAAAGTGCTGGGATTATAGGTGTGAGCCACTGTGCCTGCCCTAGCCTGTCCTTGACTCTTAGTTGGATATCATTCCATAGTTTAGAAATGGTTTTTCATCCACAATTTGGCTCTTATCAAGACATATTCTAATGTAAAGTTGTTTCACCTTTCAGGACAATTAGAAAGTAGATAGCTAAAACATAAAAAAGACAAAGTTCTCATTTCCTGAAGTCAAATTTCACACATCAGACCAAGTTATCTGGTGGGCTCATGTGCTACAAAAAACATAAAATTACAAAGAGACGCACTTCTCTGATGAATTAAAAACCTGTGTCCTGCAGGAGCCCTGCTTTTTACTAAAATACCTCAGCATGCAGCTGAGAGTGTAACCATTGGGATGCCAGCCATGAAGTGTTAACGGCTTGGAGAGAAGGGGCCCACCCCGGAGCTCTGTGACTTTAGAATCAATTTGGATACTGAAATGTCATCTCTGCCAGCCCTGTTTCCAGTTTGCCTCATACGTGGGGACTGGTGAAGACAGGAAATGGGATTTCCCCTATCCCCTCACTCCCATCCACCCACTAGGAGCTCTCCCAGCTGAAAATGGCTGTCATGGCTGCTCTGCCCTTACACAGCAACGACCAGAGGCTACATCAGGGTTGTTCCTGCTGCACATCTGCCCATTATAGACATAATGGGCCACACAGTCCTGCAGTGTCCTGTGCTTCCCAGAGCATCTTCCCCTTCTGCACGGACCCAATTTTGAGAGATTTTCCTGTCCATGGTGAGAAAGCTCCTTCAGCCAGTCTTGGCATTCAAATGTAGACAAGGTCTTTGTACTTTACTCCTTCTCCCACAAAATAATATAGGATATTTTCCAAAAGTTGAGCTAAGAGACTACCCGAGCAATTCAATCAAAAGTTTCAATTCAAACATTTCTCACCAACATGAACTCCAAATCCACGATGGTCCCTTAAACCTCCCATCCAGCCAAAGTGAAGTCATTCTTTCCCAGGCACTTCCCAAAGAGTTGCATCAGTCTTTTCTTTCCATTGATTCATTCATTCAACAAGTATTTGTTAAGTGCTGACCGTGTGCCAGGCACTCTGCTTGGTACTCAAGATGCAACACCAAATGAGGCAGACACCTTCCCTGTCCTCACAGAACTTTCATTCTAGCTCCAAGAAAGGACACAGCAAATGCTTAAACCATTCATTCAATCATGCATGCATGTGTAAGCTCATGCCAGTTGGTATAAATTGTATTAAATCTTTTGGTCGGGAGTTATAGACAACTCTGGATAACTTCATGAAAGAAATGAATCCATGGGAGAGACATGGAGAAGTCTAACAGGATCCAAGGAAGAGATAAACAAGCGCAGGAACCAAAATAGCTCTACCTCTTTGGCAACAGTTTATGAATCTTCCTTCTATTATGTTTCATTAGTGTGATTTAGTTATCAGCAACTGTAATTATTTCAGTTAAAAAGGGAATGTCATTGGCTCACCCTGCTTTTAGTGTCTGCCTTTGGACTAACTGGACTGAGCTAAGGATGTTGGTGTTAGAGGACAGACATAGCTGTTGAAGGCCACCCCTGGGCAACAGGTGAAGGCCCCAGAAAAGAGGTCAGGCAGTTTCTGTAAAATTATCTATACAACAGAGGTAGGAATTGTCCCAAGAGCATCTGACTTAATTTTGGGAAGGGGATGGGATCAAAGAAAGTTTCACTGTGGATGAGAAATATAATCCTATCACCTGAAGGATGAAGGAGTTAGCTAAGTCGAAATGAAAAAATCATGGGAAGGAGAAAGTGGGACATAATGATATATAGAAATGGTATCTGCGAAAACTCAGAGGCAAGAAGATATAAGACATATTTGAGGACTGGTGAGAAGGCTGGATTACAGCCGACAGGGCATTTTCACTCTGGTGGATTGGAGGATTTATCTCAAGCCCTACATCCTTTTTATCAGCTTTCTTGGGAAGTCAGTGGGACTCCTGGTGGTCAGCAAGGAGTTTCTGGGCGGGGCATCCAGAGCAGGCTCGTCTCTAGTGTTAGTAATAATGCTAGTTGACACTTCTGACTAATGGTTGTTTTTGCCTTCCAGAAATACTCATCCTTTTTTGCAGAAACATGTTGGCTTTTCTTTTGGGAAAAAAAAAAAAAGTTGATTAAAATTCACTTCACCCACTTTCTCTAGATTTCATAGATATGCCACCTGATCTTTGTATCTATAAAACAGACCTATATAAATTCGAACTGAATTTTAAACAGTTTTTAAAGCAGGTCTTGAATTTTAAGATTCTATATAGTATTTTTCTGTTAACCTAAGGCCAGAAATTGAGCTGTTTTGTTCTTTTGGAGAAACAGTTAACTATTAAAAGCTGCATAAGATGAGATTTTGACCCAGATTTATTAACTTCATGAAATAATTCCAAATAATATTGTGATAACTTGTAGTGATTTGAGCTGAGCAAATGTGAAGGTCTGTGGTGGATTAAAGATGGCTGCAAATTCCTTGCCATTCCTCTCCAAAAGATACGAGGTTTATTTCCCCACCCATTGCATCTGGGTTGGTCTTTGAGTACTAGTAGAATGAGGAAAGAGTGATACCGTGCTGGCTCCAGGCCTAAGATTTCAAACGTCAGGCAGCTGCCATGTTTGTGCTCTGCCAGCTGCCATGCTGTCAAGCAGCTCCAGTAGACTACTGAACCATGAGAAGGCATGGAAAGGTTCTGGAGGTTGAGGCACCATCTTGTGAGCACCAGCGCCAGCCAAGCTCCCCACTGAGTGCAGTTCCTGAGTGATCTCAGCTACACCCTGTGGAGCAGAACTGCCCGGCTGAGCCAAGTCAACTCACAGTGTTGTAAGACATAATAAATTTTTGTTGTTTTAAGCTATTCAGTTTTGGGTTGGTTGGTTATACAGCAATAGATACTGAAGTTGGTTCCATGTGGATTTCTTTTCCATTTCTTTAGGAGAAAGTGGATTTCTTGGTCTTACTTGTTTATTTTGGTTCTTAGTATTTTTTATTTTACTAATACTTAAAAAACTGTTTTAATAACAATTTATACCAAAAATCAATAGCAAAATAATTAATCTTTCTTACTTTTCAGTCACCCAGTTTCACTCCCAGATGCAACCACTTTTGGTAGCTTCTTAGGTATAAGAACAAACTTATAAGCACAAACATATGTATTGTCTTTTTTTCATTCCTTTCTTTTTACATCCAGATGGAAAGTTACTTTACATGTGGTTTTATACCTCCCTCTCATCATTTACCAATGTATTGTGGAAGCAGATAACACCAATACTCAATACCCTGAAAGCCCCCTCTTTTATAATGACCATATAATATTCCACTACATGATATAATATAATTTAACCAGTCTCCTATTCATTGGCATTTGCTTCTGATCATTTACTAAAAATAAAGCTGCAATAAATATCCTTGTAACTATATCATTTCACATATGTGCATGTACATGCATATATTCCTAGAAATGAAATTGTTAAGCCAAAAGGTATGTACATTTTACATTTGATAGGTGATACCAAATTAACCTCCATGTAAGTGGTATCAAATTATGCTCTTACCAGCAAAACGTGAGAATGTCCGTATCTCTACACATTGAATAACACATCTAGATCAAATTCTTCTATTGTTTGTTATGTTCTATGGTTGATTAGCTAACATTTTCCAATAATTATAATTTTACCTCTTTTCCTTTGCAGTTTTGTATTTTATTTCTTTCTCTTGTCTAATTATAGTGGCTAATACTTTCAGAATAATATTAAATAATACTGGAACTGTCCTATTCTTTTCTTTTCTTTTTTTTTTTTTTTTTTTTTTTTTTTTTTTGGAGACAGGGTCTTTGTGCTGTCACTCAGGCTGGAATGCGGTAGAACTGTCATGGCTCACTGCAGCCTGACCTCCCAGGCTCAAGTAGTTCTCCCACCTCAGCCTCTTGAGTAGCTGGGACTACAGGCATGTGCTACCATTTCTGGTTATTTTATTTATTTATTTATTTTGGTAGGTGTGGGGCCTCGCCATGTTGCCCAGGCTGGTCTCAAACTCCTGGGCTCAAGCCATCCTCCTGCCATGGACTCCCAGAGTGTTGGAATTAGATTACAGGCATGAGCCACTGCACCTGGCCAACTGTCCTATTCTTCCTCGAATGAGAGCACTTCTACTGTTTTCCCATTAAGAATAAACCTGAGAAAAAAAATAAAGCTGACATTTGAGATAAGACATTTATTTTATCATTTTAAAGAAACAGTGTCCATCTATTCCCATCTTTGAGAGCTGTTATCAAGAAAGGATATTACATTTTATCAAATTTCAACATCTATGGAATAGTCATATGAGTTTTGTTTCCTTCAATCCATGAATATGGTGAGTTACATTAATAGGTTTTCTGATGTCGGAGTATACTTACATTCTTAGAGTAATCCTCGTATACTTGGACATGGTATATTAATCTTGATATTTTTCTGGTTCCTCGTTGCTCAAATTTTTATTTAGGATCTATCTATCTATCTATCTGTCTGTCTGTCTGTCTATCTGTCTATCTATCTATCTATCTATCTATCTATCTATCTATCTATCTATCTATCTATCTATTGAGACAGAGTCTCACTCTGTCACCCAGGCTGTAGTGCAATGGTGTGATCTCGGCTCACTACAGTCTCACCTCCTGGGTTCAAGTGATTCTTGTGCCTCAGTCTCCCAAGTGTCTGGGACTACAGGCATGTGCCACCATGCCTGGCTAATTTTTGTATTTTTTGTAGAGATGGAGTTTCACCATGATGCTGGTCTCGAACTCCTAGCCTTAAGTGATCCTCTCACTTTGGCCTCCCAGAGTGCTGGGATTACAGGTGTGAACCACCATACCCAGCCTGCATTTTAATTTATAAATGAAATTGGTCAGTGGTTTTACAGGATACTTGATAGGAAACAGTCTATCAGACACCAAAGTAATAATAGTGTGAGTGGGTAAATCACCAAATGAGAAATTCTAGACAGCAGAGAGAATGCTGAGGAGAAGGGAGGAGGCCACCTCTCCTATGAAAGAGGGTCTGGGGCAGACAATCCAGGAGATCCTGAGGAAGCAGGGAGGAAAAACCAAACAGATGCATATCAGACAATTGAGTCCCTGTCAACTGGAGGTAAAGATCTTATGCAGAGGAAGGACGAAGTCAATGCTTGGAATACTGACCCATTACCCATTAGTGAAATATTGAATCACATGTGTAAAAATAGGCAGACTAAGTATCAAAATATCTTAAATCACAAAAGGTAATTCACTGCAATTGTTCCAGTGACTGGGAGAGAAAAATAAATTTTCTATAGAAAACATGTAATAGAGAAAGTAAAAGCAGATTTGACCTTCTGGGTTCAACTCCTAGCCCATACATTACTCATCCCAGCAAATTGTCTTTTCATTCCTTCTTTAGTGGAATGAATTCTTCAGTGCAGTGTCTGCAATGGAGGGGGGACACATTTCTGGAACAAGGGAGATGGCTTTTCTCAGGACTAGAGCTCCCCTTCATTCAGGCAGTGGGCAGTGTCTGGGCAAACAAGCAAGTACATGTCCCAGGTTTGGTAGAAGTGGCCATCTGGAAGCCCTTCTCCTTTCCATGACCCTGAAAAGTCTGTTTTATGTTCTCTCACCGAGTAAGGGAGCCGAAGCTGGAAATCATTAAATGTTCTAAAGTGTCCTGAATGTCTGCAACCCTGAGGACGAATCGCTCTGATTTATTTGTTTAAATGTCTGATTTTAGCAGTGATATCACCAGAACTATTAAGCTTAATATGAGGTGAGATAATTTACAGAGCTTATTAATACAATTAATACATGTGACACTGGCCATACTCTGCTCCTGCAGCTCATTAGCTGGGTGACTTTGGACAAGTTTATTCAATGACGCCGAGCCTCAGTTTTCTCATCTGTAAAATGGCTATTATAAAAATAGCTTCCCTGATTACCTCACTGGGGTGTTGTGTAAGGATCAAATGAGATAATAAATGTGTATAGCACTTTGAAAGCAAACATAATGTCTATTGCATAAATCACCTGTGAAAAACATCTTTGCTTACTATAACAACTCATCCCAGTTCTGGAGCAAATTGGTGGGAGAATTTTACTCTTTTTCTTTTTCCAAAGCACAAACGAAGAAAGGATTTCTGTTCTTCTATACTTTTGAGAGGTGCCTTGTTGACTCTGAATGAGATGGGTTGAGTCGCTGAGCCTCCGATACCCTTTTCCGACACCTTTTCCACTCACTCTGCTAGAATACCAGCTAGCCATCACCTAGATTATAAATACAATCAGAGGGGGCAGGATCATTGGCCTATATGGGAGGATTCTGCCTGAAATAGGGTTAGGAGGCTAACCACTGACATAGGAAAAAGAAAAAAAACTTTGGCTTGAGTAAATGAGAAACAGAACATTTGCAACAAATAACTATTATAAGCCTAATGACTGCAGAATGCTCTCATCAAAAGAATCAGACTGTGTGGATTCAAATCCCTGCTCTACCACTTGCCAGCTGTCAGATTTTAGGCAAGTTACTAACTTCTCTGTGCTTAATTTTCCTTACCTGTACAAGGAGTAGTATAATGGTACCTCCTTTGTAGAGTCATTATGAGGATTAAATATGTTAATATTTAGAGAGCACTTTGAACAGTGCCTGCTGCATGCAAGTGCTACATAAAGATATGTTATCTGGCAGATGGTATATAGTATGTCAGATTCTGGAATTAAACCTCAATGTTCGTTTGCTAATTAGAGAAGGTGCATGCCATTGATGCCACATTGAATACAAGATTTAAAGAGTCTATGAGTTTACAGACCTAAATGTAAGTATTTTCAGAGACATTTTCAGCATTTAGCATTAAACCCCCACACAAACACATTACAAATACTTTCTTTAGACAACAACAAACCAGGTTTAAGATCTCTGATTTCAGATTAGGTAATCCATTTAACCTCTTCACGCCTCAGCTGCTCTCTCTGTAGAAATGCAATAAAAAAGCTTGCTTCACAAGGGTGTCATGAAGATGAAAATGAGATAACGTTTTTAAAACTCTAGTGCTTGCCAGGAGAGGCGCCACCTAAATGCAGATTGTAATTATTAACATTGCCTCATATCCTACTGGAGACTGGTTTGAATGCCATTATCTTATAAAATGACTAAAGCCAATCTTAGAAATTACCATGTTGGGGGGCTTGGATAGTCAGGAGCATACTGGCAGACAGTTTCCTGTATAAAAGCAGTTGAGAAGGCGCCACCAGACTCTGCTGTGATAAAACTCACTTGTGACACTACCTAGAGTCCCCTAGGGTAGAGTCTGAGAGATCTTAGGCACTTTGCAAATATAGCTCTCCAAGGCTTACCCTTTGTGACTCACTAGCATTACCAAGTCCGTAGGAATCTGGATCAGGAAGATTTGGAGCGTTTCCTACTTCAAGTTCATTAGCGACATTGACTTTCAAAGCTCTTTAGAGGAGTTTAAAATGTTGGGGAACTCAATGATTTTAATTCTGTCCTGCCTGTTCTAGGTTTACATGGGATAGACAGTAGCTGACAAATGTTCAATAAGTAAACTAATAAACTGAGAGAGGCAGAAAATTTTTCTATGAAGTTTTACTATACTTTCTAGTGGGGCAGAATATACCAAAAGGGGAGAATCAAAAAATTGGTGATAAGCAAGGTGATTTTAGGTGGCACATAGATGCGTATTCTATACACACACAGACATACATATACACACATATATGTATCACACACATATATACACACATATATGTGTGTATATGTGTGTAAATACATACATATATGTGTGTATAAATAAGTGTGTGTGTGTAAGTGTATAAAAGTTAAATATAGGACATGAAATCTGTGGATTTATAGATATTATTGCTTAGGACAAAGATAAAATTGATAGTTGAGGGCCAGGAGCAGTGACTCACGCCTGTAATCCCAGCACTTTGGGAGGCCAAGGCAGGCAGAACACCTGAGATCTAGAGTTCAAGACCAGCCTGGCCAACATGGTGAAATCCCATCTCTACTAAAAATACAAAAAAATAGCTGGGTGTCATGGCGCATGCCTTAATCCCAGCTACTTGGGAGGCTGAGGCAGGACAATTGCTTGAACCTGGGAGGCGGGTTGCAGTGAGCTGAAATCGTGCCACTGCGCTCCAGCCTGGGCAACAGAGCAAGGCTGTGTCTCCACTAAAGACAAAAAAAAATTAATCGTAGTTGAGGCTGGGTGCAGTGGCTCACACTTGTAATCCCAGCACTTTGGGAGGCTGAGGAGGCCTCAAAAAAAAAAGTGTTAGTATCACCTGAGGTCAGGAGTTTGAGACCAGCCTGGCCAACATGATGAAATCCTGTCTCTACTAAAAATTAAAAAATTAGCCGGAAATAGTGGCACCCACCTGTAATCCCAGCTACTTGGGTGACTGACTGAGGCAGGATCGCTTGAACCCAGGAAGCAGAGGTTGCAGTGAGCCGAGATTGCACCACTGCACTCCAGCCTGGGCAAGTAAGACTCTGCCTCCAACAAACAAACAAACAAAAAAACAGAAACAACAACAAAAGACAAAATTGGTAGTTGAAAAAGATGGTTGATAGTGAGGAAAAGAACATATTTGACTTAAAGAAAAAGTAATTAATAGTAATAGAAAATAATGCTGTTTTTAAAGCAAAAAATCTCAACTAAAGTTAAGGAAACACCATGTTAGAGGAAAGATGAAAGCCTCTGTTCCTTGTTTTAAAATTTCTGAGTATGGGATTTAGCTCCCAGGGCAGAATTTAGAGAACAATGATTTCTTCCATCTGGATTGATCACCACTGTTTGTAAAGCACTTTTACATGCTTTCACTTATTTTCAGGTCAGACATAATTGTTTCCGTTTAACACACGAGGAAACAGACTCAGTGTCCTTGAAAAGTTGCGCAATAGCAAGCTGGCAACTGAATAAAAATCTGCATATGTTGTAATACTGTTTAGGGAAAAGAATCATATGCTAAGTGATTTTTACAAAGTAGAGAGCTATTTACTGAAACCAGCAGTCCTTTATTTAACTCCTTGGAAACCCACATTTCTAATGGTGGTCCTGTTTATCCAGAGTCTTTCATCTGCCTTATGCTGAGTGTTGTGCTGAATATTGAGGCCTCAGTGGGGATCATCTGGTCTGTTCTTTCCAGGGCCAAAATCCGGACAGAAGTAACACACTGCTAGCTCAGCTAGGCCTCCAGTCACGTGTTGCTTGAATAGTAGGGTGTTAAAATTGTTTAAAAATCTATTGTTAGAAGCTAGGCACAGTGGCTCATGCCTGTGATCCCAGCACTTTGTGAGGCCAGGCCAGGAGGATTGCTTGAACCCAGGAGTTTAAGACAGTCTGGGCAACATAGCAAGACCCTGTCTCCACAAAAAGATAAAATAAATAAAAATGAGCCGGGTGTGGTTGCACACAGCTGTAGTTCTACCTACTCAGGAGGCTGAGGTGGGAGGATCGATTGAACTTAGGAGTTTGAGGCTGTAGTGAGCTATGACTGTGCCACTGAACTCCAGCCTGGGTGGAGTTCTCAAAAAAAGTTAATATTCAAGAATCTGGAGATTTTGTTTAAAAAGCTGGTGCCTAGCTTCACTTAAAATCCTCTAAATATCAGGCAAGACTAGGTCTGGGTTCCTGTTTGTTTAGCCTGTGGCTAGAGCTGTGTGCTCTCGTCTGACATGGCCCTTCACTGGACTCACATCTCCACTCACTCACCCTGCAGAGCCCAGGTGCAGAAAGTAAAGCAGACAGGGCAGCAACTCTTACAAAGCAGCTGTTCCTGGGGAATAAAATGAGCACAGTGGACATTAACCTGAAGTGTGAAAACCCAAACTGGGGGAACTCAGCTATATTTTCATCGAAGCTAAATATTAACATAAATAATATTTATCATGTTGCCTATGAAATATTTTTACACCTTTGGCTGTTAACAAAATTCTTGCACATTATTTGCCAATTGTACCAAAACTTTGAAAAACAGACTAAGCAAAAATTATTATCCGTGTTTTACTGATTAGGATATTGGATATCCAAAACTGAAAGAAGTTGCTTGGAGCAGAGCCTGAGACAGGGATTGGGTGTATGCGATTTATTGAGGAAGTGCTCCACAGGAAAATCCTGGCAAGGAGAGAGAGTGAAGCCAGAGAGGGAAGGGGAAGGACGTGGTCTCATGGAAATTCCATTCTTGGCTTGGATCATGGGGCAGGGCCCTGAAACATTGACCATACCACAGAATTGATTCCTCTTGAGGCCAAGGTGCTGGTCTTCTATGCTCTTATCCACCAGTCACTGGCTGTGGCCTTCTCCCACTAACTTCCTGAGTGAGGTGGCTCCCCTATTAGCCCAGGGCAATTTCCTCAGAAGTAGAGGCATTTGTGGGCCTTCAGGAGCCAACACCCAAAGCAGCTGCAGCAGAGTCACTAGCTCAGTAAATGGGATCTAGGAGGGGTCACTACAGCAGCATCTTCCATTTTCCTAATACCAAACACACAGTTACTCACAGTGAGATCCAAATAACAGCGCTCTCTATTGCAGCGTAGCACACACACATACCTACACACACCGTACACACAGTGTTTCAGGAGGTGGCAACTGCAGAAAATACACAAGCGTTTCTTCCCACAACAGCAAGGTCTCAGGATACATTTTGAGAATTTGCGAGGAAATGGTCCCACCTTTATAAAACTGAATTTCGGGCGTGGTGGCTGGGGCCTGTAGTCCCAGCTACTCCGGGGGCTGAGGCAGGAGAATGGCGTGAACCCAGGAGGCGGAGCTTGCAGTGAGGCGGAGCTTGCAGTGAGGCGGAGCTTGCAGTGAGGCGGAGCTTGCAGTGAGGCGGAGCTTGCAGCCAGAGCTTGCAGTGAGCCGAGATTGCTCCACTGCACTCCAGTCTGGGCAAGAGAGAAAGACTCCCTCTCAAAATAAACCCAAAAACCAAAAAACAAAAAACAAAAAAAAATTAAAAAAAAAAAAAAAACTGGATTTCACAGATAATTCTGTGCAAACTCTGAAAATAATTAAAAATTAAAGTATAGGCCGGGCATGGTGGCTCACGCCTGTAATCCCAGCACTTTGGGAGTCTGAGGCAGGCGGATCACCTGAGGTCAGGAGTTTGAGATCAGCCTGGCCAACATGACAAAACCCAGTCTCTACTAAAAATACAAAAATTACTTGGGCGTGGTGGCAGGTACCTGTAGTCCCAGCTACTCAGGAGGCTGAGGCAGGAGAATTGCTTGAACCCAGGAGGCGGAGCTTACAGTGAGCCGAGATGGTGCCACTGCACTCCAGCCTGGGTGACAGAGCGAGACTCTGTCTCAAAAAAAAAAAAAAAAAAAAATTAAGTCTAAGATTTTATAGAGTAATAGATAAAATAAAAGTATACATATAGATACAATATGCATACACACATATATGGAACATATCTATAGATATAAATGTATAGATGTAAACATAGATGTAAGATGTGATTGTTATGTTTGTCTGGAAAAAATATCTTGCCCCATAACATGGAAAAGCTTTGTGTTTAAAGAATTTAGAAAATAGCCGGGTGCGGTGGCTCACGCCTGTAATCCCAGCACTTTGGAAGGCCGAGGCGGATGGATCACGAGGTCAGAAGATGGAGACCATCTGGCTAACACGGTGAAACCCTGTCTCTACTAAAAATACAAAAAATTAGCCGGGCGTGGTGACGGGCACCTGTAGTCCCAACTACTCCGGAGGCTGAGGCAGGAGAATGGCGTGAACGCGGGAGGCGGAGCTTGCAGTGAGCCGAGATCGCGCCACTGCACTCCAGCCTGGGCGACAGAGCAAAACGCCATCTCAAAAAACAAACAAACAAAAACAAACAAACAAAACCAAACAAAAAAAAAGGTTTAGAAAATAAACTCTCCTTTCACAGAGCCTACCCCCTTGGGCTTTGTCATAAGAAGAAAAAAAATGTCCGAGAAATATCAGGTTGTATGTCTGGCATGTTCCTACTTTGTTCTGAAACAATTTGAGCTCAAGTGTATTTCATCAGGTATAGAAGTATACATTTTGCTAAGTGTGGATAGAAGAGACAAAATGGGAAAGGAGTCTAATGTTGTATGAAATAGGATCAGATTTTAAACCTTTAAAAATTTTTAGATACAGATTTTACAGAATTCTCCTCATTAAAGGATACTAAGCATGTTGATATCCCTCATGATAGGAGACAGTCAATATTTGCAACTGTGGCAAATTAGGGAAAAAATAGACAGGCAAAAGTCCAAGGTAAAATACAGTTTATTTTATTTTATTTTATTTTCCTTGATTTCTTTCCATAACACCTTCAAAATACCATTGCAGAGTGATTATCATAACTGAATATTTTACATAATGGAAAGTACAGGCACCTCAGATCTTCTTCTGCATGACAAATGTTTAATTAGAAAAATAATAAGATGGAAATGAAATTGGTATTTACTATGACTGGAACAGATAATTGTCCTGGAGAAAAAAAAAAATCAGTTTCAGTTCACCAAAGGCAAAAAAGAAAAGGGGGGAAGAAAGCAAACAAGAAAAAAAAAATCATAAATGATTGCTGGAAACAAATCAGAGACAAAAGTATATGACTTGAGCCCATAATTTAGGTGGAATCTCTCTCTCTCTTTCTCCGTCTCTCTCTCTCTTTCTCTCTCTCACACATACACACACCCCAAATCCCAACACAATTAAAAAAAGAAGAATGTAATCTGTGATATTAAAGTTCTTAAGTTGAAAAAGACCTTTTTAATTGTTTCTGGGGGAAAAAAAAGCCAGGCCCTCTAAATGTTGCATTTCCATCAGATTAGATAAAGTCTATACCAACTTATTATATGGTCCAATTCCGCACTGCATTAACAACCTAATCATAACTGTGAAATAATTCAGTGCGGGTCCGGATGCTAAAATATGGTAATTGTGTGCGTTTTGAGGAGCTGGTTGTGTTTTCCAGTATTTTGCTGAGACCTCATGGTGATCTGTTGCCTTTGGTCAGTGATTTAGAAGCCATAAGCCTCCTCATCAGAGAATATGAAAGCTACAGTCATTCCCCACCTTTGCATTTATTTGCAGGTTTTTGTTTCTTTAACAGGAAGACATCTCGTCACAGAAAAGGTGAATAGGGTTCCACACGCGTTTAGTCCCTGAATCTTTTGCCCATTTCAGTCCTACTCTTCTGGATGCTGGGTACTGAGTTGGGCTTCTGGCTACCCATCGTGCAGCAAATGCCAAGGAGCATTGGGTTAAAGGATGGTGGCCGGTTCTCACAAGCTGGAGTCCTTGGGAGGGCATAGCTGTCTTTAGACATTCCAAACCTAGGGCTCTGTGGTAGATCTAGAGGCTGTGTGGTAGATCTAGGTGCAGGAAAGGGAACCAATGGGAAAGGAGGGGTTACAGCAAGGTTATCAGCCTGAATTCTCATCCCTCAGCAACTCTTTCCCCCAACTCACTTGCAGTGCTGCCTTTGATGGTCAGGCAGCAAATCAGATTTCAAATTTTGTATTTTCAAATACAAAATTTGCCAAGAGCTCCTGCTCTGGGGTCAGATTGCCTGAGTTTGAATATGCCTCCACTACTTACTGACTCTGTAACTTTCAGCAAGTTATTTAATCTCTCTAAATCCCAATTTCCTCATCTGCAAAATGTGGCTATTAATAGTATCTACTTTATAGTTTGTTGAGAAGATTCAATGAGAAGATGAATGCAGGGGCTTCTACAGCCCCTGGCACTGGAGAGTATTCAATTTATATTCATTTATTTATTTTCTTATCTTATTATGAACCAGATTTCAAGTGACACAGTCCTAAATCTTAAATAAAATTTTACATGATTTCTATCAGTTTTGAGGTATATTATTTAATAGGAGAAAGTCTATTTCATCAAATCATGCCATTAAATAGTTACTCCAATTTCAATCTATCACATCGTATTAGAAGTTTAATATTTTTCCACTTCCTATTGACAAAAATTAATCTTATTTAAATTCAGATGAAAAATTTTACATAACTCTAAGATGTGCAGGAGAAATGATCATAAGGAATCTTCTTGGGGTGATGGAAATGTTTTAAAACTGGATCCTGGTGATGGTGGCACAACCCTGTACATTTACTAAAAATCACTGAATTCGTCTGGGCATGGTGGCTCATGCCTGGGGCTCAGCACTTTGGGAGGCTGAGGTGGGCAGCCCATTTGAGGTCAGGAGTTTGAGACCAGCCTGGCCAACATGGTGAAACCCCATCTCTCCTAAAAATACAAAAAATTAGCTAGGTGTGGTGGTGCACACCTGTAGTCCCAGCTACTTGGGGAGCTGAGGCAGGAGAATTACTTGAACCCGGGAGGCAGAGGTTGTAGTGAATAGAGATTGCACCACTGCACTCCAGCCAGGGTGACAGACCAAGACTCTGTCTCAAAAAAAAAAAAAAAAAAAAAAAAAAAAATTCACTGAGTTGTACACTTAACACAGATGAACAGTAAAGCTGTCTGAAAAGGTGGATGAGGGGTTTACCTATTTTTTGTTAACAAGTACAAAAACTAGGAAGGCTTGGGTTATTTGCTAAAGTGCTGGGCCACAGAATAGTTTGTGTGCTTCATTCCATTGCGAGTGATGTCATTGAGCTTACCTCACAGTTGTTTGTTCTGGTTTTATGTCTTGTTTTTAAAATGTTTACTTATTTTAGGACAAGGACAAATTAATACCACCAGATGGAAGAGGCCATTAAAATTATTAGCTATGAACTGGCCTGCCCTCAAAATGCTACACAGAAGGTCCTCAACTGATTGGAACATCTCTGCTATCTCGTTGTGTGGGTGTCCAATTCAAACAGTTACTATCGCATTACACTTTGGCCTTATTTTCCTTTGGTAGGACAATGTGGAGAGAGGGCCCATCCTTGCCTCTTTATCTAAGAAATATGAAACTACACAGATAACCTGATTTTTTTAAAATTTTTATTTTTATTCTGGGGTACCTGTGCAGATGGGCAGGCTCATTACATAGGTAAATGTGTGCCATGATGGTTTGTTGGAGTTCTATTTTTTTCTAGCCACAGGATCTAAATGAAGTTTGATATCTGTCACTTAGTTTCAAATCCAAGAGAGGAAATGATGCAATATATCTATCAGTGAGTGCTTGCATTGTGACAACCAGGTTGCTCATATCTCATGCTTGATGGGAGCATCCATCCAGCTTCCCGGACCACTTATGAATGAGGGCAGCAACAGGACTACCATAGTCAGGACCACAGGTTTTATTAACAGAGGGAAATTGGAGGCTGTTCCAATTCATTCGTCCTTTCATTCAACATAGTTTTGCTGAGTGCCTCCCGCTGTACTAGACTCTGGGAGTTGAAAAGAAAACGAGATGCAGTGTGGGGTCTGGAAGGGTAGGGTAAAATCAGAAAGGTTTGAAAATACAAAATCAAGAGTAGCCCTCGCTTGTGAGCATGTGAGTCTCAGAGAGAGCCCCATGACCCTGAAGCCTCAACTGCAGGTGTTATGATGGAGAAGGTGTCTGCAGAAGGATCCATGTGGGGAAAGTTTTGGGAAGTCCCTTCCTTTCCATCCCTATTGCCCAGATTCAGGCCAATATTACTCTTTACCAGGCCTACTGACTATAAGGGGCTAACAGATCTCCTTGCCCCCAGTTCTAGCCCCTCGAATCCATCCTCCTCAAAATTCCCAAGAACGGTCTTCCCAAAATGCAAATCAGATCATTTGCCAACATTGCTTAAAACCCTTCTGTAGGTTCCCTTGACAGCCACGCTCATCGGCAAGGCCTCCCTGAGCTAGCCTGCCTGCCTCTTTCAGCACTTCACCCTACATCTCATGCCCTGGCAAAAACGAACTGCCAGTGTGCCCATCACACCAGAGCACTTTGGACAACCCACTTTCCCTCTGCCTGTGCTTGCGACCCTGGACTTTGTCTTCAGACAGCTCTGGGTCTGACTGCTGGCTCTGCAGCTGCCTAGCATTGTCACCATGCGGGAGTCATTTTGCCTCCTTAAGCCTCAGTTTGTGAAGTGGGATGATATGCTTCACAGTACTGGTTCTAGCAATTTCTCACAACAGAAGGACGCTTGAAAAACAAACCTGGAAAACCAGCAAAGCTTTCTCTACTCGATTAATATTTTCTTTTTAGCACTTAAAATATCGTGAATGGGATGTATTCTATTTTGTAAAGTTCCACGCTGGTGACCCACAGACAAAGGGTCATCTCGTTTATATGTCCTGCATTATGGTTTTGTGGTTCCAGGTTTTTATTAGAAGAAAGACAACGAGCTCCGACATGGCCCATGGCCCTTCACAGGTGCCCTGGCTTAACCTTATCCACACAGAATAGGGCAACATGTGGAGAAAAGAAATCGGAAATCAGCAGAGACAAGCTTCCTTTCCACTCATGGGTCACAACATTTATGTGCATCCTATATAGGCAGGCTGGGTTTGGGTGTCTTTTCCATGTGACCAACAGAAAACAAATTCGGACAGACAGAAGGCAGGAAGTTCTGTGAGCTGCCTCATGGTTATTGTTACTAAGGAAACCAATTCTTTAGTATTCATGTGTTCAGCAGACGGCCACGCTGAATCTCTGAGGCTGAATCTCTGAGGCTGAGGCAGCATCACAGAATGGCATGAGGGAGAGGAAGGGATGAAAACAGCCAAACAGCTAAATACAGAAGCCGTTTAAAAATATGTCGGTAATTTAGCCATCAACCATGGTTTCTAGTGGCTTTAAAAATGAGATCATAACATCAAGTGATTTAAAGAGTGATCAGGAGCTTGTCTTCCCACTGCATTTATATAATCATATTCACATACTGTGCACACACAGGGAAGAAAAGCCTCTCCGGAGGGGACAAAGATCCTTGAAATCTGGTTCCATTTTGAGAAAATCATTATTGCATGAAAAGGGCTTCTGAAATTTATCTCTATCTGTTCTCTCTGTTCCAAAAAGCCTTTTCCTTACTATCTAAAGATGGTGATGGCAAATGTATTGTTAATGACCTCAAAGGTGACATTTTCTCTAGCAGAGAATGGGAGCATTTGCCATATTTGCTGAGCATCAATTCCAAGGTATAAAAGAAGTCAATCCCACAGAAGTCAGAATCCCACTAGGACACCCACATTCCCACTGGCCAGCCTGTGGGTGGTGATGAATTAACGGGTGTCGAAAGCCTTCAGAATATGAAAGAGCAAAGTCGGGGAATATGGAACCATGTGTTGCTTATCACAGACTCTGAGTGAAACAGAAGAGCTGGAAGGACCAGAGAAAGAGAATCCACTTCCCAACCCACTTGCCCCACAGTCATGGAATAATGCACATGTTTTGCAGTCGAGATAGTAGCCAAATAGTGACCCTCATAGTAAGCATCCAGACAGGGGATAGCTCAGACCTCTTTCTGTTCTAGAAAAATTATCTAAACTGAAACATTTCTTAAGTGAAAAACAGAGTGGGCCAGGAGCCATGGCTCATGCCTGTAATCCCAGCACTTTGGGAGGCTGAGGCAGGTGGATTGCTTTGAGCTCAGGAGTTTGAGACCAGCCTGGGCTACATGGTGAAACGTTGTCTCTACACAAAGTAAAAAGAAAAAAAAAAAAATTTAGCTGGGTGTGGTGGCTCACACCTGTGGTCCCAGCTACTCGGGAGGCTGAGGCTGGAGGATTGCTTAAGTCCCAGGAAGTGGAGGTTGCTGTGAACTGAGATTGCACCACTGCATGCTGCCTGGGTGAGAGCGAGACCCTGTCTCAAAGAGAAAAAAGAAAAAAGAAAAGAAAGTGTCCTGGTCCCTTCACCTCTGATCTGCGTGGCCTAGGGGAAATCACTGTGGATTCTGGCAGCATCTCCTGGTTTGGAGGTACAAGTATCCACTGAAGTAGATAGGTCACCATTAACATCCCACTGCATGGTCACAGCACTGACATCCTTTCCCCATGCTCAATCAGCATCAATTTAGCACCAACTGCATTCAAAACCCTCTGCTGGAGTTTAATGCAGCCTCAGGACATGAAGAATCTACAATCTAGTGGATAGTAAACTGAGAAATCTCAATCTGAGCAGATCACATCCTTTCTTCACATTCTTGAAAAGTCTTAATATGACCTGAATTTCCCTGGTCCCTGCCCATCTCTCCAACTTCACCACAGATCCCCAGCCCATTCCACTCCCAACACTGGCTTCTTCCAATTCACCTGCTCCTTCTCTTCCTCCAACCTCAGATCTCAGTGAAAAAGTTACTTCTTGAAGGAAACATTTCCTAAGTCCCCACGTCAGGCTCCCCTGCTATATCTTCTCATTGTACCCTCTTTTTTCCTTTGTTGCAGTAATTGCAGTTTGATTGTATAGTTATGGGACAGTTTGATACTGCCTGTCCTCCCCATTGGACTTCAAATTTCATGGAAACAGAGGCTGAAACAACTTCTGTTTATCATTGAGTTCTCAATGCCCATCATAGGTCCTAGTTCAGAGTTGGTTCCTGACAAATGTTTCTTAAGTAAATGAATAAATGTGCACAAGAACATAAGTTAGAAGGTAGGAGAAACAAAATCCTGAAGCAGAGGGCCATAAAACAGTGTGGCTGCAGGTGGTTGTTTCTCTCCCAAACATTCTTTATGTACACAGTGCCTTGCACACAGAAGGCTTGTGGAATGAACAAAGAAAGAATGAAGGGTGAAATGGGAAAAATCACCTCTCGGTCTCTTGTTTGTTTACATGATTATCCTTTATATAAACAGTAATATTCAAAAACCATTTCTGTATGTGTGTCACAAATCTTGTGGAAATATAGTTTAAAAACAAGTAATAGCTAGTAAAACAAAACACAACACAACAAAAACCCCCACAACTCAGGATGTAGCTGGGAGATACGTCCTTGTCATTTCCAGACCCTACGTTGCTGTAGGGCAAGCAGAGCTTCAAATTGTGCAGAGGGGACAGTTACAAGATGGAGTATGAATTGTGGTGTAGTGAAGTGTTAAGGGTACCCAACAAAGGCCCCTAGGTGAGAGAAAGAACAGGCTAGTGTTCAGGCTGGTGGGAGCACTGAATTTCAGGCTGCGGAGCAAGATAGAGGAGGTGTGTGCTGTCAGGAAGGGCCCTGGTGCCTGGTATGGACTGATTCCCAATGCAGGAGAAACCAGTGGAGCGTGTACAGCAGGTGAGGGCTTCTGAGGATTCCCTCAGCTTCATCATGGAGCAAGATTAGGAGGGTGATGAGTGGAAGGCAGGAAGAAAAACTTGAAGCTGTTCAGGTGGAAATGTTGAGGGCCTGGGTTTCATAGAGGCAGTGGAAATACTGACACTCATGTTCAATCAAGTTCAGAGCTGAGTAAACCCTGAGAATTACCCATTACAGTACTCGAGGTATTCTGTGAGACACAGGTGCTTTGTTTTAATTGGTTTAATCTCTAGAAAGCTTCAATTATCTTTCTAAACAAAAGATTCTGCATGCTAGGTACATCTTTGTGCTAGGGTCCTTCCTTAAATACATCCTTCTTTGGATGTATTTAAATTCCGCTGGAGTTCCTTGGCAGTGAAAAGTTGCTTGTTTTAACATTTATGTTCATGGAGGAAGAGATTTTAACCAGAGATTATGGATTCCATCTCGTCTTCTAAAGCTAGATCTTTATTTCTTAGTACCATGTGTCTCATGAAATGTCAGGTCTCTATTCTGTCTCTTAGTGTTCTCAGTATGGTTCTTAAATTGGCTGTTTCACATTTCCTCTGTTCTCTCTCCTAAGACTGATGTGGGCTCATTTTGCTCTGCCCTGGCACTGAAGACAGATGTGAACATCCCAGGGACCAGGTATCCCCTTCAAAGTAATGATACACTCAGTGACCCCTCCTGTCATGCAGATTGCCATGAAAGCCATAATTAATACCTGAAGATGTGCAAATTTGGATTTCTAAAATCAAACAAAGACATATTTGCAGATAGAGGGGACTAATATCTAGGTATATCCAAAAACGTGTTAAGGCTGCAATGTATTTAGTGAAGAGCAATCCGCCTTGGCTAAAGGTTGTCATAGAACAGAAAAATGGGACTTTAAAATAAGGCAATTCAGCAAAAGGCCATAGTCTGGTTAAGTGCATGATTGCGGATTCAAATATGTTTGAGATTTTCTGATCAAAAACAGCGCTTAGGTCAAGTGTGTTGGCTCACACCTGAAATCCTAGCACTTTGGGATTTCAGGCAGGTGGATTAGTACAGCCCAGGAGTTTGAGATCAGCTTGGGCAATATAGGGAGACCTCCATCTCTACAAAAATAAAATAAAAAAATAGCCATATGTGGTGGCATGCACCTGTAATCCCAGCTACTTGGGAGGTTGAGGTGGGAGGATTGCTTCGACCCCAGAGTTTGAGGCTTCAGTGAGCTACGACTGTGCCAATGCACTCCAGTCTGGGTGACAGAGTGAGACTCTGCTTCAAACAAAACAAAACAGGTCTTGGCCATTCATTTTCCCCTCACTATGATTAAAGCAACCTGTTAGCCTGACCAGTCTGTATAATCATGACAGACTTTTGGGTAGAGGATGGCCGGTGGCTGTAACAACCTCATCTGTTATTCTGGGAGGCCAAACAGAAAGGAAGTTGTGGAGTTGCTAATTGATGACTTTCATTCAAGCATTAGCTTTCTCTTGCTGTTGTAATCCCTAGGATTTTAGCCAGCAAAATTCCTCTGAAACAATGAAGCATCTTTACTTGTTGAAGGTGAATCTAAAAAACACTCTTGTGGGAAATAGTTACCTCTAATGTCCCATTCACCACACATGGCAATAGGCTGGGAATCCTCTAAGAAAGCAACAATGGAGATTTATGTTGCCATCTGTCTCTGGGAGATTTGAATGTTTATGTCACTCTTAGCTGTAGGGTTTTGGCAGCAATATTGTTGATACACAGGAAGGAAAGATGTGATTAAAACTAAGAGGCTAAAAGCTGGAAGTTGAACTGATTCCATGTGATATTTTGTCATCAGAGCCTACTGTCCTTCCAACCCCTCCCTTCTGCTGACTTTTCCCCACTCATCTTACTCTATACCAAACAAATGATCTCTGAAGCTTACCTTAGCTGAGTCTCTATTAAAACCACATAGGCTCCAAACAACACTCATTAACAATGGGGAAGAGAAAGTGAACAAGGTGGCTTTGCAGGAGTCCCCTGGAACAATAGATGCATTCTCAGCATTCAAAACAACAAGAGCATTAGGCAAAAAACTTTGAATATAAATCTCTCCTCCTTGGTTCCTCCAAAGCTTTGTGTATTTCAATCATTTCCCTTCTGGTCCATAATACAGTTCCTTCAGATTACCCAAAGGTCTGTCACATTTTCTGCACAACTTATTTTAATATAAATTCACAGAATCAAAAACATATACAAAATCTCTACTTTCTTATTCTGGAGTAACTCACTCTCCCTAAGGAGGTGAAAAATGAAATTTGTGTTTGAGCATAAGTCTTAAGCTTTAGAAATGAATCACATGTGACTCAGTTATTTTTAAAAATAAATAAATAAAGCTGGGGGAAAGGAAGGTCAGAGAGAGAATAGTTTAAAGGGGAAAAGGACAAGCTATGTATTTTCATGAACTGCAGAAAGACGTAGTCTAAATACAGAAAAGGGGACTCCTGTCATCTCCAAGGGTTGAATATCTCACTTCCCTGCACCAGCTCCCATACCCACATACACATTTTCATTTGTTAGCCTGTGAATAAAAATCCCTGTTCCCCAAGCATTTCTTTACATTTAGAAAATTGTATACTATCCTAGCTATGGCCACAAAACAATCAAAACCTTGTAGACAAGAGAGTTCTTTTGGCCTTTGTTGAGGTAGGGTGGAAAACTTGATTGCCTGTCCCAAAAGGTATTATTTTAGTTCCTTGTGAAACGTTTAAAGCTAGATGACTGCTTATTTAATTCTTTGGCACAGCAGGGTTTTTAAAAATTAGTATTAAAAAGCTACTTACCTAGGCTAAGTCAAATCCAAGCATTAGCAAGTCTTAGTGAGACTAGAGATGTAGAGAGTGCTTGTTGGCCACTTGATGCAGATTATTTTTCCTTTGGGACAGTGGCTGCCTGGCTTTGGGAAGCAGGAAGCTAATGAGAGACAGACAGCATCACTCCTCTATGTAACACGTGGTTTCCTGTGAGGCAAATGGGACTCTGGGCAGTTATCACCTCAGGATTCAAAAGCAATAGGGTAGACAAAGGTTTCCCAAGTGATTACAAGGGATAACATTCAGTTGCAGGTAATTTTAAAATCAGGAGACCTAACTCCCAGAATTCCAAGAATATCCCAGTCTGGAATTTTCTACAAAACTCTTCCTGATTAGCAGGCACACGTGTATTAGGATGAGGCCTCTGTGTTGTTCAACGCCAGAGGTGTGATGATTTTAGCACATGTCTGAAAATTCTTGGAAACACTTCCCATCAAGAGGTGGAGTCTAGTTGCCCTCCCTTTAAATATTGGGCTGGCCTTAGCGATTTGCTTCTCATTTCGCAAAGGTAGCAGAAGTGATTCTGTATGGTTTTCAAGGTTAGTTCACAAAAGATAAGCTTCTGCCTGGTGCTCTCTCCCTTGAAGTATACTCCTTTGGCACATGGAAACCATGTGCTAGAGCCACCAGAGAGAGAGAGAGAGAGAGAGAGAGAGAGAGAGAGAGAAAGAGAGAGAGATAAAGAGAGAGAGAAAGACCATATAGACAAACAGAAAGATGCCTAAAGAGATCCAGTAGTTCCAGCCCCAGCTATTCAAGTCTTCCCCATGCAAGTGCCAGATATGGGAGTGAAGCAGCCTTTGAGTGGATCCCAATCCCAGAATCATCTGATGTCAAGAGTTCTTATGCCAGACCCTCCCAGACAGGCTGATCCAGAATACTGTATTTGCAGGAACCATGAAACATTTTTTTAAGTTGTTTATTTTTAGGTTAGTCACCAATTTTGAGGGTGATATGTTTCACAACAATAGATAGATGTGAGGCATTTTTATAACAAAACTTAAAACACGTGACAGTGGTTTGGGGCCTGAGTGGAGGGTGGAAGTGGAAAGAGTTTTGAAGAGGCTGTCAGTAAAAGATGAAAGAAAAGTGAGCAAAATGTATCAGCAGCTCGAGGAAAGGAGGCCCTGGTTATGAGGTGGCAGAATGCCTGGCAATATCCTCTAGATACTGTGGTAGCACAGAAAACAGAAAATATACCTAAGGCACTCACAATCTAGTAAGGACATTTCTAGGCAGAATGTTGAAGGTGCTGCCTGGTTCTTCTAGCTGCCCGTAGTGAAATATGAGAGCAGAGAGCTGAAGTGAGGAAAAAATTGTTAAATATGAAAGAGCCAAGACTGTGGGTTTCCAAAAAATACAACTATTTCTTAGTCTTATCCTCTCCAGATGGCAACTGAGGCTAACGTTATAATATGTAATTTTTTTTTTTTTTTTTTTTTTTTTTGAGACGGAGTCTCGCTCTGTCGCCCGGGCTGGAGTGCAGTGGCGCGATCTCGGCTCACTGCAACCTCCACCTTCCGGGTTCACGCCATTCTCCTGCCTCAGCCTCCCGAGTAGCTGGGACTACAGTTTAAAGATGAAGGCAACAGTGTAACTCTAGAATCTGTTGTTAAGACTCAGATTTAAGGAAGTACTTCATGGGCTTTTTTCAAACAGTCAAAGAATCCCTTAAAGATTATAAGGGCATCCCTCTCAGCCATCTCTACTAAACAAAAATGCTTCCAAGAATCTTAAGGGCAAAGTACCACAATAGCCAGATAAAAGCATTAAGTAGAAAAAAGTTTATCTCATTGAGGTTGCAAGTAAATCCCAGTTAGATTTATAAGTAACACACAGAGTTTTAAAGAGATGTGTACTAATGAAAATATTGCCAATTTATACTAAAAGAGACAGAGGTAGTACAAAACGAAAAGAGGCTTTTGGACCTCTGAAATTCTACAGGAAAGAAGCAGACTGAGAAAGCCATTCAACCATAAAGATGGGGAACATTTAATAGGACAGGAACGATAATTCAGAGGGAGAAACCAATAGCCCAGAGAATGGAGTCAAGAGCCAGGGATAATCATTCCTAGAGAGATTACTGAGCTGTAATCAAGGAACTGGCAACCTGTTCCTGGCTGGATTTCAGAGCTGCTGTGGACTACTGATTACCATATGTGTTCTGTTTTTGAAATGTCTATAGTGACTGTCCTATGTCTAGTCCACCAAAATATGCTGGGTTTGTGGAAGGCAAACAACTTGTCACTTTAGTTCACAGACCTTGAGATCAGGAGCAGTCCTCAAGAAGCTGTGAATGAGGATCTGAAGTTGAAGACTGTCAGCTGCAGCACCTGAACCTGATTTAGATGATGAGCTACTGGCCCTTGAGCCTGAGACTGGGGCTGTAACAGCTGAGATATCTATGGCTCTTAGGAGGGGGATCGGTGAGTGTATTTTGCATATGGAATCAACATAAATAACTTGCATCAGAGGGCAGACTGTTATGATTTTAGAACATGTCCACAGTTCTTTGAGACACCTTCTATCAAAATGTGGAGTCTAATTCTCTTTCGTTAAATATAGACTGGCCTTAGTGATGCATTTCTACCACATGGAATGCCAGGTTAATACAGCAGCGGTCCCCCAGCTTTTTGGTACAAGGGACCGGTTTCATGGAAGACAATATTTCCATGGACAAGGGCCAGGGTGGTTTCAGGATGAAACTGTCCCACCTCAGATCATCAGGCACTAGATTCTCATAAGAATTGTGCAACCTAGATCTCTCACATGTGCAGTTCACAATGGGGTTTGTGCTCCTATGAGAATCTAATGCTGCTGCTGATCTGATAGGTGGTGATGCTCAGGTGGGAAGACTCACTTGCCAACCGCTCACCTCCTGCTGTGCAGCCTGGTTCCTAATAGGCCACAGACTGTTACAGGTTCACAGCTCTGGGGATTGGGGACCCCTGCAGTACAGCTTCCACCTGGCTGTCTCTTGGTGCATGTAAGGTGTCCAGCTAACTTGCAACCATCACGCTTAAGAAACCTTGTGGAAAGACCATATTAAGTTAGAGGTGCTCCCCTCCAGGTGTTTCAGCTCTCAATTCTTTGAGTCTTCCCAACTGTGGTACCATATATGCAAATAACAAAGCTTAAAGACCCCATCCCAGCCACCATCTGATTGCAGCTACATTGAGCAATTGTAACCTACAACCAGCTGAACTGCTCCTGAACTCTTGAGCCATAGGAAGTGTGAAAGATCATAAATGGTTGTCTTTGCAAGACACTAAATGTTGGGACAATTTATTATATTGCAATAAATACAGCAATTTGTTATATAGCAATAGCAATCATAATAGCAAATATTATTCTACAATATTTGGAACAAGGAAGCACCACTCACATTTTGTTCTGTGTGAATGATGATTCTCAGAGTTCTTTAGTAAGATGGTATCACACGTTGCTGTGCAAATCCACCAGTTGTAAGTGTTGGTTGACATCTGCAGACTTCATCTGGACTCCTCTGTTTCTCACTTTTTCTCTCCTCTTCCCTAGTTTTCTATTCTGTTTGGCTCCCTTGTCATCACATGAAATTGTTGACACCAAATCTCAAGGCTAGTCCCTAACTTTTTCAGCTCTGCTAACTCTTTTGGGTACTCTAGTCTAGTTCACCCTGGGATTTCCTCTCAATAACCCCCAGTGTCCACTCTAGCACATTTGTAGCTCCCAAGACCACATGTGGAGGCCCCTTCTCATCCCATCCCCAGATCCTCCCTGAACTGTGGGGGACCTGCAGGATACCCCAGTTCACACATCCAAGCTCTGTTTTCAGCCTATGCAAACAGCTGCACCTCATCCACTCCTCAGGCGTAGAGGTGCTCATAATGGCAGTCATGGTCCACCTTCAGAAGAACAGGGAAGAGGCCCATACAGGCCCTATCCACAGTTTATAGAGGGCTCACACCCTTGCTCTTCAGACTCCTCACACCCTGTGGAGGGACAGGCAGAAGGGGGCTAGATCAAGGCCCTCTAAGCACAGGGCCTGGGCAGGGCCACTAACTGCCTTGCATTAAAGGCAGTGCTGCCCCACCCCACCTCCTGAGGCTGTGGGAAAGTTACACGTCTAGTGCTCTCTGCTGCTCCTCCCTGGGATTCAGCAAGACTGCTCAGCTAGAGCCATCTCCTGTCCTCACCAGCAAGGAGGATGGGCAGAGATTTGCTTTTTTTTTTTTTTGAGACAGAGTTTCACTCTGTTGCCCAGGCTGGAGTGCAGTGGTGCAATCTTAGCTCACTGCAACCTCTGCCTCTCAGGTTCAAGCAATTCTTCTGCCTCAGCCTCCTGAGTAGCTGGGATTACAGGTGTGCACCACCACACCAGGGTAACTTTTGTATTTTTAGTAGAGACAGGTTTCGCTATGTTGGCCAGGCTGGTCTTGAACTCCTGACTTAAAGCAATCCTCCCACCTTGGCCTCCTAAAGTTCTGGGATTACATGTGTGAGTCACTGCGCCATGCCGAGACTTGCTTTTAGTGTGATGGAGAACTAAAAGTGATTGGTCCCAAAGCAGAGGCTAGATTATGTCATTTCTTTGCTAGATGATTCAGGGTGAAATTCACACATTTTAGAGTCTAGATCCTAGGATCTCCATGGCCCAGTTTTATTCTTCACTGGTCCCTCTCACACACATTATGCTCCAGCCTAAGTCATTGTTACGACTTCCAGAAATTTCCGCTTGCTGTCTACTTTTTGTTGCTGTTGTTAAATGTGGAGTCCTTGCTGAAAAAAATTACAGTTCTAATAAGATCTGGAGGCTCGAAGTGATCTTATTAAGGACAGATAATTTCCTGAGTTAGAGCCACCAGCACAAGGGTGCCCATTCATAGTCTGTCACAGAGTTTAAATATCATGCTGAGGTCATGAAAAACGGAAAAATATTAGCTCAAGGATTTACTTTGCAATGGGAGTGGCAGCATTTGCATTGCCCTTCTAGGGTTCAGCCTAACCGCAAAAATGATTGGACTAAGGCCTCAATGTTATCACTTATAATATTGTGATCTTGGAAATGTTGCTTCATCTTTCAGACCTAAGTGTAGGCTTAGATGGTAGTGCAAGCTCCAGGCTTCCCAGTGAACCCTCCCTCCCAACCTGTCAGCTAATGACAGTCAGGACCTTAGACAGCAGCTGATGACCTCTGTGGAAAGGCGACAACATTTTAGTCAGGACTTATCTGTACTCTCAGGGTCTGTTTACTGGCTCACAGAATGAGATGACCAAAAATATGATTGCCATAATAAAGTTATGAATAAAACTTTACATAACATAGGATGAGCGTATGAGGAATCTTAAATGACATTTGTGTTGGGATCTCAATTTTGGCAACAATTGAAAGCGTGCAACCTCACCTAAAATTAATGACCAACATCAGGAAAAAAACAAAGCTTTCTTCAACCTACTGTGAATTATCTAGTACACTTAGCAGATAATAAACATAGACACTAAAGGATAATTCAGCCTACCTCTCCCAAGGTGTGGCTTTCCTTTGGGGCCTTTTTAAAACATAGCAGAACACTTGTTGTCATTGTGGCATTCATATCAGAGGTGCATTCATTCAATACACCTTCCACTACTTCACAGAAAATGGGAAAGACTTGGGAATTTCATATTTTGTTTTGCTCTGTGGACACATGGAAAACTGGAAAACTCACTTGTCAATAGGTTCCTCTTTATGTGCTTTCTGTGTGCATAAAGTGGATCTCTTTGTACCTCAAATATCTGGTGAACCCTTGAACTGTGCCGTGCAAGCTGCAGAAATGACATGAGCAAGACTAGGTGTTCTACTTCCTTAGGGAGCTCCAGGTGCTGAAGGGGATCAGAAAAGCCCTGCTCTGGGGAAATGAGGGGGAGGAGATCAAGCTCTGAAGGAGTGTGCAGAGTTCCCTCCGAGGTGTTTGTTATTTCAAAGTTGAGTGATAACTTGAATTATACTATTTATTAATAGATTTGATAGAGAAAATTTGGAACATTGATGTTTTTACTGTGCAATCTTGGAACCATGATCAAAGTAATACGATGTGCATATATGGTGTCTCATCCCCTGTGTGCTTGCATTTGCTCCTCTGTCTGGAAAGCCTGCCCATCTTCTCTGGAAAACTCACATGTGTTCTTCCGAGACATTCTCACCACTCCCACCTCTGCCCCAGAACCAAAGCAAAATATCCTACCTTTTTCTGTAGTACTTCTGTAAATTGTATTTACATATTTATTGCATTGAAATCATGTCTACATAGTTGTCTTCCCCAACTAGACTGTAAGGGAAGGGCAGTGTCTCACCAGTTCATGACCTGTAGTGTCTAGCTCAGTGTCTAACACATTGAAGTCACTTAACAGATATTTGGTGAAATGAAAAATGGTAAGCCACCTAGGCCAAAGTGATTTGTCCCAAAGCAAAGGCTAGATTATGTCATTTCTTTGTTTGACAATCCGGGGTGAAATTCAAACATTTTAGAGTCTAGATTCTAGGGTCTCCATGGCCCAGTTTTATTCCTCACTGGTCTCTCTTACACACCTTATGAACCAGCCTAAGCAGAGTGATGTCCCCAAACACCCAGCATTTCTCATATTTATCTCTTTTTTTGTGTTCTTCCTTTATCCTAGTGTGATGTTCTCCCCTACTTCAGTAAGGTATGGGTTAAAATGGTAATCAGTTTCCAAAGCTCAACTTAGATGCCATTTCCTCCATGAGGTCTTCCTAGTTACTTTCAGCTAGAAGGAACATCCTCCTTTTTTTTCTTCTTCCTTTGCACTATGTTTCACTGTCCCTGCCACATTACACCTTGTAACTTCACTCATTTAATCAACATTTATTGAACTATTGATAGAAAGATGAAAATATCCACTACTTTCCCTCAAAATCTCAGATTATAGTGTGCAGGCACATAAAAGGTAGTTATCAAATTTTAAAAGTGTGGCTAGGCGTGATGGCTAACCTCTGTAATCCCAGCACTTTGGGAGGCTGAGGTGGGTGGATGGCTTGAGCCCACAAATTTGACAGCAGCCTGGGCCACATGGCAAAACCCAGTCTCTACAAAAAGTACAAAAATTAGCTAGGCATAGTGGTGAATGCCTCTAGTTCCAGCTACTTGGGAGGTTGAAGTGGGAGAATCGCTTGAGCCCAGGAGGTGGAGGGTACAGTGAGCCATTATCCTGCTACTGCACTCCAGGCTGGGTGAGAGTGAGACCCTGTCTCAAAAAAAAAAAAAAAAAAAGTGCAATGGTAGAAATACTCCATTTTTTACAGCTCTTATGACTTGAAATTACGCATTGTACTTTTAAAAAATTCTCTTTTCCTCTGTGAGTTGTTCACCATCATATCTCCAGCACCCCGAACACCCCAGATATGTGGTAGGTACTCAATGATCATTTGTTGAATACATTAGTGTAGAATAACTTTTAAAGTTTTTTTTTTTTTTAACAGTTAATCTACAATGGAAGTTTACATCTTGCTAATGTGAATTCCCTTCAAGATTATAATGTGGCTCAATTCCAAACAGTAATTCTTGTATACTGTGGCTCCATCTTCTTAAGCGTGTGACTTCCATGTTCACCTGCATGGAGTTGCTGCGAAAGGGGAAGATTATGGGAATCATGTGACGCATGCTTCATAGGCCAGGCCTGGAGTGCTGCACTCAGTTCTGTTCATATTCCATGAGTCAGAACTCAGCCACCTGGCCACATCCACCTGTAAGGGGGGCTGTGCAATGTGGTCTAGCTGGTCTAGTCCAGGAGAAAAAAACTTAGGTAGGCTCTGTTGAATTCTATGAATGAGGGAGGGAAAAATGGAGAAAAGGGTCAACTACTCAGGGGAAGGGGCCTTGTCAGTAAAGGCTTCGTGGAGGAGGTGATGCAAAAGATGAGTCTTAAAGCAGCCGTGGGATGTGACCACCTGAGGAGGGAGGAGAAGGAATCCCAGCCAGAAGGTAAGTATAAACTAAGCAAAGGAGTGGAAACTACCCACCATTCCCTGAGGCCAGAAGACAGAGAGGCAGGGAGAGGACATGAAAATGGAGAGAAAGGAAGGGGAGATGGTGAGGGTGAGGTGGAGGGCTTAATGCTATTACACAGAGCTTGAAACTCACTATAGGGGATAGAAGGAGCCACTGAAAGTTTGAAGCAGGAATGCAGCACAAATGATTTGCAATTTGAATAGAGTCTTCAGGTGGAGAGGACAGAGGGAGGACAGAGATGGAGGCAAACAGACCACTTAGGAGGTTATGTATTTAAATTTCCATATGGGGTCCCTACAGAAGATCACTTGAGGAAAATCTGAAGTGTATATATACTTGGGCTGCAGCCTCAGCCGCTGCAATTCAGCAGGAATGTTTAGAAAGCTCCCCAGGCCATTCTGATAGTCAGCCAGGTGTAGGAATCACTGCCTCTGTGCATCATGAGCTCCCGCGAGGACAAGCAGACATCTTTCCTCTTTGGTTTCTCCCATAGAGCCAGGCCCTGCCTTGCATGTAATCCCATATCATTACAAGTGGTATACATACAGTATACTCACATTGTTTGAAGTCTTTCAACTAAACCCTAAGAAAGAGTTCTTTCTTAGAAAGAAGGAAAAAAAAATCCCATTTCACTCTTATTTAATCTGCGTTATCTTTTAATAATTGATTAATTTGTTTTGAAATGGCTAAACATCTACTACACCTTGGACACCATTTTCAGGCTTGAGGATACAGAGACGGAAAATAAGACCTGTATGGTACTATTTTGAAAGTGATGTGGGGACATGGAAGAGGGAGAGACTGTTTCAGGGGACTTCTGGAATGTTTTACAGCAGAGATGATTTTTGAAAAAGGTCTTAAAAGGATCAAGAGGAATTTAATCAAAACACAGGAAAGGTTATTCCAATCAGAGAGAACAGTGTGTGCAAAAGAACAGCAGCATGAGAATGCCTGGAACATCCAGGGATCTGTGGGAAGTTCGACATGGTGAGGGCAGAGGATGTGCACATGGAGGCACAGGAGATGAGACTGGAAAGAGAGGGGTTGAGAGGTAGTGGTGTGCTGGAAACTTCTTATCAAAAACAACAACAACAAAATCCAAACATGATTTACAGAGTTTGCCAATTTCTGTGGTGTAAATATTTCCATCTGATTTCAAACTGTCAATGATTTAAGGACTGCCTTACAAAATTCCTAAGTATTTTAGAACTGGTTTTGTGAACTGGTAGCACCCACTCCCAGTACATGACAGGCAGGAGGCCAGATCCTTTAATTTTAAGAGATGTTCTGAAAAAATCTGTGTTCCCTTGCCTTGGTTGTGCCTCGCATTATGATGAGGCTTGTTTTAATGAGTTCAGAGTAGACCAAGCCAAAGAAACACACAAGGGACCTGAAAACTCACTGGAGCTATTTCTTAGACTCCTACCACTCACCAGTAGTGCACTTAGACCCAGGCAAGAGGGGCCCCCATTTTGGTTTCTATGATCAAACAGCCTTCTGTAGACATAGCCCTTCTCCACAGAATGAGGAAGCCATAGTGCCATGCCCAACAGGTACTTATCTCCCCCACTTCTCCACATACTCCAGATGTCCATGACCCTGGAATACTCTCTGCAAATGGAGTCTTCCCTGAGACCACCCTCCTGAGGGCATGTACCTCATCCCCAAGGGCTGGCCAAGGAGGAGCTGCTTGCTGAAGTTATGGATAATGGGGATGTGTGGGCTGGGATGTCCACACACATGCACCTGCGGCCCCTTACATCGTGGATGGAGCTGGGGATGGGAAGTGAAAAGAAGTGGGTCAGTCTCAAGCTGAACTGGTTCCCTCTGTACTGTCTCATTTTGGTGAGGAACTTTGAGGAGTCCAAGAATCTAACCGTGAATCTGGCCTTCAAGTTCATTATAAAGACATATTTCAAAGTAAGAGAATAGAATAGGTTTAGTTTTTTGTTAGTTGGATGTATATCTTTAAATATTTAGATATATGGTATATGGGCCTTCATTTTTGCTTTTACCCTGGGTCCTGCAAATGTTAGGAGTGGTTCTTGTCTACCGCATTACTAGGGCTGTATTCTAAACCAAGGTAAGCAAACTATAGCCCCCAGGCAAATTACTGCCCACTGCATTTTTTAAATGAGGTATGTGAGCTTAGAATAGTTTTTTAATTTTAAAATCATTCTTAAAAATCAAAAGCAAAATTTTGTGGCATGTAAAAATTATATGAAACCTAAATTTCAGTGTCCACAAATTGCTGTACTGGAATATAATACACATATGTATTGTGCATGGCTGTTTTTACACTACAGCAGCAAAGTGAGTAGCTGGGAAAGAGACTGTGAGGCCTGGAAAGTCTAGAGTATTCACTATCTGGCCCTTATAGAAACAGTTTCCGGACCCTCACCCTAGAGTAGCAGACAGGCAGGAGGAAAGGAAGAGTCTAGCGGTTCTCACGCTGGCTGCACAATAGAATCACCTGTTGATTTCTCCAAGCAGACCCCCACCCCTAATATTTCTTGAATGGTCTGGGGTGGGGGTGTTATTTTTAAACTTCCTGGTGATTCAAACAAGAGTCAGGGCTAAGAACCACTGGGCTAAGGGAATGAATACATGAAGGTCTGAATTTCCCAAATGTTAAGCAAGGTGGTTGCAGGACTGGCCTGCTTTTCCCAGCGAATTTTAGTGGATTACAGCCTTTTTTGAGGAAGAAAGGTACCCAGTGATGAGATCTGGTTGAAGATGGAGAGGTGGCAAAAGACTAATTGTTTCTCACTGTAGTATGATTTATAAGCTAAGTTCCATTTTAACCTCTCTAAACCTTTGAACCATTGTTTCAAACATGTATCCCTGGACTTGCCTGGCATTGTCTGCATCTCGCAGGCAGGCACACCTTGGGCTATGTAGCACATACCTTTGCAGGGACCCCTGCTGGGTCACTTCTCAGGATACACCCCAACGGGGAACCCTTACGCCATCTGTGCAGCATGCCCTCCATAATTATTGGTGGTCTCGCAGGGAAGGAGAAAAAAGACAGCTCTATCAGAATCTCATTCTCCACTAGCACAGTCAGCACCATTGGCAGAGGATGGCTCCGGGGCTGCAAGGCTGCTCTGAGCTATTATTGTGCCTGGCTCTCTCTCAGCATGACTCAACGCAGACAATATAGCACACCGAGAGCATGGGGGATGAACAGTAAATACGAGGCCTTGGATTTTTTTTTAATCTTGTCAGTTTTTCCCTGATTTGTGTCCTTTATCCTAGCCCCCTCTGCTACACAAGCTTCTCAAAGCTAATGCCCATAACGCCACCACCCACTGGTAGCAGCAGGCTGCTGGGCCACTGTGGGGTTCTCATTGCAGAGATTTACAATGCCCGCCATTATTCAGCAACTGTACGTGTTAACCCAGTGGCACAAGGTTGCTCCAACACCTTCCCCTCTGGTTTCTCTTTACTCTGGAGGCCAACAGCGACTATAGGAGTGCCGCCCTCCTGACTCGAACTGCTTGCCTCAGTGAGCACACATCACATCCTCCAACCTGGCAGAGTTGGAATAGGCCCCACTGAAAGACAGGAACACTGGGCAATTATGGAACTGAGTTGACGCTTGACATTTCTACTGCCACATTAAAAAAGTTAAAAATATTTCTCAAAGTTGTTTCTTTGGCCTCCTCCATCCCCTTCTTTCTTCTATTAAGAGCTGATGTGATTACATCTCTAAAATGTGAGCTTGCCACAAGGCTGCTGGGAGTGACCTCAACAATGGGCCTACGGGCTACTGTAGCTCTTAGGAGGTGAAGCAGTGCCATACATTTTGCTCCCTTGAAACAACTCCCTGGAACAAGTTACTATTTTCACACATCTATTAATTCTAATCAGTTTCAAGGGTAACTTATGGCTCCCGTTTAACTAAGAAATGTGCCTATTATCTCTACTTTGGCTACTATGAAGTCTACCTCCATGCACTCTCCCGTTCCAGAATTCAGTAGTGGCGGCAGCAACTGTCTGGAAATGCATTTGCCTGTGCATAGACAATTTACTGCTTCAGGAGAAACAGAAAAAGCACTTGGGGGATGAAGATGCGGTCACTCTCATGAGCTTTCTGGAGAGAAATATGCATCGGCTGAGGACACCTATGTTTGGTTTTGTGCGAAGGGTTTACAAACTGAAATCACAGAGGTTACAGAAGAGCAAGGGAAGGAAAACATCAGGTAGCTGGTCCTGGTGGGTAAGGGTCTGCCCAGAAGAAAGCTGGGAGTCCTGCAGGTCCTCTTAACATGGAACGGAAACTTGTGAACACATTTTTTCTTTTTTAGACAGAGTCTCTCTGTTGCTCAGGCTGGAGTGCAGTGGTGCTATCTCGGCTCACTGAAGCCTCCGCCTCCCGGGTTCCAGCGGGTCTCTTGCCTCTGCCTCCTGAGTAGCTGCATTACAGGCGCCCACCACCATGCCTGGCTAATTTTTGTATTTTTAGTTGAGATGGGGTTTTGCCTTGTTGGCCAGGCTGGTCTTGTACTCCTGGCCTCAGATGATCCACCCATCTCAGCCTCCCAAAGTGCTGGGATTATAGGTGTGAGCCACTGCGCCCGGCCTGTGAACACTTTTAAGTCACTAAATACCTGGCATGAAATTATTAGCAATTTATCAAATCACGAGGGCCTGTTTGGGGTTATGACATATCTGACAGGAAGGAAAAGGTGATGATGGAAAAGGGACTGGCCTCCCAGGTTGGCACTGTCAATCCAAACGTGGGATCCCAAGAATGCCCTGCAGTTTCAGGTGCAGATGCCCCCTACGTGGTGCTCAGGGAAGAAAGCTCAGTTCAGAAAGAACAGTCAGGCTTCTGGCAGAACCCCAGTACACTGAAACTTTGATTTGTATTCAGTGGAGGGTAACCTACTCACCCCATCTTTGAATATGTGCAAAAAATAGAGGAGGAGGCAATAAAAGATAAATAGGGCTGCCATTAAACAAAACCAGAAAGGCTCCAGATGCATCTGAGATGCGCAGAACATGTGACATGTGTGAACATCAGGAAGAGGCCGGGGGAACTGTGAAGATCCTGCAGCTCGTGGATCTGTTTCACATGGCCTCTACTCCTTTACATAAATTTGGCACAGCAAATCAAGGAAAGAGGAGGGTTTAACAGACTCCTGGACCACTCCATCTAACTTATTCCTTCCCACATATTGTGTATTTGTTCTCTTATTTCACTGTGTAAGAGTGGTTGTGTTCAAGAGGTTTTTAAGTCAATGTTTCTTTGATATGGTATATGCTCTTACTAGGCATTCACCAAGAAGATGTACCTAGAACGTGTACTGAGATTCTGCTATACTTTATTCCATATCATGTTACAAGAAAACAACAGTGACAGCTGACAAACCATTACATCTTTCATAATACAGACAAATTACAACTGGTAACAAATATGCAACATGTATTATTCCATTCTCCTTACTATGTGTCATTTGAAAGTATAATAGTTTTCTGAATAATGCTACCACGTTTCTTGGGTACCAATCCCCTGTTAGAAAGTACACATCTCAGTGCATCATACAAAAAAATAATAAAAGATAAAAGGAAAATTTAAAAAATCCACTCCCAACTAGAGAATGTAGGTTTTGTATGTGCCTCTAAAATATGCTGCTGTGGGAAAAGGAATGAGAATAGAAGATTGCTTATTTTATTGATTTTTTTTTTTTGTGTTTTTGGTGTATGAGAAAATTACAAGGCAGTAACATATACAGTTTCCTCTGCCTACAAGCCAGTAAGGGAGATGGAAGTTATGCGCAATTATGCAGCATATTCCTATGTATAGGGGGCAGGCAGTAATCTACCCCGGTATATACAGCCTAAACATCCTCTTATATAACAAAGATTACAAAACCAATAATATTCACAGATGAGTATCTTATATAGACACATAACCTAGGGTATTGATTATACTGGCTGTCATATACACACTAACGAAAGGATACCAAGAGGCCTCACTTTCTTTGCAAGCCTGGAGGTGCTCCTGGAAACTTTCTAATCACTCTCGGGAGGTAGAAATCGCTTCTCACCCCAGCATCAGTGGGTGGACAGCCACCCTGTTTTATGTACCCTATTTTTTGCTGAGCACTGCAAACATTTTTTTTTCACATCCTATGTATCTTATATTTTTAAGTCAACAAAACTGTTCTTTTAAGAAAATGGGAATTAAGTGTCAAATCTCCTTTCAGAATACTGTGCGTGCAGTGATGTGCTAAAGGTGTTTGTACTACTCTTACCATCTGTTTGAGTTCAAGCTATTCCTTCATACAAAAATAATCTCACAAAACATTCCAGCACTTTCTCAATAGAATAATAAATCTGCTAATGAACACAGTCTGAATTGATTTTCATGACTGTCCACAAAGAGGGCAGAAGAGAAAAGAAGCAGAGGGAGAATATGATTGCAAATAGGGGAAGGAGAGAGGGAGGGAGGGAGCGAGAGGGATTTGGGGGAGAAAGAGACAGAGGAGAGGAGGGAGAAAGAAAGAGAGAGACGGGGGAGACACACACACACACACACACCAAACTTCGGATTTCCTGTATGGATGGCAAGGATAGAGTACTCAAAACCTCCTGACCTTCTGAGAGGTATGTCTCTGTAACAAAACAGATTTCTCCCTCTACTGAGTAGTGTTATATTTCACTTCTCCGAAGAAGTTACCTGTGACAGGGACATATAACTCTGATAGCCCTAATTGAAGTCTTTCAACATTAAATATTTTCAAGTTAAAAACCTTATTAAAAAGCAACATTTAATCATCAGTTGCTCTTGCTTTAAACTTAGTGAAATACAAAAGTCATGTCTTCTCCAAATGAATGATTCAAAACAAATCACAGGAAAGGTCATTTTTAACAGCATGTAAAGTTTTCTCCCTATATTTTCTTTAAGAAATTCTAATTTAAGTATATTTTAAATCTAAATACCTCTAAAGACTTCCAGTGGGTTGGAATGTATGAAAGAGGAATGGAAAAGATTTCTAGGTAGCAAACAGTAGACATTCTTCACTTGGGTATTTTCTGCTGTCTTTAAAACCAATCAGTAAATAATTCCTTGCTTAGCACTTAAAAGTTTACAAGGAATGCTACATCTGGGTAGGATGAACTATGACTATCACATAACCACCCATACTCCACTCCGGAGACAGTACCATTTTAAAGTTTAGGAATTCTGGGTCCAGTTTCCTTGGTGTATTGAGCTTGATTATACAAAAGCTTTACCCTCACCCAACTCTCAGAAAAAGTCCTTGTCAGCCTGGCTCCTAATTCCTAGTCTTGATCCTAAAACAGTGGGACACATTTCAAGAACTCACTCATTCTCTCCTTCTTTCTGACTAATAGGAAAATGTAAGACAGTGTACACGAAGGTATTTCCATAGGAATTTGTGTACAGAGAATCCAAGTTTCATGCTTTAGATGAAGTCTCCTAACTGCCCCCTTGGCCGCAGTACTGCTGGGCATTCTGCAGCGAGGCCTGCCCCACCGGGAGCCGGCCTGCGTCAGGCAGCCCTCCCTCCAGATCAAAGCAAAAGACATGCCTGGTCCACTTTTCCCCAGTGTCACATACTGGTGTCTTCATCCTCCAAGGTCCCTCAACTCCTTGAGTAAGGGAAGCTGAGCCATTCACTTTTCCATCTTTAAAGCAAGATTCCTGCATTGTTTCTAAAACCTGCATTTGAACAGTTATTCCAGGAGATGTCTTAAAGTAAGGAACCCAGTGATGTCTTCCAATTGGCTTGGAATGTTTTTTTAAAATGTACTTTCTTTTTAAAGGTGCTTTGTTGTAACTGAGCAAACTTTGAACTGGATCACTTTGTAATTTACTTTGTAAGCCTTAACGGCCAAGATTGCTTTCAAGACTCATCCAACAGATATAGTTCTTTTGCACCAGATTTAAAACATTCTGTTCCTCACTCTTTTCTACAGTTAGAAAATACAAAGTGTAACAGAATGGATGGAAAAAATAAGATGTTGACAAGACCCAGACACAAAAAGTTACCTCAATCTCCAGAGGTTGAAATGTAAGCAATTTATCCCTGTCTTTGTTCTTAACATTTGATAATTGTTTTTTCAGTTCCAACCTATTCAAAAAACAGTCATGCTATGTGGCTTGCAAATGCTAAGCAGAGTCCAATATCCTATATATAAATGTGCAGTTATTTCCAAGTAAAAAAACCACATTTGCAAAATTACCTCAAAAGGTAAGCAACAGGTGGGGCCTCATAGTCAGGGGCCAAGTTGTCAAGTCAGAGAACAGGGGTTTGCTTTAGCAGAAAATTTCCCTCCTAGTGGTTGCAAAATGTGCACTGCTCTCAAAGAAAATACACGTTGTTTTATGCCACTCTGTGGCTTTCAAGTACAGACATTACTGAAGAAGTGTGAACACCAAATGTGTTGTCTTAATGTATTTAAGACATGGCTGGTGAAAGCATAAAAACCTTTACAGAGACACTGTGCTGCAGAGGGAAATCAAACAAAATCAAACACAAAAGACTGAAAAGAATACATGCCATGTATCAGTAAGCAAAGCTTAATCTTCACATAGTTCTTGGAAATCACAAGGTATCCAAATGCGTGCAAGGTTTTAAATAAATTGCAGAGAAAACAGGGTCTTGCCAGCTTCAATTTTCTTGTAAGTGAAATCCACCACAGGGAGCGAAAGAAAACTGATCCATGATTCCCTTCATATTATTGGCCTCCTCATTAATGTTTTTTTTTTTCTTCCCAGAATGATGACAACTTAATCCTGGAAGGAGGAAAATAGAAAATTGTTATATAAAAAATCGACACCATTCATTTTTCCTAAATTACATGAGACATCAAAATTGGTCAGTCCAAAGTGAGCCCACTGATGTTCCCTACAGCCACTCCAAACACATAAATATTAAGCAGAATAGTTTCCTTAACCAAAAAAATCCTTCTAATATGATGAACAAATGTTCTGACTACACTTTCCTCTCTTAAAATCATTTAACTCCACCAATTGAATTGGTCTATCTTCCCCTTAGATTATTTAGAGAAAAAGAAATTCAGCAAATTTCCTTCCCTAAATCATTAGTAATAATACTGGTCTTAATTAAGTGCCTGTAGCATCATACAGACCATTAAAAGGACATATCACTATGTTCATTTTTATGAACATGAAATAGAAAAATGGATCACATACATGCTTTTAAAATAATTCAGCTGTATATAATTCCTTGGTTGCCTATTATCATTATTTCAGTTTCAGCAGAAAGAAAATTGGCCAGTGTGACCTGAATTGGCAGCCTCTTCCCAACATCCTGTATAGGACTGCATGTTTCCAATAATGCCTGCTCAAAACAATAACAACTTGTGGGTGAATGGTTCAAGCAAAAAGAGGGAAGCTTCACTCTGCCTCTTTCCATACTTCTTTTTGGCCTGTAAGCATTTTCATTGAGTCTCCAGGATGGGAAAAGAATGCCTTGCCAGGATAGGTGAGAACACTCCCAGGTTCAAGGCGCATAGCTGAGGGATCGGTTCATTAGCTGCACTGAGTCCCAGAACCAGTTCCTTAGCTAAGTTTAGAAGCTGCTGGTCACTAAGGCCTGGTGAAGCCTTCGTGTCCCCAGCTACGGGGCCATAGAGTCATCTTCCCAGATGCAGGGGGAACCCTGGATGGTGCCTGATCCCAAAGGTTTTGTCCTTTTTTTTGAGACTTCACAGTGCACCTGTCCTGCTGCTGCCCACACAGGCTGTGGCATCAAGGACATCACCCCTGCATAGCAGCAACCTAGCATTACCTTGTCCAGAGAGCAGAAATTCCACTCTTACGCTCAGGAACCATTGGAATAGTGGCCGGGCACGGTGGCTCACGCCTGTAATCCCAGCACTTTGGGAGACCGAGATGGGTGGATCACGACGTCAGGAGATCGAGACCATCCTGGCCAACATGGTGAAACCCCATCTCTACTAAAAATACAAAAATTAGCCAGGAGTGGTGGTGTGCACCTGTAGTCCCAGCTACTCGGGAGGCTGAGGCAGGACAATCGCTTGAACCCAGAAGGTGGAGGTTGCAGTGAGCTGATATTGTGCCACGTACCCCAGCCTGGGCAATAGAGCAAGACTCCCTCTCAAAAAAAAAAAAAAAAAAAAAAAAGAAAGAAAGAAAGAAAGAAAGAAAGAAATAGCATCATCCCCACCATCTGCCCATTTCCCCCACTTACTATGATGAGTTTCTGGCATATTAACTTTCCATTATTTTTTAAAATTGAAGCAAAATTTACATAAAACAAAATTAACCATTTAAAAGAATATAATTTAGTGGCATTTAGTACATTCACAATGTTGTGCAATTATCATCTCTATTTAGTTCCAAAACATTTTCATCACCCCCAAAGGAGATCCTATATCCTTTAAGCAGTCACTCCCCATTCTCTCCTTGTCCCAATCCCTGACAACTATTAATACTCATGTTTCTGTCTCTATGGATTTACCCATTCTCAACATTTTACACAAATGGAATCACGCAACATGTTACCCACTTTGTCTAGCTTTTTTCACTTAGCATAATGTTTTTGAAGTTCATCCATGTTGTAGCATGAATCAGTACTTCATTTTTTTTTAGGGTTGAATAATATTCTGTTGTATGAATATACTACAGTTGGTTTATCCATTCATTGGTTGATGTACATTTGTGTTGTTTCAACTTTTGGCTAACAGTGAATAGTGGTGCTCTGAATAGTCATGTACAAGTATTTGTTTAAACACTGTTTTCCATTCTTTTGGGTATATATCTAGGAGTGGAATTGGCAAGTCATATGGAAATTTTATGTTTAACTTTTTGAGGAACTACCAAACTGTTTTCCATCATGACTGTACCATTTCACATTCCCATCAGGAATGTACAAGGGTTCCAATTTCGCCAAAACATTTGTTTGTTTTAAAAAAATTATAGCCATCCTAGTGGGTATCAACTGATTTGCACTTGCATTTCCCTAATGATCGATGATGTTGGGCACCTTTTTTTTTTTTTTTTTTTTTTTTTTTGACAGAGTCTTGCTCTGTCACCCAAGCTAGAGTGCAGTGATGTAATACTAGCTCACTGCAGCCTTGACTTTCCTGGGCTCAGCTGATCCTCCTATCACAGCCTCCCAAGTAGCTGGGACTACAGGCACACATCACCATGCCTGGCTAATTTTTTGTATTTGTGGAGACAGGGGTTCACCATGTTGTCCAGGCTGGTCCTGAACTCCTGGGCTCAAGCCATCTACCTGCCTTGGCCTCCCAAAGTGCTGGGATTACAGGCATGAGCCACCATGGCCAGGCTGTTGGGGACCCTTTCATGTGGTTGTTGGCCATATCAGTATCTTTTTTGGAGAAATATCTATTCAAGTCCTTTGCTCATTTTTAAATTGGGTTGTATTTTTGTTGTTGAGTTGTAGGAGTTCTTTATAAATTATGGATATTAATCCCTTATAGTATGATTTTTCTCTGAGTCCATAGGTTGCCTTTTCACTCTGTTAACTGTGTCCTTTGATGTACAAAAGTTTTAAATTTTGGCAAAGTCCAATTTATTCTTTTTTTTCCTTTGTTGCTTATACTTCTGGTGTTATATCTAAAAATCCATTGTGAAATCCAAGGTTTCGAAGATTTACCCCTATGTTTTCTTCTAAGAGTCTTATAGTTTTAGCCCTGGCATTTAGATCTTTGGTCCATTTTGAGTGAAGTTTTGTAAATGGTATGAGGTAGGGGTAACCATCTATTCTTGAGAGTTCTGTTCTCAGTGACTGAGCCAAATGTAAACAAAAGCCCTTTCTTAAATTTCTAGGAGGCCGGGCGCGGTGGCTCAAGCCTGTAATCCCAGCACTTTGGGAGGCCGAGACGGGCGGATCACGAGGTCAGGAGATCGAGACCATCCTGGCTAACACGGTGAAACCCCATCTCTACTAAAAAATACAAAAAACTAGCCGGGCGAAGTGGCGGGCGCCTGTGGTCCCAGCTACTCGGGAGGCTGAGGCAGGAGAATGGCGTAAACCCGGGAGGCGGAGCTTGCAGTCAGCTGAGATCCGGCCACTGCACTCCAGCCTGGGCGACAGAGCCAGACTCAGTCTCAAAAAAATAAATAAATAAATAAATAAGTTTCTAGGAGAGGCCTGGGGGTAGATGGATACCACACATAGGACCTTTGCTACCTCTATATCCCAACAGTTATTATCTCAAATCCTTGCTGCCTGTGGGTGGTTCTCCATGAGGCTCACTTGACCACTCCTCATCCTTGCTTGATTGTGCAGATATGCCTCTATCAAGCCTCTTCTTAAAGAACTCACCACCCTAGCAAAAATAATTACATGGGAACAACCTCCTTTGTCCCCAGCCTACCCTTGTTCTTTCAGGGAAATGAAATAACGTGCTCTACATGCTGCTCCATGTAACTATGCATTCTGATCTAGGCACTGGCATCTTTCTTGAGGGCCATGATATGAAGAAGAGAGAGCACTCATCCTCACAGTATTTCAAGCACATTTATCCACAGGCATCCTCAGCCAATCCTCAACCCCACTATCAGCCTTGATATTTTTATTAAGCAGATGACAAAATTGTCCTTCTTCTTCCATGTACTTTAAACAGCAGTTGAGATTCCAGCTCTTCCTGGAAGCCTGCCCACCCCAGCTAAATGGGAGCTTTAGGTCTGTCCTGGTATCTGCTTGCCCAGGCATGGCGTTCCTACAACTATATCCAAATGATGTGGTCTTTCCTGGCTCTCCCCTCTTTCACCACTTTAATCAACAGAATGGAGACCTGGTACCCACAATGACCGCCTGAACCAGAGACTTCATTTAGTCCCTCCTGAAGTGTGAAGACACTTCCTATGAAAGAGCAAGTCAGGGGACAGGTGGTATCAGTATGTTCTTAAGCTTGATTTTGTTGACTGCTGTGTCCCCAGAGCACAGCCCAGGCCTGGCTCAGGCACTCAATATACAGTTGCTGAATGAATAAAGGGGAAATTGTAGAATCAGAAAACTTGGGGGTAAAATATGTTCTCATATGTAGAGTTCCTTATGGCACATTCACTGAAGGCAAATGTGATGCCTGTGAAATAGCACAGTACTGCACACAGAGCAGGCCATCCACAGATACACCACCAGCCTGAGGATGGTTGGTAGGATTAACACCTTCCTGTAGGCAAAACTTACTTTTTTTTTTTTAACTCCATGACATTATATTTGAAAGGAATGATTTGATTTCTAGTACATCTAATTTCATGTAATAATAAACTATGTTGTCACCACAGTCAATGGCATATTTACTATCCTGTTGGCTTAAGATGTTTTTTAGACATCGATGATGCTTGTTCTTGCCTTGTCCTGATTCTTCGAGTGTAATCTCTAAGAGAATCACATGTACCTAACCTAGGGCATAAACAGAATTGCATAATAAAGGATAATATGTAATAATAGTAACCGGATAATAAACAGGGAACACAGTGATTATGATAAGCCCATTACTTAGGTTTGGGCTTAGACATTTAGAAGGGAGGTGCCAATGAGAGGCAGACTCTTTCACATCTCTGTGAGATGACTCCGAATGGCCCAAATTGTACCAGCTACCCTGCCTGGTGCTGTCAGCCAGCAGCATGGAATGTCCCTTCTCCCTCCTTGGGCAGCATCAGCTTCAATTTTCAATGAGTACATATAAGGTAGGTCAGTTTTTGCTGGAAAATTTTTAAGAAAATTTAAATGCAATCATGCACTTGATGAGTGGGGATTTAGGTGGAAGGAGAGAGGGAATAACAGGGAAGCAAAATATATCAATGTAAACCTTTCTCTTACCTTTATTATTAAAATATGTTGCACGCGCAATACAAATTAACAGTGAATATGAATTATAAGCTCAACTATGTGCATAGCCACTCATAGGTATATAAATCATAAGATTAATGGATGCCATTTTTATCTTGCTTTCAGCTTTTACAATGTTCTTTCTCTCTAGAAATGAATGTTTTAAACAAGAAATTGGATTTGATTGATAAAATCCTTATTCAGAAATATCTACATAGAGCTTCTTGGCTATAAATATTAATTAATTGGATCGCTGGTACCCATAATGCAACTTTGTTCTGACCCATGTGCCCTATGAACTAGATATTTTTTGGATTCAATTTTCTTAAAACCAACTGTCAGCATCATGTGATGGAGGAGATGAAAAATGAAAATGAGCAGTCCCGCTGTGCAGGTGGGTGACCTGTGGGAGAGAGTCTGCCTGGTAGGATTTTTACACGAGCCATCAGACACACACCAATTGATTAGATCATCTCATACCCGCCACCAACTAGGCTCAAGAGACTAATTAGAGAGAGTACTGCCTGCGCAGGCACCCCATTGACACCTAATTTGCTCAGCCAAAGCCTTTGGGGAAAATGTATTATCTCTGCAGCTGCACTTCATGCATTTCTGATTTGAGGCATAAGCAAGGAGTGCTTCATCACTCTTTTGAGCGAACTGAATGTAGAAGCCCTTAAGTGCTAAATGCAAGCAAACAGACCCAAATTAAAAACGAGCCAGGCTCTTTCTAATTCCCTCTGTGCTCCCTGTTAAATCTCTGTGTGTACATACACACACACACCCCTACACACATGCATGCAGTTTACACGCCGGAGGGACAACATTGCTGAGGACCCCCGCTCAGGGTGCTTCAATGTGATCAGGTGGTCTGCGTTTCACTGGCCTATTTATGCACTCTAAGGTTCTGCGTTTGTTTGACTGTGTTTTATTATTTTTATTTTTTCTGCTGCATTGCCCTTCCTCAAAGTACTCTTTTTTCTACAAGACAACTCTGGCACATTTTTTCCCCCTCTAAGCCTCACTGGAGAGAAGTGATTATTTTGGTTCCAAATTAAAACAACTGTAGGTTTTCCTTTCATCGCCTAAATTGTGAACAGGATATTCTCCAGGATGTATGTGAAGCTGTGAGGTAATCCGCTCATTTCTATTTAAGAGACTTCTTTGTAAATATGCCTAATAGAGAAGAAAAAAAAATACTAACATTTGACAGAAAGAAAGCTACCTCAAAACAGTAAAGACAGTATAAAACTGTAACATGTTTAGGTTCTCTTCAAGAAAAAAACAATTATGATTTGACCAAATTTAGCTTTATGTATTAGCTTTAGAACAAAACTCATTCCAACCTCCTCTCAAATGTAGAATTCAAAATATTGATATATACGGAGGCATTTAAAGATAGGCATGCAATTAATTACATGCTTTCAAAAAGGAAATAAAAATAAATAATCCAGGTAATAATGAAAAAATTAGGATATCTTTGTGTCAAATTTGGTGGATGTGTAATGGGTTTCCACAATGATAGAATGAAAGAGAAAAACAGGACCATGGTGGTGTTCTATAGTGGACTTACTGATTTTGTGCCTTTCCAGTCATATGTTGGATGAATTATTCTACCCACATGTTCTGGTAAATTACAATTCTGCTTTGTAATTTTTCACATTTAGCCTATTCTTAAGAGTTTAATGAAAATTTAAAAAATCATTTTAGCTGTATGCCTTTTAAACAAGCATTCAAAATGGGTCTTACTTGGGCACCCAGGCAGTCAGAGGATCCCAGTGACCACTGGAGTAAATATCCTTCTGAAAGGTATATGGAGATTGGTTGTAGGGGAGATATTTGAACAGTCGGAAAACCAGGGCCTTAACTAAAGCACGTAACTGTTTAAAGAATTTATTCTGATTTTGTCGAGAACAAAGTCCAGAAAGCTTCCCTTCCCCAAGTACTATGTCAATAAGGTTTCACATGAACAATGTCCCGGAAAAAGAAAAAAACACACTTACAAGACGGTGCCACTTTGAGTTTGGTTTTGCTTAAAATACCAAGAAAAACAAACAAATCTTTGGATCTAATTCATCTTCAAGTAGCGTTTCCTATTATAGAGAATTAAGTCCACACATAAGGTTGTTCAACTGTAAGCACCTAGGCAAGCACAAATCTCTCTAAAGTGAAAATATCAAATACATATATATACACGTATTTGTATATAACATAGTCAAATTTTATACTGTAGATTTTATATGGATGCAGGACTCAAAGTGGTACATTTTAAACTTTATACTGAATTCAGAAAATCTGGGACAGCTTAATTTCCTTATTCTTTGAGTGAATTTAATGTGTTATAATTTGGCTAGAAATACAGGTTTTCTTTTAGAATATCTGAAATTAGTGTTTTCCAGTTTCTCTGACACTGCATTGAGGCTTCTTGAGAAGGGGGTAGGGGTCAGAGGAAATGGCATGAAACAGAAGGAAGTAGAAAATTAGTCAAACCTACTTCTGTAACTTATTTCTGATTTACGATAATCAGCTTCTTCTCCCTAGAAGAGAACACATCTTTGAGACCAGCAAGAGAATATTAATTAAAATGAATGCAGAGATAGACGGGCTTTGTTTTAAGCTTAACAGAAGGCCCATCATTCAAAATAGCCCAAATCCTTTAAGTTGAAAGCTGTTTGGTAACATCCATATGGATGCACAATGCACTAATTGCAGCAACTTTGCACATTTTAAGCTTCATGCCAAAGTGGTGATTTTAATTAAAAATTTTTTAGGCAAAGCTGTAAGTCTAACATTTCAAAACAAAGCATTCCTCACATGAGGAGACAGACTTAACATATCATTTTAATAATCATCATTATCAACGAACATTTATTGAAATCCTCATTAAAGACCAGGCATTATATGATGTGTAATTAGCCTTCATTGAAAAGAATGTTCTATTTTAATGGTGTGACTGTTTATTAAATCAGATTTATGCAAATGGAAAACACTGGTCATATTTTAGACACACATGGACAAAATAATGGCAATTCTGGGATTTATTCCTCTCTCAGTCAATGGGAAAACAAGCACAGGGAAAAGTACTGATTTAGGTCTTCTTAGATACACTAAGACACATTTAATCTTTTCTTTTTTTGTAAACAATCATATAATATTGTATACATATATCATTTTTAAAAAAGATTAAACATATCATATAAATAAATAAAAACTGGGAGGTTTGAAGTAGTTCATTGAAACAGTTTTAATGACAAGGTTAATAGAAAAGCCTTCACCAAAGGTGGCATATTCTTTTCAAAGATTTCACGTTATTTGAAACCTTATTTGCTCAGCATACCTTTACAAGTGACTGACTCCCAAGTGGTTATAAGTTAATTAAATAGGATTCTGACCCTTAACCCTCCTTATATATTACAGTCCTACTAAACTATATTTAAACAAACCAAATACAAAGTCATTCAGCAGCGTGTGCATTTTTTCTCAACTTAAAATGCATATACACAAATCTCATAAAACGACTAAAAACCAAGTATTTAATAGTTAGAGAAACACAAGGGTTCATGTCTGATTTTAATTAAAAGATTTTAGAGAAGATATGACTCCACTTTGGGTGGATTTTTTTTTCCAAATTAAAACTTGTCTGGTATTATTATCTAATGTATTGAAGCAGTTTTTCATGCTTAGGGTTTCGAATTCCAAACATACAGTCGCCTACAACTTTGAACCTGTTTTGTGAACCATCTTATTTAGCAGAAATTTGCAAAACAAAATATGCATTTCTGTAGCATAAATTAGATCACATATAATTTTGGTTAATACAGAATGATGTCAGCATGAACCAGAAGTCATATTGGTTCATGGGAGACTTCTTTCCAATGTTATTTTGAGTCACCAAGTAACAGCAGCCATGAGAAAGATACATAAATACAGTGCATGCAAGCCCAAGAGACCTGCACTACTGCACAGCACATGCTGCCTATTTACCCCACATGCTTCCTTTTGGTTTGGTTGGCAACATGCTCTGTCTTAGAATTGACTGTTTATTGTACAATCTTCCTGGATCCTTGAGCATTTTGCCCTTGCATCCAAAATTGGGCAGCCGCAACCTACATCAAGTTTATTTCACCTGTAAACTCTACTAGCATTTTTATTTTCACTGCTTTTCTGAGTGCAGCGCTTATCAATTTCAATATATTTGAAGTGGACTACCCTTTACTTTATTTCTTCCCCCACCACAAAAGCCCTGCAACTTTTAATGTAGTATTCTGCTGAACACAGGTATGAACACAGATGCCACATTACAGCAGAAATGTCTATTTTTGTGAGGACACATCCTGACAGTGACATGAAGTGACACATTGTGGACACCACTATAGCACATCGTTTCCACCAGGAAATGTCTGCGGACAGTGAGGAGGGTCCAACAACTCCAAGCTAGGAATGGTGGGTGCTGGACAGCTCGCTAAGCCGCCTGCCAACTAGCTCCCATGTAGCTGCTTCACAACACGAATCTGCTTCACAACAGTGCCAATGAACAACTGCTCGACCAAGGACAAATCACTGAATATTCATCCATGGACGCCAAGACTCTGCATACTACATGTAAAGCCCTTCAATACACACTCCACACAAAATTATAATTGGTTAAAGTATTTTGATACTAGTTATCCCACCATAGCATGTTGCTATATTTCTATAGAATCCAAGATGAGTTGTGAAAGACATAATTAACGGAATGTGTACCATCATGAGAAATATATACCAGCATTTTGTGCTCATGTGGCATTTTCTCCTATCCAAAGTACGTTCCCATGTATTCTTTCATTTAATAAAAGTGCCTGAAAGATAGGACCTTTGAAGAAAGCTTCTGTTTGGAAGATAACAGATTTTGTGAACTCAAATTTTTAAGAAGTTCTAATCCTTTTAGTCACTGATTCAGTGTCTTCTGAAACATCTGCAATAGGAGGTATACTGCAGATTTAAATATCAAAGCAGTCATGATAGAACTCACAACCTTTATAGGAACTAGGGTGACCAGCTGTCTCTGTCTGAACTGAGGAAGTTTCCAGGATTTGGGACATTTTTTTTGAGACAGAGTCTCACTCTGTTGCCCAGGCCAGAGTTCAGTGGCATGATCTCGGCTCACTGCAATCTCTGCCTCCTGGGTTCACATGATTCTCCTGTCCTAGCCTCCAGAGTAGCTGGGACTACAGGCACATGCCACCATGCCCAGCTAATTTTTGTGTTTCCAGTAGAGACAGGGTTTCACCATGTTGGCCAGGCTGGCCTCAATTGATCCACCCACCTTGGCCTCCCAAAGTGCTCGGATTACAGGAGTGAGCCACCACACCTGGCCGAGGATTTAGGACTTTTGGTTCTAAAATGGGAGGGGGCGGGGTGCAAAATGGAACAAGCTGGTCATCACAGGAACAACAGGATTAAAATGCACAGTCGTAACTTCCAAGTTTATTATAAAAACAGAGGTAACAAGGTTTGGCACTATATTACATGAACTAAAATGAAAAGTATGCTGACACTGCAATCTGAAAATGTGAGTCACAAAAGTTTCACAAATGTGAGACACTGAGAATAGTAAAAGGTGAAAATAAAATGGGAACTGAGCCAGCAGCCTTCTCTCCTCTCAACTCTCCAGACTGTACAGGGTTTTTCTACCTATCTCCTTGGAAGAGACACAACCTTGACTCTGTGATTTAGGCTTTCTTCTCTGGTTTTTGTTGAAATCACAGTCAATCACATTCTTCTCTAATGAGGTTGTTGAACTTAAGACCATCAACTTGTTCCTCACCACAATTCAGAATAAATCCATCTATTTAAATTCCCACATGCCTGTGCAGTGTGGCATGGCGGAGATGGCTAAGGCCACCTCTCTGAAATGAGAAGAAGTACAAATGTTGCCTGAATCACTGCCAGAAATAACCCCCGCTGTAAGATCGGTGGTGAAGGAGCAACAGCATCAATCGACTTGCCTAAATCAATTCAGGAAACATTTACTTAACATCTATTTTAAGCAAAGAAAAGTGTTTAGGATGAAAGAGGAGAGTACTACATGGACTATTAAAAATGGATTCCAGTGGTGTTCTGGAATCTGGAATGTGAAACTTTTCAGGAATTTTGACAGTTGTTAAACACAGTCACTCTTGAAATCACCCATCATGGGAGTATCTACACGACAGGACATAGACAAGCGTGATCAATCAGGACTATTCTACTGTCTTTCTGGAGAGTCAACCATTAAATATTTGCCAACATGCCACTGTTGTCTTTAAGGAGCTCAAGATTGGGAAGGGGAGGTGGCTGGGACAACAGCTAACTATAAGTCAACATGGAAAATATAAGTGCTATCCTAGAGGTGCCACTGCAGTGAGGAGTAACTGAAAGGTATGTAACAATTTAATGCCTAGAAAGGGAGGAAGAAGGGCATTCTTGCACAGGCAAGGACTCTGGGAAGCATAGGCTGGCCAATAGGACAGGCATATGTTTGCCTGTGAGGATACACATGCAGATAGAGACACAGGAAAAGCTGAAAGGTAGGCGAGGGTGGTGGAGTAAAGGGCCTGAAATACCCTGCTTAGGGGTCTGGGCTTTCTTCTATATTCAGAGAGGAGGTGTTGGAGGCTTTGGGTGGAGAGTCCCAGGTTCCAACCCAAGGGCAGTCATACAGTTTTCATATACGTGAAGTCTTGAGCTGCCACTGTAAAGTCTGTGGGTAAAGAATTGTCTTCTTTAGGATGCCATCAAATCAGATAATGCAGCTGGTTCTTCAAATGACTGCTGCAACTGCCCACAATGTACCAAGTTTGTAACATTTAGTATTGAAATGTTTTATTCCACCCATGAGAAATGTTCAATGTTCTGGACAAATGATGACATAGACACTAAGCTTCTTCCCAAGTATTGCAGTTTTCAAAACATAGCCCATGGAGATAATTTGGACATTTTCATACATCAGAAAGATGCCTAAAGGTACTTTATAAATATTTTGTTCACTCGTGTCTCTATTTTTGTCTATGCATGAAAAAAGCAAAGGAAAAAATACACATTATTAACTCCTATCTTTACTACACTGCTGTCCTTTATAACTCGCACATGTTCGATTAATACACAATTCAGACAGACTTTCTAATTGTGGCGTTGGGAGTTCCAAAATACCATCAAATCTTTTAAAGAGCAACTACAATAATTTAGAAAACTTCATTACTGTACTCTTGTCTTGATTCACTGTGGTTGCATGTATTGGACTAGGAGTGTCAGCTCATTAAAAATGTGAAGCCTGTAATGTCTGATGAATAAGACATTCACATCAACACAACTGGTTTCCTCCTGGTATAAAACAATTAAAGTGTCAACAGCTCAGTGGTTTAGTGGCAGAGCAAAGAACAGTGGTTGCAGGCCTGGGGTCAATCTCTCACTTCCATTGGCAACAGAGCTGGAGAATGCAGTGAGAGGAGCCAGCACACCCCAGGCTCATAGGATTAAGGGATGCTTCATGTTTTTTTACTGTTCACTTGTGGCAGACTGAAACAAAAGCACCAGCCGAGTTAACTGAGCTGAAGTTTCACTGTAAGAAGCAATGAAATGCTCCCTTTCCTTGCCCCAAACCAGAATCTCCCACACAGTGCAGTAAATCAAGAATGCAACGTATTTCTCTTCCACACCTGTGACTGGGAAGCACATCCCAGAAAGATCTTATTTCCTCTCCACATGGATGCTAAAGAACAATGTCACGTGTTGTCTGGGTTATGCTGTTTGTTTTCTAGTCTGTTGGTATTAAAATTGCACCCTAAGCATCTATCGTGTCTCATGGCCCTCTGTTAGGTCTTTTTAAAAAGTTCTGACTTTGCAACACTGGTGTCATTTGGAATTAAAAAAAAAATCTAGTGATTTAGTTGTTTCATGTTATCCTGGGGGGAAAAACCCCCACAGCCCATTTTCGAATAATTTAATAGAACATATATTGTGCAAAGTATACAAATTGAAAAAAAAATCAGCCCAATCAGCTCCAATAAGCTGTTTTAGTTTTATTCTTTTTGTAATTGTTAGATTCACTTGCTCTGTGTGAGATGTCAGGTATGATGAGCCTGAGCCTGAAATGCTAAAATGAAAAAGCTCTTTTGTTTTTTAATTACTAACCTCTTGAGTTTTAGTGCTAGAATTTATATAATTTTCATAATCAATTATTGAGTACTTGGGTCCAAACACGATATAAAATACTCATGCTTGGATTTACATGATATAGTTAAATCTTGTCTCTCTCAGTACTTCCTTATTAAAAGAAATTCTACCAGGTTGATTTGTAGGGACTGATGTATGTCTGGTAAAATGCACAGGAGAACAAAGTCACTCCTTCTTTAGCTCTCTGGGATGTGGTATGGACAGGACTGTCTCTATACTAGAGATTGGTGATTCAAATAAGACAAACTGAACCATAGTAGGGGAGAATTGCTCAGATTAATGGTGTGTGTAATCAAGTACAGAAATATTTAGAGGCTTAGAAAATAATTAATGGCAAGAAGAGCTTTATGTTTGAAGAACCTCCAAATAAAACTGTGGGTAACGAATCTGACAAAACGTACTATACAATCATGGTCACTGGAGGGCTACATTGATCAGTACTATATATATACATATATAATACTATATACTATATATACTACTGTATATACTGTATATAGTATATATAGTTATATATATAACTGTAATCTCTCTTGACCATAAATTCTTTGTAGTTGAACTTCAAACATATGTAGATTTACTTTTATGTATTTAAGAAATGCCTCCAAATTGATTTAATACGTAATTTGAAACCAACTTCCATTCACTTCCTTTAATCTGCTATGCCATACACAGTTATATGGATTCTAAATGTTATAATCACATATTTTTCCAAGACAATAAACATTTCTTTAATGTTGCCCCTCTTTCCTACTCTCACCAAACCCTCAGTGGACAATCCACCGATAAACACTAGTGCCAAGAAGAGAACAGACACAAAGAACTCAGATTGTGATAATTCTTAACCTTCTGAGTCTCTGCCAAACTTAAGAACCAGATGAATGCCAAGATAATTTACTGCAGAAAACCGCATATATTTAACTACATGCAGATTTTTTTCATACAATTTCAGATGGTGCATAGGCCTTCTGATTTCCATTAATAAGACCCACAGATCCGAGGTCAAGAACCTCAGGATTATGATGTCAGAATGTTGAAGCATCAAGCAGCACTTCCACCATCTAGCCATAATTTTAGAACGTATTGCAAAGGAAATACCTTCTAGGAAAGTTAAATGCTTGAAGGAAATTCCTTTTGAATAAGTGGCATGGTCTAACATGATTTCCTACACTCCCCCATATGAGAAAAATATAATCAAGCAAACAAAACCAAAATAAACAAAGTATCTCACTCATTCTATGCATCATATTTCCTTCAAGAGAGGAGAAACCCAGATCAGGTTATTTGATGGATGTGACAGCCAACAGGAGAAGCACACTTTGGCAGTGTGGGTCCCTATTTAGATGATCCCGAGAGTTTGGAGAACTGAGTAGAAAATTCTTTTTCCTAAATACAATCCCTCACTCTCCATTCTTTTTCTTCTCTATTAATGTCACCAGTGACGTACTAATATTAATACAGGATTAAATATAAATGGAAATTAATTCTACAATACCCATTCTTACTGCTGATACTAAATACCATTGATAATCACTTTATTTAGTAAGTGAAAATAAAAATTATTGTGAGAGCTTCTCATGGCTTTGCCAATGACCCTGAACTTTGATTTTCCCTTTTTAGGTAAAAACATCAGCCAAGAACTTGCAATTATTCTTAGTGTGGCCCCCCATAAATTCCCTCTCAGAAGGGATTGCAGAAAACTAACCTGAGTAGTTGAAGATAATTTATTGTGTCTCTGGGCCTCACAGCAACCTTTCAAGGTATATATTTTTAGTCTGTCCTAGAGTTGAGAAAGCTGAAACTCAGAAATGCAAGTTGGAGAAGTACTTCTCACTCCTACTTTCTGGACAGAGGTTTGTTCCTTTATCCATGAATGTTTTTCCGATCATTAGAAGAACAACACATGGTTTTCTATCTGCTCTTCATGAACTGACCTGTCTTCTATGGTCTTACTTTGGTTTTGTCATTTCAGGGCTGTGGTATAGCAGGACATGGCCTGCAGCTTGGCCTTCTGATGATTCTTGCTCACTTTTATTTCCCTGGCTAAGCCTTATCTACCCTGAACCTTGTTCATCCCAAGTTACTTGTGCCTTCCTTGCTAGGAGATAGCTATCTTTGGTTATGTGGTATCTCTCTGTGAGAGGGTTTGGTAGCACTATAAATCTTCAGGACCCAATTAAAAAGGGAAAAGGAAAATGTGGGGTCAGGTATGAATCACAATTCCTCAATCAGAATAAGGTTGCCATAGCAACCATGCCTGTTTTTGCTCCTCCTGCTGATCTGCTTGCTGGCTTGGGTGTTCGAGGTAATTTGCACAGAATTGCTCCAGTTCTCTGATCCACACAACTTTAATTTTATATCACTTAATTTTGTACCATTGCTTCCCTTGAGCATCAAATAAAGGAGGCACTAAGAGTTTAAAATCAAAGCATACATACATTTTCTGACCACAGTTCTCCACCTGATCAAATGCAAGAAGGCAATTCCTCATTTTCCCTTCTTGAAGCTTCTCATTTCCCCTTTCCTTATTCTACCTTCCCTCAGTGTACTCACATACATGCAAACATAAACACATCCCACCCCCTATCTGAACACAGTTTGTGGTATGTTTGAAGAAATACTCTGAAAATAAGTTATGTGTATATATATATTCATATATATATGGAACCCTAAGCATCTTGCAGACTTGTAACCTTTCTACAACTAAGCTAAGGAAGTTTAAGAAAAAAACTGGACTTGGTGTAATGCAATTTAAACTTTTTTCATTTGACATGTCTTCCTTGTAAATAGTAAAGGAGGCTCACTCCCTTTATTTTCAAGCACCAAGAAAATAGAGTGCTCTTTAGAGGTTCTGAGGGGACAGAAAACTTTGCTGTGATTGTTTCAGCGGTGTATGAAGCTGCGGTGTTGCTAACTCTGGTTTGGTAAGTGATCTTTCATGATAAAGAAGCACCAGGAGCTATAGAAAGGCCAAAAGTAACACCACAATGCTACAGTGAGACCAGACACCAAAAGCCATATCAGGAATGGAACAGGAAAGTGGAGTCGTGTGGCCTTGAGGTCATTCTGTGGGATCCCCATCTGACGATGTATAGGGGCAACTGAGGATGAGTAAACTTAGGCTGAAGTTTGCAACCCTCTTCAAATCTAAAAGTGTGGGGCTGATCTCTGGTCAGACACGTATGAGACCCAGCTTATTTCACTTTGATGCCATCCCTCCCTGACTTTGTCTTCTTACTGAAGTTTCCAACCTATGTTCCTTTCCATGCCTGATACCACCCAAGTCTCCCATTTGTGTCCCCAGACTTGTTATCTTCCCTTGGAAATCTTTTTTCATCTCTCTGGGATTAAAAAAAGAATCGGCTGGGCAGGGTGGCTCACGCCTGTAATCCTAGCACTTTGGGAGGCTGAGGTGGGTGGATCACTGTAGGTCAGGAGTTTGAGATCAGCCTGTCCAGCACTGTGAAACCCTGTCTCTACTAAAAATACAAAAATTAGCCAGGCATGGTGGTGCGTGCCTGTAGTCCCAGCTACTCAGGAAGCTGAGGCATGAGAATCGCTTGAACCCGAGACACTGAGATCATGCCACTGCACCCCAGCCTGGGTGATAGAGTGAGACTCGGACTTAAAAACAAAAACAAAACAGACAAAAACAAGAAACAAAATAACAAAGAATGACTTTTCATCCTTTCCTACTTTATATTATCTCTAACGTTTGCTAACACTTCCGTGGTGGTCATCAGTTTTATTTACTAATTTTCAGCTCTCTACCACAATGGAATGTCTTATCCAGCTTCCCTGGAAGTCAGGCATAGCCATTTGACCTGCCCTGATCAATGAAATGTGTGCATCCTTGTGGCTGCTTTAAAGGCCAGTGTTTATCTTGGTAGATTTCTTTCCCTTCCCAAGGTGACTGAGCAAGCACCTTGTGAAGATGAGCCTCAGCCTGTGTCTCTGAGTGAACAATGAGCAGAACCCCCTCCATGTCTACATTTGGACATATGGTGTAGAAATAAAGGTTTGTTATAGTAAGCAAGCACAAAACCTAGTCAGTCCTGAATGATACAATGTCTGTCATGTCTATTTTGGATCATAAGTCCTTGAACAAAAACTGCAACTTATCTGTTCTTGAAAACAATCCTAGGGAGATGGTTAGTTTTGTTATTCCTTATTCAGTGAGGAGGAAAATGAGGGGTGGAGAATACACATAATTTACTTAACGACTCACAGCTATTAAAGGGTGAAGTTGAAACTCACACTCAGGTTTTATTACTCCAAAATCCATACTCTCTCTATGGTATTGTGATGGCAGTTAACTCTTATGCTATGTAGGTGGAAGGACAGGTTTGTTTTTGAAAAACAGTAGAACATTTTTGATAAGGTAATGAGAAAAATACCACAAGCCATACAAGAATTTTCATGCTTTCATGTTGAAAAATCAATAGTTGTATTGGATACATCTGACACTCTTTACAGCATTCTATTTTTGTGTTTATTTCTTCTAGCAATAGGAAAGTTTCCAAATATCTGGTTGAAAAAAAAATTGGGATTCTCATATGAATATCACTTTCAGATCAGGTGAACTGAATTTCATATAATTAGAATCTGAGTAAAATTCAGGTAATAACATTCTTTGAAATTTTAAGTGCAAATTGTCATGCATATCAAAAGTGAGCTGAAAAGATACACATAAACTATCAATAGTAAAGAGATCAAGATTTTCTGCAGGGTGAGAATTTTAACTTTTACTAGATATTCTTACATATTATCTGCATACTTTACAATATGCATGCATTTATTATTTGTATAATGAACACACACACTAAATGTGATGAAGAACTGGTGACCCCATAATTGTGGATTTGTGGGATAGTAATATTTGGTACTTGCAATGAAAAACTAGACTTATTGGGCACTTGGCTTAGTTGATGAGCATTATTCAATGGTGTGATAAATTTCTTATGTTTAAGATAAAATTATTCATAAAGGAAAGAAGAAGTAAAACAAGCTTCATGCTTCACACTGTACATCCAAATTAAATTATTTTGTTGATTTTTTGTAGTGATATTTATTCAAAGCATTAATGATGAAGTGAAATGAGGAAGAGGAAAAAGATAATATCCACACTTTACATCCAAATTAAATTATTTTGTTGATTTTTTTGTAAAGATATTTATTCAAAGCATTAATGATGAAGTGAAATGACAAAGAGGAAAAAGATAATATGCTAAGTTGAAAATAATCATGAATGTCAAACGTTGCTTAATCTTGTTAATTACAAACACATAAGACACATGTCTGAAGAAAGAAAATAAACAACACAGTTTTGGGCACTTGGTTGTTACTAAACAGGAACACTTCAAATCTAAAAAGATTTTATTTTATCCTCTTATTTACAGAAAAGAAACTAGGTTTGAGTTTCTTTTTTCTAAACTGATCAACAATTACACAATGTAGTGATACATTGTTGCTCTACAGTCACATCTTATTTTAAGGTATAACATTGGTAATAAGGCAATGGAATTATTTTCTTAATCCAATGACTAGTTTCTCTATAATCATATTCTATAACGATCACCAAGACAGAAGATTTGGGCTTGGCAATTATTTAAAACTTTAGAGATTCTGAAATTCTTACTCTAAATATAACACAGTAGTGACATTTTAAAAACAGTTATGTATGTATGTATCCATCCATCCATCCATCCATCCATCCATCCATCCATCCATCCATCCATTCATCCATCTGTCCGTCCATCTATCCATCTACACGTATACTACACTTTGGTCCTGAGTTTCTAGCTCTTAACTGGTAGACTCAGAATCCAGTGGAAAAAGTTGAAAACTCAGTCCAACTCTGGAATTCCACTGATATTGAGGGCTCTGTTTTGTCTGGATATTGCTTTCAATTGCTTAGTTTGCACTAGATTCTATTCTGTCCTCAATTCCACTGAGAGGTTATAAACACTTGCATTTCATTAGAATGTTCATTATCAGTTATAAAGGGTATGAGTTAACATGTATGAGGAATGTTTAAATGATACCCCTAAAAATCTTCATTTAATTACTGGAAATCACAAGAAATCAAAGTTCTTTAAAAAAAAAATTGAATCACACAGTAATCATGCAGAAGAAGAAATTACTTAGGCAGATAGTGATGGTACAGGAGTCCTTGGTAAGGTCTTCCTTTTAATGAAAAGCAGACCCCAAATCAGTTTCTTCTCTAATAAAGAACAGCCTGTAAAATCAAGCTGCAGCCATAGACAAGCAAGCTGGAAGCTTGCATGGGTGAATGCTGGCAGCTGTGACAATACGAAAAGGCTACCTGGGACTAGGCATGTTCAAAATGGCGGCTCCATCTTCCCTTCTTTTTGCTAAATCATGTGTACTGTAAGGAGAAAACAGTATGGTACTGGCCAGGCAAAGACTCCATTTGCATAGTAAGATTACAGGGGTGACCAGCCTTCCCCATGCACTATGTAAATGCCACACCTGGTTAAACCAATCTGTGGACCTTACATAAATCAGACACTGCCTCCTCAAGGCTGCCTATAAAATACGGTGCAGTATGGCTGGTTTTTCCCTTTCAGGAGCCCCTCTGTCTCTTGCAAGAGAGAGAGCTGTTCTCCTTTTTTTTTTTCTTTTGCCTGTTAAACCTCCACTCCTAAACTCACTCCTCGTGTGTGTCTGTGTCCTTAATCTCCTTGGCATTATACTACGGACCCTGGGTATTTACCCCAGACAAAGATGCCGCTTCAGTAAATCTTAGCACTCAGGGATCACTTCATCACTTCATAAATATTGGTTCCTTTACTATTCCTGATCTGAAAATTACTACAATTCTTAACAAATAAAAGTGATACTTCATAATAAAAGGGAAGATAATTATGGGATTAATGGTGAAAAGAATACTCTGTGTTCAGAAACGTTTGGAAGAAGTTGCTGACCATCTGTCTTAAGAAATTCCCATATAGTCCCCATGATATATGCCCTCACTAAAGTTTTGGTTTAAAGCTGACACTGTAGCAGCTATCTACTGATTCCCATGGGTCTTGACTGCAATATGAAAAGAGAACCATGTTTGGATTGTGGCACATGACAAAGAACTACGAGATGAGTATTCATCAGTATTTAACCATATTTTAAAATAAAACAATACTTTATTACAAGCACAAAGAGTAATTATTATGTTTAAATGAATTAAAGCAATATTTTAAAAGCAATGTGATGATATGCACATAATTATGTACTGTTTTTAATAATTTATGCTCAACCACTGCTTTATTTAATCCTGTTCTTGTGCTTTAATTGAGCTAATAGGTCCCCTTTAACCTGATTTTGGTGGTATTTCTTCCTGCAGATTTATTGTAGCTCTGTTACCAAATATAACATTTCATGTGCATATTCTCCTGGTATAACTGACTAACATGCAGAGAATATTTTAATTGTCACAGATTTTATAGGGTCAGCAATAGCCCAGTACTTGATGTTAAGTTCAGGCTTTTTCCTTGTCTGAGAATTTAAAGAAAAAAAATGAAACAAACAAACAAACAAACAAACAAAAAACCCTACATCGTGGATCCATGTGATTGCTGAAAGAGAAAGACTAGAGTGTACTGTATCCCTCTGGTGAAGAACATTAACCTGAATAAATACTTTTCCCCAAAGAGAAGGGTTCACTCAAAAGTAGCTTTTCAGACTTTACCATAAACTTGGAAGACAAAGCTTTTGTAATTTGTACATAAACAATAAGTGAACCATCAGAAGCCAATTGGCCTACCTAAGATTAATGATAATGGGGAGAAGTTGGGATCCTTGTATGTTGCTGGTTGGGATGTAAAACTATGCAGTCACTTTAATGTTCATAGCAGCATTATTCATAATAGCCTCAAACTGAAAATGACCAGAGGTCTATCAACTGAAGAACAGATAAATAAAATGTGGTATATCCATAAAATGGAATATTATTAGGGAAGGAAAGCAAAGGGAAGGGGAGGGGTGGGGAGGGGAGAAGGAAGACAGGCAGGCAGACAGTGCTGACACATGCCACAACATGGATGAACCTTGAAACCATTATGCTAACTAAAAGAAGCCAGTCACAAAAGGCCACATATGTATGATTCCATTTATATGAAATGTCCAGAATTGGCAAATCCACATAAACAGAATGTAGATGAGTAGTTGCCTGAGGCTGTGGGGGTTTGGGGAAAGTGGGAATAGAAAGTGACAGCCAATGGATATGCAGTTTCTTTTTAAAGTAGATGAAAATGTTGTGGAATTAGATTGTGGTGATATTTGCACAACTCTGTGAATACACTAAAAACCCCTGAACTGCACACTATTTGAAGTATATTTAAAGGGTGGATTTTAGGATGTGGTAATATCTCAATGAAGTTGTAAAAATAAAATAATTCTATGCTCTCTCTAGGAAAAAGTCTCCCATAGTTTTAGGAGTAATTTGCCCATTTTATAATGATGCTCATGAACATAATAATGATGGTGATGACAATAATATACTGGTGGCTATATAGAAGTAAATTATTATAGGAATATGTACCAATGGAAAGTAGTTCTATATGGTAAGTGAGATGATGAGGTATGTCCTCTTTATATTGTGTAATTCTGTTGTTTTTGCATTTATATATTGAACATGTGTTACTTCTGTAATCAGGAATAAAGTATAGTTTTAAACAAAGTTTTAAAAATAGAAGTTTTGGAAAAGGAGATTCATAGGGGCTATCAACCAAGCAGGGGATGATGGTTAGAACTGAGCTGGGTTCTGTAGGATTAGTAGAATTGGATAGAGAAAGGCCAAGGGAAGGGCAGCAGGTTTCTAAACAGTTCTTTTATTTCTATATCATTGTTTATTCTCTCTGAACTCAGGGCTGAAATGTGTGTGTCTTATTCATCACTGAGTCCCCAGGGCCTAGAATTATGTCTGGGACATAGGGGATACTCAATAAACAATAATTGAATACATGAACAAACATTTGTTGCTAGAATCGTTTTCCTAAAATACAGGTGACAGCTGGGGCTACCACTTGCAACGTATGCATGCCTTTATGCAAATTAGAAAAAGGTGTCCCATTCCCCTAGGTTGATGCCCTTCCTCTCTAGGATTTGTGGCTAGGATAATCAATCAGGAGTTCACCTCACCCATGACTGGCCCCAACCCTGCTGCCTGGCCAATCTTCCTTCTGACGCCCCTGCCCCTAACTACATACAGGGCTGGCAATCAAAGCCCTTCTCAATCTGACCCCAACTTTCCTGCTCCATCATAACCATTTTCAGCATCGATTCCGTGCTTATGCTACAATAGTCCTCAGCTCCAATGTGTGAGTTCCCACTACTGCCTTCATCCCACCAATTCAGCAACTTTACACCAAACACCTACCATTTAATAAAGAGGAGCCATCCCCATTCTAATATTGTTCTCAGCGACTCTCTAGAAGCTCCCTCTTGTCCTCACATTCTCCCACTCAGACTCTCTTTCTTCCTGTCTTTGACTAACAAGATATACCAGTTTCTGACCCTCAGCTTCATTTTGGCCTTGGTCCCCTTTCGACAATTTTACTGGACTTCAAAGGAAACAGGCAGACTGCCTCCTCAGTCCTCCTCAGGTGGAATCAACAAGCACTCTTTCTCTGAATTTACCCAGCACATTGTAAAACCTTTACAAATAAAACCTTGATCATATCATATTATGTCGTTTTCTTATATATTTCTTGTATTTCTACCTTAAGACTGTGGAAGCTTCTTAAGGAGCCCTCCTCTCTCTCTCTCTTTCTCTCTCTCTCTCTCTCTCTTCCTTTCTTTCTTGACAGGATCTCACGTTGTCATCCACGCTGGAGTGCAGTGGCACAATCAGCTAATTTAATTTTTTTTTTTTTTTTTTTTTAGATGGAGCCTCACTCTGTCGCCCAGGCTGGAGTGCAGTGGCGCAATCTTGGCTCACTGCAACCTCTGCCACCTGAGTTCAAGCGATTATCCTGCCTCAGCCTTCCGAGTAGCTGGGATTACGTCTATTAAAAAATGTAATTTTAAGCACCTGCCTTAAAAATTTTTTAGTAGAGACAGGTCTCACTATGTTGCTCAGGCTATTCCTGAACTCCTGGCCTCAAGTGATCCTCCTGCCTTGGCCTCCCAAAGTGCTGATATTACAGGTGTGAGCCAACACACTGGGCCAAGAACCATTTCTTATTTTTAGGCACTCAGCACTGTGCTTGGCATAGGCCAGGTGTTCAATAAATTTGTATAGAGACAATGAATAAATGAAACATGGAGACAGAATCCAGTGTGAATAGAGAAACTGAGCCTTTTGGGGTAGATTCTAGTAGGATGGAATCAAATTGAGGTATTGAAAGAGGTATTGAAATTGAGGTATATGAAAAGAGGTATTGAAATTAAAACAGAGGAGCTTAGACTTGAGGTGGAAAGAACTAAGGTGTCAGTTCAGATCTCAGAGAAGGGAATGACATGTTATGTGTCACCATTCAATGTAGAAGGGAAGGGAATGAGGGAGAGCCTGTAGTCATAGCAAGCACTCAATAAGTGTTTGTTGTTTGACTAGTTAAGCCTGGAGAAACTCTTACAGAAATATATTGGCATGAGATGAGAGAATAAAGAAAAGGGTGGGAAATCAAGAGACTTTAAAGCAAAGACCTGCCAGTCTTGGAAGCTGATAGGAAATGCAGAAGAAAGGAGAGCTAGAGTGACTGGGTGCAGAATGGGACCATGAATAAGTAAGGGTAGAAAAGGTGAGGGGAGAAACTGACTTGAAAGGAGAGAAGAGACCAGCTTTGAATACACTGAGCTGCAGTGGCAGATCTATGTGCACACATGTGCTTATATGACTGTGTAGTAAGGCATGTCTGTGACACACACAAACTCTGTGCTGTTTTAGTAAGTCCTCCCTCCCACTGTGAACCACCCCAGCCTGGGTTTAGTTTTCAGCCAACAAAAACAAAATTACTCATAAAATTAATGGAAACAATCTGCTTTTTTCCTTGCCATAGAAAGGATTTTTCTTAATTACTTTTTTTGGGAGCTTTGAATCATATATCCTGAAGGTTGATTAAATCCCTTAGAAGTCAACTAAACATTAGAAGTTTGCAACGTGACTCTCAGAGCTGGTGTTTACTTGTTGCACATAAATGGATATGCCCTGGAAAGCTTTGCTTCAGCTAGTGTAATGAGCACAGGCTTTCCCTCTCTGGTGAAAAATTTATTCCTCAAAATTTACAAGGAATAGGATCTGGTTAAAATGTTAATAAAAACTGAGTCTCTGAATAATCTCACATTGGAAAATTAGGTTTTCTAATAGGAATCTCTTATATTTGCATAGGCTTTTCCTTTAAGAAAAAGTGCTTTCCATTCACATTTTTTCCTTTTGTTCTCTCCAGCTCTCATTAAAGGAAGCATGGCAGGTGGTAGTACATATAGTGGTATAAAGAGAAGCACATCACCATTTATCTAAGAGAGGGGAATTCATAAATATAGATACATACTTGCTTATAGTATAAAGTCTATCTTCTATGCCTGTCACTTGTTTCCACATACATATTAAATTTTATGTTTTATTGTTCATTAAACTATAAAATAAAAAAAATTACATAAGGAGAAGGAGAGACGGTAGACTTTGAATAAATCTTATTTTATCAATCTGACTTTGGAACTATATATTTTACAATATTATTAAACAAAAAAATGTAAAAGGCAATCCTAAAAATAAAAAAAAATAAACCTATCTATGTAGTTGGTGGTATATGAGAGTAATTACAGCAAGTGATTTTAAAACATAGGAATTTGACTATGGTACTATACAATAATTAGATTATATAGTATATTTCTCATTGGAATACCCTAGTAAAAACAAAGAACTGCAAAAAGAGAAAAAAAGAAGAAAAAAATCTGAACCAATTTTCATTAATCATATTTCCATTCTGAGTCTAGTGTGCGTGCAGTGTGGGATAAAGCAGATGAGTAATCTGTTAGCCATAATTTCCAGAGTATAGAAAGAGATACCATTTTAAGATCAGCAAGGTTAAGTGAAAACTCCAGAATCAATCAATATAAATTTGTAATGTGTTTCATCTTAAAAAGAAACATACATATCATAATCTATTAAAAAGGTATAGAAACAATGATCAACCTAGTAGCAATATATACCCTTAGCACTCAAATTGTGACCTGACAATTTGTTGACAATGATAGAAAAGGCTGATTCCATGTCTGAAGCAGGAAAAACATTAGATGAGTCTGGAACATATTGCCATACCAGAAAGAAAGGAAGCTATTAGAAATTCTTAGGGTCTGGTCAAAAGGGGTCAGAAGGAAACTTGAAGAGTCTCCCATTGGTCAAAAAAATAACTGCAATAAATCAAAACACATCTATCACCTTTGGAGGATATTAGGAAACTACTCATTATTTTGAAAAGAGAAAGAACCAAGCCTTCATCTGGTCTTTTCTATATAAAAGGTCCTCAGGGCAACAAAATAACATAATAAGGGGAAGATTTTCTGTTTAGAATTGTTCCAGCTAATAAACTATAAAGAACTGATAGAATTAGACAGAATATCATCATTTTGTAACCCTCAATGAATTAGTGGATCTAGGCAATGATCACTAACAGCTATGGAAATATATATCACCATCACAAAATACTTTTGCCTTTAAAAAAATTAAACCTAAATCTGATCAAAATTCTTGATCTATGTACCAACTTGTAGAAAATATGGGAGAGAGAGGAACATGTTAAAGGACACCACAGGAATGCAATCAGCAAAACTGACTGTGGGAAACTCTAAAGGACAAGTCATTTGGCTTCTTCCACAAAATTTTATGAAGAGAGAAAGGTGAATAGAGGGAAAGGGAGAGGATAGAGGGAGATGGAGGGAGGGAAGAAATTCAGACTCAAATCAATTTAAAAACTTTGTTGATAGGACAATCAGAGAAATGTAAACATTAACTGAATACTTAATGGTATTAAGGAAGTGCTGAAATTTTTTTTTTTTTTTGGCCAGGGGAGTGTGACCATGGTGTTGTGATTAGGTTTAAAAAGGATAGTATTTATAGAACTACATTCTGAAATATTTAAGAGGAAATAATGTTGTCTTGGATTTGTTGTGAAGTAACTTGGGTAGGAAGGGCAGAGTGGGTGTAGATCAGAGGAAAAAAAACAACTGAAAGTTGGCAATTGTTGAAGCTGGGTACATGGCAGTTCATTCTGTCTACTTTTGCATATGTTTAAACTCTTCCATAATAAAAAAAAATGTAAAAACACTATGTCTGCCCATTTGGCGTCCTTGAATGTTCATCTTTTCCTTTCTCCTTCTCTAAATCCCAGGCAAGTTCCACTTCGGCTTTTAAGGCATTTCTGACCAAAACACCCCTGGCATGGGTTCTCCTCCCTGACCTCGTGGAGAGACCCTCATCTATTCCATTACTCATCTGACACACATAGGTTGTTTTATTTTAATTAAAAATAACAACAGCTTTTTCTTGATCTTTAATGTAGAAGTCATAAATGAGCAAAAAAAACAATTCTACTCATCCATAATCCTACTCAATCAGGAGAGAACTAATGTTAACATTCTGCTGATATTTTTCAGTCTTCTTTCTATGTGTATATATGCACACTTTAGTTACAGAAATGGGGTTGTACTATACATAGCTGTTTTGCAACCAGCTTTTTTCAGTTAATGATAGGCATAGAGCATATTTTGGCATGATCATTAAATATTACTTTAATGACTATTTAATAGACCCAGCACAAATTGTATTATTATTTAAACTCTTCTTCAAAACTAGGAAAGGTAAACTCCTTGAAGGCAGAGGGATATGAATTTGTGATGCATTTTGTATCCCTAGCAAAGCATCTTTCATGATAAGCATTAATGATCATGATACCCAAGGTGGGGATCTCTGATTGCGTTAATCATGTGGCTCTGCTTCCGTACCTCGGCTGACCAGGGGAATTCTGAAGACTGAATCCATTGCAAAGGATCCTATGACATACTTAACCCAATGTCTATGATCTCCTGGTATTTAAGTGCAACAAAAAAATTCAAAAACAGAAAGTTGCTCATTTAATGACAGCAATGGCAGTCATTGGATTTTTCAACTATATAATTCCAAATCAAAATAAAAACACTGACCTCTTGACCCAGCTTCTTTCATGCTAGATCAGCAGCAAAGACCGGAATAAAGGTGTGAAGAGGAGACACGTGCTTTCATACGAAATCCAGTAAATTCTCCCACCACTAATCTATCCACAGAAATTAGGGAGGCCCGTTGGCTTAGCTGGGCTATAGAGATCTGCAGAAGTCCTGTGTCCTGGGTGGCTACTGATTCGCCTTTGGATAATATTTACTGTTTGGTGTAATTGAGAGGAAAGTAATTTTACTTAAGTATTTCTCTATAATACGAAAAAAAAAACCCCAAAGTATAAACAAACAAGACAAAAACCAAATAAAAATACAGGATGTAAACACTCCACACATTTGGTCAGGATTTCTAGAACTGGAATCTGATCCTTTTATTAGTCTTCACTCTTTTTTGCTTGGCTGCTCCATAAATAGTTTCTGTTGTGCTATGTAACCTCTTTGTACATTTTGAAGTTGAAATAGGATTTTTTAAAATCATGAATTTAGTGACAAAGAATGTAATGTTTGGTTTATGAAAAGTATTTGCATTTTAAAATAAAGATTTTATTTCATTCTTTAAAAATGGGTCAAAAGATGTATAGTAACAGCCTTCATTTAAAAAGTACATGAATACATTGTTCTCTAACAGTTGGAAATTTTACATCATATGTTTTTCTCCTTTAGTACGTCCAGTGCACCTCCCTTATAGAATTTTATTCTAATATAATATGTTCTTTTTCTGGAATGTCTTGATCTATTACTCTGTAATACTCCATAGTGTAAATATGTACATAAGTTTGAATTTAATTTTTAATAAATTCCTAAGATAATAAGATTAAAAACATTTAAGATTTTCTTCTGGATTGAATCATCATTAAAATTATATTGGTACATAAATGATCAAATTAACAAAATAGGACAAATTTGAAAATAATTATTAAAAATAAAAGTAAACTTTTCTTTTTTTTTTTTTTTGAGATGGAGTCTCGCTCTGTCGCCTAGGCTGGAGTGCAGTGACGCGATCTCGGCTCACTGCAACCTCTGCCTGCCAGGTTCACGTCATTCTCCTGCCTCAGCCTCCTGAGTAGCTGGGACTACAGGCACCCGCCACCATGCCCAGCTAATTTTTTGTATTTTTAGTAGAGATGGGGTTTCACCATGTTAGCCAGGATGGTCTCAATCTCCTGCCCTCGTGATCAGCCCGCCTCGGCCTCCCAAAGGGCAAGCATTACAGGCGTGAGTCACTGTGCCCAGCCACTTTTTTTTTTTTAAAGAGACGCAGTCTTACTTTTTCGCCCAGGCTGGTCTTGAACTCCTGCGCTCAAGTGATCCCATTGCTCCAACCTCCCTAGAAGCTGGGATGACAGGAGTGTGCCATCGCACCCCAAAATTGGACTTTAATTGGGAATGCATCTCTTAATGAGGTTAATGAGGATGCCTTCCCTTCTCCCCAACTTAGCTGATGCATCTCTGGAAGAACAGCATATGTACTATTTGCTAGAATGAGCCCGGTTTGATTACAGGAGGCTTTGATTAGAGGAGGCTTTTCTGACACCAGTAAGTGAATGTAATCTTTTGTTTGTTATATGGAAGTTTGTACAGCTCAAGACAATTCTACCCAGTAAAATGGGGACAGATGACATTTTCTTTGGTAAAGGAGAAGAAAGGTCATTAGAAAAGAAGGAGCAGCAGGTGTTCTCAGGCAGGTGAATTTTAGAACAACATAGGAAAATTAAGAAAGTTTGGGCATGAGGGGTATATTTATCCTCATTCAAAAACTACAGGAATAGGATGTGAAACATACCGAACAGGAATTCATAATTTCATGAGGGAGTCCTATAATTAATAAAATCTGATGTGAGTGAAAGAGTAAGGTACAAGGTCAAAGAGGAAGAACAACTACCTCTTCCTGGAGAAGTGAAAAAAAAGGCTTGTTAGAGAAGTAAGTCTAAGAGAATAAGGAAGGAGGGCATTTCCACACGTACGGAGCTCGGTCTGGCGGAACGGGAGAGTGAGGCATGTTCTGTACCCCAAGCAACTCTGTGGGGGGAACACTGAGTGGGTTTTAGGGATTAGGTAGAAAGAGCAATCAGGGACAGATCATGCAGGCCTCTGAATTCTTTACTTCACCATCTAGCCTATGTGACCCACTGGAACATTTCTCATCAGGAAGTGGCTGCTTAGATTTGGAGTTTTGGAAGTAAATCTCTTCTAGCAGTGAGGAAAATGGGCAGTGGTAAGAAGTAAGAATACCAGAGGAAGGAAGTCCATTTAGGAAGCAGATGAAGGATAAAGAGGGCCTCAGCTAAGGTGGGAAGACAATCGGGAGTGGAGGAGAGAAAAGTGAATTTAAGATCATTATTTAGAAGGCAAATTAACAGGTCCTGGTGGCTCACTTAATGTCTGGTTAAAAGATGGGGCAAGTCATGGAGGATACTGAGCTATCCAGCTTGGGCAACTACACCGATAATAAGTAATGGATATGAAAGAGAATACAGAACCTTCCAGTGAAGGTGGTACTCTGTCTCATTCATGTTTGTCTCTATACCTCTTAACAGATCTTACTGGATAAGTGAATAAATTTATCACTGCATTTAACCTCATAAACCCAAGCACAATAATAAGACGCTACCTACCTCTAGCCAGGATTTAAATTTTGTTTTATGATAAAATTTGTGGACTGCACACAACTGACCCTCAATCATAAAACAATTTAAAAATCTAGTCAACTGTAGAAAATAACAGTATGCATTTTTAAAAGACAACACTAAATATGGGCCGGGTGCAGTGGCTCATGACTGTAATCCCAGTACTTTGGGAGGCTGAGGTGGGTGGGTCATTTGAGGTCAGGAGTTCAAGACCAGCCTAACCAACATGGTGAAACCCCATCTCTGCTAAAAATACAAAAATTAGCTGGGTGTGGTGGCGCATCCCTGTGGTTGCAGCTACTTGGGAGGCTGAGGCAGAAGAATTGCTTGAATCCAGGAGGTAGAGGTTGCAGTGAGCTGAGATCACGCCACTGCACTCCAGCCTGGGTGACAGAGTGAGACCCCATCTCGAAAAACAAAAAACAAAAAACAAAAGACAACACTAAATACACCATCCATTAGAAAATGAGTTATTCAAAGATTAAATTTAAGCAGCTTGGCCTCAAATTATGTAGTGTCAAGAAAGTTATTTCCATGTGTTTTTATGTGCTTACATTTTAAGAGACCATAGTTTCAAGTGGTATTATCTCCAATATTAAAAAAAATTCTACTTACTAATAAAAGCATCTTTTAGTTCATATAACAACACTGGTCATAGCAAATATGGAGATGAAGTCTGCTTCAACTGGAAAAGTCAGTTTTTTTTTTTTTTTGAGATGAAGTCCCGCTCTCTCGCCCAGGCTGGAGTGCAGTGGCGCAATCTCGGCTCACTGCAAGCTCCGCCTCCCAGGTTCATGCCATTCTCCTGTCTCAGCCTCCCACGTAGCTGGGACCACAGGCGCCTGCCACCACGCCTGGCTAATTTTTTTGTATTTTGAGTAGAGACGGGGTTTCACTGTGTTAGCCAAGATGGTCTCGATCTCCTGACCTCATGATCCGCCCGCCTCTGCCTCCCATAGTGCTGGGATTACAGGCGTGAGCCACCGTGCCTGGCCAGAAAAGTCAGTTTTAAAAATTGAACTGATGGGAGGCTGAGGTGGGTTGATCAACAAATCACCTGAGGTCAGGAGTTTGAGACCAGCCTGGCCAACATGGCGAAACCCTGTCTCTACTAAAAATACAAAAATTCGCTGGGCGTGGTGGCACATACCTGTAGTCCCAGCTACTGGGGAGGCTGAGGCGGGAGAATCACTTGAACCTGGGAGGTAGAGATTGCAGTGAGCTGAGATCATGCCACTGAACTCCAGCCTGGGTGACAGAGTGAGACTGTGTCTCAAACAAAAAAAAAAAAAAAAAAAAGGATTGAAAACAGAATTTACAAACAAGTTTTTCATAAAAGTTAATTGGTTATGACAAAATCATTTAAAATTATTTTCCTTTTTATTTGGTATTCTTCATTGTAAATAACTGAATAGAAGCTAATCAAAATTATTTTTAATTAACAAATCAATTTTAACTGAAGGGAAATGATTTATTTCTATCTCTCCACTTTAAAAATAATCTTTCTATGTGGACGAGAGTACCAAGGTGTCAAATATCATGGTCTTTACTCTAAATATTATTTTACTATTAGTAACCCATGCAAATAACAATATACATTATTTCTTACGTATTACACGCACCGACATTCATTTATTTCTGCCACCGTCAGAACTAAGCAGTAGATCCTGACACACTTGGTGGAGTCATTCATGATACTGAAACAACACAACAGTTAAAAGGCACTCTTTTTCCCAGTATATAAAATTAGCATGTAGGGAATTTTAAAAGAGCCTCCAAATCCAGTATCTTGTGGAGAAATATGCTAAAATGAGCATTTATTATTATTTTTAGGACTATTAATGAAGTTTGGACTCCAGTCCTTTCCATATCTGTGAACACACAGGGAACAACTTATCATAGCATCACTATTTGACCTCGAAGGAACAGCTCGTGTCATCACAGAGCAAAAGTGCTGGCGAAACATTTATCTAGATAAAAGACCTCAAGCAGTTAACCTGCTCAGCAGAGGCAATGCAACCAGGCAACAGGATAATGACCTCTATCCAAATGTGGAAGGTACATCAATTTAATACCCTGACAGCTTGACAAAAGATGATGGCAGCTCAGCAGGAAAACATTAGCCATGATAACGCAGGGTACTGTATGTGAAAAGAATGAATTATAAAGCACAATGCTATTTGGGCCGAGTAGGGATTTTTTTTTTTTTTTAAACCAACTTTATATTTAGGACAGTAGTCATGCCTAAAGCCTCCTTCCATTCTTTTCTACCTGAAGAATACCCTGATAAAAGTAAAAAGGCAGTATGGATTAAATTGACAGCTTAAACACAAATCGAGTTTCCTAACTAAGCCAGGAAAATGCTGCACATCATTTCTGGCAGGCTTGTTACTGTTTCAGAGTAGAAAAACCCGGGCATTGGTAAATTGGCTTAATCCACTTGAGGAAAAACTGGTAACTCAAATAAGTGTGAACAAGACCAGGCTTACTGTGTGTATTATTTTGTTTTATTTTTAAAGGGAGAGGGTACTTGGCCCGCTTTGGGGTGCTTTAGATCTTCAGCTGTAAAATGTCCCTACTGCAAATTCAGTTAAAAAAAACAGTTTAATTTTAGAGTAGTAGCATGATCATGCTTGTATGTTTATTCAGGGACCTTTACTCTGTGACAGGGTTTCAGTCTGTGAGGTTTTCTCTACACATGGCAGGCAGCTGTCAGAACCAGTGTGAGGGGTGAAAGGGCAGCCCGGCTGCTCTGTTAAATCATGGGGTTCCATCAACATCTCAGAATTCCTGCCGAGTGGGAGCTGGGAGACCACAGATTAGAGTACACTGGAGTGTGTATATTAGGTCACTCAGTGTCTATCAAAGCGGTATCACGCCGGTGAGCTGTACAATAGATTTTACTGTGTTCTGTTCAAAGAAAATGTAAGGAAAGTGGACATGTGTGTAGCAGACCATAGCTGAACACCGAATTCTTCTTGTCTTTAAATGGATGGATTTATTATCCACAAGATGAACGAAGAGTAGGGGCACAATCAATAGCTTTGGAAAACATGCGAGGCTGATGGTTTCTATTGAGTGCTTGGAAATAACTGTTCAGCAGATGTGTATGAAGCAGATGAGTCCACGACCCAGCACAGTGGAGGGGGAGGGGGCCAGATCATGGCTGTGATCCTGGACCATGAACTTGTTTTATGACTCAGGATGGTCACTTCCCTTCAGTTTCACAAAACTAATGTCCTCATTTGTGAACTGAAAATAATAATCTCCCTTGTCTTATCTACATCTCAAAATCGGTAAATAAAAAATGAATTCCTAAATGAGAAAAGACTTTTAAAATGTTGAAAGGTATGAAGCATGATGGTATCAAGTGTGATACTTAATTGAGAAATAAAATGTAACTTGTGTTAGTGGATATTTGGTCTACATGTAAAACAGAAAATATCTGCTCCTTTATTACCTATTGTTTAATTTCTTTTTAAGAGAGAAAAATTCATGTTCCCCAAGGCATCATGTAATCTAACAAGATAATGGATAAAAGGTGAATAGTATCATGCCTGGCAAGTAAGGTGAAACTTTAAACAACTTTAAAATTTTGTGTTATATTTTAATTTCTCAATTATAACTTCTGTAAGAGGTTTCTTGACTGTAATAAAAATATACCTGAATTTATGTTAATGATAAGTAATACTAAAAAATGTTTCCTACATGTCAGGCACTGTTCTAACTACATTACAAAAGTTAATTTATTTAATTCATATAACCATATGTAAAGGGGCCCAATTACCAGTTCTTTTGTTGTTGTTGTTGTTTGTTTTTATTTTTTTTTTTGAGACAGAGTCTTGCTCTGTCGCCAGGCTGGAGTGCAGTGGCATGATCTCGGCTCACTGCAACCTCCGCCTCTCGGGTTCAAGCGATTCTCCTGCCTCAGCGTCCCGAGTAGCTGGAATTAGAGACATGCGCCACCACGCCCAGCTAATGTTTGTATTTTTAGTAGAGACGGGGCTTCACCATGTTGGCCAGGATGGTCTCGATCTCTTGATCTTGTGATCTGCCTGCCTTGGCCTCCCACAGTGCTGGGATTACAGGCATGAGCCACCGTGCCCAGCCCCAATGATCAGTTTTTAGGTTATAGCACCCTCTTCCAAAACATAAGGCTCTGCATTATAATCTCACTTTGGGTTAAATACATTTTCTAATTTTGTAAAATGTGAACAGTCAACTGCCTTCTACACAACGATTTCAGTTTTTACCCTATGTGGTAGACACTATTCTTTCCCCATTTTTTAAGATGAAAATATTATTTCCTAACAGGTTATTTGCACAGCAACCAAATGGCAAACCTAGGATTCACAGGTAGGCAGTCGGCTATACGGCCTCTCTTTGCATCAGAGGGCCTGAAGCCATTCTATTATTTGGGGGCAACATCATGATGTCCACTTGGATCATTTGGGATCCAAAATGAAGATACCAGGTTGAGAGCTAATTAGTCACCCAGAAAATAACTCCAACATGCAATGTGGCACTAAGACTGGCTCACATTGGAGCCATGGCCCTATCTATATTATATAAGAACAATCAGCTGGGCAGTTAGCTGTTTCAGTATGAATCCAGCAATGGCTGCTATGTCCAAAGCACTTTCCAGGAGAGGAAGCTGAAAAGCTACCTTAAGGCCTCATGTTGATATTTATCGAGGTGAATTGCAACTTGAAATGTACTTCTAACATTTGCTACTGTGAGTGCAGAAAAGACATCATATGATAAGGCAAATGTGGAGAGCCCTTTGTTTCTTCTTTTTTTAAAAAAATTAGAACTATTTTTCAACATTGGTTGGAAACAAGTCCTTGAAGAAAATCTTTAAAAGACAGTAAAGAAATTCAGAGATTGAATTCCATTTTGTCTGTTTGTTGTTGGGTGACAAAAGACTGTGAAATACAAATAGGCATAGATAGAGCTGCGTATAACAGCTTTGTGGCTTTCCCTTCAATAAACTCAGAGATTGTCTTTGTATCCAGTGACCCTTGAGGGGGATTTAAAATAAAAACTCAAAAGACAGAGTACAATTTGTCCATACCGAAGACCCAATTATAACTCTCAGTCTCATCTTTTATGGTTACTTCTCAAAATTCTGCCTAGGTGAGAAAGAACTGAAAAATATTCCTCTTTTCTGGATAATATTATCAAATGAAGTGAGGGCCTGGGTGGTTGCCCTCACTGGTGATTGATTCTTTAATGAGCTTTCACCTGCAGGCCCAAGAGCACAGAGACTGCCCAGCTCTCTAGATTTTAAAATAGTGATCAATTCAGACACACATTGGGTTGTGTTGTTGGGACTAGTCAGAAGAACTGATGTATATTCTCTGAATAACAAAAACTGAAATTGAGATATATTTACAAACACATTCACACAAACTCAGAGACCTTATGAATAAAAAGCGAAAACACCAAATTACTCAGATGCCTCTAGGCTCAATCAGTATCTTATGAAAAACATAAGGCTCTGCATTGTGAGCTCTTCTAGGTTAAACACATTTAAAAATATTTTAAAATATGAATAATATAAATAATCTGAATGCTTTCTATGGAACAATTTCATTTCACAGATTACTGCATCAGTAGAGCTGCTATAAGCTGCTGTTTTGCTTTTTTAAAAATTAATTAATAGGCACTTCAAGTTTAGCCTCTTCAGAAGGCCATCCGATTTATTTATACATTTTATTAATTCTGAAGCCAGTAGCTCCTCAATGGTGTATTTATGTTCAACTAGGTCAGGTCCGCTGGGATGATATTTGGTCTTTCACAGAAGACACACTGAGCCTGTATGGACAGCCAGGCTCAAGCTACCAAACACACTTCCTTTCCTAAGAGTTGACTACATGAATTTGTTAGACTTTAGTGAAAAAAATATAGGAATCCAGATATGCATTTCATAAGTCTCTCTACATAAGACTTTCTACACATAAGGGTGTCAGTAACACGTTGCCTCCTTATTAGGGAAGCAGGCGTTTGGCAAACAGTCCACTTGTGATAGTTGGTTTGTGTAGCTCGGTGTAGTAGTTAACAGTGAAGGGCACCCACAAATACCAATAGAGGGAAACACTGAAAACTGTTCTCTCACATTACATTAGTTTGCTTAAAAGGTATGCATGTGCTAACCAAGTCACAAATCACTAATTGTCAAGTATGCTGCAATAGAATAAAATTTAGTACAGAAAATACTCAGGTGAGATAAAAAACATTCATGTTTATATTTCTCAATAAATCCGTGATTGACTACTTTGATAGCGATAATGCCATAGAGATAACTTTATAAATACTAACAACGCAGAGGATTTGACATTTAAAATGTTAAAATGCAAGATGACATTCTTACTTCCCCTTTCAGAAATGTTATGCATGGATTACTTTCAGAACTATTTGAGCCAAGCCCCGTTGATGGGTAAATGTTAAAAGGATCTGGGATGTCCACTTTCTTGATCTTTCTGCTCTCTGATTTTACTCAGTGGAATGTGATGAGCACTGTTACCTTTGAAACTATTATTAGCCAGAACTCACTGATGACTTAGTATAGAACACTGGAGTTGAAAGGAGTCCTGGAGACCTCTCCTCAATTCACAAAAGGGAACCAGAGGCCCCAGGGAGATGAAGTGGCATGTTCAAGGCCACAGCTAGTTGGTGACAAGGTTTAGTCCAAAACTCATGTATTGGACTCCTACTATGGTGCTCATTTGCTCTGTTACCCTTAGTGTGATGAAAGACAGATAAATGGCACAAACTCCTTACAGTTTCTATGTCAGCACATGATTACTAGATGTATGCTGTTGACTCTGAATGCTCTGAGGTTGGAAGAAATGTGCAACAATGTAAATGTCACAGGCCTGGAAGTAATCAAAAGGAAACTGAATGTTAGTTACTACCGTGCATAATGCTTGCAACATATCTGTGGTTGGTTGCAATGTATTATTAGAGCGTGGGTTTTTGTCGTGACTGTATGAACCAAGCCGCATAGGGAACGCTGAAGAGCGATCACAAAAATACCTTTCTTTCCCTACTGTCCCTCAAGCAGCAGGGATCAAATAACTGTTTCTCAGCTGTCTGTCTTTTAAACAAAAATATCTCCTTCACTCTACGTGTATCTGTGGCAAGTTAGTGTCTGTTTCCTCTTCTCTCTTCTGTTCTATTTTTTAGACCCCAACCTTCGATCACCAGGGGATACTGGGACTAGAAAGGGCCCGACATGATGTTTTACAAATTTATCTTGGATTCCTTCAGTACGTCACAGTTTGTGTTTGATAAAGAAAGGCAGTGTAGAGCAGGCAGGCAGAAAACAGTCTGCAACTGGATATTGGGTGTGCAGAATCACCTGCTGCCAATCTGGACACTGGAAGGGCTTTCCACTCTGCATATGACAGTTTCCATTTGTATTTCGGGCCAGCTGCTATTATGCCAACAATGTAATAACGGTGTGTTTTATTCATCTGTAACACAGCCAAGTCTTCCTGCATTTGTCTGGGAAATCACAAAGCTTGACGAGACCTGGAGGAGCCATCTTTCATCTTCCTTACTTCCTAACTGCACACGAATCCCCCAATTCCTTTACCCTGACTCTGGCCTGATCGCTTACTAGCTGGACATGTTTCTTAACCTTTACTTTGCCATGGTAGCCTCACATGGTAAATGGGGCTGACAATACTAGCTCTCTCTTCGGGTTGTTGTAAGGATTTAATGAGTAACATGTACAGGAATTTAATAGGGCCTGGCATATAGGCACTATATAAATATTAATATAATTACTATTTCCATTAGACAAAATTAAGACTTCCTCATAGTTTTGGATCTCAGCTGATTGTAATCACTTGTTCATCAGTGGTAGAATGGTTTGTTAACTAATGAACATCATATAGCTATACCATAATTTATTCAACCATTCACTTATTATTGGACATTTAGTGTGTTGCCAACGTTCTGCTATGTAAGTAATATTGTAAGGTAACGGGCCCTGTCAAGCATCTGTCTTTACAGCTTCCTTACGAGGTGGATATTTTAAATCCAACTCCTAATTTCAAAATGAGGACACTATGTCTTGGGCAATATGAACCCAATATGACCACACAACTAATAGGTGTTATATGCAAAACTTGAGCCCATGCCTTGGACCCTAAAGCCTTAATCAATTGCCTACCTATCTTCTTATCTTAAATGGTTATAATAACAATTCGTTTGTGTACCTAATGTTACAAACTCAATTTTTCCAGAATTTTTCTCATATGGATCATCTTATTCCTTAATAATTCTGAATATTACCAGAGGCTGGGAGTGGGGTAGGATGAGGGAGGAAAGGAAGTTGTTGGTCAAAGGGTACAAAGTTTCAATTGGACAAGAGAAATAAGTTTTGAGATCTACTGCACAAGTAGGGTGACTACAGTCAATAATAATGCATTGTGTATTTCAAAATAAGAGTAAATTTCAAATTTCCAACACAAACAATGGTAAGTAAGTGAGGTGATGGATATGTCAATTAGCTTGATTTAATCATTCCACATTGTATGCATGTATCAAATCATCACCTTATACCCCATACATCTATACAATTATAATTTGTCAATTAAAAATATTCAAAAAGGAATTCAGAATAACTGCAGTGACATTTTTCCCTTGAGCCCAAACTCTTCAATTTAAAATCTCTGACCTATTGTTAGGAATGCTTACATTGCAACGCTGTCAGCAGCTTTGTCAAATCTTGCACTGGCTTCTAAAGGACCTAGTCACTTCCTTGCATCCATTTATTCCCAACTGCCTGGACCAGCAAGACACAGAATAGACATGAACAGAATTTCTGGGGTTGGAGGGGATAATATAATTATGATCCAGCAAGAAGATCTTCTTTGCTGCTTTCACCTACTACAAGCTTGTACAACACATTTAATACAATCTGACTAATACCTTGTGGGTCATGAAGAAACTCCCATCATCACTATTGGGAGTGGTGTGAACAAATCACACAAGTGCTAGTTTTAGGAACATACAGATACATTTGGTATTTTGAAGATAGGGATGGTAACTGAGGAACAACTCTATAAGTGTGCTGCCTGCACAACTGGTATTACTGTGCACTTAAGGGCCCCAACATTTCCCAGAAAAAGGAGCTGGGATGGCACTGGCAACACCACACATCCAAGCTGAGGCTGCCCTCTCCAACTACCGGCCCTTCCCTAACAACACCTATAACTCTAATAATTATGGCTAAAGTTTATGGATCGCTTACTGTGTGCCTTGTGCCTGTCTCCATTCTATGTACTTTACATGTATTAATTCAATCTATTTAATGTAATCCTCACAACAACATTATGAGGTAGATATGATTATTATTACTATTATTTTCCTCATATGGTAAATGAGGAACCAGAAGTGTAGAGAGGGTAAGTGACTTCCCTAAGTTACAGAGTCAGTAAGTACTAAGCCTGGGACTTGACTCTGGTAGTCTGACCTTGGGGTCTTTGCTCTTTGTCACTACAGATGTTCTATAGGCCAACAGCTGGCCCTGGCACCTGCCTCCTCTCCCTCCCCTAACCTTCCCGGTTTCCTGCCCAGTTCAATGCCACTTCCTCCCATTTGTTCCTCCACTGGCACTTTCACGGAACTGACCGCTCTCCAGGTGTGAGCTTCCCAGTGGGTCTCCTACCTCCCACCTTCCCCATTCCCAAAAACGCTCCTTCTACTTGTGCCATGAAGCCTTCTGTGACAGTGAAAGAAATTTAAACATAGCAGAGAAATACACAAAAATCACTTCCTTTTCATACAAGGCTTAAATGATTACTAAGAATACCTGAAAAATAAATATTTACTACATAAAATGGAAAATTGTCAGAATTTATGTAATCTAATGTTTCCATGTGTTATAAAGTCCCCCACTGAGGGTTTTCCAAAAGTCTGTCCATGCTAATGCCACTGGCCTGTGAGGGAAGGCAGTGACTGTACACTTTTATGTGCCTCTCTTCCTTAGTTTTTTTAAAAAATAACAAACATTTAAGATATCAAGAGAAAAGTTACTCTTGCCTAAGTGTCAAGCTTGGAGAGGGCAGAATAGCTAATCTACTTTCTCGACTTCTGTGGAGGTTTTATTTCTTCTGTGTTGTATTAAAAATGTACTTAAATTTCATGTTGACATGCCATTTTATGAACTATTATTGGAAATTATTGATTCACAAATTGAGGGGAAATCTAAGACTAATTTATTTATTATGTTCTAGCTATGTGCCAAATGTCAAGAAGGATTTAGCAGTATCTTAAAGCTTTGTTGTTTTAATATTCAGTTTAACTATTTATTTTGCAATCATTTCTTAGATTTTAAGCCATTTTAGGTATATCTGAATTCATTTATTATTAGAAGTTGTCTGCCTCAAATGTTTTGGAACAGTAAAGGAAAGGATTTGTTAAAAAGGGAATGTAACTAAAATAATGAAGAGATTGATGACTTCACTGTAAAAGCATGATTTTTGTACCTTCACTTCGCAGCCATTTTTAAAATTAGCCCATCATGAAAACAACTTGTGCTGTTACTTGTAATCGAAATATAACATTACTTCTCACTCTGCTCTGGTAGTGTAGAAAAACACACTGCTCTAAACAATAAACCTTGCATTTTAGTAACCTCACCACTCAGATTTTTCTCAGGCTATACTGTGAATGATACAGAAAATGTCTTGCTTTCCAAAAGAAGTAAATTCAGTTTTTTGGCTTTACATCTCACTCTGAGAAACCCATTCTCTGGCCCATGTTGCCATCATGGCATGTCCTGGCTGTCCCACCACTGATTCTGTGCCCAGGACGGCTCCTGCCTGAATCCTCTCTATCTACTCCCTACCTCTACACCACAATATCCATAATCCTATCGACTCATCCAGACCCAGATCAAAGGTACTTCCACCATGAGTCTTCCAAGTCAGAGGCAGTGTCCCTCTGTTCAGAATTTTGACATCAGTTGCCCATACTTCTTCACGTTGCTTCTCTGCTGTTATGCCTTTCGAAGGTGTATGTGGGTCTCCACATTTCTCTCCCCAACTAAACTCCTAGCTCCCAGAGATCAGTGACTCTGGAGATAGTCAATAATTTATTTTATCTTTTGTATTGTATATAAATTTGTGAGCTGCCTCCAGCCTCATGATAAACAAACAATTGTATAAATATATAATGCTTATAATGTAATTATAGAATAAAGAAATGTGGATTTTTAAATGGATGGAGTTGTAAGAGCAATTTTATTATTCTGAAAAATCCATAACATCCATGTACATAAACAGGCTTGTTAAATATATTATAATAAACTAAATAAAAAGGAAATAGCAAGCGTGGAATATAGTAAAAGGACTTTGAAACACAGAAAGAAAATATTTAAAAATACATATAGTATACAGTAAATATTTGATTACCTGTAAACCTGGACAAGTAAAATCAATAGATAACTACACATCAAATTTTGACTACAGGTTTCAATCATCTGTTGAAAAGAACATTTCAGTACAAGTATTTATAGACTGCAGGCTATGTATATGAATTTATATCCCCTCCCTATCATAACATAATCTTTATACATATATTATCCAGATGGTGATTGGCAGACTTTCTTGCTCGTTAAGTCTGGGTAAAACTGGTAGGGACCCTGCCAATTCCACAGCCCATGGAAGTCCACAGTCCCCAAGGTTTCTATATATTCCAGGGTGGAGGTGGTACTTATGCTCTCAGGGGCCTGGGCTGGAATGGGCCATGCACAATAAATTGTAGCTCACATTAGACGCTTCCATTGCAATTTGCTGATGATGGGAAACGTAAAGCCGAGAGCACGTGGCCTTTTGACACCCAGATGATTCTTTTCTCCCTATTATCTTTCATTTTCTTTCATCTTCATTTTCTCCCTCCTGAGCAAAGTAATTCAGATTTTCTAAAGGAAATATTTGCATCATCTCATTTTCCCAACCTTAGTGGATTCCATTCCTAAGTATAATCTCTAATCAATATTTCTTCAGACAAAAGTAGTATGCTTCTTGAGACAAATTCAAATCCTAGCTGTTAACCAGTAAAAATGTCTTCCCATCACACTCATGCATTGAAAAGGTAGTATATTGTTAAGAAGCTGGAAACAAGAGGAAAACCAGAGCTCACCAGAGCTCAGCAGCTCTACTGCCATGCCACTACAGCTCCCTCACCAACTATGACTGAGGGTGCAGGTGTCCTGTAAACACCCCCATGGCCATACACCAGAACCCATCATCAGCTTGCACTGGGAACCTCCTGTCCTGGGCTGGTAACCTCAGTTTTGGTCCCATTGCCTAACTTCTGGCAGACTCTTGGTTGTCATGCACAACTCAGACTGCTGCCTTCTGTCCAATGTTGTTTCCTTCCCCAGCTCATTGAGATTACCGTGGTCTGGAGCCCACTGGCCAGCTCCACTTTGCCTTGCTGCTGGGCACATCCTCTGCTTCCACCGGTCCAGACAGCAAGTTTGGGACAACACTTTAGATAATATGGACTTTGAATAACTGGCTGTGGGTAATTGATAATTAGATCTATTTTAGATTTCATATATCATTTCCAAATGTCCAAGTGTTTATAATTCTCACAATGCTAAGTTATTCGTATCTACAGAATGCTTACTTTCACCACGGAGGCAGTAGGCAGAAAGAGAATGATTAAGTGTTATCTTAGAAAATAACAGCAGGCAACAGCATGACCATGCTGAGTCTCTTAGTTAGTAGGCCAATCTATGGCCGTGAAGTTGTTAGATGTGAGTATCCAGACGTACTTGGTTCCATAGCTTCTAACCACCTTCATTTTTCTTGGCAAAATCATTTCCACAATTTGTTTTTTTGTTAGAAAACACAGTATCCCATAGTCATGATACCAAGCCAGCATGTTCTCTGTTTCCAGTTAAAAGAAATATAAAGATGCCAGAAAATATTTGCCCAAACAGTGCTGTTTTTCATTAGAATGGCACTTTTGGAGCCTGGTTACTACAATATCAACCATGTAGTTCTATTTGTTCTATTACCATGAAGCACAACATTGAAATAGACATTTTTTTCTACCAGCAACATATAACATTTGTTGGCTATTAAATAAAGTGTTCACAGATATTAAAAGTTTTTTCCTTCTGGGAAAAGCACATTATTGAAATACAACATAATTCCCATTTTCTTTTCAAGCCTTAAAATTCAAGAACCTAACTTTTTGGGGGGTTGCCTCTAGACAGCCAGGGCATTAAATACCACCTGGGACCTGACTGTATCTAAGCTGGACAAAGATGTCAACCCTTTGCCCATCAATTCCTTACCTCTGACAGGGTAGAGGGACCACTTACTCACATTCCTGTCTTAGAACAACCTCTCACAGTCTTCCTTTTTTATGGCAATTTTCATTATAATGTAACTTATCTTGGAAAGCACACATTACTTCACAGAAAAACTTCTCAGAAGCTAGAGAATATTTCATATTCCATTAATATGTAAATTGTGACAAATTCTGCATCTCCAGTGTAATGAGTCTGGAAGTGCGACAACCTAATGGATGTCAAAAATTTCTATGTTTGGCCTGTAATCTCAGCACTTTGGGAGGTCAAGGCAGGCAGATCACTTGAGCTGAGGAGTTTGAGACTAGCTTGAGAAACATGGCAAAACCCTGTGCCTATAAGAAATAAAAAGAAAAATTAGCTGGGCATGATAGCATGTGCCTGTAGTTCTAGCTACTAGGGAGGCTGAGGTGGGCAGAATGCTTGAGCCCGGGAAGTCGAGACTGCAGTGAGTCAAGATTGCACCACTGCACTCCAGCCTAGGCTACAGAGTGGGAGCTTTTTTATATATATATATGCCAAATATATAATAGATATATAATATATAGATATATTATATCTATAATATATGTAATATAATACATATATCTATATATTATAAATCTATGTTTGGCAAATGGATATTGAGAAAAAAGTTTCTTGGGAGTTACGAAGCTCATCATGGCTTTAAGAAATACAGTGGCATCACAGATGGCATGTGCCAGACCAGAAGCTCCTGTGGCCGTGATAGACCAGGGTATCTGACCAAGAGTACTCACTGTAAAGTAGGACTCTGCACTGGATGACAGGAACAGCAGCTCCCACATACTGCTTATTCATGATATGCTAGGAATTACAGATACTAATGCCCATTTGCCCAACCATCCTGCAAGGTCAGCAAATGAGAGTTTGGAGAACTTTCCATGTGCCATGCAGGAGCTAGTCTAAGAGCTTTACATGTATCATTACAGTCACTTCTCATCATACATCTGTGGGATGTGAGTATGACTGCCATCACTCTCTAGATGAGGAAGCGAGGCTTCTTTCCCAAGGCCACAAAGTTAATAAATGTCAGAGAAGCTTTCAAACCAGGACAGTTAACTCTGGAACTGAAACTCCTAATGGCCATGCTACAATGACCCAGTGCCTCTCAGGTAATAGGAGGCATTTCGCATCTGTCCTCTCTAATTCACAGCATCAGCTTTGTAAGACTAGCAGTATCATCCATACTTGTAAATGAAGAAAATGAGCCCTGGAGAGATTCAGTCACTTGTCCATGGATACACAGTTAGCAAGAAGTAATGTTGCTGGGATTTGAACCCAGGTCTCCATGAATCTGAAGAATGACTAGAAACACTATGGGGCCTTTGAGGATCAAGCCACAGTGAGCCTCTTGCTCTTCATGGATAAGCTGATTGTGGCCAGAGTTTAGGTGCTCATATTCTGAAATCTAAGGAGACATGAGATAATTTTAGCAAGAAATTGCTTTTCACACACACATTCTTTCTTTTCACAGAGAAAGAGAAAATACGAAACGTGTGATTCAGCAACCTCTCTGATGAACTTTATTTTGCATCCTAATTCTGACCCAAGTTCCAAACTCTTTTTCCACATGTTTCCCTGTTTGAAATCTCTTTGAGCACTTAAGATACCTAAGTCACAAGGATGGAATTTAATTCCTAGAGACATGTAATGCACAAAATATGGAAATGATAGCTGCTTAAAATAAAATATAGTTGTATCATCCAAATGAAGGCCCATCCAAAAATGGCATTCCAAACCCCCAACATTTCCTTAAATGCTATTTGCATGTTCTTCAGTTTTGTCTATAGTGTTTTATGGGCTGCTCATGCTCCAAGTGTGGACCCTGCCAAGAGGCTCAGCATAAAATGGTTTCAAATGCAGAGAATGTGATGGGAATCTCATTTGAAACCATATGGCTTTTCATAAATGCTCCAAATGACCACAACTTAAAGGTACAAGATTTAAAAAATAATCCTCCCACCATTAAAAATATATGAATAAATAAACAATGGCAACGACTTCCTTTTCCCCACTGGATTTAGGGATGGGTTGGGGAGTACGAATAGCTTCTGCTCTGGCTGATTTTCAGTTCCGATAACTCATCTTTATTCATTTCCTTTCAGTCATGGCGAGCCATATTGAGAGCAGCTGTAGGCAAAAGAGAACTAGAAGTAAAAAAAAAAAACAAAAAAAACACAAAACACAAAACAAAACAAAACAAAACAAAACAAACAAAAAGGATCTCCTCACTGCCTCCTTAAATCGTTGTCAAATAGCCGTTCTAAAGAATCCATTGGGGCTCATTGCTGTGCTGGGCACCCAAGAAGTAATAGAAAACAGGAGAAAGAACAGTTTAAGCCAAATTTAATGAAGAGATTTAAATTACCCAACCACATATTTTGGGGAAAAATCAATGTTAGAATGATTTAATTCAAAGTCAGGTTGACCAGGACTATAGGGAAATTATATTTCAAATTAAATTAAAAAACAAACAACAAATTGTACTTTAAAGGTGATGGGTAACACCAGTAGTGGGCAACTAGTTAATGACAGGTCTGGCGGCCTATTCCAGCAAAGGTACTTAGAAAGTTAGAAGGTGATAAATGAATGCCAACAAGCTAGGTATTAAAATGTACAATCAGTGAACTGATTATGGGAAATCAACTGGTACAAAGTGGAATGAAATTAAAAATGATTTAGTGATAGAGTTTTTATATCTCAAAATGTCTTTCCAGGTTTACCCAGGAAGTGAATTAGGGGTCAAAATTTAGTTTTATTTTGTTTTTAAATTTTTGACAAATGATAAATGTTTTTTGGATCAAGCTTAGTCTGAGCTGGGAAGTAAATGCTTTTAACATTTTGTTTGAAATGATTTCATCTGTTTCAGTATATAAACTCAACAGAAATCTTGCTTATGGGTTATTCTACTACACTTCAATGACACAAAAATGGCTTCAGTTTCAAAGGGGAGACTTTGCAAGTTATTATTGCATAAAACATTGCAATCTTGTTTATTTTCTAGCATTTTTGTTCATGTGTTTATAATGGTTACATGAACCAAATGCTTAGGCAACTGTGTCAAAGATGATAGTGAATAAGAAACAAAGATCTGTTACACCGTGAGTTGGAGAACTAATTGCTTCACAAGTTTTCTTAAAATGTGGCTAACGGAATAAAAAGAATTCCGTTATGTTTGAAAACAACCAATAAAACACAGTGACTAAAATTCACAAAGAAAGTTTTGAGAAGCTAGGAAAAAAATGAACAAAAGAACCATCATGAGATACACAAAGAAAATGCAAACCCTCTTACCTGTAATTTATTAACTAGAATTAGTAACTGTTTTTACTTCCCCATCACCGTTGAACGTTTTGCTATTTGGCATTGCTGACTACCCTCTCCTTTGTGACATTTACCCTTGTATGGTTCCCACAACTATGATTCTCTGTTCACCACTGCAATGGCATCTTCTCAGTATCCTTGGCTAGCTGATCTTCCTTCCTGCTGTTCCTTCTCTCTACTTTCCTCCAGCAGTCTAGGATCCTAAGCCCTGTTCTCTCAATCCTCACTATTCCTGGGAGTCCACCCACTTTCATGTCAATAGTTCACTTCTGATCATTCCCAAATCAACATGCCCTTCCTCGTTCTTTACCCTGAAATCTATAGTTACTAGCCTGTGTCCATCTCCCACTGTGTCCACTTCAGGATGCCCTAAGCCAGAGGCCACTTCCATCACTGAAATATCCACTTCCCTAGGCTTAAAAAGTTGGGCTCATTTTTTCACTTCTCTCTTTTCTTTGGCCAATATAGCCAATTAGTCACCAAGTATGACTGATTTGTCCAAGATTTCTGTCTGTATCTTTCTTCTCATTAATTTGACCTAGGCTCTCATCATTTCAAAGATAAGTTACTGCCATAATAATACTAACAACAACTCAATAATGTGAGCTAGAATGTGCCAAGCAGTGCTCTAATTGCTTCAAATGAATTATCTCATTACACAGGAAGAAACCAAGGCACAAAGATTAAGTTATTTGACCGAGGTGACACAGTAAGAGGAGCCAGAATTTGAACCCAGCCATCTGAGATTGAATTGCTTCTCACAGAATTTCTCTTCCAAGATGTGCTACATACTATATCCACTTAATTTTTCTCAAATAGTGTTTTAAAGGTGGCAATATGTACCAGCAACCTTAATTATCCGTATCTGTTGACTTGAAATTTATTTTGACTTAAAATTTCTGAAACTGTATCTTAAGGATATAATTTGCAATGTATGGAAAAATTTATATACAGAGATCTTCACGGCAACATGAATCATATAGTTAGAACTTGGAAACAACTTTAATGTTCAATGGTTGGCTAAACATAACTGTGGCACCTTCATATTAAGGAAAATATACCAAGCAGAAGAGGATTTGATGACATGGGGAAATATTCAAGATTTACTAAGTGGAAAAAAAAGGAGATTATAAAAGTTAAGTATAACCACAATTCTGTTAAGAAAAAAAAAAAAGCAAAGACAAATAATAAAACTCCTAACACCTAGAAATATATTAAAATGTTAAGATGGAAAAACGTTAATCAAAATTGTTTCTGAGGTTTGGTGACTTTAAGAGATTTATTTTCATGCTTTTGCAAAATTTTACAATGAACATATTTACACACTGCAGTCAGAACTCCCTCCCATAGTAAATGTTATTCAAATCCCACTACTTCCATAGCGTAATTTCCCTGCTCAGAGACACAACTATAAATACCTTTTTGTTTTCTTGTCAAATTAATTTTCTTTCTTTAAAACTTTTAAGTTCAGGGGTACATGTGCAGGTTTGTTACATAGGTAAGCTCGTGTCATGGGTTTTTTTTGTACAGATTATTTCATTACCCAGGTAGTAAGCCTAGTACCCGTTAGTTATTTTTCCTGATCCTCCCCCTCATCCCATCTTCCATCCTCTGATAGGCCCCAGTATGTGTTGTTTCCCTCTATGTGTCCATGTGTTCTCATCATTTACTTCCCACTTGTGAGAACATCCAGTATTTGATTTTCTGTTCCTGCATTAGTTTGCCAGAGAAAATGGCCTCCACCTCCATCCATGTCCCTGCAAAGGACATGATCTCATTCTTCTTTATGGTTGCATGGTATTCCATGGTGTATATGTGCCATATTTTCTTTATTTAGTCTATCTGGTGGGTATTTAGGTTGATTCCATGTTTTTGCTAATGTGAACAATGCTGCAGTGAACATATGCGTGCATATGTCTTTATAAGAGAATGATTTATATTCCTTTGAGCATAATGGGATTGCTGGGTCAAATGACAGTTCTGCTTTTAGCTCCTTGAGGAATCACCACACTGTCATTTACAATGGTTGAACTAATTTACACTCCCACCAACATTGTATAGGCATTCCTTTTTCTCCATAACCTCACCAGCATCTGTTATTACAAATACTTACTGTCTGCTGCATCAAGTTGAAAGTTTCTCTGCCTGGAATTCAAGTTCCTGAGTCTAGGGCTTCTTGTTAGTTTTTCAATGAATGTCTGCATCTTTCCAAGAGAATCTGTGACCCCTGCCACACCAGTCGCCTAACTATGTTGCCCTAATCCATTCCCACCAGCCCTACAGCTGGCCACAGCTCCACTCCATTCCTAACCCCTCACTGACACAGATGTATCAATCCCTCCCTTGAATTCTTCACAGCATAGCTTTGAGTTATTTATAATATAAACTATTTGGGGCTTCTTCCTGTTCTTGACATACATGGAAAATGGTACTCAACCTGTGGGCATATAGTCATTATAGAAGATCATTCTTACCCCAGGAAAATCAGGAAGATGGGGTTAATGGTGCTTCCCACATTCATGCACTTGAGTTTTAATGCTTACGTGCTAACATTAGTTGCTCTTCTCTGTCTCCTACATCACATTTTTTCACACTTGGGCTACAGCACTTCTCACCTATATCAACTTGACAAGTATGTCTCTCTTGCTCATCTGTCAGTTCCTTAAGCACTGTGATAATATCTAATTATTTCTAAGCTTTATAGCCCCAGCACATAGCACATAGTAGTCAATAAAGATTTACTGAACCAATTACAGGTGACAAGAAATAGGTGAATCTTTATGTAAAATAAGTACAAGTTGTTTGAAGAAAATTCTGGAAGCAACTTTCACATGACTTATGAATGCAACACAACATGAGCACCAGAAATAATTCAATCAATGAAACGAATTAGATAAATATTAAAGCTAAAGAATATGTTCTATATCTACTTAGCTTTGCCAGATAGCTGAGATGCATAGAAGTAAACCTGAAAATGTAATATAATGAAATTCTTACCCATTATAGTAATCTCTGATATTACAATATATGGTTCAGTAATGAAATAAGTGAAGGAGAGAAAACAGAACTTTGATTGTGATCCCCAAGTAGTAATTCTAGTTGGTATGTTTCCCCACTATATTCTAAATTACTCTTAAGTTGCTATGTATCTATGGAGACCAAAAGATCATACCACGATTCACAAGACACAACACTATGAATAAGCGGTCTATGTGGGGAGCTATAATTTTTCTGTGAGGCTTTGGAGAAGTTGTAACCACATGAGGAAAGTATGACTGGTTTATAAAGCCAACCAAGCCCATTGGTAGTATTTAAGAACACCATAATCCCAAACACACAAGTTCGGTTTTACATAATGCATGGGTATAACTCCAACTGAGTCTGCATACTGTGAGGACTGTTCCATCTCATGTTGGCCTTAATTTCCATTGCTCTAGACTACCTCACTTTTCTGTTTTGGGCTTGATGGGCTATAACATTACATCATAGGTGGGCAAAACTGAGACTCCTTTCTCCATCTTAGTAACCATGAAATGTAGGTATTTAGCTACCAGTAAATTCTGTCACCCATCTAGGTATGAGTATGGATCAAAGGCAGAAGATGCGGAGAAAAGGGAAGCATGTTTTCTTTTCTGCATCGGTGACATAATGAACACAAGTGACCTTTTAGAACTAAACGTGGACCGCCAAGAGGGATGTCATTCCAAACCAGCTTCTATTTAGATTGTTGTAAAAGCATGGCAAATATTATCTAAAATAGCATTGTTAAGAAATCAACAAGAGAAACAAAAGTCAGGAAATAAAAAAGGTATGGTTTTAAATGAAACTCCGTAACTCCGGAGTTAGAGAAACTCAGGTCCGGCCCCCGACTTTATAGGCTAACTACATTTGCTCAGGTTTTTAACAGGTGAAATTATGTTTTGCACGAATGAGAGCATGATTAAATTCATAGTTGTCTGGATTTGAACAGCAACAAGCCACTTTCAATAGGTCTATTCTGTATCAGGGATATGATCTGAAATGAGTGGATTCTGTGATGAGGATGCTCCCACTGGACTCGTACCTGTTAGCAAATCAGACTCACTTTGAAACTGGGACTTTGAGTTCTCAGTCCCAAATTATGAGGCAGCCTAAAGACTGGGGTGTGGGAATGAGGGGGGTAAGAGCAAAAGGCTGAACACTAAAGCAAAAACACAGGGAGTATTCCCACCAAGGGAACTCCAGTTTTAAGAATAAATTATGTCTGCTTCATGGGATATATAATCCTCAGGACACTGCAGGCATTAAATAGAAAATATTAATAATGACATCTGTGTCCTTCAGCAGAGAGTTCTTCGCATAAACACAATAAAAATACTTTATGCATTAACGAGGTAAATAAGAAATAGGAATCTTATATTTATTATAGTAATACCTAATTATTCATTTCGATTCAGATCTATCTTTCAGGCTAAAAGGCCTGATCTGAATCAAAATTTAAATTCTAATATTCTTTAAAGAGATAAAATTGTATTATCCTTAATTATATATAGAAACTAGAAGAAGACTAACTTCATCAACTAAAGGTCCTTCTTGGGCTCACTTGGACTCACAATATTAACAGCAATTCTAACATGCTTGAAAACAGTTTTCCTAATAGGACAAATCCTATCCTTTATGTTTCTCTTCAGAACTGTTGTTGATTTAGCAACTATTTTTCACAGATGGAGTAAAGGCCAAATTCTTATTAAAAATGATTATATATTAAATAAAGTTTAAGTGTTTAAAAAGTTGTGTAAATTTAGTATGATCCCATATATGTTTGGGCATGTGTGAACACGCGTAGAAACACACACATACATAAGAAGAACATAAACCTTAGGACTTTCTAGTCCTCTTAGACCAATCTGGAAAAAACAAAAATCACAATTGTCTGAAACATATGTAAATATATGAGAGCAGCAAATGTAAATGGATTGACTAACTAGCTTTCACTAAATAGATAATTAATTGGTTAATCTATTTTAATTTAAAAGGAGACTTGGAAATGAACATTACATTTTAAAGACGTGTTTTAAACACGAAATGTGCCCTTGTAAACAGTCAGCAAGCAGGAGGTATTATACCGTGGCATTAAAAGGGTTAAGGGCACCACTGAATGTCCCTTCCACTTCCTCCTGACCAGAAGATGTTGTAATTTTTTGGATTTATGAATTGACCAGGCCAGTCAGCATCTTGAACACAACAGACTCTGCCTAGATCTATCCCTTACCTGCTGAGAAGAGACAATTCCCTTCACACTTGGAACCCTGAAGCCCTTTAAGCTGCTTGCTCTGTAACCGTGGCAGCTGGGCCCTATACAATTCTTCATCTCCTGCCACCAGGCCTCACTAAATAAAAACTATGGTGCCTTGTTAGCCAACAACTGAGCGTGAAATCACTACGTTGCAATCCCCTACTTTCTGAGTCAATCAATTTCCCCCCACCACTACAGATTTGGATGCACAGGGTCAGTAAAGAGAGGGGGAATGTGCAGTGGAAGAAAATGAATGTATCAGGGCAACCAGAACACACCCATATGGCCTAGTTAATTCTGTACAGTGAAATTAGTGCATTCACATAAAACAGTTTAGAGCTAGTTAATGAAACCAACATGTGTGCTATCTAATGTCATCATCATGCTTTGAACTTGCACAGGATATAGAGTGGAGAGAACTGTAGAGACAGATATGGGGCCAAGAACAAGCTTTTGTCAGCCTAAAATTGTTAACAGATTAGAGTGTGTCTGACAAGGCACTAAGATTGTAACATATGTTCTTTTTAAGGAGTATTAACATTTTATGCATTAGCTACATGTTAACGGAGAGAGAGCTTGAACTGCTAAAAACTATTAGAATGTCATTTGCAGTCCATCAGCAATTTGCTTCCACACTTGGAATTCCGTGTGTGCCTGCATGGAGGATGGGGTACTCAAGTAAAGTGGCAGGAAGGGAAAAGAAGGAAAGTCAAAAAGGAAAGAGCATGAAGAATTAGGCTGTAACGTGCTGAAAGTGGTGCCTTTTTTTTTTTTTTTTTTTTTTTTTGAAGCTCTCAAAGTGAATGACGTTCGGAAAATGGTTTCAGAAGAGGGAAGAAATGTTTTGAAATACTGAAATAAAATCATGTTCAATGTTTCTTCCCACCTAAATAACATCTCATATCTATTACTACTTTCCTTCTTCAAGGGCTTTGTACTCAGTATCTTGATATGGACATTTTGCTTATATATTGCAATGATTCCTTTCTCAACAGGGCAAAATTGTTTTACGGCAAAAGTCAAGGTGTTAAATAAATGTTGTTATTAACAGTAAGCCAGGACTACTGGTCCATCCAAAGTACTCTAAAGTCATTAGGTCTCCACTCCAGGGCACAGTTTCCTTGATCACAGGTTTTCACATATGACATCTCATGTTTTTATATAAAATTTCAATAACTGTTGCTGTTGGTCTGCAGCCCCTCACAGGCAGTAGGTATATCTCCCATAGTGCCTGGTAAATAGCAAGAACTGAATAAACATTTGTTGACTTGTACTAATATGAAGGAAATGAAAAAAATAATACTGCAAAGGAAGACATCCTACCAGTGACCTATTTATACACCCCTCTCAGGGTTCCTGGGTGACCCCAGGGACTCCCAGGTGTGCCTGACCATGGTCTTTGTTCCTCTGACCAGACTCACTGACTGTTGTCTATCTCTCCCAAAAGAATGTAATGTTCTTAGGAGTGGACATTATGGCTCACCTGACATTGTAGCCTAAATATCTAGGTCAGGCTGTACTTAGAGAGGCACTCCGCTTTTTACCCTAAGGCACCAATGCTAACTATTACCTCACAAACTTCATACCCACCCAGGAAGCTACTGTCATGCCTTATTAGAGGAAATGGAAGATTCCTATGTAGGTAAAATGTAGTTATATGCACATCATTATCTATTTGCAAATTCCTCTTTTTTTTTTTTTTTTTTTTTTTTTAGAGAGAGGGTCTTGCTGATCGCCCAGGCTGGAGTGCAGTGGCATGATCATAGTTCACTGCAGCATTGACCTCTACAGCCCAAGTGATTCCCCCACCTCAGCTGGGACCACAGGTACATGCCACCACACTGGACCTGGCTAATTTAAAAAATTTTTTTGTAGAGACGGGGTCTCTCTACACTTGCCCAAGCTGGTGTGGAACTGCTGGGTTCAAGTGATCCTCCTGCCTTATCCTCTCAAAGTGCTGAGATTACAGGAGTGAATCACCACACCTGGCCTGCAAATTCCCTTTAAAAATCCATTTTTTTTCAGACGATACAACTGGATTCAAACACACTCAGAATCCAGAGATAGCTACTGATTATATATGCATATGTGTGTATACATGTAAGTATGTGTGTAGATAGATATATAAGCATTTAACCCAAGGTCTCTTTTTACTACTTGACTGATTCCCTGATGATGATTTTAATGTTAAACATGCTAATTTTAAAGTCAAACATAATTAAAAACAAAGACAAGAATAAAAGTTATCAAGTATTATCATACCAAAGGGTTGAACAATTTCAGAGTTGGTCATTATCCTGAATTTTTCATGTGCCCATCCAGACTTTAATTGGGAAGGAGTCGGGGGAAGAGTTTGGTTTGAATCCTGGGACTCACAGCTGTACTTCAAATATAGCAAGTAGACATTATCTATAATAAAGTGCAATATAATTATCATATATGCAAACATAATCTGTTAGGAGAAAGGCAACATGGTTTATATGGAGAGAGGGCATGTCTTGCCAATCATTTTGAGTTATCTGAGACAGCAAATAAGCAGGGGATATAATTTATTTAAACTTTGAAAAAGCCCTTGACAAGGTTCTTCATCAAAGATAGTTTAGAAAGATAGAGTTAACATGGGCTGGAGAGAATGTTTTCTCCGGAAAAGAAAACTTGATTAAAGGGGAAATAACGACTCAAACCAACATTTTCCATCAGAGAAGTGTTACAAGTAACTAGTAGCCAGCATTAGTTGGATTTTCTTTCTAATATTGAAAATTATCTCTGAGTAAGAGAGAGAGTACACTCAAAAAAGAAAAAAATGCACATCTTGCAGAACACATCTGCCTCTTCCAAGTGATAAAATACCTAAAACCATGGGAAGGAGTGTGTGTGTGTGTGTGTGTGTGTGTGTGTGTGTGTGTGTGTGTGTGTGTGAGAGAGAGAGAGAGGTGCTGGTGGAGGTGGGCTGTTGGAACGCTGAAAGTGATGACACAGGTGATCATCAGATGATGCTGATGAAGCAAATGATGCTCCTCATCCTTTTACCAAACTGACTTGTCTACACCTACCCAATTTGTGTGACTTTGATGACTATGTCCTGCAAGATACATGATTAGAAAAGTCCCATAAAATTGGAGAAATAAAATATTCTAAATATTATCTTTAAAAGTGGAGGGAAATGATTTCATTGATAGGTATGTGTATAACCAAAGAAAAAAGGAGGCAGATGGAAGAAGATAGAAAATGGGGGTTGTTCAGCATGTAAAAATGCAAGTTGAGAGGAATGACTGGAAAAATTTGTAGAATGGCAAAGGACGAAAGTGGGGTATCACCATACTCACTGTCTGAAAAATAATGCCAGGTTAATCCCTTTGAAGTTTAAAGGGCTCGTTTAGGACACAGGATAGGAAAGACTTAGAGTTACCCAACAGGTGGTTCTTCAAGGGAAAGCATCTAGTGACAAATTGAAATAGACTTAAGGAGTTTGGGAAATTCAGAGAGGCTAGAAACGTAACAAGTTAATAAAGAAGATGAGCAGCTTCTAGTTGCATCCCTGTATTTTGAAATTATCATCAAGACCGTTATGCCTGCTCACTGAACTTCCTTAGGGACAGGGGCTGAAGAGTGGCCAGCCTGGCAAGCCATTTCTTCCATTTCCTCCATTAATACAGACAATTGAGCATGGATTGTGAATGTCACATTAGCTATCAATGCTGTCAACACTAGTCACTAATGACCCAATTTGAGGGAGAAGGGGTGGAGGGGAGAAGGTTCCAGTTAAACAGCAGTTACTGTCTAGAAATGCAAAATGTCTTTTTTGAGGTAATTAAAATTTTTTGGCGACTTTAAAGACTGGCTTTCTTATGTGCAGTGCAGCATAGAACAGCTTGTAGGCTGCAGATCAATAAATTCCAGTTAACTTTCAAGTCATGTCGGCATGCAGCCCTGGCTGGTTTATTAATTTAAATTTCAGCCCTCTAAAAAAAAGGTATGTCTAAAGAAATAAGGCACTATATGGATCGCAGTGAGATTGCTCAATCGGAACAGGTCTTCACATACATTGGTTACCAACATCAATAGGAAAATTTAAAACACTGAAGAGAATAGGTCATTCCTCCCTCTGTCTTATCCAGTTAGTGTTTTTCTTAGGAACCCTGACTACCAGTTCTTTTTGTTTTTAAGAGTAGTTGATACCTGAAACACTCATGGCTTAACTCACATAAGCTTCAGCAATTAGTTGAGTAAGAATAAAAAGGTGAAAATGAAAGGAAAGTAGTGCGATCCATCTCAGTGTCCAAATCTTTAGGAAGGAATAGTCTCCCTTATTTCTCTTTTCTCTGCCCTTAGGTCCTGAATACCTCTAATTCTAAGGATATAACTCAAAAGTCTCATAGTAGCAACAAAATGTTAGAAATTGCTTATGTTTTTCTTTTTAATCATCTCTCTCGTGCATGTTTTACCTTTGATTCTTCACATTGTTTTTAACAATTTTTCCAAGCCTGCAAATATCTACCAGTGGATTACCCCTCTTTGGAGACTTGCTTCAGGCATTAGGACACTTCAGAAATCCTGCTCCAAACTTGTTGGTGTTTTAAGGCACAAAACTACTTTTACTATGAGACTATCAAAAATTACTATGATGATACAGTCGTAGCCCAAACACTGCATCCTCAAACTCAATGATTTCTGTTATCTGTGTCACTTCTCCCTTGTGTCAACATAAATAAGGGAAAGCTGTCTGAATCTATTAAAAATCGTCAGAGTCTAAAGCTGCAGTTGAATTCTATTGCATCTACTGCATTTTTCATCCTGAAAGAAATATTTATGAAATGCCAATACCATCCAAATATGGCCCATAATAATAGAATCTCAAGCATATGTTTTTTTAAAAACAAATGCTTATGTAGAAATTGCAAATGTTTTCAGACCAATTGCATCTTCATGAAATTTATAGAGAACATTATCATGTTACTAATAACTGTGACATGTATTTGAAAAACCAACAGAACAATATGATTCTAAAGACAGATTTACACTTTTTATTTCTTACTGCATTCAGTTTTAATCAAGGTTCTGGAGCTTCTCACTAACAGTGAAATTGTATTTAAATGGAGCCTTTAGGGTATTCAAGTTAATTAACTTGATCTGGTCAGGGTTTTGGGGGCACTGTGGTTCTTGAACCTCTAATTTTATCCTTAGAGGTAGCCAAAGCTTCTCTAGACATTAGCAACTAAATAACTGCATAGGCTTAGATTATGATTGAAACATCTAAAATAATGCAGGCTTGTCAGAAGTCAGAATAAAAAGACCAACTGATAAGTGCAACAACATGGTATCTTTCCAGCTTACAAATGGAGCTCTACCACTTTATAGCTGGAGGACATTGAGGACACCAAGGAACAGCTCAGGTCTCAGTCTCCTCTGCAAAATGGGGATAAGATCACCGACCTTAGTGGATTGTTATGAGGAAAAAATGAAATTACTCATGTAAAATGCTCAACATGATGTCTTGCACACAGTAAGCATTCATTAAGTGAGATGTTCTCACTATTACTATTATTATTATTTTAGAGATAGGGCCTCACTCTGTCACCCAGGCTGGAGCGCAGTGGCATGATCTTGGTTCACTGCATTCCTGGGATCAAGTGATCCTCCCACCTCAACTCCCCAAGTAGCTGGGACTACAGGTGTGCACTACCACGCCCGGCTAACGTTTTATTTTTTTGTAGAGTCAGGGTCTTGCTATGTTGCCTAAGCTGGACTTGAACTCCTGGGCTCAAGTGATCCTCCCTCTTTGGCGTCCCAAAGTGCTGGGATTGATTACAGACATGAACCACTGTACCCATCCATTATTACTATTATTAACCTTACAACTGTGCTTTATGGCATGACAGCCATCTCTAGAAATAAGAGGCAAAGAGAAAAGGTTAAAGAAAAAAGTAGCTTGTCCTTGTTCTGACGCTATAGTGAATGGTCTTTATTACATTCTCTTTCCTACCTTTAAGCAGGACACATGTACCCACTCACCTACTCTGTTTCTGAGGCGATTACATTTCTTGTCCAGCTTCAAACATATCCTGGACTTTTCAGCTGTTGTGTTGAAGGTGCCCCTTCCTGGAAGCCCATCCTGACTATAAATATCCCACCTAGTCTTCAAGTTTTAGCTCAGATGCTATCTTTTCCATGAAGCATTCCCTGAACTTTATGAGGTCTGTCCCTGCTCTATTTTCATTGCCTTTTATTTATATTTGTATAACAGTAATTTTCACATTTTACCTTGAGTGAATCATCTGTATGTTATGTCATCTACTGCACTGTAAACTGCTGGACAATAGGGACCATGTCTGCTACATCTTTGGATCTCTTACAAAATCCATCTGAGATCTGCTGGCATTTAGTAAATGTTTGCTAATTTGACTTCTCGTTCTCAATCAGTTGGGTCACTTATTTTCAAGGAAATCTTTCTTCTTTAGAAACTTGTTACAGTTTTTTCCTTTTGTTCCTGGTTCCCCTGAAACTATATGCAGATATTTCACTTTGTTTACAACATTATGTTATATGCTATGGAATAAACCAACTTTACCTGACAAAGCTTTATGATTCCCCTGGAAATGGAAGGTAAACACATATAATAATAAACCTGATTAAATGCCATACGATTATTATGAATTCTCAGACAGCAGCTCAATAAGGGCCAAGAAGGAAACTCGAGTGAAGCGGGCTAGATTATTTATACAAAGAAATAGGCTCTTGTCAATTCTTCTTCCAAAAAAAGGCTCCTCTGGGCTATTTTTACATTTGACATTGACAACAGAGATATGGCTACAAGAAATATTTCACTTTTCTTTTCCTCCACTGAAAGTTAAACAACACAGAAGGTGAAGGTAAATAGCAACTGCTTCTCAGTCTGAGTGACAGGGGGATAAGAAGGAGTGGCAGGGACTGTGGCAAACTTCAGGCCACAGCCTTTGCTAAAGAACGCAGCCACTACTCAGCCCTACTGATCACTGCTGTTAGAGAATGCTCAAAGTGGTCTAATCTTCCTTTTTCTAACAACAACAACAACAACAACAAATGAGATGCAGAAACAAAATGTATTTTCATGTAAAATCTACACAGTTTTAAAAATTGACTATTATCTTAAATATTTAAATACACTGTTGGCCGGGTGTGGTGGTTCAGGCCTGTAATCCCAGCACTTTGGGAGGCCGAGGCGGGCGGATCACGAGGTCAGAAGATCGAGACTATCCTGGCTAACATGGTGAAATCCCATCACTACTAAAAATACAAAAATTTAGCTGGGTGTGGTGGCGGGCGCCTGTAGTCCCAGCCACTCAGGAGGCTGATGCAGGGGAGTGGTGTGAACTCGGGAGGCGGAGCTTGCAGTGAGCTGAGATCGTGCCACTGCACTCCAGTCTGGGTGACAGAGCGAGACTCCGTCTCAAAAAAACAAACAAACAAACAAACAAACAAACAAAAACAACAACAACAAAAAACCCACTGTTTTAGGTAAATGCTAGGCATACGGGCAGCATCTGTTAAAGGCTTCCAGGTTACAACCTCCACAAGTGTTTTGGAAAAATAAGAGAAAGACACTATAACTGCAGGTTGAAATGCCCTGGCTCGGTATCATGGAGAAGCTGGTAGCGGGGATGCACCTGTAACTTATTTCTCTCTCTTTTTTTTCTGACCTTACTTTCTCTGTTGTCTGTGCTGACCTCTATTCACAGCTCAGTAACAATGACCCAGCTTTTGAATCTTTGTTTATCCCATCAAGTCCTATTATGCCAGAGGCTCCCAAATCTTCAGTTCTGCTTTTAATTTCTATCTCTCTTTCTCTTTCTGTTGCTATATCAACCTAAACGAAAGGACACCACTACTTTACACCACCAGACTTGGCCTAATTATCCTCACCTAATGCTTGCCCCTTCTGAGTTCTTTGAGGTCGTCAGTGAAGGTGCTATCTGGCCAATTAGTTCGTCTGAGAAAGTGGAGACAATTTTAATTCTTCTCTGACCATCTCCCCCCACTCTAACTACATGACTACGTCACACTGACGATTTTTTGGAATGGCCCCCTATTGAGGGTCATGAAACTTACCCGTCCTCAAAGACTGTTTCTACTTTCCTGCTTCCTTTGCTTCACTCAAGTGGAAATTCTGGCCATCCTCTGCATGTGACACACTCAGTGCAACTTTTGTGCTTTTTGCTGATGTACAAAAATCTCTTGCATCTCTTTTCCCAATTTCCGCAAATCCCTTTTCTTCATGTTCTCATGCCAAACCAAGCCCTGGTTTGCTCTTTCTTCTGTCATCATTATGTACAATTTTAAACAAGTAATATGCTACATTGTAAGCTGGTCTAGATTCTTTTTTTTTTTTTTCATTTTAGGTAAAAGAAATGGAAAAAAGGCCGGGCGCGGTGGCTCAAGTCTGTAATCCCAGCACTTTGGGAGGCCGAGACAGGTGGATCACGAGGTCAGGAGATCGAGACCATTCTGGCTAACACGGTGAAACCCCATCTCTACTAAAATATACAAAAAAACTAGCCGGGCGAGGTGGGGGGCGCCTGTAGTCCCAGCTACTCGGGAGGCTGAGGCAGGAGAATGGCGTAAACCCGGGAGGCGGAGCTTGCAGTGAGCTGAGATCCGGCCACAGCACTCCAGCTTGGGCGACAGAGCGAGACTCCATCTCAAAAAAAAAAAAAAGAAAGAAATGGAAAAAAAAAAACACCAAAAACTGGTTATCATAAAAGATCCAATTAAGTCTGTCTTTTATCACAGACTTTATGAAATTTGGAATTCATAACAGTCACTGAGTACTTGTTATGGAGCAAGCAAGTATTGTGTTAAACACTTTATCCTTGTATTTAGATCTTCACAACAAGCTGACAAGAGAGGAACTATTCCCATTCCTGATTTACAGATGGAAAAACTGAGGCTGAGAAAGGTTAAGGCTCAGCCCAGGTCACAGAGCTGGTAAATAGCATAGCACAGTCTGAAAGCCCAGGCTGCTGGTATTAGCCAAAGATATTAATCCCTACTCTATATTGCTTCCCAAGTTAGAGAGAGCTGCCGGTACTGAGTCAAGTCTACCACCAACAAAACTGATGTTAGTGCAATGAATGATTAACAAAGGACTCACCAACATAAGGTCAAAGTAAAGGAAGCCCATGACCACTTCACATCTTTTCTCAAACAGACACAACAGAACTCAGGATTAAACAAAAGAGTTCAACATAAGGTTCTGGCTTCAGGACAGTGTATGTCACACAGATCCCCTCATACAATGTCAAGGGAAGAAAAAGCACTTGTTACATTTATTTCAGCTTTCCAAAGGAAGTCACATAAAATGCACTTTTAGGGAAGTCAGTTTGTTTTCTTATTTAGTCTTTGTTCTCTTGCTATTTATTTATATTAAAGAGATTGCCTCTCTCCATGATCCTCGGTTCTAAAAGGATCTTATCTGAGCATGTGACGAGGCTGCCCAGCCCAAATCCTTCTCACTTGTGTCACCGTTGCTCACTTTCGCCTTTCATCCCTTCCTAAAGAGCAAAACACGAAAAAGAGGAGGGAGAGGGATTCACTGCTTTTCTCTTTTTAAATTTGTAAGGCTGTTAAAAGTTCAATCTGATTCAGTGTTGTCCCAGTTGTGTGCTAAGTCTCAGAGATTTTTTCAATGGGCTTAAGCAGGGAAACTACTTCATTTTGAAAGAAAGAAATGAAGGGAAAAAATGAAAGGTGACAGAGAAAGATAGAGAGAGGGAGAGAAAGAAGGAAAACAAAACAAAAAAGAAAGGAAGAAAGGAAGAGCAAGAAAGGAAGGAAAGGAAAGGAAAGGAAAAGAAAGGAACGGAGAGGAGAGGAGAGGAGAGGAGAGGAGAGGAGAGGAGAGGAGAGGAGAGGTTCTGAATTGTTTCCTGATCTCTCCCTAGTAAAGAAAACCAAAATAATGTTTGCTCTGGTCCTGGAGGCTACTGTACTTAGCTCTAAAATTCTCAAGGAACATGGAAAATCATTCATTCAAACTTTTGGCCACTGCATCCTTTGTTGAAAAATATCTTAGGTGGAAACATAAAGTGTAAAACAGATTAAAGTAGAGCTACTTTGATGGGGAGAGTGATGGGGTTGAAGCCCTGCCCAGTGTTCTTCTCCCTTTCCACTGCCTCCCAAGAGATACCTTCAAGGGGATCTGAGGAGTAGTGACTGCTTTGAAATTTGTTTTGGCCACAACTCACTGGAAAAAAAGCATTTTATTAAGTGACTCAGTATAGACACAAATGCACATGCACACATACAGCTGAAATAAAAATTTCATGAAATGATACTTATTATTTTTACTACATGTGATCATCTCATTTTCCTTTCCCATTTAGTCTATTCCACTTGAGAAGTACTTTTTCCAGTCTACTACATTGATATCACTATCCACTAAGGGAGTTAAAAAACACTGCATTCAGTAACTTAATCCTTAAAATAATTGTATAGATTAAGAAACACTTGCTCCTGTCTGCATTTCCTCCCTCTCGAAGGAACACTGATGAAGAAAACATGCAGTAAGAAGTGGTAAGTGGAGGCACTCGAATTTGGACATAGGGCTGATTCACTTGTCCAAGAAGGACAGATTCTCTTCGCAAGGAGTTGAGAACACTGATTTAGAGTAATGTCTGCTTGTTATTGCAAATCGTAAGGCAAGTCAACCTGGCTTCCATCACATGGACCAGAGAAGCAGGGAAAGCCGCAATCAAGGCAACAAAAAGATGGAAAAAGAAAGAGATCTTATCTCTGCTGGAGTCCCTGTTTCCAATTTCTGCCCAAGGCCCAGTTTTATTTTTGTCCTTGGTTCTATAAAATATCCTGTATATCCGCATAATCTCCCATTTTATAAAAATGAAGAAAAAAAGAAGGAAAGAAAGAAATAGAAATCACAGGATAGTCATGACAATACATTTAACAATCAGCTGTCATTAGTATATATAAAATCTATTCATGCTACAAAATTATCACCAACATAAAAAATTCCACCCTACTTAAAAGAACAACGAGGAAAATATTTCTGGTAGATTTAAAGAAAGTGAAAGAGAATGCAAATATATATTTGCAGAAAGAATTCTCAAGGTCTATTGCTTTTTTACCCTTAAGATTGTCAATGCACTATGTCAATACAGTGGCAACCACAGGATTTAAAGGTTTTATTAAACTTTCTTCACTAACTTAAAAAATCCATCTCAAATGCCATCTATTTAAGTGTGTGTCCCTTTTCACCTTTTTATTTTAGCAAGAGGCTCTAAGAAATACACCTTTTAAAAAATCTAGCCACAGCAAGCCTATAACAAGGCTTCAAACATATGCACTTCCACACGAAATCACAAAAATGGGCTTTTATAAATTTCTTTCTACAAAAATAAATAAGAGAAAGTAATAAAAAAGATAAAGCCTTCATACAGAATTGCAGCAATTATATCCCCACAGCTACACTATAACCCAAAACTTTGCAAAGGCTTTGATTATTGAACCATGGCTGAAGTGAATAATTTGCTTTTCACTAAGAAAACAAGCACATTCATTCTCACCACAATGGAAAGAGGCAGTTTTAATTAAACCTTATCAAAAGATGAATAAAGAATAAACTCAATACCCATTCCACAGAACTCTATTTTCATCTGTTTAGTTTAAGCTTGCCATGTTCATGCAATAATTATCCACTGTCCAAGGAATGCCAGAGTTGTGTTAATGTTGGTAAAGATTTAATTAGCTCAATTATCTGGAGAGTATTGAAGTGAGGCTCAGCACAGTACAAATTTCTTCAGGCTTTATACATACCTCTCATCAAAATACATGAGACTGAAATCTAAGTGAACAAAAGCTTCTTACTCTAAAACTCCACAACTGAAACAGTTCCATACTTCATAATTTTATTACTCTAATTAACTCCCCTCCCCACCAAGTGTTTAGGAGTAGAGCTCATAAGTGAGGGCTTATCTTGGTGTGAGGGTGTGTGTGTGTGCACAGTGCATGTAGTTAACTTTCTGAATCTGTATATATGTTCTTACAAAGTTAATTAAATCTGCCTTTTAGATAAATATTAAATTCCAAAGTACAGTCCTTTAAAAATTTTTTATTTTTTCAATGTAGCCTACATATTACTTTTTTCCCCCAGAAAGCAAGGCATTTAAATAGCATTGAAAGCACAGTAACTCAGATAACTGTTGCAATCTGTCAGACACCAGGGACAGACAGTAGGGTTCATTTCAGAAAACAGATTGGCCCCCAGCGGCCTGACCTTCCTGGTGGGAAAGAGAACGCAGCACTGTGCTTCACAAGCTCAGCAACAAAGAGGTATATTCAGGTCCCCCCAATTCAGACACGCTTCTCACAGGGAAAAATGCAAAACTGGAGAAAGAAATGCACCACTTCCAGCAAAGCAGAGTTTACTTAGATCAGAGACAAGCATTTCAACCATAACAAAAAATAACATATTTAGGAAAGCAGCAAGCACAGTTTTATCCACAGTTATAACTTTAGAAAGCTCTACTTTGGGCATTGTCAACGTCTTAGCTTCCAACCTCACCTGTGATCCACACCCACTAGCATTATAATATCAGTGGAAATCCCAAAATATTATTATCCTGATAAAAGATTTCCTAATTATCAATGAAGAGGGCATAACTTTTCTCTTAGAAGATGGCTCATGCAAATTTCAAAGTATGCTTTATCTTTCTTTTTATAGGCTGCAAGTTGTGCCTTTATTTTGAAACCCAGATAGGCATTTCCTTGTCTTTTAGACTCTCAAACAAATTTTTCATTACCTCTATTTTTATTTTGCATTTGTATAGCATCTTTTAAGAAAGTTTCAAAAATCCAGCAAAAGAATAAAAAACAATTAAAACAGTGATAAAGGAATATCTTCAATTTAGAAAACCTCAAGCTGAATTAGTTGCTCTATGTAAAAACGTACATATTTTTCAAAATTCCAATGTCAAGTTTAATTGTATATCCTACTTGATCCATTACAAGGAATGTTTAGTCTGTATGTTTATAATTATATATGTAATGTGTTAAAATATCACATTTTTAAAGCATTAAGCTTCATGTGGAAGATTATAAATTTAAAAGGCACTTACAGATACCCATATTATCCTTATAAACAAGTACATTGCTGTTTCTTAAATTCAGAGTCTATGTTTTTACAGTACATACTTTCTTGAACTGTAGAGATTACAGGCAGTAACGCTCAAATCAACTAGTGAAGTTGAAACAAGCCCTGGCTTCTGACCCATAAATATCTGGATGATTAAACATTCCTCTTTGGAAATGTGTAGATTATTAGAATAACTTACAGTGAAGAGTAGACCATCGTATACTACATAGAACATCATATTTTAGAAAAGAAGGCATGGCTTTGAAAACTGGACACAGATCGAAGTCAGAAACTCACGCTGCCAGCTAAAAGATAAGGCTAGTCGGGTGCTAAGACAACTTGAACTGTCAAAATAATTTGCCTCCATTTTAAACATAAACACTTATGTATCAGAAAATGCATTAAGGAAATGGGGCAAAAATGGCCCATGCCAGTAAAAAATTATTTTTTATCTGCCTCATTTTTTGAGCCATCTTCTTTAGGAAGTACACAAAGTCTCTTTTGAGCTGGCAAAGAAAGACACAAGTGTAGGTTGGTTTTACCTGGTTTTCTAGCCTGCAAGCACTTTGATGGTATGACTCACTGAGTCCAGCTCTAAAAGACATCCTTGGAACATCAGAGTATTTTGTGTAAGAACAAAGGGTGCTTGGGTTCAGTTTGCAACACAAGTCATTTTTACCACACAAATTCCCTTCTTTTGTGCTGGCAAAGGGGGATGCTTTGAGCCCTTTGGGTTTAGAAGATCTTCAAACAGACAATAGTGTGCAAACAACCCTCAAGAACGTAACTTAGCTAGGACAACCTCAAGGCTGAGACCAAGGCTTTGAGAAAGGCCCCTTCAGCTGATTTCCTTCTGCTCTTCACCCCGAACAAAGCCTGACTGACAATACTGAAATCTCCCTCTTTGGATTAAACCCTCTTTGCAGGAAAAGTATGCAAATGCTATACATGGCTCCCTTGTCTGAGGCCACTCTTAGCCGGCTATCTTTTCTCTGTCTGGCTCACCCCTGCAGACCATCTATTCCTGACACTGAGACCAGCCTTCCAATTCAATATCTTTCACAGCTCTGACAGTCAGATCCCTGGGCCTGTCACTGCCTCTAAAAGGGGCTCATTTAGTTGTAATTAACTATTCCCTGCATATTTCCTAAGGTATGGTAATTGTGCTAAAAGCCAACAAGTGAGGCATTCATTCTAGTTCTCATTTAAATCTTTTTTTTTCCCTCAGCAGTCTTCCTCCCTCCGCCTCCTTTTCACTCCCAATCCTCTGTCCCCCAATTTTCTCTTTTTGTTCCTCCCTGGTAACATATCAAGTAAAGAGATGAAATGAAGGTGGAAAATGGAAAGTACAGGAAAATAAACAATTCAAAAGGCAGAGCTTACTGAATGATGAAGCACTGCATGGCAAGTTACAAGAAAGTGAAAGAAAATTTAAAATGAAACATTACTTTTGTTGACAGAAATATACATGTATACAAATATGTAAATACATACATATTTGAATATTACATAAAATGGCCAATTTAATAAGCTGGTTTAGGGTCTCAAGATATGTTTGTATATATGCACAATAAAAAATTCTATACATTATTATTATTTTTTTGAGACAGGGTCTCACTCTGTTGCCCAGACTATAGTGCAGTGGCACGATCTCGGCTCACTGTAACCTCTTCCTTCTCAGGCTCAAGTGATTCTCCTGCCTCAGCCTCCCAAGTCGCTGGGATTACAGGCACGTGCCATTACTGCCCAGCTAATTTTTGTATGTTTAGTAAAGACAGGTTTTCACCATGTTGGCTACGCTGGTCTCAAACTCCTGATCTCAAATGATCCACCTGTCTCGGCCTCCCAAATTGCTGGGATTACAGGTATGAACCACAGTGCCTGGCTTAAATTAATTTTCTTAATAGAAATTTTCTTCTCAAAATTTATTTGCTTTCTGCACTACAAAGAGTACAAACAAAAGATAATGATTTTGCCTTCCCAGCCTCTCTACCCCTAAGCTACAGATAAGAAATAAATAAGGATCTTAATTTCTGACCTTTTGCAAATAGTTCAGGTCTGGGCAAGTGGGCAGTGGACCTCTGAGGACTGTAGTATGTTCTTGCAGGTAGATCAACAATGCCATGATCAGGAGATATTTAGGGGATGAGGTGAAGTGATAAAAAAATTATTTACCTCAAAGACTTTCCATTAGCTACAAGCTGTTGAGCTATAGTCAAGTGGATCAAACTGGAAAATAGTCATGGCTGTTCGCAACATCTCATCGTCTCAACTCACAAAGCAATGTTGTAGAATTAGTCTTGGTGTAGGAAAGTACATATTGTTTCATTAAAAAGACTCAAAGCCCTCCCCCCACAAAAAACCCTCACCTCTTGTAAAGCCCATTGAGATTAGCAGCAGGTGGAGAAGCTGGAGTCCCAAATTCTTATGCCAATAGGATTCCTTTAGCTACTCTTTTTGCTTTTGGCTAAATTATATTTCCATGCTATCTCTTAATCATCTGGATACTGCTATTTCTAGTATTAATTTATCAGCATTTCTTAAGGGTAATAGAAGGTACTTTAAATGTTAACTCATGGAATGCCCTGTGGTTGTAAAATGAGCTTAGCTTGCGTAGTATCTGACTCTTCATCATAGATCTACAGAGGAAAATCCGGTAATGAGATAGCATCAAAGAACTTGGACCCATCCAAGGGGACTCTGAGGTTGGAATATAGCGAGAGCCTACTATGGCTATACAAATATAAATTAACTAACTTTCTTAATTATATAATAAAATCGGTAAAACCATTTTCTCTGTTAAAGTAAGGACACAGCAGTTCAATGTACTTACTTCCTTTCACTGATATTTCTTATGTATAAATTTTATATGTACAAGCAAAATATTCTACTTTGATTTTATCCCATGTATTTCTCCATGTTACTTGGCTTAATACCTAATTTTCAAGACTGTATCATATTTCATCTGCTTTGGTAAACTTTAATTTACTTATTTATTTTTAAAATATTTAAATGGTCTACTCTGTTCTTAATAATTTGTTTAACCTGTTTTACATTAGTTGTTTCAACATTTTTTCCATTGTTATCATAATTATCACTGAAAATTTTAGTTACTAACCATTAAGGTGGTTTAAGGAATTTGGTTAGACAGACTTTAATACTGTCAAATACTTCACAGTGCATTTGAGTTTAGGTAAAACTGGGCCTGAAACTATAGTTAACCCCCTTACAGGGACTTAAAAGTACATAGACGGGAGTATGAATTTATTCAAAAAAACACTTTTGTGCACCAATTGACTGCTGAGTATACAAGACCATGAAGATACTGAATTCTTAAACATTTCTTTTAACTTTGAAAATGGTCTTAAATTTTTGTCCCTAGAAACTCACTTTTCCATTTTTTGCATTTCCCCCAAATGATGCCAATGTATCTTAATATATGAAATTTTATATATTCACAAAATTTAAATTAAGGGGATTGTTATTCATTTTACAAAAGATATGTGAATAGAAAAGGCATATTCTTTAACCTAAAATAATTTACATATTACTTTTAAGAAACATGTCGTAACATGCTGATAAATGTATAATCAAGAAATTATGTCTATAACAGAGTCACAACAGAGTTGCAGTCACTTTTGCAACCTACTCCAGCAAAATTAATTTTTCCCTCATTTGCTCTCCCATATAGCTTCATGCAAAGTTCTGCTGTACCCTTTATCATCCTGAAATTGAAAATGTCATGACTGGAGGATGAACAGAAGGAGAAGAGTAAGTGTTGCTAAAACTGCTAACATCAAATTAGGCGTAAATGTGGATGGAATCTTGTTTATTTTCTTTACTTAAAGACATGATCTAACATAGTAAGTTCAAAGAGGAAAAAAATACATCTTCCTTTAGCATTGTTAAATGATTTCTAAAGGATCTCCTTGCTTAAAGATGTTTTGGTTCTTCTATCTCTGACCAGGAAGTCATACATATTTTCCGTGGGCACATGAAAATCCAAACTCTTTAGCATGTCATTCAAGACCCTGAGAATTGGGCTTCAAATGACTTTCGCTGTCCATGTCTTCTCACTCCATATTGCCCTGCCCCTTAGCTCTATCAGATCAGTCTCTAAAGATGCTGCACTTTGTGACACAGCTTTGCTCTTGGTGTTTGTTTCCTCTTTTTGAAAACATCCCTCTCCTCCTGTATGCCCATGCAAAATCCGACACCTTCTTTTGTTCAAAATCTCTTCCTTTGGAAAAACTTCTGCTACCTCCTCGAGCAAAATTAATGTTTCCCGTATTTGCCCTCCCACACAGCTTCATGCAAAGTTCTGCTGTACCCTTCATCATTTTGAAATTTAAAAGACTGCATTTGTGTCCCTAAATTGTGAGTGTCTTGAAGCTAGAACTGCCTTCTTACTATTGTCTAGTAGAGCACCAATAAAGTGGTTGCTTAAAAAAAAAAAAAAAAAAAAAAACTTCCTGAAAGAACAAGAAGTTGGTATATGGTGAGTTGGTTGGATATTCACTAAGTCAATCAATATTTTAAAAATATTTAATGGGCATAAATTACGTGTCATGCGAGGAGATGGGAAATATAATGGTGAAATGAGGATAAAACAGTAAATGAGTTCCCGTATTCTGATATTTAGATTCCAGTGGGGAAGAAAGACAAATGAACAGGTGACTTCAATACTGAAGAGCTAACACTTGCTGTGTTCCCAACATCTCTAAAGTAGCCACATTTTATTCATGTTTACAAAATATATTCCACACTCTGTCAGATGCCCTGCTAAATTCTACCACCGATCTTGAGTCAAAGGCTGGAACAGCTCAGGGTTCTTAACTCAGACATTCCCCTCTTTGTTGGTGACTCTTTCTCCATTTCCACCCATTTTCATTTAGACAGTTGGAGCCTTCAGAGTAATTTCTCTCTCTTCAGATTCTGACATTAGGCAGCCTTGTTGTCAGTTCACTAACCATTTAGAGTTCCTTCCATTTGATTGAAAACCTGTCCCGGACCTCCAGCTTCTCTGACTTTGCATCCTGGATATCACATAGGCTTTAAAACCTCATCTGTGTTCATGTAGTGATCAAGGTCAACATCTCCAGTGATAAGTGGGTATCATGTACTTCTTGACATGAAGTGGTGAAAGGGCATCTTATCTTAGTGGTATTCTTCTCCAAAACCCATAACCCCCATCTAATCATGAGAAAGCATCGTGAGGGACATTCTGCAAAATACCTGAACAGTACTCTTCAAAAGCATCCAGGTCATAAAAAAATAAAGTTAGTATTAGGAGAAGTTGGGTTAAGGACATAACCCTCTGTACTGGTTTTACAACTCTCCTAAAAAATCTAAAAGTACTTCAAAATAGAGTTCAAAAAACAAAAATGAAAAAACAAAAAACAAAAACACAGCCCTAATCTGACTGACTGCTACTCAGGTTGAGTGGATATTTTGGATTCTGAAACCCCAAATGCACCCAGATTTCCATGAGTTACTTCATGAGAGCTGGGTAGGAAAAGACCCAACTCCCGTTTACTGACATAAAGTTGAATTTATGCTGTGTCTAATAGGCGCTATCCGAAAGCCTTTCTGAGTCTGATGATTTAGTATCATATGGCCAGAGGCTCTCCATGCAAGATCAAACTTGATGCATATAAAAAAGGAAAGTCACAGCCCCTAGGATTAATATACAGTAAAAGTCTTTCAAGATTTGGTCTACTAGTCATCAAGAGGATAGTAAATGATGCTGTATTGTAATTTTCAGATGATACCTGTGTGAACACAAGAATAGGGATTTTTATCTATTGTACACTAGAAAAATTGAGATATTAAATTGAGAGATCCGGAATCACTTCATACAGCAAAAAAAAAAGGTTTGTGCTGAATAGTAATTTCTTCAAGAAGGAAAATGTTACCAACATAACTTGTATGTTAGAGTTAATGCATGACACTTGTGAAATAGAGCAGTGTTTCTCATATTTTTTAACTTAGGAACCCTTAATAATCTTAAAAGTTGTAAGGAACCCCCCTAAGAACTTTTGCTTCTATGGATTGTAGCTGCTGATATTTACCATATTCAAAATTAAAACTGTTAATTAAAAATATTTATGTAAGAACTCATTACATTTTAACATGAAAACATAATTTAAATAAAAATAACTATTTTTCAAAGAGAATTAGTGAGAGGAGTGGCAGTGCTCTACAGTTGTGCAAATCTTTTAAATAAGTGGCTGAATAGAAGAGAGTTGGGTTCACAAATATGTTTCTACATTCAATCTATTATGATACATTGTTTTGGTTGAAGCAAATGACAAAAATATGGAACTACAACAGATAAGTAGTTGGAAAAGAAAGAAGTATTTTAATAGCCCTTTCAGATATATTCTTCTTTTACAGTACAACAAACCTCAACAGGTAGTAGTTTCTTAAGGGTTAATTGTACCAGGGAATCTGAAACTATATCAATGAACTCTTCGTATTCTATTACCTTAATATTTATTGGTTTATTTTAAAATTTCAGTGAATATTTTACCCATGCATTATTTTGCTAACATGCATTGATCATTTGGAAAACATTTAGTGAGTTATGCAGATATTTCAAATGTTGACACATTTCATTATACAATATCAAAAAAATCACATTTGTTTATATTACCACCAATCTCATTATCACTGTCCAGTTCACAGTGGCAAATAAAAGCTATCCATAGTGTTCTGAAATTCAAATTTTCTATTGAAAGCTCTAATTTTATCAACAAATTACTATTGCTTGTTTTGCTTTGGTGACGAACTCACTTTTGGTTCCTTTTTTGAGAAAATGTCTGCCAAATACCCAAGTTTGAATAACTATAGTTTTTCCTTTCAAGTAAAAACCATGTGCCTGGAAAAAAGCAGTTAGTTGAGCTTGCAACTCAAACAACTGTACAGGAGCTTTTCCTTGAGACAACCATGGTAACTAGGTATCCAGTGGAAATGACTTATGCAAACTTCCCATTTAGTCACATAGTATATTAATAAGACATTTACCTAAAAGTCGAGGTTTAATAAAATCAATACTTTTAACCTCTTCATCAAGAATATTATTAAGTGAAGATTTTTTCCCCCCAAAAATTGAATTATGCGGTTGTGAAGATACAGTGCCCAGGAACACAGTTTTGATTCATGACAAGGAGCCAGCAGTTTTACCCTCCCTTGCTTTTGCACCACTAGTGCAAATGTCAACAAAGTGAAAATGGCAAAGAACATCTTAGTGTTATTATGAAAACAGTTTTGACTCCATGAAGCCCCTGGGGATCCAGAGTATATGGACCACACTTTGAGATCTGCTGACATAAAGGATGATGATAAAACTACCATTTCTTTTCTTTAGTACCCAGGGACCTTTTCTTAGGAGAACCCACAAAACTGAAAGTGAGACTTTTAACACATGGTTACTCAATCCACAGAGCTGTGGAAAGGTTCACCAAAGAGTATGATAAATATATGAATGTCAATATGTACCAGCAAGTAGTTAATGGAGAGGTGATGGATTGAGAAAAGTGCAAAACAGTGGAGATTCTAAGAAGTCAGGGAGTGCAGAGCTGACTTTGGAACATGGAATTGAGAGGAGGGGCTGGAGAAAAGGGTAGGCAATGAGACCAGGCATGCACAAACACCACCAATTCACCCCTGCAGTCTGTGGGGCCAGGCACCTTCAGCTTGACTGTCTTGAGTGGTAAGGGTTTCTTACTTAAAGGTACAGACTGGGAAACCTACTTATAGACAACTATACCGAATTATTGTATTACAACATTTTTTGACAATGTTTTCCCTCAAAGTGACTTGTGTATTTATTAATCTAATAAATCTGTCAGTTATTAACAAATCGAGTTTCTGTGAAAGAAAAAAAAATCTTAACGTTAGGTGAACCATTTCAAATAGTATTCTATAAAAATTTTGTTTTCAAGGCCAGCTTCTGGAGCACACAATACAATTCCCAAATGAGGGGATGAGTGGATTCACACTGATGTTTAAATTTTTATATTTGACAGAACTAATGCAGTATATCTTGACAGCTATATACAGTAGCTTAATGCTAAGCTTTTTATGCTGAATATAGAATGGAATGAATTTTGCACCAGTGTTTTGGACTAGGAGGTTTTAAGATTCCTATTCACATTACACAGCAGTCTGAGGCTGCTTGATAAAACAAGCCTTGGCTTATTAACAACTGCCTCATAAAATGTCTCAATATTTAAGAGAAACCTAAGGCAAAGACATTTTGAAAATATACATTTTAACCAGAATCTGGATGCTAAGTAAACATCCTTTAGTGTTCAGCCAGAAAGATTTGCAGCTGTGGCATTTGTGACTTAACAAGATGAAGATCTCCATGCCAAAAGATAAATGATACCATAAAAGTTTCTTATCAAAAGAAAATATGTTTTCGGATGGAATTGATGTTTTAAAAAAGGCTTTACACAAATTTGATACATTGTAAACACACTGGAAGCTTTTAATTTGGAGTTTAGTATGAATACATGTGAGGCAATACTATTTTCTGTTTTGCCACTATGTTCTCTTTTTATAAACTGCAGATCAATTTCCTCTATAACAGCACCTTTTTAGTTTAGTTTTGTTTGTAAATAAGGTTACTGTAAATTGTTAACTTTATAGTAGAATATTACATTCTAGATGAATTGACATCTAAGAAGCAATGAAATTGGAGAACCTCTCCTTTAAAAAAAAAAAAAGAAATTAAAATTTTAACATTGTACCAAAATATGATACAGTCACATTCTAAAATGTACATATATTTTTTTCACATGGATTAGATTCAGATCTCCCAAAGGGCATGTGGTCTCTATCAATGAGACTGCACGTGAATCCAGAACCCTGGTTTGATTTGTGCAACCCAGCTAACCAGTGAGTATAAACACCAGCCCTGTTATAATTCAGTATGCAACTGAGCTAGTCTTCCACACTAGGAGAGGGGGGGGGGAATCTCTCTTATTTTTTAAAGTTGCCCATCTCTATCCGTTTCTGTCGAATTGCCACAATTGCCCAGATAAAACATTTGAGAGTATGTCAGCTTTAATTAATGTAACATGACCTGATCATTTCCACAGTTAAGAATAAAGAAGTTTGCTTTCTTTAAATCCAAAGCTCAACCTGGAGATTATGCTAAGTTGCTTCATTCATAGTCCATACTCCTCTGCTCATGTCAGAAGGACAGCATTTGTCCCCTCTAGTGATAAACAAATTATACATGAAATCAATTCCACTTCACAATCATTTTCCCTATTGGGTATTATCTTTCCTTCCCTGCTCCCTCCAGTTAAGCCCGCATCCTGTAACTTGCTAATGAGCTGAGAGCTTTCTGTTCCAGGTGGCACCCCCTGCCTCGAAGTCATGACATTTCCCATTTCGAATGCTGCTGGCATTTTTCGACAGCTCCTGCTAACTAGCCTTTTTGACCTGCACTAAGAGGAACTCATCTGATCGAATCCTCTAACCTGCCAATCATTCCAGCAAATGATCTTCACAGTCACTCCCAAGGCAGGAATGGAAGGAAAAAAAAAAAAAAAAAAAGGAAAAGCGAGTGAGAGAATGAGGGAGTAGGCAAGCGGCTGCCTCTGCAGCTACCTAATGAGAATACTTTAAGTCTCTGAGGCAGCTGAAACACTGAAAAACTGGTGGGAAAATTAGGACACAACTGAATGCCTGGCTCTGTAATTACTGATTTCTTTCCATCCTGAGATCATTTTGAGAGCAACACCTCTGAGATGTGCCAGTTTCTAAAGAACACAAGAATATCCTACCTTACGTAGAGAAAATAGATTTATTTCTCCTGCCACTATCAATATGCAATTCTCATAATCCCACTCTGTCAAACAGCATCCTTTGCAGAATTAATCATGTGCTATAAGCTCGTTAAGTGTGCATTTGTAAACTAGGGATGATTATAATATTTGCCACAGTGAAGAAAGAACCTCTTTTTTCTCAGGCATATTTTAAATGTTACCACCATTTAGGGGTGTTAATTTTTACATATTCACATAAAAACAAACGGGTATGGTGGAGGTTGGTATGGAGCCAGGGAGGATTAAAGTCTTGACACCGACAAAAAGAGGATAATCGGGGCATTCTTAACTAATACAGGTAAAATAATTTTTTTCCTTTCAGATTTTTCCTGCCTGTGCAGAATCAGTTTATTTAATTATATTTAAACTTAGTGGTGCCTTGGCCCACAGAATAAACCTATTACTTTAGGAAGAATGATCTGGGAGATGGTTAATTTGGCGATGGATCACAACTCTACGTATCTTAATATGGAGGAGATTTGTTGACCAAGGAAAGATACAATATAATTATGTGTTATCATTATACCATTGTATGTGATAATGTAAAATAAATACTGTACATGATTTAATTGCACATTATAATCACACATCTTTCCCCATTTATAGTAATTAGGCCAATAGCCCCATTTACAGTAATTATTATATGTAATTGAGGGCATTTTACTAATTGCATTGAAAATGATAAACCAGAGCAATTAAAAATCCAAGGGCACTATACGTAATGCAAACTACATTAAGAGAATGGTGATAATTTAAAGGGAAAAAATTCACCCAAATATTGAAGTTAACAGTTCAGTATTTTGATTCCACGCTTGACACACAGGGTTTTAAAAAATTTTTTTTGGGGGGGGGGAGGTTATTTTTATAATGAGATAAATTTCCACCAAGGACTCTAACTTTTGTATTGTTTTTGTGCTAGATTGTGTACATTATTTCCCTATATGGAAAAGTAACTTTTGATGTTATCTTCACAACTCAAGGACTGATGCAAAATTATTCTTTTTGGCTGTATGAAGGGTGTGTGTTTGTGTGTGTGTGCATGCGTAGGTTAGTAGAGAAAGCAGCTATCCTAAATTCCAAAAGATGCTCAGTAAAGCATTCATTTGCACAACCAATTTGATACTCTTAAAAGCTTTATTCATGGAAGCAATTCAGAGTATTGCAAACTGTTCGTAAATTATACTTGTAATACTTTAGCTAAAGTGTTTAACTTTGTCTATCAAAACACATTCGGGTTGAATTTTCATTACATTTGCTATCTGTCTAGAATTTTAATGTGTCTAAGGACATGAAACCCTGGCTCTTGTCCCCAGGCCCCAGTGTCTAGCCCTCCCTGATCCCAGTCCCCATTTCTACCCAGACAAAGCTCCCATGTGAAGAATATCGCAGGAGGAGTGATGAGCATCCGTGGGACAGCGGGAATAGTTTCCAGCTTCTTTTTGCCTTCCCTTCTCGACATTGTCATTTAGACATTGTCCTCTGTGCATTCAAATGTCATCCCAGACCATCAGCCCACTTCAACTCAAACAGCCTCCTTTTATGCTTAGACACTTCTTAGAGTATCAGCAGACCACAAAGAATGTCTAGTGGGACTCAGCTGCTATACTGGTATTAATAATACAATACAGTACACTTAGGGCATAGACAATTCCTTCTGTATCCCAAATTCATAAGAATCAACATTAAATGAAAAGGAAAAATAGAGCACCTGAACTGTTTCTATTTTCTATATGTGACTGCTAACTTCCTTGTAATAAATATTGTGGTTACTAGTCACATCACAGCTTGGGCCCACTATTTATAAGAAAGCTTCACTCATATTTTGCTGCTGGCTAAATAGTCCCTAAGAAATTAATTTGGGTTTTAAGAAGTCAGAAGATGCAAGGGCTATTCCCCCCGCCCCTCACCATTTTGAAAGTTCATTTGACCTGGAAATGCTGAATCACAAAAATATAGTCAATTTTTAAGGATCCATGGGTTGATGAACCAATTTGTGAAGCATCAACCAGTTTCCTCTCTTTTAGCCACTTTGCTTTTTAAAACCTTCAATCAGAGAAGAAAAAAAAAAAAGGAAAAAAAGGGCAAAAAATTAGTATTTTTAGTTTAAAAAAAATCACTCTAAATTCTTTGTTTTTAAGAAAAACAGTTAAATATTTAAAGATAATGGAGCTTCATTTGGGTAACATACATGGTTTAGTGAAACAATGTATGTGTGCACAAATTTGTGTGTGATGGCGGAGAGAATTAATATGATAAAGCAAATGTAGCTAATGTAGTAAAATGTTAACGCTTTGGGGAGAGTGGGTGAAGGGTATCAGGAATCCTTGTGCTATTCCTGCAACTTTTCTGTAGACATGAAATCATGTCAATATAAAAAAAAAAACTAAATGCTTGAAGGCTGGGCATAGTTGCTCATGCCTGTAATCCCAACACTTTGTGAGGCCAAAGCAGGATGATCGCTTAAGGACAGGAGTTTGAGACCAGCCTAGACAACATGGTGAGACTCTATCTTTACAAAAAATTAAAAAATGATCCAGGTGTGGTGGTGCACACCTGTAGTCCTAGCTACTCAGGAAGCTGAGGTGGGAGGATCATTTGAACACAGGAAGTTCAGCCTGAGCAACACAGCGAGACCCTGTCTCTTTAAAAAAAACCAAGTAACAAAATAAAGCAAAACAAAAATGCATTCTGAAGGAAGCATGATACAACTTTATTTTCATTCTGCTTTGTGACAATCCCAGTAGGTGGTGAGAGCCTACGAGTCCTCTGCCTACCCTTGCATGGGGTTAGGGTGGTAGTGCTGGAGAGTACAGATCAGAGTTGACCCAAAGAAAAGAAGGGATGGAGAGGCAGGGAAGGGACGAGGAGGAGGAGAGAAGAAACAAACTTGCATTAGCGTTTAAAGGACAGAACAGACTCCCCAGGGTAGAGAGGGAGCTAAGGTAAGGTGGGGTGGAGGTAAGGTGAGGTGGGGGAACTAATAGCATTCCAGCCTCTTCTCATATGGGTATTCATAATATGCTTCATGCATTTGAGGTTCAAAGTGCTGTCAATTTCCCAAGTAAGATGTATTTTTTAATTGGCAGTCATGTGGGGGTAATGGTAACAACTAGGGAATCTTTCAGATGAAACCTGCGAAGAACACTAAGTAAGGTTTGTTTCCCCTCCAAGCATCATTTCAACAATTGTTGTCAATTATATGAAGTAACAGAAATAATAAAACTGTAGCCATTTAATAGGAAAAAAAAATTGTAGGATCATGCAGAAAATGGCAGTTTTTGCAGGAAAAACCCCAGAAATCTTTCTGGTACTGAAAGAAACCTAGATCTAACACTTGTGTTTCTTATATATTGAAAAGTGCTGATGGATATTATCTCCTTTTGTGTCTATAGTTGAGAAAATGCAACATACCTTAAAAGGACCTTTTGTCAATAGCCAAAAGTATCACACAATGAAGATATCATACCATCAGAACTGGAGTTTCTCTCTGTACTTGCCTGATTTTTCACTCAGTAGTATACAGGCCAGGCAAGGCACTTTCCAGCTATACTGCTTGCTTTCCAAAAGCTTCTCCAAGTTTCTGAATGGCTAAGCTCAGCAGTCTCTTCGAAACACTTCCTTAAAAACAGGTTGGCCACCCAGTTCTGGGCCCAGCTGACTGGATCAGGGCTCAGAGCCTGACCTCAAGGCAGCCTACAGTCAGCCAGCAGTTTCTACGGGGGTGACTGACACAACAGCTTCACTCTATACTTCATGATGATGGCTACATCAATCAGAGCCACTCTCTGAGAGGGTTTGAATCTGAGGCAAAAAGAGGTCAGCAATAGACTGCCCCAGAAGTAGAGGGACAAAGAGAAATGATAATAAGCGGGATCCATGAATAAGCAGAAACAAGTCAGCAGAAGCCCTGAAGTGAAGGGAACATGAAAGCTGTGTTAGTTGATGCAGAGACAGAAAAAGTGAGCCGCCATAATGTCACAGCATGGAGGAGAGCAATAGGTGGCTGTTCTTTAGGAGCAGTTTCCAGAGTTGAGATGGCGGTTGAGATGGCAGACAGCTCTAGGTGGCCTACCGAGTAAGAAACACCGTTCTTCAGACAGCGCTGCCACAGTCTTAAGCACCAGTGCATTGTGTTCTGTCTAAAATCAGGTTTCTAAAAAAAATCTTCATCTCATTTAATTAAATTTCCTTGAGCATTCTACTCTGTTTACCTAACAGCCTACTTACAGGAGATTACCGCTTAATGACCAAGTAGAAAGTCCGACACATTTTTTTTCATTATCATGTAATTCCTATATAATGTGGATTTGCAGAAATAAGAGGCTAAAAGGTAAGGAGAGGGTCACCAAAATATGCATGCAGTTAACTTCTTGCAATTGAACCAAATAAAATTCTTTCATGCACTAGACAAATATTTGTAAATTTATTAGGAATGGGGTCTGTGAACCAACTGATTTATTGAAAATAGATATTCCATAATAAGCACATACTATTTCAGAAAAATTACAAAACATATCTAAAAGAGTAGAGACCTCTCTTATCCCTTATATTTAGCTAAAGGAGAAGTAGAGTGACCATGCACTTTCTATGCCAGTTTAGATTAAGAGGAAAATTAAGCTCACCGAGGGATGTGTTTGGTGGTATCACTGTAAGCAAATGTAAGTGATACTAATGGATGTGGTATTCAATACAGCTTCCAGTCTTTTCCTTGGGGAAAATTTCTATGTATATTTAAGGCTCTCTCAGACTTTAGAAGGGTCTTACCCATCAGTGCTGATAAAAATGAGTAAGAAGAACCTATGAAATCTTTACTAATATCTTTAGAGGATAACAAAATATAAGAAGCACAGTATTTTGATAATCCAGTGGCACTTACCCCATTTTTAACTTAGGTGCTTATGGTTTTCTTCTTATTTAATTTGGTTATAAGACTCTGAAACCAAAATTGCTTTCTGCTGCAAAGCCAAATGCATCTCATTAGATTTTCCACTAAGACCAATTTATGCAAATCTGGCATTATTAACTGAATAATTGAAGTGACCTTGGTATGCAAGGATAGAAATAATTTGGCATTGAGGTTTGGAAGAAAAATTAGGACTTGAAATATTCTTGTCTACTCAGTCCTCTATTATTTCAAAGACAAAAGTAATACAATGCATTTTCCACATTTACCTCTTTGTAACTCCCCAAAGAGAGGTGGTTAAAATGCCGGCCCACAGTCTTAGTCTCCTTGAGCCCCCAACCCCTTTGGCCTCCCTCTCCTTCCCAGTCTCTCTAGGCATTACAAAGAATTGAGACATTTGAGGAAATTCAAATGTCCCAAGATGTCAAAGCCTTCTCTAAACAGTCAATGAATTCAACAGCAACAGCAAAATTAAAGTCTAAGAAATTACAGATTTTTCTCTAAGGATATCTTATCTACGTAGACATTTTGCTCTATAATGTCTAGATGATATTCAGTATTGGTCAGAGTAAGGCCATTCCACAAGATATAAATAGGCCAATAAATAGGCTACATTATTTGATCTCTAAGATGGCCCCATTTATTTAAAAACTCTGCAAAGGTGAGACATTAAAATAATTTCTTTTTCTGCTGACTGACAGAAAACTCTTAGAATCCATCTTCCCTATAGCTTTTCTGAGAAAAAAGAAATTGAGTTGTTTCCTCAGCATTATGTTGAATCAAGCTGAGGCATTTGGATTGAAAGAAAACTACACCAACGATAATATTAAAGCTTTATTGGCCAGGCGTGGTGACTCATGCCTGTAATCCTAGCACTTTGGGAGGCCGAGGTGGGTGGATCAACCGAGGTCAGGAGTTCGAGACCAGCCTGGCCAACATGACGAAACCCCGTGTCTACTAAAAATACAAAAACTAGCCGGGCGTGGTGTAATCCCAGCTACTAGGGAGCCTGATGCAGGAGAATTGCTTGAACCCAGGTGGAGGCAGAGGTTGCAGTGAGCTGAGATTGCGCCACTTCACTCTAGCCTGGGCAAAAGAGCAAAACTGCATCTCAAAAAAAAAAAAAAAAAAAAAGCTTTACAAGTTGATGTGAAAAAGGCAAAACTCACAGAAAAAATATTTGTGTTGCTATCAAATAATTCTAGAGGAAAGCTTCTACTGTGTAGATATAACTGATATCTAGTTTAAAAAATATATGTGAAGAAAATATATTTTTACATTTTTGTAAAGGCTTTTATATACTGATGATTGTAGTTCTGAGCACCTTTTAAAAAATCTCTTTTCAATTAGCAACCTTTGAGACTTTCCAAGCAACACGTCTGTCCTGTGAGCTTGATTTGATTTCCCAAGGAGGAGCGGAGCTGAAACACGTTCTAGCAGCTTTGACTGCCTGGGCTCAGGTCAGGGGATCTCAAAAGAGCCAAGAAGAAGGAACACAGTCTTGCAATTGAAATTCAGGCTTGCTTGTGTGCATGTGTGTATGAGGCAGCAGCACAAATAAAGTCCACTTTTTTGTTTTGTTCCACTGAATTGGTTAAGGGATTTATAAAGCCAGGGCCCTCATTATGATAATGCAGGTTAAATACTTTTAAAAAGCATATGATGTAACCCTCATGAATCAAAACCATTCTCAATACCAGGAGGTAGCTTGTCAAAAACTTAGCCCCACTCTTTGTCTGACCAATTGAAATTCAGAGTGGGAGTACAAATGCAACCAAGAGTTGTGCTTTTTATTCTACAGGGAGAAATAACACGAAGAATGAAGACTCTTACCTATGGAGTGACAAGTTAACAGTAACATCTTCTGACTGTCATTTATACATCATATTTTATCTGGAAACCTTTTATCTCCAAATCATTCACAAATTGCCACCATGCCCCTGATAGGCCAAAACTGACCCCTATGTTGAGGGTATTCAAAAGCTAAGTCCAGGAGTAGCTCAAGATACTGGCAGATTACCCACAAGACAATGTGTATAGTTTAAAATTTTCTCTTTACCATGCTATCAATTTAGCCTGTTAACATATTTCAAACTAAGAGAGGGAGGAAGGAAGAGGAACTACTGCAATGCTGCATATATCCTTTGAGTTACTTGAATACTTTTTATTTTATTTATTTATTTTTTGAGACAGGGTCTGGCTCTGTCACTCAGGCTGGAGTGCAGTGGTGCAACCTCAGCCTCCCAGGCTCAAACCATCCTCCCACCTCAGCCTCCCAAGTAGCTGGGACTATAGGCAAATGCCACTACCATGCCCAGGTAATTTTTGTAGTTTTGTAAAGATGGGCTTTCACCATGTTGCCCAGGCTGCTCTTGAACTCCTGAGCTCAAGCAGTCTGCCTTCCTCGGCCTCCCAAAGTGCTGGGATTACAGGCATGTGCCACCATGCCTGGCCTGAACACTTAATTACTGAATATCAGAACAAACACACACTTTTCTCTACAAATCAGCACATAAAAAGCCTTCCCCACAGTAACATTTGTTCTCTATTTGTTTCAGAGACTTGTGCTACATTAAGTTATGTGTGTGTGTGCATATATATATAAGTAAATTATATATAAGTAAATTATATATATGTAAATTATATATATGTAAAATATATATAAGTAAATTATATATATATATAAATATGTAAGTAAATTACATATATACTAAAAATTTTCCAAAAATACTAGGCACTTCCATCTGGCAATCAAGAAATAGGGCCTTTTCAGAAGTTGCCATCCCAGGCTGGTCATTATGTAGCACATGTGATGTGATGACTGGGCCAGGCTGACATGGCTAGAGGTTGCCATGTTTAGATTATGCTTCCTATCTGCAGAATAGTAGAGGACAAAGAATTCGATAGTAAAAGAGAAAAGCTTCATCACGATAAGGTCCGTACCAGGAGCCAGACAGGAATCAGAAATAGGTGAAGTGGCCCAGATGGGAGCTAAACTAAACTGGGGAGTCTACATCCCCTCCAAAGGAGGCACCAATGATTTAGTTTCACGCAAACACTTCTGGTAGGAATGTGAAGGTGATATTGCTGGAGTTGCTTATTTTTCAAGGAAAACCAGAAATCTAGACTTTTGTGTATAATCTCCCCATTTTAAAATGAGAACAACTAATTAGAAAAATTGAGTGGACAAAAGAAAGTAGGTCTGTGGCTTAGAAACAGCCCAAAGTGAACCTTTTTCTAATCTCTGTGAGCAATGTGAGTAGTTAAAATGACTTGCTTATAACTAAAATGGTTTGCCTATGACAATATAAATAAAAGCATAAGATAAAGTATAATTTTAGTTAGAGTCTAGTAGGTGCCTGAAAATGTGGAAATAACTGAGAGCATTCTATCTCAATAGAAGGTCTGATGAACGCCATAATGCACACAAGAGACTCATAGGATAGTTGGTGAAAAAACGAGTCTGAAATATTTCACTTAAAGAATCTGTTCAATATCCATTAAATACTACTTTCCTGGTAAAGCAGGTCATCTTACCTGTGTGCTCTTGAGAATGTGCTGCTTGTCAGTGCTTGCTGTTTGATAGACTTTTGCCATAACTATTGTTTTTCCCAAAGGCCCGCATGCTTTCTCCAGCTTCTGGTTGCAATCTCACATTTGGGACAGTAAAAATAGAAGACACTGTGGACAGAATACGAAATTTTCATTTATATACGTATAAACATTTATAATCATGTTGTTTTTTTTTAATGGAGACTGAGATGCAAGTTTGGATGCCCCGTACACTGAACATCATGGTATGTTTTGATCTTTGAAATGCCAGGTGGTCGCAGGCACACACACATTTATACACATAAGGAAACATATGATAGGATGGTCTGCCTTTCCCTCAGAACCACAGCTCAGACTATCTCCCACATTTCTCTGATCTAGAACAATGAACTTAGATTGGGAAACAACATATTTTGCCCTTCCTTTGTTCCATTCTTTCATTCACTGGAAAAATATTTATTGAACCTCACACTGTTCTGGGAATTTCAGAATCCTGTACTAAATAAATCAGAATGAAAGGAAATCCCTGTTGTTATAGAGTCCAGTTGGGGGAGACAGGCAATAAGCAACCAAGCAGATATAATACATTAAAGAGTGGTAAATGTTATGAAGAAAAATAAAGCAGGGAAGAGAAACTGGAAGTTTTAGGGTGGAAGGAGGTCAGTGAAGTCTCTCCTGAGAAGGGACACTGGTGGAGAGAATCAAATGAGGTAAGAGGGCAAGCCATGCATATGTCTAGAGCAAGCACGCATATAAGAAGAGGAAACAGCGAGAGCTGACTTTAAGGAGGCAAGAAGAGAAGCAGGCAAACCAGGTAGGAGGTAACTGTAAAAATGTGGTTGAAAGATGGTGAGTGACTGAGGGCAGGGTGATAGCAGTGAAGTGAGGAGTGGCATGATCCTGGATATACTGTGAAGGTAGCAACAACAGGGTCTGTGGAAGAACTGAATGTGGAGTGGAACCAAAAAAAGATGAGTTAGGGATAGCTTCCATCAACTGGAAGAATGATGCTGCTATTTACTGACAAGGGTAAGACTAGAGAAGGCGCAAGTTTGAGGGGAAAGATGAGTTCAGTTTTGATAAGATTAAGTGTGAGAGGCCTACTAAATGGTCAAATGGAAATGTTGAGTGTCAGTTGGATATGCAAGTCAAGTCAGGGAAGACAGGACTGGAGATGGAAATTTGAAAACTGTCAGTGTACAGATGATATTTAAATCATGAGATGGGATGAGATCATCTAGGCTCCAGGGAGTCCATGCAGATAGACAGATCTGAGGATTCAGCCCCAGGACACTCTAATGTGAAAGGTCTGGCAGATGAAGAGAAATCAGCAAAGGAGCGTGAAGAGGAGACTTTAGCTTTCTAAACTAGAGGAAAGCAATGAGAGAATACTGTCCTGGAAACCAAGCAAAAGAAGTATTAGTAGGAGGAGATGGTTGTCAATTGCACTGAATCTTCGATAGGCTGGGAAAAGACCAATGGATAGAGGCTTCGAAAGCCAGGCATTGTGGACACAAAAGCCTGTTTGGAAAGGATTCAAAACAGAACAAAAGTCTAGGAACTGAAGGCAGCAAATCTTACATCTGAAATGGGTGCACCTGTTTCATTTTTAAAAAGATGGCACAGAGCTACATTAAGAGCATTATGCTGTTCTAGGACGATATATAGAACATATACAGGAATATGTGGGAAAATCGACAAACTCTAGAGCTAGAAAGGTCCCTGGAGACTACTGTGTCCGTCTTACTCGCTCCTTAAGTGAGAAATGGGAAGCCCAGAGAGACTAAGGCACTTGTCCAAAGTTCCCTGGCTAGTTAACAGTGGAGCTGAAGCTGCAATCCAGGTAGTCTGATTCCCAGTTCAGTGCTCTTCACACTGTACCGATTTGTTGGCCTTCTTTCACTGAATTTGAGTTTTGTGAATTAGCAAATGAGTGTAATAAAATCAAGGACTCTGTGCTATGAAGTGTATTTTGTTCATTTACTTTGACAAGGGTAGTACAGCTTCAATTATTTATGTAACTTGATAGTATATGCAGGAGAATGCCCTGTGGTGTGTATTTGGGAAAAGTAATGAATTTCTTCTAAATCAGTCCTCCATTTACTTCCCTGCAATCAAATATTTGAGAAGAAGTGGGACAAAGCTGTTGGGGTTTCAGGACAGAGGGAGAATAACAGGGTGCCACCAGAATTATCCAGCTTTAACAGCCAGATCCCCAGATAACTGTACCATTATTCTTGCTTTCTGCTTTTATAATTCCTGCTTCAGTGGCACACTAATAGATTACCTCTAAATTTTGGTACTACGTAACCTGATGAGATTTTAAGGAATAGTATAATAAAGAAAGATATTACATTATTATGTATTATTCCAAAGCATGTGTCTGACATAAGCCCATAATTTCATTTTTATACGAATCCATGAAATGACTGCACGGCTCTGTGTTACTCAGGCTCCAACAACACTTGATGCCCTTCTCTCGGGGTCTGATATATTACACTAGGCCAAGAAGGCTTAAATCTACTTGTAACTTATTTTTGTTCCCATCTTCTCCTTTTAACTTGATTTTGCTTCCTGCTTGCATAAGTGTTTTCCTCTTGTGGAAATTCTTTAGAAGGTGCTATGAGCCAGCTTTAGGAATGAGATTGAATTGTGTCCGTCCCCAAATTCATCTGTTGAAGCCCTAACCCCTAATGCGATGGCATTTGGAGATGGGGCTTTAGGAGGGTAATTAGGGTTAGATGAAGTCATAAGGGCGGAGCCCTCATGATGAGATTAATGGCTTTGTGAGAAGAGGAAGAGATTGGTCTCTCCACCCTGTGAAGACACAGCAAGGTGCCCTTCACAAGCTGAGAAGAAAGACCTTACCAGGAATCGAATCTGCTGGCACCTTTATCTTGGACCTCCCATTCCCAACAGAAATAAACGTCTGCTGTTTAAGCCACCCAGTCTACAGTATTTTGTTATTGCAGTGTGACCAGACTGAGACAGCAAGGTTCCTAAACTACAGCTTGGTTGCTAAGACAATCCATTTATTGGTTCTGTAACACTTCTTTCCAGGTGGACCTCCTTCTAAATCTCCTTGAAAAAGCAGCACGTAAGGGTATCACAGGTGCTGCTGCTACTGCTGCCACCGCCACTGCTGCCTTTGCCAGATGGTGAACTTTTACAAGACTCTATGCTAATGTGAAATTCAATTATAAAAACATATAAAAACTTCTAAATATAGTCTGCAGAATACTAACCTAGACAATAAGTCACCCAAACCAGTCATTTCACTTAAACAAACTAATTCCCAAAGTCTCCAAAGTCTGGGAATTCTTTGTTTTGTAAACATGTTTACAAGTACAGCCACGTTGTTCTAAATGGAAATGACTATAGTATTTAATACTGGGATTGTCCTTTCTTGTAACTGGATTTATGCTTCATAATGATTATCTTCTAGACACAGAAATACATTTCTATAACTCAAAATTGTTACTGGAGGCATTTAGTAGAATCTTGCTTTAAAAATATAATGATTTTTCATCTTTATTCTCCCCCCTTCAAAAGGTTTCACCGCTCCTGATGTTTAACGTTATGCAAAGACGTGTTTCTGCCAATGAATATCGCCTTATGGTTATGCTTCTGCAAATAGCCTGCTGTGAGCTGATAAAGGGATTAATGCAGCCAAAATTCTTAATCTGTGAAATTACAAATTAAATTCTCATATTAAAAATACCACCCTGAGGTATTTTTTGTGGTTTTAATTCCCCTCTGGTGTTCTGCATACATTGTGCTTGTTAATGACGGGGACAAGGCTGTCTCCCTTGGCAGTCTGCTGCCGAGTGATAATGTGTAGGCATTTACTCACTGATAGAAACTGGATTTAACCACTGGCTGATAAACTAAGTGGCAAGTGGGTAATAAGTCCATATTAACAGAAAAGTACTACTACAGAATTCAGAATTCATAGACCATCAAAATCCTGGCTTAAACTCAATCATCAAGTCAGATGGGATTGAGATGTCACCAAGGAAGAGTGATATCAAGTTACAAGTTACACTAAACAGGAAAACAAATCATATGTTTGAGTGTGATGAGCCATAAACTAGTGAGCCTATTTACATCATTTTTGTTTTCCGTATAGAAAAATTATTTTCCCATAGGGATTTAATTTTTAATTTAAAAAAATTTGAGGGTAGCTGTTGTAATAGTCAGTGAGTAGTCTTTAGAAAGGAAGTAGGGCAGAGTATTGAGTAAATATGGGCTGGAAATATGTGAAATGTTAATGAGGATTTGCTAAGCATTAAGGGGAGTAGTAGATTAATATATCTATAGTCACTTTAGGGTTAAAAACAAGTAATGAGAAATAAATGTGGGATATCAAAAAAAGATTTAGGATAGAAATACCCAAGAGGAGTTGTACTTAGAACTTAGTTCCAAAATAATGGGTTATTGCCACCAAGGAGAATCCAACATTACGATGGGTGAAAGAAGTCTAAAATCCAAGAGAACGAAGAAATAATCGTACGTCTACTGTAAGTGATGTAT